>NC_086448.1:63673317-64358317 GCF_028390025.1 Pseudophryne corroboree
TATGGAGCCGCCTGTAATTAAGTCCAAGTTGGCCGGAGGTGCGGGTTCCCGGCCGAACTCGGATGTTTTTTAAAGGGGCAATCATTTACAAGGAATAGTTTTGGCTTGTAAATGATTGCCTCTTTAAAAAAAAATCCGAGTTCATCCGGGATTCCGCACCTCCAGCCAACTCGGACTTCATTACATCCGGCCCATAGTTTGCTACAGCCATTGTTATTGTAATCAGCAAATAGGGCACTTACTGTGGGTCTCTTTTCACCTTAAGATGATTTTAGCTTTTTGGCTTCTAGAAATCCCATTGCATCTTTTGCAAAATGCTCTTCTCAGTGGTTTTTGCCACGTCACCGGTAGAGTTGTTAGTTTTTGCATTCCTGAAAAATGATACACACAGCTATGATCTTTGGATAGCCCGGAATGCCTTCAGAAACAGCAAGGCATGCACATCGAGTATATTCGGATGACAGGTACTGTAGATAGGGCTTTCCAAAGTACACCAATGCTAGTAGATGACTATTGGTGGTTCAATAAGTAAGGTGTGTAATGTTCTCTATTTCATTGTATTTTCCTGCCGGGCCAGTGCCGGTAGACCACAGCTTCCCTCATGGCTATTACACTGCACCTCATACCAGTCATGGGTGCGGATTATTAGATCTACATTAAAAAGGTCTACAGGCAATAGGTCTACCACTAATGGAAGACATGCATTAGGTCGACAGGGTGAAAAGGTCAACATAGAATAGGTAGACTGTAGAAAAGGTCGACGGGTCAAAAGGTCAACATGGAAATGGTAGACACAAAAAATAAGAATTTACTTACCGATAATTCTATTTCTCGGAGTCCGTAGTGGATGCTGGGGTTCCTGAAAGGACCATGGGGAATAGCGGCTCCGCAGGAGACAGGGCACAAAAAGTAAAGCTTTAGGATCAGGTGGTGTGCACTGGCTCCTCCCCCTATGACCCTCCTCCAAGCCTCAGTTAGGATACTGTGCCCGGACGAGCGTACACAATAAGGAAGGATTTTGAATCCCGGGTAAGACTCATACCAGCCACACCAATCACACTGTACAACCTGTGATCTGAACCCAGTTAACAGTATGATAACAGCGGAGCCTCTGAAAAGATGGCTCACAACAATAATAACCCGATTTTTGTAACTATGTACAAGTAATGCAGATAATCCGCACTTGGGATGGGCGCCCAGCATCCACTACGGACTCCGAGAAATAGAATTATCGGTAAGTAAATTCTTATTTTCTCTATCGTCCTAGTGGATGCTGGGGTTCCTGAAAGGACCATGGGGATTATACCAAAGCTCCCAAACGGGCGGGAGAGTGCAGATGACTCTGCAGCACCGAATGAGAGAACTCCAGGTCCTCCTTAGCCAGGGTATCAAATTTGTAGGATTTTACAAACGTGTTTGCCCCTGACTAAATAGCCGCTCGGCAAAGTTGTAAAGCCGAGACCCCTCGGGCAGCCGCCCAAGATGAGCCCACCTTCCTTGTGGAATGGGCATTTACATATTTTGGCTGTGGCAGGCCTGCCACAGAATGTGCAAGCTGAATTGTATTACACATCCAACTAGCAATAGTCTGCTTAGAAGCAAGAGCACCCAGTTTGTTGGGTGCATACAGGATAACAGCAAGTCAGTTTTCCTGACTCCAGCCGTCCTGGAACCTATACTTTCAAGGCCCTGACAACATCCAGCAACTTGGAGTCCTCCAAGTCCCTAGTAGGCGCAAGGCACCACAATAAGCTGGTTCAGGTGAAACACTGACACCACCTTAGGGAGAGAACTGGGGACGAGTCCGCAGCTCTGCCCTGTCCGAATGGACAAACAGATATGGGCTTTTTTGAGAAAAAAAACCCACCAATTTGACACTCGCCTGGCCCAGGCCAGGGCCAAGAGCATGGTCACTTTTCATGTGAGATGTTTCAAATCCACAGATTTGACTGGTTTTAAACCAATGTGATTTGAGGAATCCCAGAACTACGTTAAGATCCCACAGTGCCACTGGAGGCACAAAAGGGGGTTGTATATGCAATACTCCCTTGACAAACTTCTGGACTTCAGGAACTGAAGCCAATTCTTTCTGGAAGAAAATCGACAGGGCCGAAATTTGAACCTTAATGGGCCCCAATTTGAGGCCCATAGACACTCCTGTTTGCAGGAAATGCAGGAATCGACCGAGTTGAAATTTCTTCGTGGGGCCTTCCTGGCCTCACACCACGCAACATATTTTCGCCACATGTGGTGATAATGTTGTGCGGTCACCTCCTTCCTGGCTTTGACCAGGGTAGGAATGACCTCTTCCGGAATGCCTTTTTCCCTTAGGATCCGGCGTTCCACCGCCATGCCGTCAAACGCAGCTGCGGTAAGTCTTGGAACAGACATGGTACTTGCTGAAGCAAGTCCCTTCTTAGCGGCAGAGGCCATAAGTCCTCTGTGAGCATCTCTTGAAGTTCCGGGTACCAAGTCCTTCTTGGCCAATCCGGAGCCATGAGTATAGTTCTTACTCCTCTACGTCTTATAATTCTCAGTACCTTAGGTATGAGAAGCAGAGGAGGGAACACATACACCGACTGGTACACCCACGGTGTTACCAGAACGTCCACAGCTATTGCCTGAGGGTCTCTTGACCTGGCGCAATACCTGTCCCGTTTTTTGTTCAGACGGGACGCCATCATGTCCACCTTTGGTATTTCCCAACGGTTCACAATCATGTGGAAAAACTTCCCGATGAAGTTTCCACTCTCCCGGGTGGAGGTCGTGCCTGCTGAGGAAGTCTGCTTCCCAGTTTCCACTCCCGGAATGAAACACTGCTGACAGTGCTATCACATGATTTTCCGCCCAGCGAAAAGTCCATTGCCCTCCTGCTTCTTGTGCCGCCCTGTCTGTTTACGTTGGCGACTGCCGTGATGTTTTTCCCACTGGATCAATACCGGCTGACCTTGAAGCAGAGGTCTTGCTAAGCTTAGAGCATTATAAATTTACCCTTAGCTCCAGTATATTTATGTGGAGAAAAGTCTCCAGACTTGATCACACTCCCTGGAAATTTTTTCCTTGTGTGACTGCTCCCCAGCCTCTCGGGCTGGCCTCCGTGGTCACCAGCATCCAATCCTGAATGCCGAATCTGCGGCCCTCTAGAAGATGAGCACTCTGTAACCACCACAGGAGAGACACCCTTGTCCTTGGATATAGGGTTATCCGCTGATGCATCTGAAGATGCGATCCGGACCATTTGTCCAGCAGATCCCACTGAAAAGTTCTTGCGTGAAATCTGCCTAATGGAATTGCTTCGTAGGAAGCCACCATTTTTACCAGGACCCTTGTGCAATGATGCACTGACACTTTTCCTGGTTTTAGGAGGTTCTTGACTAGCTCGGATAACTCCCTGGCTTTCTCTTCCGGGAGAAACACCTTTTTCTGGACTGTGTCCAGAATCATCCCTAGGCACAGCAGACGTGTCGTCAGGATCAGCTGCGATTTTGGAATATTTAGAATCCATCCGTGCTGTTGTAGCAGTATCCGAGATAGTGCTACTCCGACCTCCAACTGTTCCCTGGACTTTGCCCTTATCAGGAGATCGTCCAAGTAAGGGGTAATTAAGACGCCTTTTCTTCGAAGAAGAATCATCATTTCGGCCATTACCTTGGTAAATACCCGGGGTGCCGTGGACAATCCAAACGGCAGCGTCTGAAACTGACAGTGACAGTTCTATACCACGAACCTGAGGTACCCTTAGTGAGAAGGGCAAATTTGGGACATGGAGGTAAGCATCCCTGATGTCCCGGGACACTATATAGTCCCCTTCTTCCTGGTTCGTTATCACTGCTCTGAGTGACTCCATCTTGATTTGAACCTTTGTAAGTGTTCAAATTTTTTTAGATTTAGAATAGGTCTCACCTAGCCTTCTGGCTTCAGTACCACAATATAGTGTGGAATAATACCCCTTTCCTTGTTGTAGGAGGGGTAATTTGATTATCACCTGCTGGGAATACAGCTTGTGAATTTTTTCCCATACTGCCTCCTTGTCGGAGGGATACCTTGGTAAAGCAGACTTCAGGAGCCTGCGAGGGGGAAACGTTTCGACATTCCAATCTGTACCCCTGGGATACTACTTGTAGGATCCAGGGGTCCTGTACGGTCCCAGCGTCATGCTGAGAGCTTGGCAGAAGCGGTGGAAGGCTTCTGTTCCTGGGAATGGGCTGCCTGCTGCAGTCTTCTTCCCTTTCCTCTATCCCTGGGCAAATATGACTCTTATAGGGACGAAAGGACTGAGGCTGAAAAGACGGTGTCTTTTTCTGCAGAGATGTGACTTAGGGTAAAAACGGTGGATTTTCCAGCAGTTGCCGTGGCCACCAGGTCCGATGGACCGACCCCAAATAACTCCTCTTCCTTTATACGGCAATACACCTTTGTGCCGTTTGGAATCTGCATCACCTGACCACTGTCGTGTCCATAAACATCTTCTGGCAGATATGGACATCGCACTTACTCTTGATGCCAGAGTGCAAATATCCCTCTGTGCATCTCGCATATATAGAAATGCATCCTTTAAATGCTCTATAGTCAATAAAATACTGTCCCTGTCAAGGGTATCAATATTTTTAGTCAGGGAATCCGACCAAGCCACTCCAGCTCTGCACATCCAGGCTGAGGCGATCGCTGGTCGCAGTATAACACCAGTATGTGTGTATATACTTTTATATGATATTTTTCAGCCTCCTGTCAGCTGACTCCTTGAGGACGGCCCTATCTATAGACGGTACCGTCACTTGTTTTGATAAGCGTGTGAGCGCCTTATCCACCCTAAGGGGTGTTTCCCAACGCGCCCTAACTTCTGGCGGGAAAGGGTATACCGCCAATAATTTTCTATCGGGGGGAACCCACGCATCATCACACACTTCATTTAATTTATCTGATTCAGGAAAAACTACAGGTAGTTTTTTCACATCCCACATAATACCCTCTTTTGTGGTACTTGTAGTATCAGAAATATGTAACACCTCCTTCATTGCCCTTAACGTGTGGCCCTAATAAGGAATACGTTTGTTTATTCACCGTCGACACTGGATTCAGTGTCCGTGTCTGTGTCGATCACGTAATTCCCTAAATAAGCCATCCATTCCGGTGTCGACTCCCTAGAGAGTGACATCACCATTACAGGCAATTGCTCCGCCTCCTCACCAACATCGTCCTCATACATGTCGACACACACGTACCGACACACAGCACACACACAGGGAATGCTCTGATAGAAGACAGGACCCACTAGCCCTTTGGAGAGACAGAGGGAGAGTTTGCCAGCACACACCAAAAAACGCTATAATTATATAGGGACAACCTTATATAAGTGTTTTCCCTTATAGCATCTTTTTATATATTTCTAACGCCAAATTAGTGCCCCCCCTCTCTGTTTTAACCCTGTTTCTGTAGTGCAGTGCAGGGGAGAGCCTGGGAGCCTTCCCTCCAGCCTTTCTGTGAGGGAAAATGGCGCTGTGTGCTGAGGAGATAGGCCCCGCCCCTTTTTCGGCGGGCTCGTCTCCCGCTCTTCAACGGATTCTGGCAGGGGTTAAATATCTCCATATAGCCCCCGGAGGCTATATGTGAGGTATTTTTTGCCAAAAAATAGGTTTACATTGCCTCCCAGGGCGCCCCCCTCCCAGCGCCCTGCACCCTCAGTGACTGCCGTGTGAAGTGTGCTGAGAGCAATGGCGCACAGCTGCAGTGCTGTGCGCTACCTTAAGAAGACTGAGGAGTCTTCTGCCGCCGATTCTGGACCTTCTTCTCTTTTCAGCATCTGCAAGGGGGCCGGCGGCGAGGCTCCGGTGACCATCCAGGCTGTACCTGTGATCGTCCCTCTGGAGCTAATGTCCAGTAGCCAAAGAAGCCAATCCATCCTGCACGCAGGTGAGTTCACTTCTTCTCCCCTAAGTCCCTCGTTGCAGTGATCCTGTTGCCAGCAGGACTCACTGTAAAATAAAAAACCTAAGCTAAACTTTTCTAAGCAGCTCTTTAGGAGAGCCACCTAGATTGCACCCTTCTCGGCCGGGCACAAAAATCTAACTGAGGCTTGGAGGAGGGTCATAGGGGGAGGAGCCAGTGCACACCACCTGATCCTAAAGCTTTACTTTTTGTGCCCTGTCTCCTGCGGAGCCGCTATTCCCCATGGTCCTTTCAGGAACCCCAGCATCCACTAGGACGATAGAGAAAAAGGTAGACAATTTTTTGTTTGTTAATTTGGGTGTTTTGTCACTTTTCTGGCACAAACAAGCCCCATTAGTGTGCCATGCTTCAGGCAAGGTGTCTTGCTGCGCATCGCACAGGTTACTATTCCCAATCGTAGTCCACGTGGATGGTAAAGTATGAAAAAGTTGAAGAAAAACTGTTGTAAAAAACCTGTGTCGACCATTGTCATGTAAACCTTTTGACCTTGTTGACCTTTTGTCCCTGTCGACCTAATGAATGTTTACCACCATTAGTGGTAGACTATTTTCAGTGTAGAGCTATAAACTGGATACCATCAATCATACTGCCCCAACATCAGCTGTAAAGATAGGGGTCATTCCAAGTTGATCGCTAGCTGAAAATGTTCGCTGCGCAGCGATAATGCAAAAAAAATGGCACTTCTGCGCATGCGTATGCGGCGCAATGCGCAAGCGCAATGTACTTTCACAATGGCTGATGTAGTTTCCCACAAGGTCTAGCAAAGCTTTTCAGTCGCACTACTGGCCGCAGAGTGATTGGCAGGAAGGGGGCATTTCCGGGTGTCAACTGACCGTTTTCAGGGAGTGTTCGGAAAAACGCAGGCGTGCCAGGAAAAACGCAGGCATGGCTGGGCGAACGCAGGGCGTGTTCGTGACGTCAAAACAGGAACTGAAGTCTCTAGTCATCATAAGCACTGAGTAGGTCTGAAGCTACTCTGAAACTGCACAAAATTATTTTGTAGCCGCTGTGCGATCCTATCGTTCGCACTTCTGCTAAGCTAAAATACACTCCCAGTGGGCGGCGGCATAGCGTTTGCACGGCTGCTAAAAACAGCTAGCGAGCGATAGTGATGAGTGGATTCGGTTTCTCGGAAACCGAACCCCCCTGAACTTCACCCATTTTACACGGGTCCGAGGCATACTCGGATTCTCCCGTATGGCTCGGTTAACCAGAGCGCGCCCGAACGTCATCATCCCGCTGTCGGATTCTCGCGAGATTTGGATTCTATATAAGCAGCCGCGCGTCGCCGCCATTTTCTTTTGTGCATTGGAAATGTTAGGGAGAGGTCGTGGCTGGCGTCCTCTCCGTTTATTCATTGTTGATGCAAATATTTGTGCTTGCTTAGTTATATCTTAATTGTGGGGACTGGGGAGCAGCTGTATATTAATATAGGAGGAGTACAGTGCAGAGTTTTGCTGATCAGTGACCACCAGTTTTATCCGTTCTCTGCATGAAAAAAAACGCTAGTTATTATCTGTGCTCAGTGTGCTGCATATATCTGTGCTCACACTGCTTAATTGTGGGGACTGGGGAGCAGCTGTATTATATAGGAGGAGTACAGTGCAGAGTTTTGCTGACAGTGACCACCAGTATACGTTGTCTGCCTGACAAACACTCCATATCTGTGGTCAGTGTGCTGCATACATCTGTTCTCACACTGCTTAATTGTGGGGACTGGGGAGCAGCTGTATTATATAGCAGGAGTACAGTGCAGAGTTTTGCTGACAGTGACCACCAGTATACGTTGTCTGCCTGAAAAACACTCCATATCTGTGCTCAGTGTGCTGCTTTATTGTGGGGACTGGGGACCACCAGTATAATATTATATAGGAGGAGTACAGTGCAGAGTTTTGCTTACCAGTGACCGCCAGTATACGTTGTCTGCCTGATAAACACTCAATATCTGTGCTGCAATGTAGACAGTATATAGTAGGAGTACAGTGCACAATTTTGCTGACCACCAGTATATAATATATAGGAGTACGGTACAGAAGGCCACTGCTGTACCTACCTCTGTGTCGTCAAGTATACTATCCATCCATACCTGTGGTGCATTTCAGTTGTGCGCAGTATATATAGTAGTAGGCCATTGCTATTGATACTGGCATATAATTCCACACATTAAAAAATGGAGAACAAAAATGTGGAGGTTAAAATAGGGAAAGATCAAGATCCACTTTCCCCTCGTGCTGAAGCTGCTGCCACTAGTCATGGCCGAGACGATGAAATGCCATCAACGTCGTCTGCCAAGGCCGATGCCCAATGTCATAGTAGAGAGCATGTAAAATCCAAAAAACAAATGTTCAGTAAAATGACCCAAAAATCTAAATTAAAAGCGTCTGAGGAGAAGCGTAAACTTGCCAATATGCCATTTACGACACGGAGTGGCAAGAAACGGCTGAGGCCCTGGCCTATGTTCATGGCTAGTGGTTCAGCTTCACATGAGGATGGAAGCACTCAACCTCTCGCTAGAAAACTGCAGTGCCACTCCTAGATGGGCCAGGTGTTTGTGTCGGCCACTTGTGTCGCTTAGCTTAGTCACACAGCGACCTTGGTGCGCCTCTTTTTTTCTTTGCATCATGTGCTGTTTGGGGACAATTTTTTTGAAGTGCCATCCTGCCTGACACTGCAGTGCCACTCCTAGATGGGCCAGGTGTTTGTGTCGGCCACTTGTGTCGCTTAGCTTAGTCACACAGTGACCTTGTTGCGCCTCTTTTTTTCTTTGCATCATGTGCTGTTTGGGGACAATGTTTTTGAAGTGCCATCCTGTCTGACACTGCAGTGCCACTCCTAGATGGGCCAGGTGTTTGTGTCGGCCACTTGTGTCACTTAGCTTAGTCACACAGCGACCTTGGTGCGCCTCTTTTTTTCTTTGCATCATGTGCTGTTTGGGGACAATTTTTTTGAAGTGCCATCCTGCCTGACACTGCAGTGCCACTCCTAGATGGGCCAGGTGTTTGTGTCAGCCACTTGTGTCGCTTAGCTTAGTCACACAGCGACCTTGGTCCTCCTCTTTTTTTCTTTGCATCATGTGCTGTTTGTGGACAATTTTTTTGAAGTGCCATCCTGCCTGACACTGCAGTGCCACTCCTAGATGGGCCAGGTGTTTGTGTCAGCCACTTGTGTCGCTTAACTTAGCCATCCAGTGACCTCGGTGCAAATTTTAGGACTAAAAATAATATTGTGAGGTGTTCAGAATAGACTGAAAATTAGTGGAAATTATGGTTATTGAGGTTAATAATACTATGGGATCAAAATGACCCCCAAATTCTATGATTTAAGCTGTTTTTGAGGGTTTTTTGTAAAAAAAACACCCGAATCCAAAACACACCCGAATCCGACCAAAAATTTTCGGGGAGGTTTTGCCAAAACGCGTCCGAATCCAAAACACGGCCGCGGAACCGAATCCAAAACCAAAACACAAATCCCGAAAAATTTCCGGTGCACATCACTAGCGAGCGATCAACTCGGAATGACCTCCATGGTCACGCACTGAGGGTTCACTACGGCTGGCCGGCGGTCGGGCTCCCGGCGACCAGCATACCGGCGCCGGGAGGCCGACCGCCGGCTTACCGACAGTGTGGCGAGCGCAAATGAGCCCCTTGCGGGCTCGCTGCGCTCGCCACGCTACGGGCACGGTGGCGGGCTACGCGCGCCACACTATTTTATTCTCCCTCTATGGGGGTCGTGGACCCCCACGAGGGAAAATAAGTGTCGGTATGCCGGCTGTCGGGCTCCCGGCGCCGGTATACTGAGTGCCGGGAGCCCGACCGCCAGCATACAGAAGACCACCCCGCACTGAGGTACGTAGTGTTATCAGATTTCTGCGTCTAAAGGACACATCAGCAGCTGATAGTCACATAGTAATAATAGGAGGCTCCTATTGGTGTAGTTTTATTGTGGTGTAAAAAGCATCTCCCTAAGTAATTAAATTCATACATTAATCTACAGTAAATTGTTTTATTTCATCTGTGAATTTTACCCAACACCATCCTATTTATATACATGTAACAGTTTTATTCCCTTTGACAAAGAGATCATTGTGGCAGTTTGTGTTAAGCAAGTTCTTAAATTCTGAAATCGCAGATTTGATATTATCAGTAAATATGAACAATTTCTCTTTCAAGTGTTCAAATTATTATGAGTTTTAATAGATTTTTTTTTAAATTATTTGTGTTTAGTTCCACATTAATAATCTAAGAATCTACAGTACGTGTTTGTTTGGCAAATCAGTGTATTCAAACTGCCTTTGGATGTACAGTACAATTGTATCTAACACACAGAGAAACTGTCATTTTGTTGCATCCAAGGGTTGTGAAAATGAATAATTCTCTGACGATGAATAGAAAGGCTTTGGTGAAAAACCGAGAAAGAGGCCAGTCATATAAAAAATGCATTTAATAGATGCATGTCTAAAATAAATACGCACTTGGCTAAAAAAAAGCCATTTAATACACAATTTATATGTGAAACACTTGGGTGTTCTCTGTTACCGATAGACACAAGATACTTGTACATTACTGTCGCTCAGGACGCATTAATATGACAGCATTTATGGTTGATGTACGCCTTGACCAGAGGGTAATCTGTGGCAGAGCCTTATACGCAGTCACTTTAACATTAATGGTTTCTCAGTCTGTTTTAGTTATGTTCTTCAGCAGGCTTTCTGCAAAAAATAGTACACGTTTTTATTGATCTGTGCTCAAGGCAAAGCCGTGGTACGCATATATCATACTGTGCCTGCTTAGGTGACAAATGTGTAAATAACTTTTATACATGACTGCTTTGGGAACAGAAGAATTTTAAGTTGCCAACTGGTGGACAATTTTACAAATTTAAACCTGAGATGTGAAAATAAATGTTCTCTGCATCTCTGTCTGGAGACAATGACTTTTTTCAGGAAAACTGAATTTGAATCTAGTGTGATCATTACAGTCAGTGCTGAAAGTAGGGTGGTACGGGGTGGTACGGAGTACCATTAAGAAATATGGTGGAGGTAAGCAGTACCTCCAGCCCACCGCTGGGGCATAATTTATAAGGGGCATTTTTGTGTGTGGGACATAAAATGGTGTCAGTGGCATAACTGTGTGTGTCATAATATGTAATAGGCATTACGTTGTGTGGAATAATATGTAAGCCATAACTGTGTGTGGCATAATGTGTAATGGGCATTACGGTCTGTGGCATAATGTGTAATAAGTATTATGGTGTGTGGCATAATGTGTAATGGGCATTACGGTCTGTGGCATTATGTGTAATATTATTATTATTATCCTTTATTTATATGGCGCCACAAGGGATCCACAGCGCCCATTACACAGTACATAATAAAATGAGCAAACAAGAAAACAGCACTTACAGTACAGGACAAAATAGGACAGGTATAGAAAACCCGGGGTTAGGTGCCATCAAAGGGAGTATGGAGTATAAGATAGTGTAAGTAAGAAAAGGAAAGGCACATGAGGAAAGAAGTCCCTGCTATTGCGAGCTTACAATCTAATAAGCATTATGGTGTGTGGCATAATGTGTAATAAGCATTATGGTGTGTGGCAAAATGTGTAATGGGCATTACGGTGTTTGGCATAATGAGTAAGGGGCATTATGTGTGTGGCATAATGTGGCCATGCCCCTAATGTCATGTAGCCTCTCCCCCAGTTTCATGTGACCACACGCCCTCATGACATGTGACCACGCCCATTTTTAATTATCAGTACCACTAAGAAAATAAATATTTTTGCACCGCTGATTACAGTACATTCAGTTGGGGACAGATATAAACCTTGCTCTCTGGAATACTGTACCAAGGCTTCTGTGGAACCTTGGGAATATGCTATATTCTATAAGGTGAAATAAGTTGAAAAGTCTTGCTATAATAGCTGGTGAGTGCAAATGTATCTAATTACTGTTGGATAATTGGGGGCGTTATTGCAATCAACTTCATTTGAAGATATGGAGTGGTATGCATCTCAGCCAATTCTCTGCTAAATGGGTGCTTGTGGGTGGCAACCAGAGGCAGAACTCTGGGAGGCAACGGAGTCAGCTGCCGCCGGGCTCCTGCATTGAAGGGGGGCACCTCACCTCCTGTTCCATGTGTTCAGCTACATTAAACAATTAAGTTAATTGACAGCAGCCGGTACCTCTTCAGTAGCTGACTTCCCAACTAGTCACTACACCTTACAAATCACACCCTCTTTATTATAGATACACAGGAAGCAGACACCTTACTGATGAAGCTATTTGCTCCTATAAAGAAAGCATGAGAATTCTAACTATATGAAGTTATTTCTCTGACAATTACAAGTAACTTCATGTAGTTAGAATTCTCATACTTCCTATGCAATAGCAGATATCTCCATCAGTTAGGTGCATACTTTCAGTGTAATAGGTTGTGGGTTCTAATCCTGGGTATGACACTTGCAAACTAATTGTCAGAGAAATTATCAGCATTGTGAGTGACTGAGAAGATCTATGTAGTGTGTGGCTGGACCCCTACATAGATCTGCCTAGTTGCAACGGTTTTGTAGTAGCTTCATGTAGTTAGAATCTGCAGGCTTGCTATGTAGGAGCAAATAAATATTTATATTTATATATATATATATATATATATATATATTTATAGGGGGCACCAATATTTTTCTTGCCTCCGGGCAACTAGGACAAACTTACGCCACTGGTGGCAACAATGCAAATACATGCAACAGAACCATTTTCTGGGAGTGTGGAGGTGTGTAGTCATTTACTCACAATTTTGCCTCAATGCCTAACTCAGGCGACTCTCTTGCACCAAGTATAGGGTAGATGAGTCAATGATAGTGATGACGACTGCACTTGTGAACCAAGCGGTGGGGTGGGGTGTTCACAAATGTTCAGATGACCTAAAGTTTGGGAGTATAGTCACATTAGCATACCATTAGCAATGCAGCTGCTGTCCAGAGTTCTATTTGTTTTACGTGTGATTCTGAAGACATTATGTTGGAAATAATACTATTCCGTATCTAGCCATTAGTAATGTAGACTTTGGTGTAGAGTGTGTGTATCCAGCACTATCATTAGGGTTGACCTAAAATAGCTTAATACAAACTTCAGCCCAGTACAAACTGCAACATATGTACACGCCACGACCATGTGACTGTTTAATAATACAATAAATTTGTATTTTATTATTATTTATTACCAGTCATTTATATAGCGTACACATATTCTGCAGCACTTTGCAGAAACTATTTGCCCATTCACATGAGTACCTGCCCCATTGGAGATTACAATCTATATTCCCTACCACATGTACACGTACATACATTCATGCAACGGTCAATTTAGTTGAGAGCCAATTAACCTACCAGTATATTTTTGGATTGTGGGAGGAAACTGGAGTATCCGGAGGAAACCCACGCAAGTACGGGGAGGATATACAAACTCCACACCGTTAGGGCCATGGTGGGAATCGAACCCATGCGATGTGAGACAGTAATGCTAACCATTACACTGTCCGTGCTGCCCAATAGATAGATATATTCATCTAGAGTGAATCAATGGAACAAACATTTAAATGTTACAAGTGCAAGTGGACCATTTGGGTATATTTTGTATATGTACTTACCCCCTTGGTAGAATAGTCTGCAGAGATGGATTTGCTCTTTCAGGGTTAGTAACAAAGCATTAATAAGAATAAGGATTTTTTGTGAATATGTATGAGTAAGAAAATGAAAGACAGAGCTGATTTTATAAATTTATTAATACATTAGAATCACCTTCACATGTTTCTTTTCTTTCTGCAGGTGATATGTGCAAATGTAACAGGTGGTGGGAAGCTTGGAAGTTTAAAATCAGGAGCCTCCATATCAACACTTAAGCATATATGGACAGAAAGTAACAAAGACTTGTCGATCAGTCGTCTCCTATCACAGACTTTTCATGGCAAAGAAAACCAAACCTCCTTGGATATGAGATATGATACACCAGAACCTTATACGGAGCAAGAACTCTGGGAATGGCTGAGGAACTCAACAGATCTGCAAGGGCCTCGTTCCAGGGCCAAAAGACGGCCCATCGTTAAAACAGGAAAGTTTAAGAAAATGTTTGGCTGGGGGGATTTCCATTCCAACATCAAAACCGTAAAGTTAAATTTGTTGATAACAGGGAAAATCGTGGATCATGGCAATGGAACCTTCAGTGTTTATTTTCGGCACAATTCTACTGGCCAAGGAAATGTTTCGGTGAGCTTGGTTCCACCAACCAAAATTGTGGAATTTGACTTGGCACAGCAATCAGTGATTGATTCTAAAGATTCTAAGTCCTTCAATTGCCGTATCGAATATGAAAAGGTTGACAAGGCAACCAAGAACACTCTTTGCAACTATGACCCTTCAAAAACATGCTACCAGGAGCAGACCCAAAGTCATGTATCTTGGTTATGCTCTAAGCCCTTCAAGGTGATCTGTATTTATATATCCTTTTATAGTACAGATTATAAACTAGTACAAAAGGTGTGTCCTGATTACAACTACCACAGTGACACGCCCTACTTCCCTTCTGGTTGATGATAACATGTATGCAAGACTTACCTCTAAGGCATAAAAGGTGACTGGGCTGGAACCTCATCCAAGAAAGTTCCATCAATTGCCAGGAATGTGTCAACACTACAAATGATTTAACTCTACATAAAACTTTTATATTGGAAAATTTATCAGATGCAATTTACTTGCCCCAAATCCCTCTATATTCCATTTACTAGCTGTAAGTCGCTGTGGACATAAAACAAACACACATTGTAAGTGATCGTTTATCAATCTCTTTGTTAGAACAGCTTTCATTGTCTAATAATACATGATGTTTCATGACAATTTCACATGGAACCAAAAGGATTAGCCATACTTAAATCTTTAATAATGCTCTCTAGTATGGAAAAGAAACCCTGTTAGAACTACAATCCCATAATTGTATTGTCTATACAAATTTCTGGAGATGCGGTAAGCGTAAATAAAATATAATTGCAAAGTACAGTATACCTACAAAAAAAAAAACAGTTAGTTGTGTAATATTGGGGTAAAACGTCAAGGTCATCATCATCATCATCAACTCTACAAATACACCACTACATAAAGGCAAATGGTGTCAATTGGAGCCGGTCACAAATAAAGATGGAAACCCATTTAAATTGTACATGTTAGAATATGTCATGCCGGAACAATTCGTATTTCTCAGACAATTCTGGAGTTTCAGGAGACAGTATGATATAAGTATACTGTTTAACACAGCAAACAAAATCCTGACTAATATCATGTAAGTTCTAAATGGCTGAAATCTTTATTACGGTATATTGTATACTTCAATAACCTAGTCTACATTTGTATGAATGGTTTGTATTGTATATAGTTTAACCAGTGTTACTTGAGCAGCTTATTAATATAACTAGTAAATGTCTCTGCTTGTTATTGGTTAAATACAATCAAAGGACACAAGGATTCCATGTTTATCGACTTAGCTGTAAACTTCATTAATAAAAAAAGGAAGTAATTATGTACAAAGCATTTATTCCGCTAAGTATCGTTGAAAGCTAGACATATACAGCATTGAAATCTGTATGCATTCAGATATTTTATTTCTGGACAAAAAAAGGTGAATTGTATATAAAATAAAATACATAAAGTTGAATTTAAATATTTACCAGTGGTTGTTTTAATGAAATGATGTAATAGTTTCAGCACATTATTGAGAAGAAGCACATTTGTTTTAGAGAATTCAATTTCATTGTTAATGTATAATAATCAAATTTAGATGTATCCAAAGTTTATTGTGAGCATGATGAAAGTACAGTACTATAGGAGCATTTTCAAAGAAGTAACAAAAATGTTTTGTTGTTTCTTCCAAGTTGCAATTTGGCATTTGTTATCCGTGTCGAAAACATTATCAGGAGTTATTTATAACCAAAGAAGGAATGTACTCTAAATTCGGGACCATTACCCCTGGTGCCTTCCAGCCGTCATATCAAGTACAGAAGTGATGACGATGCACTCATGGAGATTTTGCAAATAAAATGTTTTTTTTACTGCAATATCATCAGTGTTTCCACGACTATAGCCACGACAGCAATAGTTTTATATATATATATATATATATATATATATATATATATTTATTTCTCGTACAGCACTGTATGGCAATAGAATGTCAGTAGATTGAAGTCAGTAAAAATTCCAACTGAGTGAGGATATAACCAACACAATGGTAGGATATATATAAGTTGAATCAACATTTTTTCTTTAACATTCCAGTATCTCCTGTTTCTATGACTTAGAATTTGCAAGACTTTTTTTTTTGTGGTCTTCCGTAACATTGCAACTCAACATTTTCTATATACAAAAAAGTGTCCATATTACACTGTTTATCAACAAAATGCTTTATGGAATAATCAAATATAATATTATTAAAGTATATACTATGTGTTTACCTTTGTTCACTGTTCCAACTGAAGCTTTTTGTAAATGTAGGGTAAGAGGTTATGCAAAGCACAGGCAAACACTGTGAGGGTTTCCAGTTGCCCAGAAACCTCCCTTTCCCACAGCCTGGCCAGTGGTCACTACAGTATAACATTCCACCCTTTACCAAGTCTGCTGTCTATGTCTGTGGATCTGAGTGCTCAATCATCACACCAGAGAGATAATTTGGTAAGTGGCTTACCACGATCATTGGACCTACATACTGTATGTCTGAACTACTGTATTACAGTACGTTGCCCTTTGTTTGGGGCAGACTATAGCTTGTTACATGCTAATTATATATCCAAGCATCCTTCATAGGTTGGCGACAATTGCTCTAAAATAAAACATTTGGACCCCCTTCCAGAAATCCTGCATTTGGCCCTGCAAGGACTGTCCCAATACATTTTATGGGGTGACTAATGCAATGGTATAATTACCCATCACATATGTTTAAAGAGGACAGATGCCCCATGCCAAGTCATCATTGACTTTAGCCAAAAGGCCTGAGAGTATTAAGGCGTAATAGTCAAGATAGGTTGTCTACTGTTTGGATTGTTTGTGAGAGTCATGATATCTGGTAATACCCTTTGTGGTCATTTAAGACTATCTCCTATTGAGCCTCCTGGACAATTGTGTTATGTTGTGTTTTGGCTTGGGCATTCATCCTCTTTAAGAGAAAAAAAGGGAATAAATTAGACATGGGGGTTATTCGACTGAAAAAACGGCACAAATTCGACACAGGGTATTCAATTGCGGACATTTTCTCCCATTTTTTAAATCCATTTTCACCCATGCCATTTCATTTTTTTTCGTGTAATTGGCATGGGTAAAAATTGCACCAAAAATGGCTAAAAACACACTCAAATTCGCCAAAATACGTGTATCAGCAGCAAATTCGCTGATGCACATGGTTTTTGCCATTGCCGGACTTTTCGACCAGTCGAAAAAACGGCATGGGCAATGAATAGGTTGAATGTAAATTGGCACTAATTGAATAAACCCCCCATAGACTTTATTACACATTCACTGGTGCTCTGCGTTTCAGATACAGTATTTTAGGTTGTTTCACCTACAAACTATTCATTACAACAAAATATTTATGATGATGATCTCTTTAATTGGTGCTGATGAACTATGTGAGTTAATTGCTTAATCAAAGACTGTTCCTTCTGTTATTTGTATTACAGAACAAAGTGTCCACCATAACTTCATATATTATAAGTAAAAAGAAAGCAATGAAAGTGAGAGCCCCGGATTATTGCATCCTACAACTTAATAAACTACTAAAACCTCTTAATCAACAAAAGTGGATTAATGATGCAGAACGTTAATGATAAGCGAGGCGTATGCACTGATGCTTGTATACAGAAAGGACATTTTCCTTACAGTACTTTTATAACCTATCCTTTAGGTCAGTGGTTCACGAACTTTTTTGAATCATGGCGCCCTAGAGTATCAGCATTTGTTTTCAATGGCACCTGTTGGATAAAAGTTTTTTTATTGATAAATGAAGAAAAAAATATGAAATTAAGTAAATTGTGCCTACAGTACCTGTCATCCTTAGGGTCAGTCATGTGGTGGTGCACAGTTGTGCTTCTGATTGCCACACGTTTTATGATTGGTAGCCACTAGCACTGCTTTTGCCTATTGCTTTGACCATAAATAATTTGATTTGGTCCTGCACCACCAACCCTTGCGGCACCACAGGGTGTCTAGGCACACAGTTTGGGAAACACTGGTTTGGAGGCAGATTCCATTAGTCGCAGGGCTTCCACACGGCTGTAGCTCCAGGTTTAATGCTAGAAGCTGTTCAATTTCCCTGAGTGGTAAGCTTATGGATAACACGCATCGCTAAATATATTCCTGTTTAAATGTCTGGACTCTGTAGTTCCTCCAGGAGAGGTTCATGTTGGGAGGAGAGTAAGTCATTTCTTTCCAGCGCGGCCAGCAGGAGGAGGAAGAAGAAAGGCAGTTACAGCTCACCAGGAGTGAGGCCAGCCCGCCCACCAACCTGATCTCTGCCACCACATACAGGAACCTCCAGCCATGCTCGCACGCACTGTTAGGGTAAGTCAGGGACAGTTACACCCTAAAAGACTTTGCCCTTTGATAAGTGTCTCCAAGCTCCCAACCAATTACTCTGAAAGGAGCTGTAAACATTGCACTTTACCCCTCCTCCCTCCCCCTCCCCAATCGTTTTAATTTTTAATTTTAATTTTAATTTTTATTATATTTTATTATTTTTTATTTTTCCTTATTACATTTATTTAAGTTTTTTTCACACAACACCAGTTAGCAATACACACAAGCGCTCGGTTTAACCAAAAATCCAGAAAGCACCAACAAACAACCTGAGCAGCACTTTCATTCACAGCGCAGCAAACTATACCAAGTTTACTCCAAGCAGTAAGCCCAAATGGGGTTGGGGGGGGGGCACATTACGTGGATATTTCTTCGGATCACCATGGTTAATTGAATCAATTCACCCTTGGTGTAGTTATTGTTAAATGGAAAATGCATAATGTTGGTAAGCAGTACCATGTGGCCATAGATGGGTATTGACCATTTAGGGGGAATATTGCAAAGCGTGGTACAATATTAATTAACATTTACTCACTAATTTTAGCTATAAACTCATAGAAGAAGAAATATGTAATGATGCCGTAATGTGGATTAAAACAATGTTCATGAGAATGTGCCCCACCGTCATTAGGAACTAGTGTTATCACTTTCTGTTTCCTGCTTTAGTGATGTCCCCAGTTCCTAATCAGTGTCAGGCCCAAGTGAACCTCTACCTTCAAGGTTTGCCCAGTGGTATGGCTGTCCTGTTCCTATTTCAGTTTTGACTCAGTGTGCATATGTTACAAGAACTCTTTAGGAAATACACATTTGTTTGGAATTTATACACATTCCTAATGATATATTTGTTTGAAAAAAGAAAAAATAATAGTCACTTTTACCTGTGCTCTAAGTTACATGTATCTAGGCAGTTATTAAATAAACTGTAGTAAAATAATTACAGTAGAGTACATACAACGTTCTAAAAGCTTTTAAGAGTATTATGCTAAAAAGGAAAGTAAAAAGTATTAAGAATTATCAAAACCTATCAATCTGCAGAAAATAAACTGAGTAAAAAGGATGATTGAAAAATGACTTATTCCCTATGGAGCTCCATAAACTTAGGGTCTAATTCAGTAAGAGTAGCTACCCGCCACCCACCAACTGTGATCACGAACTAATTGCGATCGCACAGCAATTAGAGCATGGTTGCAGAAACTATGGATGACTTCTGTCGGCGCAGCCTGGCTGCAACGGCAGGAGTCCCACCGCCATTTTTTCATTCAGAGTGTCTGCATATGACAACACGCTGCCTCCACGAAAACGCAGTGACACACCCTCATCACCCCAAAAAATGCTCCATCGCTGCCCCCAGCCCACCCTGCAAATGTCTTTGCCTGTTAATCAGGCAGAGGCGTTCAAATTTAATGCGCAGGGCACACCACACTCAGAAACTGCGGTCGCATCGTGTTTGTGAGGCAACCTGACTTAGGCCCTAAATGCCCTCAAAATCCAATCCATGTAAAATAAATATACAGAATGTATTACAACAGTATTGGAAAAAAATTATATATATATATATATATAGAGAGAGAGAGAGCTAAATACTGTAAAAAAATAAGAACGATAATTCAAAAGTACATTGCATTACAGACTTGACAGACATGAGCATTTTATAAAAAGTTTCTCACCACCAACCTTGCTCCCGCTTATCTGAATAATGGGTGTCCCTTATATGTGTCGATCTACTATGTGATGTTAGGTCTCATAATTCTATTGTATCCCAACAATGGAGGACTTAATGTGCTGTATAGTCTGGTTCAGTCCAATTACTTTTGAGGTTCCAGTGTGATATGATTGAAAGTTATTGGTCTGTACTGACATAATGGCAAAAACAAGGCAAACCAATTGTCGATGTGAACACAACAGGTTGGACCAAAAAATGGGCATTTACCTCCAAGGCACCAGCCACACAGGAACAATAATGGGATCAACCAAGTCAGTGACTATCAGGAATCCTCAGGTAACTGACAGGTTCCAGTCTGTGCAGCAGTGGTGGACCTCTAATTCCCCATGTGCCCTGGTTCAGAGCACCTGCTGCACCACCAGTGGTTCTGCCACTGGCTACCACCCTCTGTATGTGTCTCTCTGCTTTCCTACATTCCTCCTCCTCTTCACATAATCACACTGCCCTGTCACATGCCGCCTTGTCCTCACCAGGGATGGATTAAGGTTTGTGGGGGTCCCTGGACAATACCTTCTGGTGTATATAAAAAAAATATAATGTGTAAATACTCCCTGCAATACAAACGTGTAAACACACTGTATTGACCCCATGTGTGTGGGGTACCCTGTGTGTGGGTGCCCCTGGGTGACCGCCCCAACCGCCTTATTTTTTTAATCCAGCACTGGTCATCGCTATAACACATCACTCATCTCCTGACACTCTGTACTACTGCTTCAATGTAACTCTAAGTCTGTGGCTTCTTGTTGCCTCCATTCCCCTCCTAGCATAATAACATGATACTTGTCATATAAAGTCATAGACGCAGGAATGGAAGGGGATGGGGGGTATCACAGGGTGCAGTGCTAATGTTGTCTATGGTTACCACTGACAGTGTGTCTGTAGTCTCTTTCCAGCTGCTCCCTCTTCTCCCTTGTCACAGCCTTTCTCCACCCACCTTCTGGGCCCTCCCACCTGCAGTCCTAGGGATCCCTGCTCCTTCCATTATATAACTCTCAGTCTGTGGCCTCATTCCCCTCACATCCTGATACTGTCCCTAGGACATACAGCTCTGTCTTTAATAACACAGTACCCATCTCCTAAAATATTCTGTGCTAAATGAGGGACCTGTTAGGAAATGATGTGTGTGCAGATGCAGATGTTGTGATTTGCAGAGTTATATAAGCATGCACCAGAAGATGACTCAAGCTATGAACAGCCCAGTTACTTAACCAGTAGTGTTGGCTTAATAAAGTATAACAGGTAGAGCCACTGTTGTCCAAACACAGTTTTTTTTTATGGATTTAAGCTTCAGTGTAGTGGAGTTCTATACAGCTCACCAGCTGGTGAGTGTATGCTGCTTACAGGTAGTGGTGCAGGGATACTGGAACAGCTTTAAATTGCAGGTAATCTGTGGTGTCTCACGTGCTAAGTAGGAGACTTGTGACTCCATCTTGTCACTTCTCACTTACTCATTCTAAGTAAGGACCTACAAGATGGCTGAAGCAATACAGTACATCAGTTTGGAGAACAGACTTCCCTGGGTACTAGTGCCCAGTATGTATTCACCGTAAAGAGACAGTGCAGTATTGCATTGCTTTCTAAACCCCCTCCCCCATCTATAAGCTTCTCCATGTTATACAAACATTGAATTTCAGCTTCTTGCATCCAAAATTAAGAAAGGTAGGGTTAAACACATAATAAAACATTAACATACAGTGTCATGTAACTCTGGTCTGGTCTTCTAGGTAAACATATCAGTAAGATTCCCTTCACTGACAGCATGGACCACGGCAAAAGATTCTCGGCTCACAAACTTGGGACTGCTGTCATGTTTCTTGACATCTTATGACTCTTAAATCTTTCAAAGTTCTTTTTCTTATTTAGGACTTCCATTCACACCAGTCGGACCTTGACTTTGGCTTCTGATTGTCCCGAGGCTCACTGAATGAGATGTTTGCAAAATCCTAATCATAAATTTTACGTGGTTTGCCAATATTTGATCTTGCAGAGGATCTTTTCTGTGACTCAACTACCACACTGGTAGTTTCTGACTCAGGTACATCTCCAGCTGCTGGCATGTCCAGCGACAGATACAAATATAGCCATGCTCATTGTGCTGCGACTAGTGTTGCACACATACCCATTGACTTTGCACTCTGCCTCCACGGGTATGAATAGTCACAGTGGGGTGTACTAAGTAGCTCCCATGATGCATGCACATGTGCATCGTGGGTAAGATGCAGGTGGCTACATCTGTACTTGTTCTGCATATCAACTTTCAGCTTTTCATCAACTTATTTTGTTTCCTTAAAGATAACATCTTATTGTGAAGGTATCAGATTTAGGACATAAAGCCCATCTTTATTCTCAGACCCGCTGAAACAGTGCTCACACAGATAAGGAAATGGTGCCTTATAATCATACATTTATTAAAAGGTAATGTCAAAAAACAAGACCAGCCTTCTAGGTAATATCACAAACCACCAAAGGGCTTTTAACATCTCATAATTATAAGATTTAACAGCAGTCTCCCCTGAAGTTCCAGCAAAGTCCCCAAAACTCATCAGAGGCAGTTACCACAGTATAATATAGTTCCATCCAAGATCTCAGGTAAACAACTCCAGCAGACTCTTCAGGGTCCCAGTCGCATGGCCACTGTGCTTCACCAACATGGTGGGGTACCAGCAACTATACCCTATTTCCCAAAATGCCCAACAGCTGAAATATCATGTGCCAAGGCCAACAGCTGTCCCCTGTAGTATATGGGCACTGCTGTTATGATTCCTGTACTCCAGACCGGAGGAGATCTTATGGCAGGGATCTGAGTACAGGAAAATAAGCTGGTTGTGGGAGCTGGATAGCCTAGTAACCCCTGGCGCCCTAACTCCGTTGTCTCGCCCGTGTTATCAGAAATCCCCTGCGAGACTATGGTTGCTTGAGCCCATGGCAGCCGCGTTCGAAGGGCGGATTATGTCTGCCTAACCCCGATGCCCCCGCAGGTCTTAATGGGAGACAAGGGGAAGTCCGAGACAGGGTGATAACAAGGGGCCCTCTGACTAAGCAACCAGGCCAGGGGTTACAAGCTAACTAACTAAATCAAAAGGTATGTGCGGACTAGCCGCCAGGAAAAAGGACAACCAAGGATCCACTGATCCGACACTCCTATCCGGCACCGCCGGACACCAGAGTGGATCTGTGGAAGCGGAATCCTCCGCAAAGCTCCAGAACACAATTAAACAAAATAATAAACAGAAGCGGACAAGCCGCAACACACGGCTGCGCCGCGACTCACGAACACCACCAGATGTTAAAGGTGCTCGGTCAGACTCCAGGAACAGATGGTAACTTCCGAGTACAGGATCTCTGAGGACAGGAACAACCGAAAAGACCGGGACTGGGAACTCTCTGCAGCAGACACAGGCAAACAGGAAGCTATCACCGGCGTCTGTAAGAAGTCCTGAGGGTGCCTTTATTCAGGCACCCTCCAATCAGGATCCAGACAGGACAATCAAATAGAAATGCCGTGCAGCTTGCATGCTGCACGGCCAGCACATAATCAGGGTAATGAGAATAGACCCAGCAACGGGGAACGCGGCTGAACGTGGCGTCCCCGTTGCTAAGGTCAGAGCGGCTCCGTGCGCCCGGCGTCTTAGCGTTGCCAGGGAGCCGGCGGCTGAACGCGCACGGCGTCCCTGGTTGCTAGGCGCCGGGCCGCACGGCCGAGCGGACCCCGGCGCCTAACAGTACCCCCCCCTTGAGGAGGGGTCAAGGAACCCCTAAAGCCAGGTTTCCGAGGAAATTCACGAAAAAATGCCCTTTTGAGCTTTGGGGCATGAAGGTCTTCATCCAGGACCCACGACCTTTCCTCTGGCCCATAACCTCTCCAATGCACCAAAAAATAAAGCCGACCCCGGGACAACTTGGAATCGAGAACCTTCTCAACCAAGAACTCTTGCTGACCCTGTACGTTAACTGGTGATCTCCCCTGAGATTTTTTACGAGGAAATCTGCTGGACGAAACATATGGTTTAAGCAATGAGCAATGGAAGGTATTTCCGATCCGTAAAGTTTTTGGTAAACGTAACTGGAAAGCAACTGGATTGACTTTTTTGATAATGAGAAATGGTCCAATATATCTAGGACCCAATCTGGCTGAGGTTTGTCGAAGTTTGATGTTGCGAGTCGACAACCACACCCTGTCTCCTACTTTAAAAGTGCACGGCCGTCGGAGCCTGTCAGAAAATTTCTTTTCCCGGAAAGCTGCTTTTCTGAGAGCCAGGTGCACTTTTTTCCAAATAAGTTTAAGATGAGAGGTCAGGGCCAGAGAGGAGACAGAGGAATGTTGAAAAAATGAATTAGCTCTGGGGTGGAAACCAAAAACTGCAAAAAATGGAGACACATTGGTGGAGGAATGACAGGCATTATTATAAGCAAACTCCGCCAATGGAAGAAACTCAGACCAGTCATTTTGGAGTTTGGCCGAGTACAAACGCAAATATTGTTTTAGAGATTGGTTAACTCGCTCAGTCTGTCCATTGGATTGTGGATGATAGCCGGAGGTTAATGATAATTTCATCTTTAATGAAGCACAAAAAGACTTCCAAAATTGCGCAATGAATTGTGGACCCCTGTCAGAAACAATATCAGTGGGTAACCCATGGAGTCTGAAAACATGACGGAGGAACAAGACTGCCAATCCCTGGGCAGATGGCAATCGGGGAAGAGCAATAAAATGGGCCATCTTGCTAAAACGGTCCACTACCACCCATATGACTCGGCATCCGGCTGACAGAGGGAGATCCACCACAAAATCCATGGAGATATGCGACCATGGCCTAAGAGGAACTTTCAAGGGCATAAGTTGACCAATAGGCAAAGAACGGGGAACTTTATGCTGTGCACAGACCTGACACGAAAAAACAAACTCTTTAATGTCTTTGGAAAGACCAGGCCACCATACTGAGCGGGATACTAATTCCAAAGTCTTAGCGATTCCCGGATGCCCTGCAACTTTGCTATCATGAAATTCCGCCAAAACAGTTGCTCTCAAAAACTCAGGAACAAAAAGACGACTAGCAGGAGTATTTCCCGGAGCTTGATGTTGAAGCAGCTTTAATTGGGAAAATACATCCTGTGTGAGACCTGCCTGAATGACTGAAGGCGGAAGTATGGGAGTAACAGGACTGTTGTCTTGAACCGGAAGGAAACTGCGTGACAGGGCATCTGCCTTGGTATTCTTGGAACCTGGTCTGAAGGTGATAATGAATTTGAAACGAGTAAAAAATAAAGCCCAACGAGCCTGTCGGGCATTCAGTCGTTTAGCCGATTCAATGTATTGAAGATTTTTGTGATCAGTCAAAACTGAAATGGTGTGGGTAGCTCCTTCAAGCCAATGTCTCCACTCCTCGAAAGCCCATTTAATAGCCAGCAATTCCCGGTTACCAACATCGTAGTTGGATTCTGCAGATGAGAATTTCCTGGACATAAAGGCACAAGGATGTAACTCAAGGGAATCTGGATCCTTCTGAGAAAGGATAGCCCCTACTCCAACCTCCGAGGCATCCACCTCAATAATGAAAGGTAATTCTGGGTTGGGATGTCTAAGGACAGGGGCTGAGACAAAGGCTTGTTTTAAGGCCTGAAAAGATAACTCCGCTTCACATGACCAATTGGTAGGATCTGCTCCCTTCTTAGTAAGTGCCACAATGGGAGCAACTAGGTCAGAGAAAGAGTGAATAAATCTTCTATAGTAGTTTGCAAACCCTAAAAAGCGCTGAATTGCTTTTAAATTGGTGGGTTGCGCCCAACTAAGGATGGCTTGGAGCTTTTTTGGTTCCATTCGGAATCCCCGAGGGGAAATAATGTACCCTAAAAAGGATACTTCCGTGACATGAAATTCACACTTCTCCAGCTTGGCATATAAGTGATTTTCACGTAATCTCTTTAGCACCTGACGCACCTGGGTAACATGTTGTTCCACGGAGTCAGAATATATCAAAATATCGTCTAAATAGACCACGACGAATCTTCCCAGAAACTCACGGAGCACATCATTAATGAGATCCTGGAAAACTGCCGGAGCGTTAGATAGGCCGAATGGCATGACCAGATACTCATAGTGGCCCGACTGAGTACTAAATGCCGTTTTCCACTCATCCCCTGACCTGATTCTGATGAGGTTATATGCTCCTCTAAGATCAATCTTAGAAAAAATAACAGCCGAACGTAGCTGATCAAAGAGGACAGAGATCAGCGGCAGAGGGTAAGTATTCTTTACTGAGATTTTATTCAAAGCTCTAAAGTCAATGCAGGGTCTGAGTGAACCATCCTTCTTCTCTACGAAGAAGAAACCTGCACTTAAAGGGGATTTAGATGGCCTGATAAACCCTTTCCCAAGGCTTTCTTTCACATACTCATTCATGGCCACAGTTTCAGGACCAGACAATGCATATAACCTTCCTTTAGGCAACGTGGCACCAGGAATTAACTCAATGGCACAATCATAAGGCCTATGGGGAGGCAAAATATCCGCATTGCCCTTGGAAAACACATCAACAAAATCCTGGTATTCCCCAGGAATATGTGCGGAACTGGCGGCAGCTACTCGGATAGGAAGCGTAATACATTCTTTATCACAGATGGTACCCCATTGTAGGATCTCCCCAGACTGCCAATCAATGACGGGATTATGAAAGGCCAGCCAAGGATGACCCAGAACCACAGGAACTGCTGGACAATGGGTAAGGAAAAACTCAATTTTTTCAGAATGCAGAGCTCCCACCGAGAGCAAAACAGGAGGTGTACATAGAGAAATAACCCCATTGGATAAAGGACTCCCATCTAAACCATGCATGGTGATACACCTACCTAAGGTTAGCTGAGGAATACCTAAGGCCTTGGCCCATGTTAAATCCATAAAGTTTCCTGCAGCTCCACTGTCCACAAAAGCAGAGACCGAGGAACAGAGGCTGCCATAGGAAACTTTAGCAGGAACCAACAGTGAATTATTTGAGGAGATGAGCTGCAGACCAAAGTGAACCCCCTCACAATTCACTTGGTCAGGAAGTTTCCCAACTTGTTTGGACAACTACGGGCAAAATGTCCCTTACCTCCGCAGTATAAACACAGACCATAATTTTGCCTCCTGGGTCTTTCTTCCGGAGACAATTTGGAGAGACCAATCTGCATAGGCTCCTCTATGTCTACAGGAATGGAAGGAACCCAGGGAGAGGACCCGACAGATGCCCCTTTTTCAGCCCTCCGCTCTCTGAGCCGACGATCTATTTTAATAGATAGCTCCATGAGGTTATCGAGGGTCTCAGGAGCGGGATACTGGAGGAGACTGTCTTTTATAGATTCCGATAAGCCGAGGCGAAACTGACTGCGCAGGGCTGGGTCATTCCAGCCACAGTCGTTCGACCAACGGCGAAACTCCGTACAATAATTCTCTGCGGGATTCCTACCCTGTCTAAGAGCACGCAACTGACTTTCTGCGGACGCCTCTCTATCAGGGTCGTCATACAATAGCCCTAAAGATTTTAAAAAGGCGTCTACAGACGATAAGGCCGGATCGTCTGTCTTTAAACCAAAAGCCCAGGTCTGAGGATCCCCCTGAAGTAGAGAAATAATAATCCCAACCCGCTGAGCCTCTGTACCTGAGGTAACTGGTCTTAAACGAAAATACAGTTTGCAAGATTCTTTAAAATTAAAAAACTGTTTTCTATCCCCAGAAAAACGGTCAGGCAGATGCATTTTTGGTTCAGGGATGACCCTCGGGGAAGTCCGTAACAGATCTTCCTGTGACCTCACCCGGAGGGACAGATCCTGAACCATCTGAGTAAGTTCCTGAATCTGACTAACAAGAAGCTGGCCAGGGTTTGGCCCAACACCGGTGGGATTCATAAGGCCGACAAAAATCTCCCAACTAAAAAGTGAAAAAATTTACTGTAAGTTAAATCTTTTTTTTTGTAGGCCGGTGATAATGTTATGATTCCTGTACTCCAGACCGGAGGAGATCTTATGGCAGGGATCTGAGTACAGGAAAATAAGCTGGTTGTGGGAGCTGGATAGCCTAGTAACCCCTGGCGCCCTAACTCCGTTGTCTCGCCCGTGTTATCAGAAATCCCCTGCGAGACTATGGTTGCTTGAGCCCATGGCAGCCGCGTTCGAAGGGCGGATTATGTCTGCCCAACCCCGATGCCCCCGCAGGTCTTAATGGGAGACAAGGGGAAGTCCGAGACAGGGTGATAACAAGGGGCCCTCTGACTAAGCAACCAGGCCAGGGGTTACAAGCTAACTAACTAAATCAAAAGGTATGTGCGGACTAGCCGCCAGGAAAAAGGACAACCAAGGATCCACTGATCCGACACTCCTATCCGGCACCGCCGGACACCAGAGTGGATCTGTGGAAGCGGAATCCTCCGCAAAGCTCCAGAACACAATTAAACAAAATAATAAACAGAAGCGGACAAGCCGCAACACACGGCTGCGCCGCGACTCACGAACACCACCAGATGTTAAAGGTGCTCGGTCAGACTCCAGGAACAGATGGTAACTTCCGAGTACAGGATCTCTGAGGACAGGAACAACCGAAAAGACCGGGACTGGGAACTCTCTGCAGCAGACACAGGCAAACAGGAAGCTATCACCGGCGTCTGTAAGAAGTCCTGAGGGTGCCTTTATTCAGGCACCCTCCAATCAGGATCCAGACAGGACAATCAAATAGAAATGCCGTGCAGCTTGCATGCTGCACGGCCAGCACATAATCAGGGTAATGAGAATAGACCCAGCAACGGGGAACGCGGCTGAACGTGGCATCCCCGTTGCTAAGGTCAGAGCGGCTCCGTGCGCCCGGCGTCTTAGCGTTGCCAGGGAGCCGGCGGCTGAACGCGCACGGCGTCCCTGTTTGCTAGGCGCCGGGCCGCACGGCCGAGCGGACCCCGGCGCCTAACAACTGCTAGTTGTTTTCCATTTTTTATCAGGGTCCTGACTTGAAATAGCCTGACCCACCTGGTACAACAATCCCTTTTCCCACATTACTTTACTCCCACCTACATTCTTAATCCCAGAATCTGCCATACTTCTAACCTGGCAAGAGTTGGGTCCATCCATTGGGCTTGTCTAAATTCAAGTCAATCCACTTCCCCCAAATCCACCACAATTCTAGTGGATATCCCACTGAGATCACTCCCCAATGACAAATTCAATAGCATACTATTATCAAATGCAGAACCAATAGGGTCCTGTATCTCATCAGGGTTGGTCATGGAAGGTTCCAAGGACTTCTGACTTTGGGTAACTACCTGTACAAATTGAGTCATAAATCCCTTCCCAAGTTCATTCCCCATAATAACCTTAGCAGGAAACTTTAAAATGCCAAGTTCCACTATTGTATGATCAACTCCCCAGTCCAGATAAACCTGAGCTAGTGGGATATCAATCTGTTGCCCACCAACAATAGCCATTCTCACATGCTGATTTGAAATGCTGACCGGAAATGACCCAGCAAAGTCTGGTTCTGGTGCACACGCCCCTCAGTTCCCTGTTCAGCTTGAGGGGTAGTCCCAGGGGCAGTCATGATGTTCTTGGACAGAGGAGTAGTAGGTATTGGTCCTGGTGTTCTCATGGCAGAGGTGAGGAGAGGCCACATAGTGGTCCTGAGTTGCAGTGTTTGTGGTACTAGTTTAATTAGAGAGTCTAGCGTAGTCCAAAGTCCAAATCCAGTTCAAACTCCAGTTCTAACTTCATCCTTAAAATACATCCTTAACAAATGCATACTTCACAAATGCTTGCACACCAAGTCCTGACTGCAGGCCTTGATGATATTGCTCTTAAATGCTACACACTGTATCAGTTGGCAAATGGGGAGGTGTGCAATCAAAAGTTCAGCTAATTAACAGAGGGGAGTTTTCATTGAAGACAGATCACAGACATTTGCAGACAAATTTTCTTGGGGTGTGAAAAGTGTAGCCACAGAGAGATGATAGACTCAGATATACAGTACAAGCATGAGGACAGTGTTTTTACCTGTGAAGAAAGGAGAGATGGTTTTCAGTTCCGGTACTAACTTCATCCTTAAAATGCATACTTCACAAATGCAAGCAGGCCAAGTCCTGACTGAAGGCCTTGATAATATTGCTCTTATTATACTCCCCCAGTTAGGAGTTTATTGACTGGTACTTTATCTCTCTCCACTTTATTTCTCAAGGCTTAGTAAATAGACCCCACAGAGTTTTATAATCATTATTATAATAGTTTTATTTTATATATATTTCTATTAAACTAATGGAAAGGAAACATTTAAATATAAGAATTAAGGGATTTCCCCTACCGGGTTCCTCTTTCCCCTTGTACTAATCTCTATGGTATTTAATACACTAGTTTTATTGTGCTCATTTTGTTTAAAAATACTCGTCAATTACCTGCTTGTGCATCTACAATTCTATATTCCCTGATGGCACTACACTGAGTTCATTAAACCTTTAATGTATAAAATGACCAACAACAAACTGCAATCAATGCACTTCAGCCATGTCTAACAACATAAAGGTCAATGGAGATTCAGGCGTACAGTTTATCAACAGAAATCATCGCCTGTTGTTTGGTATAATTAAAATATAGTCCCGAAACAACAGTGCATTACCAGGTGATTAATATAAAATGTGCAGCTAAGGGCCTTTCGCGAGCTAGAGCATTAATCACTGGTAATAAGCAGTTGTTCGAGAAATATTATTGCGGATTAGAATTTTATTTAAATGTTTTATTTTTTATACTGTGTTACTGCATAGTACGGGCATAGCCATTATTTTAAGGTCAACATTGTTTTTTTTCCAACTGTATTTCCTTTTTTAAAAATGTCAATCATTTTCTATTGTTCTAATTTTTCTTTAATGACCAGAGTGCACAGACTGTATCCTGATATGTTTTACATTCTTATGAGCACTTGCAAGGTTCGGTAAGTGCACACCCCTGTCCAACTGTCATAATCACACATAGGGCCCCTATGGTAGGAGCCACTCCATTTAGGTGCGAGTTGGGTCTTGCGAGCTGTTCTTATGACGAACTCAGACTGCAAATTACATTTGCAATCCAATTCCAGGCTTGCATTGATTTTTCAAAGGAGAAGAACATTTTTTTGTGTATGTGTATCTTCCCCTGAGTGTGTAAAAAGATAAGGAAAATATTTTAAGGTAAAAATGTTGGGACTTGCTTCAGAACTCATTGGACACCTCCATAATGACTAGTATAATTAGGAATTTGGAAGTTTTCAATTAGCTTAATTGGGCCAATAATTACATTTCATTATTGGGGTTAAAAAGATGACTATGCCCCAAATTACCCCAAAATCAATTTTTTATTTTTCATGCACCCAAATTTAATTAAAGTATTTATTTCAATGAAAGATAGTTGCTTTTTATAATTTTTATTTTAAATGTAATTTTAAAGTCACCTCAAATTGCCCCCAAATCACCTTTTTTATTAATTTGTTTGTAATTAAACTAAATTATTTAGATTTATATGTTTTTTACTGTTAATATATGCACAAATCAGCCATTTGATACCATTTAAGAGCATCCAGTACTTTCCTCATGCCCACCAACAGCCTTCAATATAATTCTGCTAACGAACTGTCACTTTTTGGGGGTCCAGAAGGTCCCCCCCCACACACACACGCGCACACACACACACACACACACACACACACACACACACACACACACACACACACACACACACACACACACACATTTTCAGGCCTTATCCCAAGTGCAGTTTTGTGCAAAGTCTGCAAGTTTCATGAAACAAACTCACATTTGCAAACTCGCACCTACAGTATTTGGCTTGAGACCTTAGCTTATGTTTTTGAGACTACTCAGGTTCTGTAAACAGCTGTAAATAAGCCTTGCAATAATTTGTTCAGTAGAGATAAACACTTCAAAAAGACAATTAACAGATGTTTATTGAAATAAATGCAATGTCTTTCAATCTCCAAAACATAGGGCTATTAACATATATTATCATTTATTAAAAGTGAGGATCACAGTGCACACTGAAGAAAAGATGTAGCAAACCTTTGAAAGAGACACTGTAAAGTGAAGACGTTGCACCTAGCAACTAGAGATGAGCAGGTCTGGTTCTCAGAGAAGTAAACCCACTTGAATTTCACTAATCTGGAGGGATCCGAGTCCAGGTTTTGGGTCTTCCCACCTGACTCGGATCCCAAAATTAGGCAAAACTTCATCTTGCCAGCATCGGATTGCACGTGTTTTGGATTTGATATAAGTCCCTCCTATGATGATTTCATGCTGGAGCTTTGACAGCTAGGTTGCAGCTACCGTAGGCGAGCATGGCTCTTTTAAGTTGTGAATTGAAAAAAACAAAACTTTACATTGACAAAGTGTTTAGCAGCAGCTATAAGCCCTGTAAACATTGGGTCACTGTGTCTCTTTGTGATCTCAGGGAGGGAATATTGTTTGTTCAAGCAAGCTTATAGAAACATCTATAGTGTAAGATTAAAGAATGGTGGTCCTTATCCAGGGTTGTCCCAAACAAAGGAATTCTGTCAGGTCCAATCCAAATTATGCAGCCTGCCAATCTGTGATTTTCATAGATGAATCCTCAATGGGACATTTCCTCCAAGTACTGTATATGGAAGTAAAAGGACAAAAGCAACAATATAGTATAATACGTTTTTAACAGGCATATCATTTAAGATCCAAAGGCATAGGGCCTCCAATTAACAGGTCCTCCACCGTTCTATATGTTTATATATGAGTTGGCATACCATACTCACACAGAAGTGTAGTATATTCCACTTATAAAGGTATCTTTAAGTGACACACATTAGTAATCCTCAAACGTCTACTCAGGAAGAGAAATCACTCGATAGTGCAGAAAATATACAAGTGGGCATACCCAATTTACAGCTTCAAATCATAAGACAATTCACATCAAGGTTTCTTTTGTCCAGTAATTCATCCAATCTTTCTCATTTATCCTTTCTGATTCACCTCGGTAATGATGGTATAAATGGGAAGAAATGAAGTTCTCAATCAGTAATGACTCATAAATCCCAATTTATTATGACAATCCATATCAAATGAATAAACACTGTTAAAAACCATCAAGGTACAAAGAGATAATTAAAAACATCAAAAGGCATGGGTCATGGTGAAAAAAAGTTCATGACCTGATAGGGGTTGTAAGGTCCAGACACCAACCACTTAGATAATGTGTCCCCACAAGTCCTTAAAGTAAATAGTTTTAGCATATGTCCATAGCTCACTCCACTAATGTATTTCAACTGTAAATCTTCCTCAGGGTGTGGAAGACTAATTTAAAAAAATATATAATTTGAAAAATAAAACAAGCACACCAGTATAAGCTACCAGCAGTTTAGACCAGTCCATGTAAACTCCACTGTCAGCATCCTCATTATCAACCTCCTCATTAGTGATCAGAGGTAGTCCTTCCCAAAAATTTTCTTTTGTGGGGGCTCAAACAAACCAAGTTATGTGGCTGAAGTGCTTGGTTTGTTTGCATGTCCCTTTTAATACTGTATATGACATAAGAGTGAATGGGGGGTCCAAGGACAATTTCATCAGGATGGACTATTTTGCAGAGAGAAACATTTTTTATTGGAATGTTTCTATTCTCTCTGCTCTACCCCCTATAGGTTAGTGAATTCTCCCAAAACCCCAATTTCCCAGAGTATTATACGGTTACACAATGGGCATATTTAGTGCTTGTCATACTGCTGCAGAAAAGCAAAGCTTCAGGGGCTGATCAACCAAAGTCATAAAAACTTTAAACACACAAAGCGACACAATTGATAAAAAAAAGAGACCCGTTGTAGACTGAGAGCAATATTTTAGAAGACAAATAATAAGTCACTCTCTTCTCCTGTTTTTGCCTTGGCTATTACCCCTTCTATTTTGCCACTAAATTAAATACTGAAGCAATCCCCAATGTAGACAAAGTTAAAAACTATGGCTTTAACTCCTGATTAATCTTGTAATTACTGGAAATTGTAATAAATGACAAGGTGTTTTAAGTCTCCATTCACTTAACCATTTTTGCATTACTAGGCCTAAAAAAAAACATAATCTGTAGTTTGTATCCTGTTGCACTTTATGTGACAAAAAATAAAGTAAAATTAAAATTCTCATCTATGTGCTAGGGTCCCTTAGACACGTGGAAGAACTTCCTGTTAGTTAGGTCTAAATCCTCTTGGGAGTGCTCTGCAGTGATGCTGTCTTGCAGTGCTAAAAATTCAGAAGGCCTTTTATAATGACTAATCTATCTTTGCTGGTGTTTCCACACACGAATGGAGAGTGAAACAACAACAAGGATCTCTGAACCTGCATAGGATATTGGGGTAACAATGCAACTCTAAAAGGTGATGCTGTTGCTACGCCACTGTGAGTTCCCATATACTGTACACTAAAATCACTAAAGAGGACATAAGCTAATAGCAATATATATATATATATATATATATATATAAATGAAAAGAAAGTCCGGCACTCCAGTAATATCAATAACTTTTAAGTGCTGCGGTGCCCTGCTCATAAAGGACTGTATAGGACAAAGCAGCAAGCTGGCACTCGTGAAGACTTTTAAATATGACAGAGACACAGTTTACTGTCAGGGTGTTATCCCTTTTATCAAGACAACCGTGCAACAAAACAAAAAAGACATTTATACATTACCAAACACCGCGTGTGAAGTCCGTCCACGATGCCCGCAGAGACCTGATGACGTCATTGGCGCTCATCCGCGCCGGCGACCCGGCGTCAGAGGGGGGCGTGGATAGTAGAGTTGAGTGACCCATCACCATGGTAACAATAGCGGCTAATGAAAAGATACATGAATAATCAGGGAATACGGCACCACAACAGCCCTAGCACTAACTATGAGACAGACGGGGGCCCACAAGAGATCGGGAACCCCATCTAATTACATCATATTACACATTGTCCGGCTTCCAGACATAATAATTAAGTAGCATACGGCTGTATCGGGGACTGTTAAAATGTAAATTATGGCACTAATCACAGCCTGGTATCAACAAATTAGAAGGGACATAAGCAAGCTGACATTTTAAACAAACCTATGAACTATGCATGTACATAAAATAGGAGGATACTTTAAGACTAGAGGAAGCAGGTATAAGATAACACTTCATTGAGACCCCTGTTTCCCCCTCTTAGAGATTCAGGGACCCCGTCAATGATTTTATACCGAATAACGGATCAATTTAGAAACGGAGAATTCTAGCGCTCTCTCATCCAGCGACACAGAATGTGCAGAGGGCACGTCGTCAAAAAACTTGAAAAAACTCCTGGTGGGGGTCACGACCCGAGCAGCAAGAGGAATCAAAAAAGGCGCTTCACCCGCCGTGGTGGACAATGGGCAAGGAAAATAAAAAAAAGCCAAGAGCAAGAGAACATAGTGTTCAACCTCTCCTCTCGCTCATTAACCCTTGATGAATTGGCTGTCCTTAATAAGGGTTTATCCTATGTTCCGACTAAGAAACCAGATGTTTTCACCAACAAAGTGGACTTATATAAATTTGGTCGCTGAGTACGACTGAAAGAACACTTTGGGGATGACTCTACCACACTTGTACATGATATCCCTCTACACAAACCCTCAACTTTTGATCCGGTCTCTAGCAATATGAATATTAAATGCTTCATTAACCACATGAACAGTGTTTATGAAGATTGGCAAACACAACCTAATACCCATGGCAACAATCTATCTAGTACAGAGTACATAGCACTCAATAATCTGGCCAAGTATAAGGACATTGTCATCCGCCCGGAGGACAAGGGCGGAGGCATAGTGGTTCAAGATCTAAACACGTATAAGACAGAAATCTACAGCCAACTTGCAGATGAATCCACTTACCAACTGTTGCCTTCAGATCCAACTGCAGAATATAAGGCAGAAATAGACAACATTCTCAATGAGGCGGTTAAAGAGAATGTCATCAATTCCCACACCAGGGAACTACTGATACAAGAATGGCCAGTAATACCAGTCCTTTACACAATTCCTAAACTTCATAAAAATCGTTTAAGACCTCCTGGACGGCCAATTATAGCGGCCCGTGATTCCCTTTTTTACAATATATCTAAGTATTTAGATTTTTTCTTGCAACCGATTGTACAAGAACAGTCAGTATGTCTCAAAGACACAACAGCATTTTTGATAGAAATTGAGAAATTATCTCCACTTCCTCAAAAATATTTGATGTGCACAATAGATGTAATTAGCCTCTATACCAACATACCCCATCAAAGAGGTATTGAGGCCATTAGGCGTTGTATCAGCAGTACCCAGAGTTATTCGGGTCCGGATGTCAATTTCTTCTTTCATCTTTTAGAACTAACCTTGATGCATAATTACTTCTTGTTCGACGGTAAGATTTACAGGCAGAGCTTGGGCTGCGCGATGGGGTCCTGCGTGACGCCGAGCTTTGGCAACATTTTTATGCGAGAAGTGGAAAATGATCTGTTTCTACTCAACTCCCACATATCCTGTAATATCAAAGCATATTTTCGATACATAGATGATATCTTTGTATTATGGTCGGGCACAGAGGAAAGTTTCCGGCAGGCCATGCAAGAAATTAACAGCCTGGATGCATCTATTAAATTCACGTACTCACACAGTTTTGAAGAAATCCATTACCTAGATGTCGCTGTCAGACAGGACTCATTACACCATTTGCACACTTCTCTGTTTGTCAAGGAGACTGACAGAAACACTACTCTACACGCTAACAGCCATCACCCTCCAGCTCTCAAATGGGGACTGCCTTATTCACAATTTGTTAGAATCAGGCGCATTTGCAGCGACCAACTGGAGGCTATCAAACAAATGGACATCATGACTCGCAGATTTATCCACAGAGGATACAAATGGAAATACTTGAGGAGGGCCAAAGAAGGGGCATTGTCGCACGACCGCTCTAGTCTATTACAAAAATCTCCATTGGTACAGAGTTCCAATCGAATTGTATGGCCACAAGATTATTCCATCTTCAGTGCAGATGCTATGCGCAAGGCAAGACAGATATGGCCGATAGTCACTCAAGACAAACAACTGAGGCCATTCAAGGATACCACCATCCTGCCATCATATCGTCGGGGACGCAACATCAAAGATGCTGTGGTACACAATGACATTACTAGTTTTAAACCTTCGCCGGCCATGCATTGTCTGTCACGGAAACCCGGCAACTTCAAATGCCTAGGCTGCACTACCTGCAGTAGTCTTGAACTAGGGGCTACTTTTCATCATCCTAGATCAGGCAAGGAATTTAGGATAAAATATCCCTTTACATGTACAAGCCGTTATGTCATCTACTACATTAAGTGCCCCTGTGGACTTCTGTACATCGGAAAGACTATTAGGCAATTTAAAGAAAGGATCGCCCTCCACCGATCCAGTATACGGGCAGACATAGAAGGACGGGGGGTGACCAGCCAGTGGCATGGCACTTCAAGGAATTTAACCACAGTTTATCCGTTATTCGGTATAAAATCATTGACGGGGTCCCTGAATCTCCAAGAGGGGGAAACAGGGGTCGCATCCTGTTACAGAGAGAGGCTTGGTAGATCCATATGTTGCAGACTGTGAAACCTTTGGGACTTAATGAAGTGTTATCTTATACCTGCTTCCTCTAGTCTTAAAGTATCCTCCTATTTTATGTACATGCATAGTTCATAGGTTTGTTTAAAATATCAGCTTGCTAATGTCCCTTCTAATTTGTTGATACCAGGCTGTGATTAGTGCCATAATTTACATTTTAACAGTCCCCGATACAGCCGTATGCTACTTAACTATTATGTCTGGAAGCCGGACAATGTGTAATATGATGTCATTAGATGGGGTTCCCGATCTCTTGTGGGCCCCCGTCTGCCTCATAGTTAGTGCTAGGGCTGTTGTGGTGCCGTATTCCCTGATTATTCATGTATCTTTTCATTAGCCGCTATTGTTACCATGGTGATGGGTCACTCAACTCTACTATACATGCCCCCCTCTGATGCCGGGTCGCCGGCGCGGACGAGCGCCAATGACTTCATCGGGTCTCTGCAGGCGTCGTGGACGGACTTCACACGCGGTGTTTGGTAATGTATAAATGTCTTTTTTGTTTTGTTGCACGGTTGTCTTGATAAAAGGGGTAACACCCTGAAACATTGACAGTAAACTGTGTCTCTGTCATATTTAAAAGTCTTCACGAGTGCCAGCTTGCTGCTTTGTCCTATATATATATATATATATATATATAAAGAATAAAAAGTACCCTTATCTTACACTATAGGATTAAGTTGAGCAGCACCTCTGTACAGAAAAATAGCAGTTATCGTACAATATTAGAATGCACAAAAAGTTCACTCCCTTAAGGGAACTGCATGATTTAGGATAGGATAATTGATTGACCTTTCAAGGGTGCCAATACCATCTTAAAATTTACACAGAATTTATTCACAGATTAAAACATCATAATACTAAAACAATATATCCACATTCAACAATACAGAGAGATGTAAGAAGGGAAGTTCAGTATTTGACACTGTTAGTTCTTAAGAGATAATTCCGCAATTTGGAGTTTTTGATCTTGTATGGCTGTGGACATTTATTTGCAACCCTATGTGTTTCGTCTGAAGACTTCATCAGGGGTTAAATCAATCCATGGATGGACATACACCTCAAACAATGGAAGTTTTTACAACATTCTTTGACAATGTAATGGATGTACAGTACATGACATAAACAAATGTGGATTTAATGGCTCAAATTAGAAACTAGGGAGTAATGGCTAAATCAGCAACTGTTGTTAGTAGATGCCTTATAGGTGCAACAGTTGGCTCCCCTTCACAGATGCTCACTCATTAACTTCTGTCTTCTATATTCATAAATCTCTGTTTAAATATGAGAGATTAATTATCACAAATAATGTTATACACTATTTTAAATTATATTACTAAAGTTTGGTTACTGTTATTTTTGTACAGAGTAAAAATAAAACATATGTATATTACTTATGAGTGAACTTTTAAATATAAATGAGAAAAATCTCACTTAAAAACCTTGGATTAAAAAATAAAAACCTCTTGCAAAATAAAAATATTCTTCCTGACTCCAAAACTCTGCAATCTCACAACTATTCATGTGTTGAAATAGAGAGATATTATTATCATCTAATTTTTCTCTGTCAGTTAAGAAAAGCTATTGATCATATCCTAGATGCTATGCTCTGTAGAGAATTATAAAAGCCAGCTGCTTTAGAGTAACATATTAATCTAAAAAAAATGGTTTAATCAAGCACAGAGTCTGGAAAACAGATATTTTGCAAAATGTTTTTGAATTTAACATATAACTTTTTTTTTGCTGAATGTGCCTATATTATGGTACTGCAAAATATCTAAAAAGAGAATATCTATAGAAAAATTATACAAAATTTTAAAGATTTGAATTGCCATTTTCATTATTTTCTTGTACTTTTCTACAGTAACATCTGCTAGATAGCAACTCTAAATCCCTAAAGGTGAGATCAGGTGATATAAGAATACTTGGAGTCAAGAATGTATAGATTAATAGCTTTACTAAATATTCCACCTTTAAATTGTACACTTTACTATAACGAGCAAATTAAATGAATCCAATATTATTCTTAAATATATGCTTCATGTGTTTAAAGTATATTTATCAGTGGCAGAAAATACTGCTTTTGCATGAATATGTAATTTGTACTTCCAAATTTATTCACTGTGTGCACTACTAAATACCACTTACTTATTTATTCCTACTAAAGAATCATGGAAAGCATCATTAGTGAAAAAGAATAAAAATATAAAAATTACTCAGTGGTGTCCAGCATAAATATACTTTTTAAATTCACTATGGTCTATGGTCAGGTCGTTTTGAAATAAGAAGTTAGCGTGAAAGCAAAACTTAGGAGAGACTAGCAACAACTTAAAAAAATAAATAAACAGCAAACTTTAATTTGTCAAAATCAAAATTTGTTTTACAAAACACAATGTACATAAAAGGAAAAAATGAAAAAATTTACAAAAAACTCCTATTTTCCTTTTACTGAACGGTTTTTCCATTATATTTCTTCCCCAATCAATTATTCATTAAAAAGCTGCTAACTCTTGGTATAAGAACAAAATGTGTTGTTTTTTTAAATGTCAGACAAGTGACATTAAAGACCCATCAATGCTCTATATATATATAAAAATATAAAGAGATTATATAAAAAGTGGACATCAAAGCAGTGTTTTTGTGAAAAGGAAAACCTGCAACTAACCTGCAATGCACATTCTTAAATAGGAGGATACTGATGAAGTACTATTGCAAAAATTGTGCAATTTGTTCAATACATCAGCCACTCTAATAAATTAAATTAATAATTAATTTACAAAAGAACTATTATTAACATTACTAACACTTACAATATAGTGCCAGCAGGGCCGTTATAAGAGAGGAGGCCCATGTGCAGCCTTCTGCTTCAAGGGCCCCCTCCTCTCTGACTGATGCACAGGTGTTTCAATACTTACCTCTCCTGGGTCCCCCGGCGGTGCCATCCTTCTCCGCAGCGGCAATAGTGTCTGAGAACAGACTCTATTGCGCATGCGCAAACCTCCGGGAACACGGCGCGTGCCCATTTTCCCGAAGATTTTGCTAATGCGCATGCGCAATACTCTGGAAAAATGGCCGCCGTGCCATCTTTCTGGAGTTTTCAGCAGGCGCAATAGAGTTTGTTCCCCCTAGTGTTCAAACTCTATTACGCTGCTGAGAAGGGATGGCTCCGACGGGGCGACTCCAGAAAGGTAAGTATTAAACAAATGGGTGCAGTGTGTGCGTGGTGGTCCCCGCTGGACCCTGGGGGCCCGTGTGCCTCGCACACACTGCACCCATTATAGATACGCCAATGAGTGCCAGCATATACTGTAACTATTAAATGCATAGACCTGCTTTATTATTTTTCAGTTGGACAAAGGGGATACGTTCATTAGGTCGACACAGCTTAGGTTGACAGTCATTAGGTCAACCACTGAAGGTCAACATGCATTAGGCCGACATGGTCAATAGGTCGACGTGGTCATTAGATCGACATGTACTAGGTCGACAGGTCAAAAGGTCGACATGAGTTTTCGCTTTTTTTAATTTTGGGGATTCTTTCATACTTAACGATCCACGTGGACTACGATTGTAACAGTAACCTGTGCCGAGCGAAGCATGGAGAGTGAAGCGAGCCATGCGAGGGGACATGGTGCACTAATATGGGTTCCCCGTCACTTTACGAAGAAAACAACGCTCAAAAAAGTAAAAAAAAAACTGTCGACCTTTTGACCTGTCGACCTAGTACATGTCGACCTAATAACCATGTTGACCTATTGTCCCTGTCGACCTAATGCATGTCGACCTTCCATGGTCAACCTAATGACTGTCGACCTAAGTTGTGTCTATCCAACGACCCATACCCGGACAAAGTGCATCAGTTCTGTATTTGAAATTTGCAGGAGATGGAGAGCCTGAAAGCTCAATCTACTAACCTGTGACAAGTTGCAATAGGTTTGATGTCAGTTAATATCAAATATTAACAAGGGTAAAAATACTTATTTAGACAAGTGTTGAAACATGTGGTGGAACATCATTTGTATAACTCCCTATAATTTGCTAACTGCAGACCACTGCCCTTATTGACAAATCTACACTGGTAGTCTCTCATTTGGGCCAGTGACTGTATGCAAAGGAGAAGCAGTAGCTTCTGTGCTGCGCTGACATCATTTTGCTGTGTCCATGGCACTGCCATCTAGGAAGGAAGATCAGGACACAACCTGCAACCCTGCAAGCTCCACAGAGTGGCTGCCAGCACTGACTGCAGGCACCCTCCCCACCCATGACGCAGCTGACACTGGCAGAAGCCTACATCATCAGGGAGACAGTGGGCCTAATTCAGATCTGATCGCAGAAGCAAATTTGTTAGCTAATGGGCAAAACCATGTGCACTGCAGGTGGGGCAGATATATAACGTGCAGTGCACATGGTTTTGCCCATTAGCTAACAAATTTGCTGCTGCGATCAGATCCGAATTAGGCCCAATGTTGTAAGTGAACAGCCTGCATTATCAAGGAGACAGTGTGGTAAATGTCAATGTTCTTTCTTTCTTTCTTTCTTTCTTTCTTTCTTTCTTTCTTTCTTTCTTTCTTTCTTTCTTTCTTTCTTTCTTTCTTTCTTTCTCCCCCCTCTCTCACTCTCTCTCCATCTCTCTCCATCTAACTCTCTCCCCCATCTCTCTTCCTCTTTCCCTCCCTCTCTATTCCTCTCCCTCTCTCTCTATCTCCCTCTCCATTACCTTTCTCAAATTTTTTTAGTTTTTTTTTCAGTTTAGTCTGTTTTTTGCTATGGGTATTGTCACATTTTCATTGATGTCAAATGTATGTAATTTGTTGATATTAAAGTACATTGTTGTTTGTATGTTTTTATGTACTGTTGTTATTTAATTATTCTATTAGTGCCATGGTTGCTGTGTTCATGGCATTGCAGATGTGAACCGCCGACTCCGGTAGGAGCATTGTGGAAAGGAGAGCTGTAGTACCCCTATGAGCATATATAAGCAACTGAGAGCTAGAGAAGTACAGTATAAGAGTGCTGAAAGAAAACATAGTGGCCAGCAACATAGATACATACTGTAGACAAGGAGAACAGAGCAGGACAAGAGTGATTGAGAGAGATTCTCTGAGGAGAAACACAGACTTCCTGAAGACAAGCTGTAACCAAGAGTTCCTGGGACTTGGGGTGCCCCCTAGATAGTTGGCTGTCACAATCATGTAGACTTTAGTTTGACCAGTACCGCTTGTCCACACTTCTGTGATTAAATGGACAGTGGGTAGTTTGTTTTTTTTTACTTCCCAAAACATGTGAAGAATTGCTGTTCCGGTAAAAGGGAATTGAGATGGAATTTGGTAGCAGGAACACAGGACCTCAATTAACTATCTAAAACCAGATGCATTGATTGTAGATATTGGATGCAGATCTAATACTATCATACAGTAGCCATCATGGCTTCAGTTATCCTCTGTGCAATTGGATGGCAACTTTCATACTTTCTTTCTCTTGCAAAGTATTGTATCACAGTTAACTGATGTTTGAAATGGGATACATATGTTATCCAGGCTGATGGGATACCAATGGTCATATGACCGACACCAGCATCCCGAAGTAGAGAATGCAGACAGGTGTCGGGTAAGTACTGTATGTATACCCTCTCCCCTTACCCTCCTAACCATCCCACCCTGCAGCCTGACCCTAACCCCCCATACTTCCCCAGCAGCAGCCCTAGAGCGCAGGGATCCTTCTAGGGAATACTGGATGGGTGAGTAGTCAGCCTTTGCAAATTGGATTCAGGAGGACTACCTCTGATCATTAAATAAAAGATTGATAATGAAGGTGTTGGCGGTGGAGATTGCATGTGCTGGGATCTACAGTGCCTTGCTAAAGTATTCAAGCCCCTTTGCATTTTTCATGTTTTGTTGCCTCACAACCTGAAATTAAAATGGATTGTTTGAAGGTTTGCATCATTTCATTCACAGAACATGCCTACAACTTTGTAGTTTTATTTTTATTGTGAAGCAAACAACAAATAGTACAAAATAACAGAAAGTGTCAGCGTGCATAACTATTCACCCCCCTAAAGTCAGTACTTTCTAGAGCCACCTTTTGTGGCAATTACAGCTGCAAGTCGCTTTGGATAAGTCTCTATGAGCTTTCCACATCTTGCCAGTGGGATTTTTGCCCATTCCTCAAGGCAAAACTGCTCCAGCTCCTTCATGTTTGATGGCTTCCGCTTGTGAATAGCAATCTTCAAGTCTGACCACAGATTCTCAATTGGATTGAGATCTGGGCTTTGACTAGACCATTCCAACACTTTAAAATGTTTCCCTTTAAACCACTCGAGTGTTGCTTTAGAAGTATGCTTCGGGTCATTGTCCTGCTAGAAGGTGAACCTCCGTCCCTGTCTCAATTCACAGGCAGACTGAAACAGGTTTTGCTCATGAATATCCCTTTATTTAGCACCATCCATCTTTCCCTCAACAAAAAGTTTCCCAGTCCATGCTGCTAAAAAACATCCCCACAGCATGATGCTGTCACCACCATGTTTCACTGTAGGGATGGTGTTCTTGGGGTAATGGGATGTGTTAGGTTTGCGCCAGACATAGCATTTTCCTTGGCCGAAAAGTAAAATTTGAGTCTATTCTGACCAGAGCACCTTCCTCCATACATTTGGGTAGTTGTACACATGCCTTTTCGCAAACTCAAACTGTGCCTTCTTATTTTTAACACTAAGTAATGGCTTTTTTCTGGCCTCTCTTTGTGGTCACATGTGCAGATACACCAGTCTCTGCTGTGGAACTCTGCAGCTCCTTCAGGGTTACCTTTGGTCTCTGTGCTGCCTCTCTGATTAATACCCTCCTGGCCCGGTCTGTGAGTTTTGGTGGCTGTCCCTCTCTTGGCAGGTTTGTTGTGGTACCATGTTCTTTCCATTTGAAGATGATGGATTTAATGGTGCTCCGGGGATCATCAAAGATTTGGATATTTTTTTATAACCCAACCCTGACTTGTACTTCTCAACAACTTTGTCCTTGACTTGTTTGGAGAGCTCCTTGGTCTTCATGGTGTGATGCCTCTTGCTTAGTGGTGTTGCAGCCTCTGGGGCCTTTCAGAAAAGGTGTGTTTATACTGACAGAGATCATGTGACACATAGATTGCACACAGGTGGACTTCATTTCACTAATTATGTGACTTCTGAAGGTAATTGGTTGCACCAGAACTTTTGAGGGGCTTCATAGCAAAGGGGGTGAATACATATGGACATGCCAATTTTCAAATTTTTATTTCTGAAAATTATTTTTTATATCAATTTTTCTCATTTCACTTCACCAACTTAGACTTTTTGTGCATATTCATCACATAAAATTGAGATATATTTTTTTTTAATTACAGGTTGTAATGTAACAAAATAGGTAAAAAGCCAAGGGGGGTGAATACTTTAGCAAGGCACTGTATCTGAGAGCTGTGAGCTAGCTGATACTGTATTGCTTTGTATTATTTTACAGGATTTTCTCAAATACTTTGCATGAACTCGCTGCAAATGATGTAAGAGGGAGGAGATGCCTAGATGGTTAACATCCCTACCTCTGCTTACTTTTACATCACAAATGGTACAAATGGCTTGACAAATTTCAGGTTTTGAGTATAAATTGTTTCACACACATGAGGTGTCCTTTTTGGTCTTATACTGGTATGACAATGGCCTAGTGGCTGACTTACACAAATTGCTGTTACTAGTGGCTGACTTACTTTGTCATTAACAACATCCTCATTATCAACAGCCTCATTAGCATCAGATACACAAATATCTCCCTAATCCTCTTCCACTTTCCCAGTAGCATCCTCAATTTCTATGTCAAAATCATTACTTGTGCTGCTGATCCCCACATTTACAGAAGGTGCAGAAATTGTGGAAGGATAACTCTTTATGGGTACAATGTCAGAAATGCCAGACTCACATATAGCACTTGTGGACACCCTTAGTCTTTTCTCAGGGATTTGTGAAGTGTGTGAACACATAGTTTGTTCTTTAGCCTTAGTGTTTTTTAATGTTTTTTTTCTGCACTTATTTGCCTGTTTTACAGGTGACACCTCTTCTAGTCTCAGAGAGAGGAGATTTTGCATCATGTGAGGTTACAAAAGAAGATTCCTGACTGTTTGGTCCCATCTTCTGCAAAAAGCATTGTAGTGCATCAAACAGCAGTAGCATTAGCTGGCCCACCACTCGCAAAGAAAGGCCATGGCTTGAGCCTTTTACTAGTCACTGCATGTGGTGTTTGGCTTATTGGCAATTTTACGTTTTCTGACAGTACATTTTCCCTTTATTATTAGACCCCCCCTCCCGCAGCATAATATACTTACCAGTCCAGGGAGCCGGTCCATGCTGCTCCTGCTGGGCTGCCAGGTGCCGGATCATGTGTGCTGCGGAGACTCCCAGTGCTGTAAAGTGCGCTGCCGCTTTGCAACGTCACTTTGCTGCACTGGGGTCACAGCGCAGCATATGGGTGACCCGACGACTGGACAGATGAGTATGGTTGTTTGTTTTGTTTTACTTTTTTTTTCTTTTTACACTTAGATTAGCTTCTGTGTCCATCGGACACACAGAGCTGATCACTGGAGCCAGGTCCCCGCTCAGCTTTCTCAGAAAGCTGGGCAAATTGGTGCCTATCGCAGTGCTGCCCTGTGATCTCGCCAGCCTGAGCTGGTGAGATTATCGGGATCCGGACTGAAAGTCGACAGTAACTAGGTCGACAATGTATAGGTCGACCACTATTGGTCGACAGTAAATAGGTCGACAGGTGTCTAGGTCGACAGGGTCTTTAGGTCGACATGTTCTAGGTCGACAGGTCAAAAGGTTGACATGAGTTTTTCACAATTTTTTTCTTTTTTTGAACCTTTTCATACTTAACGATCCACGTGGACTACGATTGGAACGGTAATCTGTGCCGAGCGAAGCGGTAGCAGAGCAAAGGCACCATGCGAGGGGACGCGGTGCACTATTTGGGGTTCCCGGTCACTCTACGAAGAAAATGACACCAAAATAACATTAAAAACTCATGTTGACCTAAAGACCCTGTCGACCTAGACACCCTGTCGACCTAGTTACTCTCGACCAATAGTGGACGGCCTAGACATTGTCGACCTAGTTACTGTCGACTTTCAATACCACACCCGAGATTATCACTGCACACTGCAGTATTTTTTCACATTTATTTTTGTAAATTTGTCCACATTGCGTATTGCATTTTCCATTATAAGTATGGGGAAGCGATGTGTATTACTAAACAAAAGTGAATTAAAGGGTTTGGAGCAGTTTTTCATGAAAACGGCTCTAAATGCCCTTTAAAACATTGGAGTGATACTAAAATAATGTGAAAAGGGTGTGAATACACCCCTTTTCACATTATTTTAGTAAAAATAATGTTATTAAATGGTCCCCTAAATATTCTTCACCATCTCTGATGTCCTTGATCTCACCTGGGTAACCCTTTCCATCATATTGTATTCAACATAGCATGAGCCACCAACGTAAACTACATCGTCTGAAGTCAATGTGACATTAAATTCATAAGTAGCAAGAAATGAAGTTGAAAATGTCTTGGGATCTGCTGTGATACAATGTACACAAGATATTCCAAGAACAGGTCTTGCTTTCTTGAAAATTGCTTCAAAATCTCTATTCCTGTTCAATATTTTAGCAGGAAGCACCATCTCTACATTGACTTTAGGATCATCAGTAATGTAGGCTTGAATAAAGTCACAGGCACAAGTAATGAGGCACTTTCTCTGTTTAACTGTAATCCAGACTTTCCTCTTTACAGCACCTCCAATTCCATCCACTGGGCCTTTGCCATGTGATGTTGCAAAGAAGTTCCATAAGTATGTGTTCCAAATTATGACTGCTGCATAATGCTGAAAGGGAAGCTCCAACATACTGTAGCAATTCTTAACCGGTGATGTAGGTTTTCTCTACTCAAGTTCTATCCTGCAGGCTGTGCAAAGCTGGTTGGCTGTGTATTTATTATCTAAGTGTGCATTTTTATCAAGGTGTGATAACATTGACACATAGCAGCGTTCCATCAGCGCTCAATCAAATTGAAACAGAAGGAAAACAGAAGCACACCAATCTAACAAAACATAGAATACTGAAGAACTAATAACAAATATGAGTCACTTACTCTGCATATCACTCACCTCCTGATTGTTAAATCTGGTTAAATAGCACGGAACTACCTTGCTTGGACATTTCAAAAACCATCAATTTTACCAACAAATGCTTTTATCTGTATTTTTGTAATTTGTTTTTTATGCACAGCTGCACCAATGCATTTTACCTACAAACACTTAAAAGTCCTTTCTGAATTACAATTGCTTTTTAACCCTCACTCACAATACCCTCATTTCTTACAGTCCAAATAAATTTCTGCACCCACTTTATCTACGCTTATTTATCTACACCTATTGAGCCTACACTGCTTTTCACCTGCATTTCTGCAATTGTTCTGCTCAGATTCCTTACAGCCTCTGCTCCTTTTCTTCTACTCCCCACATCACTCAGTGTCTACCTAATCATGTATCTTTTCCTCTGTTCACACCTTTATCATTTCCCCCCTAGTCTCCTACACCTCCTCCCCTCCTCTGTCTCCCCTCCACCCCTCTGTTTCCGTTCCCATCCTTTTCCTGTTACCCCACTTTCATTCACCTCTGCCACATGGTCCTACTACCCCACGACTCAGCCCTGCTCACTCCCTTCCTTCCCTGTCATCTCCCCACACCCCCATACACATCACACTGACCTCCCTCCCTGCCCACCTCCTGCAGTTTCCCCTCCTAGCTCAGGCACCCGCACCATCACTACTCTCTCATCACCCCTGCCCTAAAAGTTAATCTCACCTCATCGCTACAGCAACCCTGAAAATCTCATTCACATCTCTCCCACAAACTCATACCCTCTATCCTGTGCCCTGTGGAATGCCAAATCTGTTTGTAACAAACTTGTCTCCACACATGACCTTTTCATTTCCAACTACTCCCTGCACCTACTAGTCATTACTGAAACGTGGCTTACTCCCTCAGACACTACTTCTCCTGCTGCTCTCTCTGCTGGGGGCCTCACCTTCACCCCCCACCTGGGGGTTGCCTTGAAGGTGGTGTTGGGGTCCTTTTACCTTCTAGCTACTCCTACCAACTCATACCACCAGAACCATCTCTTACATTCTCTACATTTGAGGTCCATGCTATACGCCTCTTCCAACAGGTCCATCTTAGAGCAGCTGTCATTTACCGCTCCCATCACATTTCCTCCAAATTCATCGACATCTTTGCTTCCTGGCTTCCTTACTTCCACTCTTCTGACATTCCCTCCATTATCCTAGGCGATTTCAACATCCATATCGATATCCCCACACAATCCCCTGCCTCTAAGCTCCTTAACCTCATACCTTCAATTGGTCTCTCTCAGTGGACCTCCCTCTCCTTCAAACCACACATTCAGCACCTCTCACAAACCTGCTGTTTTCATCTTAAAAATATTTCCAGGATCAGACTCTTTCTGACCCAGGATGCTACTAAGACGCTTATCCACTCACTGGTCATCTCCAGACTGGACTACTGTAATCTTCTCCTGACTGGCATTCCTGACAAATTACCTTTCTACACTCCAATCTATCCTCAATGCCGCTGCCCGGATAATTTTCATCACCAAACGCACTACGTCTACCTCTTCTCTCTTACAAGACCTTCACTGACTCCCCTTTCCTTTCAGAATCCATTTCAAGCTTCTCACACTCACTTACAAAGCCCTCACCCACTCCTCGCCTATTTACATCTCTGAACTTATCTTCCTTTACACTCTCACCCATCCTCTTCGCTCTGCTAATGCACGACGACACTCCTGCCTACTGATTACTTCCTCTCACTCCTATCTCCAAGATTTTGCACGTGCTGCTCCCTTTCTCTGGAATTCCCTACCTCTGCCCCTCAGACTCTCCACCTCTCTACAAAACTTCAAACGGGCTCTCAAGACCCACTTCTTCACCAAACCCAGCCAAATATCATCCTAACCCTCTGTTCCACATTCATTTCCAGTCATTTCCACTCAATTTTGACCACTTCACAGCTTACAATAGTGTTTTCACCAATATTGAGCAAAGGCTGGCTGGCTAAACTGCGGTATACAGTGTGGGTTGGATACAGAGCAGGATACAGGACAGGTTGGATACAGTGCGGGACTCAGTCTGGGTTGGATATAGTATTAGTTGGATACTGTGTGTTTTGGATATAGTGCAGGATACAGTGCAGGTTGGATACAGTGCAGGATACAGTGTTAGATACTGTACAGTGCAAGTCAGACATAGTGCAGGGTGGATACAGTGTGGGATGGATACAGTGCAGGATGCACTGCGGATTGGATACAGTGTGGAATACACTGTGGGTCAGATACAGTGTGGGTTGGATACAGAGCAGGATACAGGACAGGTTGGATACAGTACGGGACTCAGTCTGGGTTGGATATAGTATTGGTTGGATACTGTGTGGTTTGGATACAGTGCGGGATACAGTGCAGGTTGGATACAGTGCAGGATACAGTGTTAGATACTGTACAGTGCAGGTCAGAAATAGTGCAGGGTGGATACAGTGTGGGATGGATACAGTGCAGGATGCACTGCGGATTGGATACAGTGTGGAATACACTGTGGGTCAGATACAGTGTGGGTTGGATACTGTGTGTGGGTCGAATACAGTTTGTGTCGGATACAGTGCTGAATACATTGCTGGTTGGGTACAGTGTGGGATACAGTGCAGGATAAATTGCTGGTTGGATACAGTGCTGGATACAGTGTGGGTTGGATACAGTGTGGGATGGACAGTGTGGGTAGGATACAATGCAGGATACAGTGCAGGGTGGATACACCAATAGTGCACTTACTGTGACAGGGGATGCAGGTGGTGTCCTCAGTGTGGGATTGCTGGCGATGTTCGTACTGCCAGGGTGTCCTCAATTCAGGGGTGCTGGCAGTGTTGGCAGTGCTGGCAGTGTCCTTAGTGTGGGGTTGCCGGAGGTGTCCATACTGCTGGGGTGCTGGCGGCGTCAGCAGTGATGGTGGTGTCATCAGTGCTGTGGTGACAGCAGTGTCCTCGGTGCAAAGTTGCTGGTGGAGTCGGTACTGCTGGCTGTGTTAGCAGGGTGGGGGTGCCAGGGGTGTCCTCATTGCGGGAGTGCTGGCAGTTTCCTAAGTACGGGGTTGCCGATGGTGTCAGTAATGCTGGGGTATTGGCGGTGTCAGCAGTGCAGGAGTGTCAGCAGTGTCTTTAGTGAAGGGATACCAACAGTGTCGGCAACACGGGAGTTATGGCAGTGTCCTCAGTGCTGGTGTGTATCAGTGGTGACAGCAGTGGTGGAGTGCCGGCTGAGTCAGCAGTGCGGGGGTTCCAGTTGTGTCGGCAGTGTAGGAGATCTAACATGTGCAGAGAGAGTCAGATTTGGGTGGGTTATATTATTTCTGTGCAGGGTAAATACTGGTTGATTTATTTTTACACTGCAATTTACATTTCAGTTTGAACACACCCCGCCCAAATCTAACTCTCTCTGTTATATCTGCCCCCAGTGTCGAACTGGGGCATGAAGGGCCCACCGGGGGAATGCAGTAATAGGGGCCCATACTTAGGGGTGTGGCCATCCTACAAAGGGGGTGTGGCCAGCCTCCACAGAGGCTTGAAATACACTATAGTTTAGTGCACTGTAATGCAACATATCTACCATGTATAATACAAGTGCACAGTCTGGAACCTGATCCCTATAGGAAGGAGTGGGCCCTCAGGCAGTGGGGCCTACCGGTGGTTTCCCTGGTATCCCTGTGGGCCAGTACGACCCTGTCTGCCCCATCTGCAGTGCACATGGTTTTGCCCATTAGCTAGCAAATTTGCTGCTGCGATCAGATCTAAATTAAGCCCTATGTGTTGTACTTCGGGCCTAATTCAGATTCGGGCCTAATTCGGGCCTAATTCGCAGCAGCAAATTTGTTAGCTAATGGGCAAAACCATGTGCACTGCAGGTGGGGCAGATGTAACATGTGCAGAGATAATTAGATTTGGGTTAGTTATATTATTTCTGTGCAGGGTAAATACTGGCTGCTTTATTTTTATACTGCTATTTAGATTTCAGTTTGAACACACCCCACCCAAATCTAACTCTCTCTGCACATGTTATATCTGCCCCCCCCCCCCCCCCCCCTCCTGCACTGCACATGGTTTTGCCCATTAGCTAATGAATTTGCTGCTGCCATCAGATCTGAATTAGGCCCCTCTTTTGATGCTGCTGTCACATACACTAATGACATCCTTCCGACCAGGAGACAAACTAACATTATTCTGAGCATAGAATCTCTTGACAGCATGTACATCTTTATTAAGTGAAGTTCCATGATTCTCATAACGATACATGTTTAGTGGTGAACAATTCACTTTGGTAACAAATACTGTAGTTTTTGGATAACAGCACTATGGTGACGAGGAGTCGATGGCAATGCAGGCTTTGCTATTAAAACTGCTTTTACTAGGGCCTGTGTACTGCCATCAATGTCGGACTGGGGAATGAAGGGCCCACCGGGGAAATGCTGTGGTAGGGGCCCATTTTTATATGCTTGGCTAACCATTAGTTCATGGTCTGGGCCCCTTGATAAATAATATATATAGTAAATACTGCTACTGCATGCGAGATAATATACCAGATTAATAACAGCAACGCACTGTAGAAAATACACCAGACCTGTGCAGTATAATGTAACATATTCATAATGTATAATTGAGAGGGTGCCCCAGGCAGTGGGGCCTACCGGAGGTTTCCCCTATACCCCTATGGGCCAGTCCGAGCCTGACTGCCATATACAGGAGATGTGACTCTTTTTCTCACTTCTTCTCTTCTTTGCAGTGTCAAATTTCCCATTAGGCACGCGAGGCACGTGCCTAGGGGCAGCACTTGTTTGGGGGCGTGACTTGGATGATTGTGTTATTACTGTCAGCCCAAAAAGTACCAGTAACTGCAAAATATTTCCATCTTAAATGGAGGGAAAATTGGTAGGACTTGCACATACTACCCCTGTAAGCTGTCCTACAGTACTTAGTAAATAGGTATAATACTTCTTTTTATTATTCTATTAAATTGTCTATCATAAAATACCCAATAAATAAAAATAATAAAATTAGGCAGGTGGGGGTGGCTGTTACAGTTGTGCCTAGGAGCACCCTCACCCCTAAGTCCACCTCTGGATGCATGAACCCTTAGCGAGAGATAAAGCGGAGAGCGATGAGGTACCAACCAATCAGCTCCTGTCATTTTACAGGATGTGTTTGAAAAAAAAGCTGATTGGTTGGTAAGTTCCAACCAATCAGATCCTAATTGTCAAACACAGCCTGTAAAATGACAGGAGCTTGGTTGGTACCTCATCACTCTCCACTTTATCTTTGTCCAAGGTTGCATGTATCTCTCCTCTATGATCCATGTTATACATGTTATGTAACTTTTGTTACATGTGACTTAAGTTACAGTATATTTATTGTTTTAGTAAATTATGCCCTTATAGTTTACTTTCATCTATTTCAGCATTATAACTAGAAATGAGCGGGTTCGGTTCTCCGAGATCCGAATTCCCCCGAACTTCACCTATTTTACACAGTTCCAAGGCAGCCTCGGATCTTCCCGCCTTGCTCGGTTAACCCGAACGCGCCCGAACGTCATCATCCCGCTGTTGGAATCTCGCGAGATTCATATTCTATATAAAGAGCCGCGCGTCGCCGCCATTTTCACTCGTGCATTGGAGATTGAATGGAGAGGACGTGGCTGCGTTCTCTCCCTGAAAAGCTCCGTAATCTGTGCTCAGTGGGCTGCAAATATCTATGCTCAGTGTGCTGAAAATATCTATGTTCTCTGCCTGAAAACGCTCCATATCTGTGCTCAGTGTGCTGCAAATATCTGTGCTCAGTGTGCTGCATTTTGGGGACTGGGGATCACCAGTATATAATTATACTTATAGTAGTAGAGTACAGTAGGCCATTGCTGTATCTTGCAGCTCTGTGTCAAGTATACTATCTCTGTGCTGCATTATTGTGAGCAGATTATAGTAGGACAGTGCAGCATTTTGGTGACCAGCAGTATACATATAGTACAGTACAGTAGGCCATTGCTGTATCTTGCAGCTCTGTGTCAAGTATACTATCTCTGTGCTGCATTATTGTGAGCAGTATATAGTAGGACAGTGCAGCATTTTGGTGACCAGCAGTATACCTATAGTACAGTACAGTAGGCCATTGCTGTATCTTGCATCTCTGTGTCAAGTATACTATCTCTGTGCTGCATTATTGTGAGCAGATTATAGTAGGACAGTGCAGCATTTTGGTGACCAGCAGTATACATACAGTACAGTACAGTAGGCCATTGCTGTATCTTGCAGCTCTGTGTCAAGTATACTATCTCTGTGCTGCATTATTGTGAGCAGTATATAGTAGGACAGTGCAGCATTTTGGTGACCAGCATTATACATATAGTACAGTACAGTAGGCCATTGCTGTATCTTGCAGTTCTATGTCACTTCTAGTATCCTGATCAGTGCTCAATATCTGCTGCATTGTTGTGACCAGTATGTATACTGTACTGTGCAACGTGTGTTATACACCTGGTGATTTTATACATCCTGTAATCTGTACTGAGCGATGTGTGAGATACACCTGGGGATTATACACCCTGTATACTGTACTTTGCAACGTTTGTGATACACCTGGTGATTATACACCCTGAGCGATACTGTACTGAGCGATGTGTGAGATACACTTTGGGATTATACACCCTATATACTGTACTGTGTGATGTTTGAGATACACCTGGGGATTATACACCCTATATACTGTACAGTGCGATGTGTGTGATACACCTGGTAATTAATGATACACCCTGTATACTGTACTGTGCGACGTGTGTTATACACCTGGTGATTATACATCCTGTAGTCTGTACTGAGCGATGTGTGAGATACACCTGGGGATTATACACCCTATATACTGTACGTGTGCTATACACCTGGTGATTATACATCCTGTAATCTGTACTGAGCGATGTGTGAGATACACCTGGGGATTATACACCCTATATACTGTACTGTGTGATGTGTGAGATACACCTGGGGATTATACACCCTATATACTGTACTGAGCGATGTGTGAGATACACCTGGGGATTATACACCCTATATTATTATTATTATTATCCTTTATTTATATGGCGCCACAAGGGTTCCGCAGCTTCCAATTACAGAATACATAAATAATCAAACAGGAAAACAGCAACTTACAGTTGATGACAGTATAGGACAAGTACAGGGTAAATAAACATAGTTACATCAGCAGATGACACTGGAATAAGTATCAGGTGGCAGAAGACTGCTGGATGTAGTACAGTGGAAGATTATTAAAGTAAGACAAAGGATAAGCACATGAGGGAAGAGGGCCATGCTCGTGAGAGCTTACAATCTAAAGGGGAGGTAGACAGACATGGGTGACACAGATGGGGTACATAGATAACGTGGAACAGAGGGTTAGGATGAGATTTGGCTGGGTTTGGTGAAGAAGTGGACCCCCAGAAGGCACAAGTCAATACTTAACATTGCAACATTTTACTGGGCTATGCAGGAGAAAATTAAAAATAAGGGGAAAAAAAAAGAATCAATAACTTCTACCGCTTTCAAAAAGGTCAATGGAAGCTGAAATAATGGACAGCTACCTCATGGAAGCCAGATACAGTATACCAAATAGTACTTAGCAGAGTTAGGAATGAGTGCTTATGAAATACAGTAACATTTTATCATAATATTTCAGAAACTGCATGGCTGGTCTCTTGCACTCTTTTGCTCTAATATACCACCTGCTTTAGGATTTATATTCAAAAATATTATGTCTCCATAATCCCAAAAACGAAGTGGTTTGTTCCTTTGTAAGGGAAAGAGAACAAACGTTTTATCAAACAACGGTTTCTCAATTTCTTTTTCCTCTGGGAAGGGATTGTGGATTCGCAGGAATATCTGAGCATTTCTGTAATCAGAAAGCAGCGACTTTCTACAAATGTTTACATTAGATTACGTTTGGCAAGAAAAGAAAAATAAGTACAGAATCCCATTTAGGATGTCTTCACCAAATCGTAGACATAAATATGGAAATCGTCATAAAACTTAATGAAGTACACAGATGGTTTAGCTTCAACTTGATGAATAACCATGCCAGTCCTTTTTGAGCCATCTTCTTTGGCATATTCCACTTGCTTGCCCACCAGGCTGTCCACAACCTCCCCTGGTTCTCTTTCAGCTGGAGGGGAATCATTTGAGTCTGGCATGATCCGAAGATCACCTTCTTTGTAGTCATCTAAAAGTTGATACATAAATAAGACTGGGTCCTTTTCATAGGTTATATAATAATAAAACCATGTGTTCATAATAGGTGCTCGTGCTAATACCATCCCTCGCCACTCATCCTTGGAACAATCCTCTGTTTCAAACATATGCTCCACTGCTTTACCAATCATTGTGTCAGCCAAATGGGCATCGCTGATTCGGGATGAGGCAACTCTGTCTGGTAGAACTTCAAGAGCAGGCACCCTTTCATCCTTGTGAAGCTTAAGTCCATAGACACAATCAAATCCATCATACATTATAAGATAGAGGGAGGGATTCACTGGTACTTGATCCACAACTGTTCCTTTCCACTGGGTTATTGGCCCACTGCCCTCTTTCCACCCATGCTGTATTCTACAGCCTACAATATTTCGCCTTGGCTGGGAGATTGGTTTACTTGGTCTCCATATTGTTTCGATGTTTCTTATGAGATGTTCTTTTCTTCATCATATTTCCAGAAACACCTGCATGTGCTGCATCAGCTCCTGATCGCTGAGCGGCCGCCTTTCCAAATGGAGTCTTCATTCATCTGTGTATTAAAGGGTAGCAGGGCTGCCGAACTAGGGTGAAAAGTGTAGTCACTCCAAGTTTGTTGTAGTCCTTCCAGTCTACATGAAAAAGAACCCCTTCCTTTCCACCTTTCAGAAAAACTCCGACCCTCAATTGCTCTGATCAGAAGTGACTTATCTGGGGCAGATAGGATGTGTTTCCCTCCACTCCCCCTGCAGGTGATGGCTGAGGCACAGTGCTCCTCTGCGGCCAGTTGCCCCAATCCTCCTCCTCCCTCCTTTGTCAGACTCCGTCACCGCCACTGTGCGCTGCTATGGAAGAGCAGCTCCCGCCTCACTCCCCCTGAACTTCCAAGCCCTCTGCTCAGACACTCCAGCGCTCGTTCCCTTCCCTCACCCCCTCCATCTCCACACACTGCCAGATTTGGAGCTGGCTGCTACTATACGGCCGCCTGTCACTCTGCTGCCAGGACCAGGCCTCGCCTTCCTGCCAAATACTGATCCCTCCAGAGCTGCATACTGTATACTGTACTGTGCGACATGTGTTATACACCTGGTGATTATACATCCTGTAATCTGTACTGAGCGATGTGTGAGATACACCTGGTAATATCTGTGCTCAGTGTGCTGCATTGTGGGGACCACCAGTATTTAATTATAGTAGTACAGTACAGTAGGCCATTGCTGTATCTTGCAGCTTTGTGTCACTTCTAGTATCCAGATCAGTGCTTAATATCTGTGCTCAGTGTCAGTGCTGCATTGTGGTGACCAGTATACTACAGTACAATAGTCCAGTGCTGTTCTCGCTGCTCAGTGTCAGTTCTCCGTAGTATCATCAGTGATCAGTATGCCTGTTTTCCGCCATTAGAGCAGTGGGATTTAGACAATTGATGAAGTTATTGTGTCCACGGTACAAAATCCCATCTAGATTCCACTTCACTAGGCAGGCGTTAGCGAGATTTTACCAATTAATATTAGTGATTTATAATTATTAATTACAGTGATCTTGCCAAACAATTTCAGTGATTTTGTCATTTTCTTCCAGTGATTTGGACCAATAATACCATTGATTAGAACTAATAATTCCTGTGATATTCAGGTGTTTGTGTCACTTAGCTTAGCCGTCCAGTGACCACAGTGCACCTCTTTTTCTCTTTTCTTTGCATCATGTGCTGTTTGGGGCCAATTTTTTTAAGTGCCATCCTGTCTGACACTGCAGTGTCACTCCTAGATGGGCCAGGTATTTGTGCCGCCCTCTTGGGTCGCTTAGCTTAGTCATCCAGCGACCTCGATGCAAATTTTAGGACTAAAAATAGTATTGTGAGGTGTGAGGTGTTCAGAATAGACTGGAAATGAGTGGAAATTGTGATTATTGAGGTTAATAGTACTATAGGATCAACATTACTCCCAAATTCTATGATTTAAGCTGTTTTTGAGGGTTTTTTGAAAAAAAAACACCCGAATCCAAAACACACCCGAATCCTACAAAAACATTTTGCCAAAAAGCGTCCGAATCCAAAACACGGCCGCGGAACCGAATCCAAAACCAAAACACAAAACCCGAAAACTTTCCGGTGCACATCTCTATTTATAATATTACGTAATCAAAACTACAGAATCGGTATTTAATGGATGAAAACACTACTAAATAGGAAAAATATTTTCCACATTTTTGTGACTAGTTACACAAAAGGCTGATGTTAACATTTATGTTATTACGACGTGTAGTCACAACGTTTTTATCGTAACTATTGATGAACTGCTTACCTTAAAAGTACTTTATGTGGCAGCAACCTTGAAATTACTATTATAATTATTATTATTATTATTATTATTATAACTTCTGTTATAAATTATGTGGAAATTAGCCATTTTTGCATTCACTTCAACAATTCTAGATATGTTCAATGTTTGCACATGTAGGTAATCAATACGCAATAAATATATCAATTTTCAATTACCAAGCAATATACTATGATCTTTTAGCAGCATAAATATACTAAAATGTTAGCGTTTATATGAAATTTACTTTCATGTATTATGTCTTATATTTCATGGAATGACCCCATTATTTTTTAACAGAGTGCCTGAACATACAGAGAACACAGTGCATCACCATTGGCGTTTCTATAATGAGCGCAATGGGTGCGGTGCACACGGGCACCTGGGTCCAGGGGGGCCCACACCGCATCCATTTTAATACTTACCTTTCCGGAGTCCAGCGCTGGGAGCTGCAATCGTGGTGGAAATCGCCACCAAAATGGCTGCCGCGCATGCGCAGTAGCCAAATTGGTCTCCGGATCATGGCGGGTGCCATGTTTCCGGAGACCTGCTCATGCGCAGTAGACTCCAGCACAATGCTGGAGTCTGCAGCGCCGTACAGAGGAAGGGGCCCACCCGGAGGTGCACACGGGCCCCCTCCTCTGTAGAAACGCCCCTCTGCATCATATTGCTCCTATGGCAGTGGCACCTATGGCTTTTTTATTTAATAACACAGTGCCCCAGTGCTCCTAATGGTGTTTTATTAGCACAGCGACTGGAAGTCACACAAGACAGTGCCTCAGAAGATGACGTTTTGCCTTGTTTTGGGATCCAAATTTGGTGGGAAGACCCAAGCAGGGGCGTGGGTTGGCTTGTATGCCAGGTGTGTTTAGTTTCCAGGAAGCCGGTCTCGTTCATCTCTAATTATTACACATACGATCTGTGTACTGTATGATATAGAAATACAACTTATACTTTATATATTAAGGCAGCAACATTGGTATTTGATCCATTGGTGTCCACTGGTATTTGTGATATTTGAGGGTCCCGACATACTCAGTTACCAAAGACAGGTCCACTGTTTTAGGTTATTGGGATATTCTACTAATGTGTAAAGGACTCTGCTAATTTTGTATAGGGACTAACCAATTATATTAAAATAACCAATAAGAAAAATCTAAAATCATAAAGTAATATACCGGCAGTTGATATTTGTATATTCTTGAAATAGCTGCAGTAGTCACTGGAGTTTGATTAAATTTAGTAAAAGGGTAATACAGCTTATTAATTTGATTTATGCAGATGTGTTTTTATTGAAATACCTGAACCAAATTCATGAATCTATAGCAGTGACCTATTGCAGTAAGTTTGGGTTACTAGAAAAAAAATCTAGATTTCTTTTGCATAGGCTTTGAATCTCATTGTGTCTGGTTGGGTAATCCTCGTCTCTCTGCCGTGGTGTGGTCTGAGTCGGCATTGGCCAACAATGGTAGAAGGTTGATCCAGAGAGGTAATTCCAGCTTGCACATACTTCTCATTACCTGTAGCCTCACTCTACGACGTACAAAAATACACAACAACATTAACAGCAGGCTACTATGGGCATCAAAACTAACAAGGGAAAAAAGAAAGAATAATTAAAAAAGGAAAAATACTGATGTGTTTAGTGAGAAATACGTAGACAGTATTGAATCAGCTCAAATATACTTAAATAAAAGTCACCAATGTCCTATGTTTTTTTTTATGCTACTGTAGTTGTAGTTTAATATCAGTACTATTGAAAACCCAACATCAAACCCAAAGTGTCTACTGTGAAGCAGATAGTAGTGTTTATGATGCTGTTTGGGTTGTGTATGGTTATTGGATATTTGTTAATTATACATTATTAAAAGATGTATCAAAAGAAAAACAAAAACAATTGTCATATGAATAGGATATAAGTCTTATATGAGGAACATACTAAACTAAAATATAGTACAATAATAACAACTTAATCAGAAAATGATTAGAGCTGGGGAGGGGTTATTAACTCAATAAAAAATATATGATACTAAATAAAATACATTGGTGTCTCGGAATGGATCTAATCACTAGTTAAGAAGTACAGGTCTAAAAAGAGGTAACTTTATGGTCAAAAAATTATGTATACCACTGAAATAAAATACGAGCCCTCCGAATTAATATATTTTTGCATTATATACAATGTGCCACAATATTATGTAGTGCCATTCAATGGTGAAATTGAGGAAGATGATATACTGTAGAAAAATAACAAGCAAAAATGCTGAACAAACACAAACATGCTACATGCAGTAGCACAAACATCTGAGCACCCCCCTGATGGACCAGTATTTTTTTCAGAGATGGAGACAGCCTTATCTCCGTCTCTGCACCAGCCGCAGGCCACCAGCAATCTGAGCTGCCTGGCCACTGACGGTAAAGCTGTCAGCACTTCTACGTCAGGTGGCTTTCATATCCATACCACCTGACATGGATCACTAACAGCTGAACAAGCAGAGGTCCAGCAGCCCCAGAGCAGACGGTCTGCAGCTGATGCAGAGACGGAGATAAGTCTGTCACGGAGGGTCACGGATGTCTGCAGCTACTGTAGCAGTTGAACCCGCACATCAAAGGACAAACTGCTATGTGTTAGTATGCAATGTGTGTGTGTGTGTGTGTGTGTGTGTGTGTGTGTGTGTGTGTATGCGTGTATGATCTCTATGTGTTTGTAAGTATGCTATGTGTATGTATGATGTGTGTGCATGTGTGTGCATGTGTGTGCGTGCGTGTGCGTTTGCGTGTGTACAGAGATGTGCACTGACCGATTTTTGCTTGATTTGGATTTGCCTCATGTGTTTTTGTTTTGGATCCGTATTTTTTTCAAAAGTTGATAAAAACAGCTAAAACACATCATTTGGGCCTTTGTTTTCCCTACAGTATTCTAACCTCAATAAAATTTGTTTCCAGTCAATTTTGACCACGTCACCGCTCACAATATTATTCACCAACATAGACCAAAGCCTGGCTGGCTAAACGAAGTGACAGAGCAGTGGCACAAACACACGGCAGCTGTTTCTGTTTTATAATGTTTTGCAAATTAGTAATGTATTAGCAATAACCAATAAAACCAGCTCGCAAGTTCTTTCAATAGAAAACAATACAACACAGAAATGTGCCACCAATGACTGGCACTCTTTGCACACATAAAGCCCCGATCAATAAGCCATTTTATTGAGCAGATACTCAAAATTTCTCCAACCATAAAAACAGAGTTCCATAACTGCGGGTTACAATGAAGGTCGGATACAGTGTGAGTTAGTTACAGTGCACCCCAGATGCAGTGCGGGGTGGATCTAGTGTGGTTGTCATATATAGTGCAGGATACAGTGCGGTTTACAGTGCAGGTTGGATACAGTGTGAGTTAGTTACAGTGCGCCCCAGATGCAGTGCGGGGTGGATCTAGTGTGGTTGTCATATATAGTGCAGGATACAGTGCGGTTTACAGTGCAGGTTGGATACAGTGTGAGTTAGTTACAGTGCACCCCAGATGCAGTGCGGGGTGGATCTAGTGTGGTTGTCATATATAGTGCAGGATACAGTGCAGGTTGGATACAGTGAGTGTTAGATATAGTGTCAGTCAGATACAGTGCAGGTCGGATACAGTGCGGGTTACACTGCAGGTCAGATACAGTATGGGTCGGATACAGTGAGGGATAAACTGCAGATTAGATACAGTGCAGGTCAGATACAGTACACGATACAGTGGCGTTGGATACAGTGTGTGTCAGATACTGTGTGCATTGGACACAGTGCACATTAGATACAGTGTGGGTCAAATACAGTTTGGGTTACAGTGCAGGTCAGATACAGCGTGGACTGCATACAGGGTGGGATACAGTGCGGGTCAGATACAGTGTAGGTTACAGTGCAGGTCGGATACAGTGTGCGTAGGATACAGTGCGGGTCAGCTATAGTGCAGCTTGGATACACCAATAGTGCCCTTACTGTGATAGTGTATGCCGGTGGTGTTCTCACTGTGGGGGTGCCCCCTGTGTCCTCAGTGCAGGGTGCCGGCCGTGTCCTCAGTGTAGGGGTGTCAGCAGTTTCGGCAGTGTAGGGGTGCTGGCAACCGACGGTGTAATCAGTGCTGGTGCGTCACTGGTGTTAGCAATGCGGGGATGACAAGCGGTGTCCTCAGTGCGAGGGTGCCGGCAGTGTCGGCAGTGTGGGGGTGACGGGGGTGTCCTCAGTGCGGTAGTGCCTGCGGTGTTGGCAGTGCAGGGATGCCAGTGGTGTTCTCAGTGCGGGGTTGCCAGCTGTGTCCTCAGTGCAGGGGTGCTGGCGGTGTCCTCAGTGTGGAGGTGCTGCCAGTGTCCTCAGTACAGGGGTGCCGGCGGTGTTCTCAAAGTGGGGGTGCTGGTGATATCCACAGTGCGGGGGTGCTGGCAGTGTTCTTATAGTGGAGGTGCTGGCAGTGTCCTCAGTGCAGGGCTGCTTTTTGGCATCCGAGGCAGACAGGTGAATATCACATCTGCACAGATCACGGAAGTTTGGGTGGCCTTGGTTCTCTGAGAACCAGGCCCGCTAATGTTGAATATACATATATATATATATATATATATATATACAGGTTCAGTATCCCTTATCCAAAATGCTTGGGACCAGAGGTATTTTGGTTATCGGATTTTTCCGTATTTTGAAATAATTGCATACCATAATGAGATATCATGGCAATGGGACCTAAATCCAAGCACAGAATGCAATTATGTTTCATATACTGTACACCTTATACACACAGCCTGAAGGTAATTTTAGCCAATATTTTTTATAACTTTGTGCATTAAACAAAATGTGTTTACATTCACACAATTCATTTATGTTTCATATACACCTTATTCACACAGCCTGAAGGCCATTTAATACAATATTTTTAATAACTTTGTGTATTAAACAAAGTTTGTGTACATTGAGCCATCAAAAAACAAAGGTTTCACTATCTCACTCTCACTCAAAAAAGTCCGTATTTCGGAATATTCCGTATTTCGGATTATTTGGATATGGGATATCAACCTGTATATATATATATATATATATATATATATATGTTCTAGTGATAAATCAGTTGCGCCTTCAGTGTTTGTGAATAAAACGTTGCAAATCCTTAAGTGATAGTTAAAAAATGCGTACCAGACATATGCAGAACATTCGCCTTGTTTATGGTGTCTTTGCATCTGGATGTTCCTTACTCGTACTAACTCTCCGTTCCCATCCGTCCAGGCATTGGTGTGGAGTATCTAGAGTTGCAATGAATTAAAAAGATGCTGCCGTCATTCCGTCATCAGACTTATATACCTCTCTATTGTATTCCGTATAGAAGTGTATATATATATATATATATACGGTGACCATCACTTCACCTACTTTCAGCCTTGAGTGCAACCTGCTATTTGGGTAATATATATACTATATATATATATATATATAAAAATACAATATAGATCAGCGTGCGCTATACTATTGATGTTTACTGATTGTAAATATTCAATTCGGAAATCACTTTTGAAGGCCTTCTTGAATTCTTTAGCCTTTTGAGACTCCCCAATTGGGGCCTGTAAATATACCTGCTCACCAAGAAAATAGATCACCTAACAAAAATTGAGATATGTAGTAAAATAATTTTTAATAGCTGCAAAGATATTCAACAGAATATAACAATGATGTATTGGAATACAACAATGACACAATTATGACAAAATAATACACCCACCAAATGCTTAGTTGACAATTGAGAGATCCAACTCCACCTTTAAAAGGTTTGAGCTCTAGGGTGGATATCCAAGCAGACGGGTGGTGAACGAAGATTTGTAAAGCCTACGCATTTCATCCAAGAAGGACTTCTTCAGGGGTAGGTGACTTCTAAGTGAGAGAGAGGGACTTAGTGGAATATATTGTGAAGGAGGGAAGTGAATAGTGATTGTAAGACCTTAGGTACCTACCTAGATGGTCGAAAATATATCTCAAGCTATGTGTATCAGATGAGTTCACCGAGTTGAGATAATTCATTGGACTGGATTGGTTCAATAAATCTAATGAAACAGAATTAGTTTCACTAAATGTATACCGAACCTTAGAATTTACTCACAGTAAACAATTGTTAGTGATACTGACCTATAATAAGATGTGGTCATTCCTAAATTGGAATGTTAAAATAATCAGAAATGGTTTAACCCCTCAAAGGGCAGATTACCACCTGAAATACATAGTGACAGATACTTAAGGCTATAGTGGTTAAAATACAAGGTGGCAAATAATTAGGACCATAATAAAAGTAGAGATGAGCGGGTTCGGGTTTTACTCGGATTTACCCGGTTCTCAAAACGGCATCTGATTGGCTATCCAAAACAAGAGACATCCATGAGCGAATAAGATGCCGTTTTGAGAACCGAGTAAATCCGAGTAAAACCGAGTAAAACCGAACCCACTCATCTCTAAATAAAAGTAAGCAAACCTACCACAATAATGGAGTGAAGTGCTGCTCAATGATAAAAACAACTGAGTACAAGGATTAAGGTAAAAAACCTTAGACCTTCTAGTCTCTAGAGTGGAGGATAAACGGATAAGGGAGATCAGGCATAAGATTTATCAATAGTTCACGAACCCACATATATAGATACAAAATAATAATACATACCACAATTTGATAAAAATGAATTGAAAGAAAAGCAAGTGGGTTGATTAACTAAAATCCAGTCGCATAGACCTTAAATGTCAAATATAACATTCATTAGCTCACATGTAACATGAATGAGATTTAATGATTTCATCAATAGCTGTTTTTTACATAGAGGATTTCTTAGTTAACAATTAAGTATCATTATAAATAACAATATGACACTATACCACATTGTGGCAGCTGGTTTATGCAAACATTTACAATTAACTGATAAAATGAATAATGTTTCAACATTACATTATGTCAACCAATCTGTTGAATATACATTTTCATGTGAATATACATTTTAATCTGTTGAATATACATTTTTATTTTAAAAGACAACAATTCTAATTGTCATACATTCCACAACATTTAAAAGAACTAGATCTGAGATCGAGTGAGGAAATAAACGGTACAAGTAAGCCCTATCAGAGCTCAAAGGGATAAATGGACAAGACTACTTACTAAAAAGTTCCTTTGGAGCAACCGACCATGGTGGTCATTCCGAGTTGTTTGCTCGTTGCCATTTTCGCAACGCAGCGATTAGGTGGAAAATGCGCACGTGCATGGTACGCAGTAATTTAACACAAAACTTTGGAGATTTACACAAGCTCGAGCAATGTTTTTTCAACGCTCGAGTGATCGCAGTGTGATTGACAGGCAGTGGGTGTTTCTGGGCGGCAACTCTGCATTTTCAGGGAGTGTGCTAAAAAACGCAGGCGTGCCAGGTAAAAACGCAGGAGTGGCTGGAGAAACGGGGGAATGGCTGGCCGAACGCAGGGCGTGTTTGTGACGTCAAACCAGGAACTGAACGGACTGAGGGGATCGCTAGCTAGGAGTAGGTCTGGAGCTACTCAGAAACTGCAGGGAATTATTTAGTAGCGGTTCTGCTAATCTTTCGTTTGCTATTCTGCTAAGCTAAGATACACTCCCAGAGGGCAGCGGCCTAGCGTGTGCAATGCTGCTAAAAGCAGCTAGCGAGTGAACAACTCGGAATGAGGGCCCATGTGTGTGCAGCTCACAGAGGGGAAGATATGGTGTGGGAGCTTTCAGGGCTCCTTATAACAGTACTAGTGCATTAGATCACTTCCTGTCAATTACATTTTGAAAATTACATTTTTAAACCATCTATTAACCTCCTAATTTGTATGAAGGATCACATGAGGTAAAGGATAAAGTATCTTTAGATCAGCTACTTGCAATGTATGACTTAAGGCAAAAATAGTCCTAATTACATTATTACCCATAATGCCTTCCAAACTTGGTGTCTGGGTGTTTACCCAGAATGCCACATTTCTATTACTTTAATTCCCGGCATTAATTGTCCATAGCTAATAATAAAACCCTGGGGCACTTTCCAGTTAGATGTTGCTTAAGAAGTTAGATATCCCGTGGCAATACATCAACGAATGAACAGCTCGTCAGGAGCATGGGACCGCGCTTCCTGCTTTGCGCCTCCTCCACGGTGGACCGCATGCGTCACATCTGGGGGCGATCCATCCATGGGTGAACAGCTCGAAAAGAGCACGGGAAATCGCTTCCTGTCTTGCGTTCCATCCATGGTGGACCGCACATGTCATATCCAGGGGTACGGACTATGCTCACCTTCCGCTCCCGGATCTCCTTCTACATCTGATTTTGTCCGGATCCGGTGCTACGCCATGAGGCACCCACTTCCTGTATGCGTTCTATTTTGCGCACACTTCCTGTGCGTGCTCCACAGTTGCTTATACTCGCATTTTCTGTATGGGGTGTCAGTTATATGTGGTGGAATGCAGACTTCCTCTATGCATTCCACAACCCAACTGACACCCCATATCTCTATATTCAAATTTTAATTCTTATATTATTTAGATAAAGTTTTAGAATTATTATGCCCAGACAATCCCCTTTATAACTACAAAGTGGGATATTTGGTTCTACTTCCATTAAACATTTACATTTTGTCAGCATTACGATAATGCCCAAAATTTTAACTTTTAGATTTTAACCACAATAGGGAAGCTAATTAAATCATAAATTAATAAGTTGACACATAGACATAGGGGTATATTCAATTAAGGTCGAAACTGCTGTCTTGTCGAAAAGACGGCAGTTTTCAACTTTTTTCATATGGGGTTACGTTCCTATTACTATTCAGTCCCCAGCATTTTTATTTGACAAGTCGGGGAATTCGACTTGTCGAATAGTACGTGAATTGGCGGTATAGCTTCCGATTCGCGTGCTTCTGAGGGAAACGGGGCCAAATTCAACAGGTTTTGGCCCCGTTTCCGACCATCTCAGTTCGACTTAAAAATAAGTCGAACTGAGATGAGGGACCTGAGAGGAGGAGAGGCGGGAGAGCCGCGGGCAGACGGGGGCCAACAGCGCTACAGCACAGCGCTGCAGGAGGATGTGTCATAGCCGCCGCTCACGGCAGCATCCACTGGGCTCCAGCAAGTGAGGTCTCGCTTGCTGGAGCCGGGTGGTTGCTGCCGTGAGGTCTGGCGGCTGTGCCACATCCTCCTGCAGTGCTGCTGTCCCCCGTCTGCCCGCAGCTGTCCCCCATCTGCCCGCGGCTCTCCCCCCTCTCCGGTCCCTCATCTCAATTCGACTTTTTTAAAGTCAAATTGAGATGGGCACTGAATAGCCCTTGTTGGATCCATTCCGACAAATGCATGTCGGAATGGATCCGACCTCAATTGAATATACCCCATAGTGTTCTCAACGTGTAACTTATCAGATAAGGTGGGTAAAACTATAGACCCCTACGATTTTGAGGTACCTAGAAACCCAGTACACAAATGTTTTAAATTTCTTATATAATACAAAAAAAACAGAATGAAAAAAACCAAAAAAACTACAAAAACATATGCAGTGTGAGTAATATAGATAATTTAAACAGTACAGAAAAGGAAAAAATCCATGAGGAGATTATCTACAATATGAGTAGACCCCACATTACAGAGGCATAATTGTCATGGCACTTTTTAATGTTATAATGTTATAGGAAAGAAACTATCGATGCTCTCATTTAAACCTTTGGGGGAAAGAGTGTCCAATGTAAAAATCAAAAAGGATTCCCTTTTGGACAGAGTTTATTCCCTATCTCCCCTCTTGGATTCGGTTTTATTTGTTCAATGATCGTCTAGGAAAATTCTTCAACCTCAGAATTGCGGCATTCTGCAAAGTGCCTGGGTAAATTATGAGTCTTAATTTTATTTTTAATGCTGCGTAAATGTTCCAGTATCCGCAGTTTTACATTTCTTTTAGTTTTCCCAATATATGACAATTTACATCCGCAGGTTATTTTGTATACCCCAAAGTTTGAGTTACAGTTGACATTAGCCAAAAATCTATAGGTATAGCCGTTATGTAGAACACATGTGGATGATGTTTTCTCCAAGTATCTGCAACAGATACATTTATTACAGGGACGGCATCCTATTTTTGGTTTGAGAAAAGTATCCACTGTGCTTTGTTCTTTATCCACAACTTTGGGCTTCAATTTACTGGGGGCTAAAATACTCTTTAAATTACTGTATTAGCCCTTTTAAAGACAATTTGTGGTTTAGGAGGTAAACTAGGACCCAACATAGGATCCTTAAGTAAGATGCTCCAATGACGTTCAATAACCCTTTCCTTATTGTATTGTGTGATAAAGGGCCTGCTCTTAAACCCCTTCTTAGGTCTAACAGTAGGAGTTAAACGGTCTTCCCTATTTCTGACTGAGGCTTTAACTATTGCTTCATCAAGTTTCAAAGAATTATACCCTCTAGCTAGAAAACCATCCTTCAATATTAATGCCTGAGAATTGAAGTCTTCAAGGCTACTACAGTTCTTCCATAGTCTCAAAAACTGTGAAAATGGAACACTATTTGACCAGGTTGGATGACGACAACTTGTTGAAGGAATAAAGCTGTACGCATCGACATCCTTGAAGAAAGATAATGCTCTAACTCTCTCCAATGGTGTGCGTCCTAGTTTTAAATCCAGATAGTCTAGTGTTTTTTAGAGATGAGCGGGTTCGGTTTCTCTGAATCCGAACCCGCACGAACTTCATGTTTTTTTTCACGGGTCCGAGCGACTCGGATCTTCCCGCCTTGCTCGGTTAACCCGAGCGCGCCCGAACGTCATCATCCCGCTGTCGGATTCTCGCGAGGCTCGGATTCTATCGCGAGACTCGGATTCTATATAAGGAGCCGCGCGTCGCCGCCATTTTCACACGTGCATTGAGATTGATAGGGAGAGGACGTGGCTGGCGTCCTCTCCATTTAGATTATAAGAGACTGAGAGAGATTTACTGGAGCTGACTAGGAGGAGTACTGTTACTGTAGAAGTGTAGAGACTGAGTGGAGAGAGTTTACTAGTGAGGACAGTGCAGTTTACTTTATAATCCGTTCTCTGCCTGAAAAAAGCGATACACAGCACACAGTGACTCAGTCACATACCATATCTGTGTGCACTGCTCAGGCTCAGGCCAGTGTGCTGCATCATCTATTATCTATATATAATATTATATATATCTGTCTGACTGCTCAGCTCACACAGCTTATAATTGTGGGGGAGACTGGGGAGCACTACTGCAGTGCCAGTTATAGGTTATAGCAGGAGCCAGGAGTACATAATATATTATATAGTGAGTGACCACCAGACACACAGTGCAGTTTATTTAATATATCCGTTCTCTGCCTGAAAAAAGCGATACACACAGTGACTCAGTCAGTCACATACCATATCTGTGTGCACTGCTCAGGCTCAGGCCAGTGTGCTGCATCATCTATTATCTATATATAATATTATATATATCTGTCTGACTGCTCAGCTCACACAGCTTATAATTGTGGGGGAGACTGGGGAGCACTACTGCAGTGCCAGTTATAGGTTATAGCAGGAGCCAGGAGTACATAATATATTATATAGTGAGTGACCACCAGACACACAGTGCAGTTTATTTAATATATCCGTTCTCTGCCTGAAAAAAGCGATACACACAGTGACTCAGTCAGTCACATACCATATCTGTGTGCACTGCTCAGGCTCAGGCCAGTGTGCTGCATCATCTATTATCTATATATAATATTATATATATCTGTCTGACTGCTCAGCTCACACAGCTTATAATTGTGGGGGAGACTGGGGAGCACTACTGCAGTGCCAGTTATAGGTTATAGCAGGAGCCAGGAGTACATAATATATTATATAGTGAGTGACCACCAGACACACAGTGCAGTTTATTTAATATATCCGTTCTCTGCCTGAAAAAAGCGATACACACAGTGACTCAGTCAGTCACATACCATATCTGTGTGCACAGCTCAGGCTCAGGCCAGTGTGCTGCATCATCTATATATATTATATATCTGTCTGACTGCTCAGCTCACACAGCTTATAATTGTGGGGGAGACTGGGGAGCACTACTGCAGTGCCAGTTATAGGTTATAGCAGGAGCCAGGAGTACATATTATATTAAAATTAAACAGTGCACACTTTTGCTGCAGGAGTGCCACTGCCAGTGTGACTGACCAGTGACCTGACCACACTGACCACCAGTATAGTTAGTAGTATACTTATATTGTGATTGCCTGAAAAAGTTAAACACTCGTCGTGTGACTTCACTTGTGTGTTTTTTTTTTTTTTATTCTATAAAAATAAAACTCATTCTGCTGACAGACAGTGTCCAGCAGGTCCGTCATTATATAATATAAAATATATACCTGTCCGGCTGCAGTAGTGATATATATATATTTTTTATATCATTTATCATCCAGTCGCAGCAGACACAGTACGGTAGTTCACGGCTGTGGCTACCTCTGTGTCTCTGCACTCGGCAGGCAGTCCGTCCATAATTGTAATACCACCTAACCGTGGATTTTTTTCATTCTTCTTTATACATACATAGTTACATAGACATCTTCTCTTTATCAACCAGTCTATATTAGCTGCAGACACAGTACAGTACGGTAGTTCACGGCTGTGGCTACCTCTGTGTCTGCACTCGGCAGGCAGTCCGTCCATAATTGTATACCACCTAACCGTGGATTTTTTTCAGTCTTCTTTATACATACATAGTTACATAGACATCTTCTCTTTATCAACCAGTCTATATTAGCTGCAGACACAGTACAGTACGGTAGTTCACGGCTGTGGCTACCTCTGTGTCTGCAGTCGGCAGGCAGTCCATAATTGTATACTAGTATCCATCTCCATTGTTTACCTGAGGTGCCTTTTAGTTGTGCCTATTAAAATATGGAGAACAAAAATGTTGAGGTTCCAAAATTAGGGAAAGATCAAGATCCACTTCCACCTCGTGCTGAAGCTGCTGCCACTAGTCATGGCCGAGACGATGAAATGCCAGCAACGTCGTCTGCCAAGGCCGATGCCCAATGTCATAGTACAGAGCATGTCAAATCCAAAACACCAAATATCAGAAAAAAAAGGACTCCAAAACCTAAAATAAAATTGTCGGAGGAGAAGCGTAAACTTGCCAATATGCCATTTACCACACGGAGTGGCAAGGAACGGCTGAGGCCCTGGCCTATGTTCATGGCTAGTGGTTCAGCTTCACATGAGGATGGAAGCACTCAGCCTCTCGCTAGAAAAATGAAAAGACTCAAGCTGGCAAAAGCAGCACAGCAAAGAACTGTGCATTCTTCGAAATCCCAAATCCACAAGGAGAGTCCAATTGTGTCGGTTGCGATGCCTGACCTTCCCAACACTGGACGTGAAGAGCATGCGCCTTCCACCATTTGCACGCCCCCTGCAAGTGCTGGAAGGAGCACCCGCAGTCCAGTTCCTGATAGTCAGATTGAAGATGTCAGTGTTGAAGTACACCAGGATGAGGAGGATATGGGTGTTGCTGGCGCTGGGGAGGAAATTGACCAGGAGGATTCTGATGGTGAGGTGGTTTGTTTAAGTCAGGCACCCGGGGAGACACCTGTTGTCCGTGGGAGGAATATGGCCGTTGACATGCCAGGTGAAAATACCAAAAAAATCAGCTCTTCGGTGTGGAGGTATTTCACCAGAAATGCGGACAACAGGTGTCAAGCCGTGTGTTCCCTTTGTCAAGCTGTAATAAGTAGGGGTAAGGACGTTAACCACCTCGGAACATCCTCCCTTATACGTCACCTGCAGCGCATTCATAATAAGTCAGTGACAAGTTCAAAAACTTTGGGTGACAGCGGAAGCAGTCCACTGACCAGTAAATCCCTTCCTCTTGTAACCAAGCTCACGCAAACCACCCCACCAACTCCCTCAGTGTCAATTTCCTCCTTCCCCAGGAATGCCAATAGTCCTGCAGGCCATGTCACTGGCAATTCTGACGAGTCCTCTCCTGCCTGGGATTCCTCCGATGCATCCTTGCGTGTAACGCCTACTGCTGCTGGCGCTGCTGTTGTTGCCGCTGGGAGTCGATGGTCATCCCAGAGGGGAAGTCGTAAGCCCACTTGTACTACTTCCAGTAAGCAATTGACTGTTCAACAGTCCTTTGCGAGGAAGATGAAATATCACAGCAGTCATCCTACTGCAAAGCGGATAACTGAGTCCTTGACAACTATGTTGGTGTTAGACGTGCGTCCGGTATCCGCCGTTAGTTCACAGGGAACTAGACAATTTATTGAGGCAGTGTGCCCCCGTTACCAAATACCATCTAGGTTCCACTTCTCTAGGCAGGCGATACCGAGAATGTACACGGACGTCAGAAAAAGACTCACCAGTGTCCTAAAAAATGCAGTTGTACCCAATGTCCACTTAACCACGGACATGTGGACAAGTGGAGCAGGGCAGGGTCAGGACTATATGACTGTGACAGCCCACTGGGTAGATGTATGGACTCCCGCCGCAAGAACAGCAGCGGCGGCACCAGTAGCAGCATCTCGCAAACGCCAACTCTTTCCTAGGCAGGCTACGCTTTGTATCACCGCTTTCCAGAATACGCACACAGCTGAAAACCTCTTACGGCAACTGAGGAAGATCATCGCGGAATGGCTTACCCCAATTGGACTCTCCTGTGGATTTGTGGCATCGGACAACGCCAGCAATATTGTGTGTGCATTAAATATGGGCAAATTCCAGCACGTCCCATGTTTTGCACATACCTTGAATTTGGTGGTGCAGAATTTTTAAAAAAACGACAGGGGCGTGCAAGAGATGCTGTCGGTGGCCAGAAGAATTGCGGGACACTTTCGGCGTACAGGCACCACGTACAGAAGACTGGAGCACCACCAAAAACTACTGAACCTGCCCTGCCATCATCTGAAGCAAGAAGTGGTAACGAGGTGGAATTCAACCCTCTATATGCTTCAGAGGTTGGAGGAGCAGCAAAAGGCCATTCAAGCCTATACAATTGAGCACGATATAGTAGGTGGAATGCACCTGTCTCAAGCGCAGTGGAGAATGATTTCAACGTTGTGCAAGGTTCTGATGCCCTTTGAACTTGCCACACGTGAAGTCAGTTCAGACACTGCCAGCCTGAGTCAGGTCATTCCCCTCATCAGGCTTTTGCAGAAGAAGCTGGAGACATTGAAGGAGGAGCTAACACGGAGCGATTCCGCTAGGCATGTGGGACTTGTGGATGGAGCCCTTAATTCGCTTAACAAGGATTCACGGGTGGTCAATCTGTTGAAATCAGAGCACTACATTTTGGCCACCGTGCTCGATCCTAGATTTAAAGCCTACCTTGGATCTCTCTTTCCGGCAGACACAAGTCTGCTGGGGTTGAAAGACCTGCTGGTGACAAAATTGTCAAGTCAAGCGGAACGCGACCTGTCAACATCTCCTCCTTCACATTCTCCCGCAACTGGGGGTGCGAGGAAAAGGCTCAGAATTCCGAGCCCACCCGCTGGCGGTGATGCAGGGCAGTCTGGAGCGACTGCTGATGCTGACATCTGGTCCGGACTGAAGGACCTGCCAACGATTACGGACATGTCGTCTACTGTCACTGCATATGATTCTCTCAACATTGATAGAATGGTGGAGGATTATATGAGTGACCGCATCCAAGTAGGCACGTCACACAGTCCGTACTTATACTGGCAGGAAAAAGAGGCAATTTGGAGGCCCTTGCACAAACTGGCTTTATTCTACCTAAGTTGCCCTCCCACAAGTGTGTACTCCGAAAGAGTGTTTAGTGCCGCCGCTCACCTTGTCAGCAATCGGCGTACGAGGTTACATCCAGAAAATGTGGAGAAGATGATGTTCATTAAAATGAATTATAATCAATTCCTCCGCGGAGACATTGACCAGCAGCAATTGCCTCCACAAAGTACACAGGGAGCTGAGATGGTGGATTCCAGTGGGGACGAATTGATAATCTGTGAGGAGGGGGATGTACACGGTGATATATCGGAGGGTGAAGATGAGGTGGACATCTTGCCTCTGTAGAGCCAGTTTGTGCAAGGAGAGATTAATTGCTTCTTTTTTGGGGGGGGTCCAAACCAACCCGTCATATCAGTCACAGTCGTGTGGCAGACCCTGTCACTGAAATGATGGGTTGGTTAAAGTGTGCATGTCCTGTTTTGTTTATACAACATAAGGGTGGGTGGGAGGGCCCAAGGACAATTCCATCTTGCACCTCTTTTTTCTTTTCTTTTTCTTTGCATCATGTGCTGATTGGGGAGGGTTTTTTGGAAGGGACATCCTGCGTGACACTGCAGTGCCACTCCTAGATGGGCCCGGTGTTTGTGTCGGCCACTAGGGTCGCTAATCTTACTCACACAGTCAGCTACCTCATTGCGCCTCTTTTTTTTTTTGCGTCATGTGCTGTTTGGGGAGGGTTTTTTGGAAGGGACATCCTGCGTGACACTGCAGTGCCACTCCTAGATGGGCCCGGTGTTTGTGTCGGCTACTAGGGTCGCTAATCTTACTCACACAGCTACCTCATTGCGCCTCTTTTTTTCTTTGCGTCATGTGCTGTTTGGGGAGGGTTTTTTGGAAGGGACATCCTGCGTGACACTGCAGTGCCACTCCTAGATGGGCCCGGTGTTTGTGTCGGCCACTAGGGTCGCTAATCTTACTCACACAGCTACCTCATTGCGCCTCTTTTTTTCTTTGCGTCATGTGCTGTTTGGGGAGGGTTTTTTGGAAGGGCCATCCTGCGTGACACTGCAGTGCCACTCCTAGATGGGCCCGGTGTTTGTGTCGGCCACTAGGGTCGCTAATCTTACTCACACAGCTACCTCATTGCGCCTCTTTTTTTCTTTGCGTCATGTGCTGTTTGGGGAGGGTTTTTTGGAAGGGACATCCTGCGTGACACTGCAGTGCCACTCCTAGATGGGCCCGGTGTTTGTGTCGGCCACTAGGGTCGCTTATCTTACTCACACAGCGACCTCGGTGCAAATTTTAGGACTAAAAATAATATTGTGAGGTGTGAGGTATTCAGAATAGACTGAAAATGAGTGTAAATTATGGTTTTTGAGGTTAATAATACTTTGGGATCAAAATGACCCCCAAATTCTATGATTTAAGCTGTTTTTTAGTGTTTTTTGAAAAAAACACCCGAATCCAAAACACACCCGAATCCGACAAAAAAAATTCGGTGAGGTTTTGCCAAAACGCGTTCAAACCCAAAACACGGCCGCGGAACCGAACCCAAAACCAAAACACAAAACCCGAAAAATTTCAGGCGCTCATCTCTAGTGTTTTTATGTATATAATATATATATATATATATATATATATATATATATATAGCTCTCCTTTTGATGACCGGCACTCCAATGCTGGACTTGCTGCACCGGTACTCACAATCCTATACATACACCACCACAGCAGCACTCAAGGGCAGGATTAAATCCACAGTACACATAGTTTCCAAGTTTTCAAAGCGCTTTACTTTTTCATTAGAAATACAAAATACATTTGAGCTGCTTATCTTATATCAGTAATCACCCAGTGAATATTCCCTCTGGTTCCGGGCTCATGCACCCGCCCGTCAGGGCAAAAATTACGTCATTCCGCTGACTGCACTGGACTTCCAGGCCCCATTGGATTACATTCATTATTATTATTATCCTTTATATGGCGCCACAAAGGTTCTGCAGCGCCCAATTACAGAGTACATATGCACATAATCAAAACAGGAAAACAGTGACTTACAGTTGAAGACAATATGGGACAAGTACAGGGTAACTAAGCATAACTACACCAGTAGACGACATAGAGATAAGTTTCAAGGTGGCCGAAAAACTGCAGGATTTGGGCAGTTGAGGATTATTAAAGTAAGAAAAGGATAAGCACATGAGGGAAGAGGGCCCTACTCGTGAGAGCTTACATTCTAAGGGGAGGGGCAGACAGACAGGGGTGACATAGATGGGGTACATAGAGAGCGTGGAACGGAGGGTTAGGATGAGATTTGGCTGGGTTTGGTAAAGAAGTGGGTCTTGAGAGCCCGTTTGAAGTTCTGTAGAGAGGTGGAGAGTCTGAGGGGGAGAGGTAAAGAATTCCAGAGAAAGGGAGCAGCACGTGAAAAATCTTGGAGATAGGAGTGGGAGGAAGTAATCAGTAGGCAGGAGAGTCGGCGTGCATTAGCAGAGCGAAGAGGACGGGTGGGAGAATAAAGGGAGATAAGGTCAGAGATGTAAATGGGACACCCATCACCTAGCAGCCGCAATAAACAATATTAAAAAGACATAGAATAAATACATACAATGTGAGCAAAACCTTAAATGGTAAATGTGCAGCAAACTGGCAGGAGATTTAAAAACACAATGTTGCAAAATAGATATCAAGAAATATACAAGTCATAAAACACCACTTCGACTCTATTAGAATTGGTGTTTTATGACTGGTATATTTCTTAGTACAGGTTGAGTATCCCATATCCAAATATTCCGGAATACAGAATATTCCGAAATACGGACTTTTTTGAGTGAGAGTGAGATAGTGAAACCTTTGTTTTCTGATGGCTCAATGTACACAATCTTTGTTTAATACACAAAGTTATTAAAAATATTGTATTAAATGACCTTCAGGCTGTGTGTATAAGGTGTATATGAAACATAAATGAATTGTGTGCTTGGACTTAGGTCCCATCACCATCATATCTCATTATGGTATGTAATTATTCCAAAATACGGAAAAATCCGATATCCAAAATACTTCTGGTCCCAAGCATTTTGGATAAGGGATACTCAACCTGTAGTACAAAAACTGTATATATAATTTCCGCTGCATACTTCTCATTTCTCTGAAGTTATTCTCCATTTCTCTATCTCTATCTCTATCTATCCATTTGTGGAAAATGTGCAGGTGACATTGAAATATAGGAAAAATGAGGCATTATCTCATTCTTGCCATACTTCCCAAATTTGGAGCCATTTCCCAACTACAGTGGGCGACCTGGAAGTTGGCAGAGCGCTTCTCCATGAATAGCAGCTATCAACAGTAGAAGGTATGGCCACATGCCTGTGTAACCTCCGCCCCCCCCCCTCCTTCCCGCTGTAAAATTATACAGATGATTATGCACCCCCCTGTTAATTATTTAAAAAAACAACAACATATGCACCAGATAGGTGCTTAATAATCACTAATTAGATAGTCGGCTGAGTCAGGCGGTCGGATGAGTGCAAATGCGAGTTTTTGCTTACAGAGGTCCATTTCAAAAAACAGAGACTCATTGCCTCCATTTTGTGGGAGTGCCGATGCCAGTGACCCCATTTCTCTGCAAATCTGACTCTATCACTCAGACTTATAAACCTGGTAGCTGCCATCAGCTTAATGGGTCTAGCACTGATCAATTCATGAACCAGGAGCGCTTCAAGATAGGAGGAGGCCCTAGTGCAGACTTTGTCTGGGCCCGCTCCTTTCTAGCCGGCAGTGCTGTAGACTCTGGGCATTAGGGTCACTAAAGGACCCTGGCGCTGTCCCAGAGTCTAGTGAGCATGTGCAGATCTCTGGGAAAATGGCACTGCAGCCATTTTCCCAGTGAACTTCTTACTGTGCATGCATGAAACAATAGGAAAATAGTCACCGTGCCTTATTCCTGGTGATTTCTGCAGCTCTGCTGCTACTGCTGACGTGGGACGTGGCGTGACGTGGGACGAGGGTAAGTATTGAAAAAATGGGTGCAGGGTGTGCGGTGTGGACCCTGTGTGCTCTGCACACATTGCACCCATTATAAATATGACAGTGTCATGAACCAAAAACCCATTGTTATTATAGTGTTATTATAGTCTTGTTTATTTAAGCAATGTGGTCACATGACACTTTGCACCCCAAACCTGGGAATGGTGAGGAAGTGGATGAATGCCTTTGTTTATTTTGGTTAATTATTTTTTCATTAATCTTTTTGTGATCACAGCTTTTCTTGCACCCCTGCATAAGCTTATGTAATCTAACCTGTGTCCAGTGGTGACGAGAGGGGGAGAGAGCTGGTACTCTTACCCTGGGCCCAGGCCTGTTGGAGGGTTCCAGGTCTCGCTGCCCCACCCCCTCCTCTTCCCTGATGCAGAGAGCCGGTAGTGAGGGGGAGAACTGACTGCCGCTGCAGCAGACGCTTTCTGCGCTTCTCAGTGCTGTGTGTTGAGCCGGGGAGAGAGGCAGCGTCAGCCTGTCCTCTCTCTCTCACTGCGTGGGTGTAGGAGAGAGCAATCTCATCTCACTGCCAGCCGCCCTGGACACCGGCGCCCCCTCGCCCTGGACACAGACGCCCCCGTGTGGCACGTGCAGCCATTTCATGGCTGCACAGAGTGGATCTTTTTTTTCCCATGGAGGTGATCTGGTCATCCCCCTCCATTTGACCATGACCCCTCCTTGTATCAGGGCCCGTCAGAAATGTCGGCAGCCCTGCCTGTGTCGGCTGTTTTCCTAGTAGTTTTGCAGCAGCTATGCTTGGTGACTTTCTCACCTTTTAAAAGCCAGTTGGCAGGTGAGCTTTAAACCAGTAAGTATACCTTAAGTTTAATTCTGATGTGATGGCAGCTACCAGGTTAATGATTCTGAGTGATAGATTAGGACTTGCAGAAAAATGCATTGATCAGCTGATCAATTCATAACCCAAAATCCCATTATTTATTATGGTGAGTGAGTACTGAGCTACAGTATATGTATTATATACAGTGTCGGACTGGGGTATGAAGGGCCTACCGTGGGAATGCAGTGATAGGGGCCCATATTTAGGGGTGTGATCAGCATACAAAGGGGGTGTGGCCAACCTCCACAGAAGCTTGAAATACACAATAGTCTAATGCAGTGTAATGCAACATATCTACCATGTATAATACAAGTGCACAGTCTAGAACCTGATCCCTAGAGGAAGGAGTGGGCCTACAGGCAGTGGGGCCCACCGGTGGTTTCCCCTGTACCCCTGTGGGCCAGTCCTGACCCTAATTTTATTTATTTATATATATATATATATATATATATATATATACACTGCTCAAAAAAATAAAGGGAACACTAAAATAACACATCCTAGATCTGAATAAATGAAATATTCTTATTAAATACTTTGGGGTAGATGTATTAACCTGGAGAAGGCATAAGGAAGTGATAAACCAGTGATAAAGCAGTGTTAAGTGCAAGGTGATAATGCACCCGCCAATCAGCTTCTAATTGTTAATGTACATAAGGGAGCTGATTGGCTGGTGTGTTTATCACCTTGCACTTATCACTGGTTTACCACTTCCTTATGCCTTCTCCAAGTTAATACATCTGCCCCTTTGTTCTTTACATAGCTGAATGTGCTGACAACAAAATCACACAAAAATTATCAATGGAAATCAAATTTATTAACCCATGGAGGTCTGGATTTGGAGTCACACTCAAAATTAAAGTGGAAAAACACACTACAGGCTGATCCAACTTTTATGTAATGTCCTTAAAACAAGTCAAAATGAGGCTCAGTAGTTTGTGTGGCCTCCACGTGCCTGTATGACCTCCCAACAACACCTGGGCATGCTCCTGATGAGGTGGCGGATGGTCTCCTGAGGGATCTCCTCCCAGACCTGGACTAAAGCATCCGCCAACTCCTGGACAGTCTGTGGTGAAACGTGGCATTGGTGTATGGAGCGAGACATGATGTCCCAGATGTGCTCAATTGGATTCAGGTCTGGGGAATGGGCGGGCCAGTCCATAGCATCAATGCCTTCGTCTTGCAGGAACTGCTGACACACTCCAGCCACATGAGGTCTAGCATTGTCTTGCATTAGGTGGAACCCAGGGCCAACCGCACCAGCATATGATCTCACAAGGGGTCTGAGGATCTCATCTCGGTACCTAATGGCAGTCAGGCTACCTCTGGCGAGCACATGGAGGGCTGTGCGGCCCCCCCAAAAAAATGCCACCCCACACCATTACTGACCCACTGCCAAACCGGTCATGCTGGAGATTGCTGTAGGCAGCAGAACATTCTCCTTGGTGTCTGCAGACTCTGTCAGGTCTGTCACATGTGCTCAGTGAGAACCTACTTTCATCTGTGAAGAGCACAGGGTGCCACTGGCGAATTTTCCAATCTTGGTGTTCTCTGGCAAATGCCAAACGTCTTGCACAGTGTTGGGCTGTAAGCACAACCCCCACCTGTGGACGTCGGGCCCTCATACCACCCTCATGGAGTCTGTTTATGATCGTTTCAGTAGACACATGCACATTTGTGGCTTTCTGGAGGTCATTTTGCAGGGCTCTGGCAGTGCTCCTCCTGTTCCTCCTTGCACAAAGGCGGAGGTAGCGGTCCTGCTGCTGGGTTGTTGCCCTCCTACGGCCTCCTCCACGTCTCCTGATGTACTGGCCTGTCTCCTGGTAGTGCCTCCATGCTCTGGACACTACGCTGTCAGACACAGCAAACCTTCTTGCCACAGCCCGCATTGATGTGCCATCCTGGATGAGCTGCACTATCTGAGCCACTTGTGTGGGTTGTAGACTCCGTCTCATGCTACGACTAGTGTGAAAGCACCGCCAGCTTTCAAAAGTGACCAAAACATCAGCCAGAAAGCATAGGAGCTGAGAAGTGGTCTGTGGTCACCACCTGCCGAACAACTCCTTTATTGGGGGTATCTTGCTAATTGCCTATAATTTCCACCTGTTGTCTATTCCATTTGCACAACAGCATGTGAAATTGATTGTCAATCAGTGTTGCTTCCTAAGTGGACAGTTTGATTTCACAGAAGTGTGATTGACTTGAAATTACATTGTGTTGTTTAAGTGTTCCCTTTATTTTTTTGAGCAGTGTGTATATATATATATATATATATATATATAAAATGAAATGATTCACCATCTAATATTATAGTTTCATTATCTATCAGTTGTGCACTTCAGACCAATTTGCTGATATTTCATTTTTTTTAGTTGTTCTAAGTTGCACTTAAAGATACGTCTTGTGACCTCGGCGGTTGGTGGAGGAAGAGATGTGCAGTTATAAGACAGACAAAAGTCTATTTATATAGAAAAATCTGTGAATTCTGTGGATCGTAATGCAGATGAGAAAAGGTTATTTGTTATATTATCTTTCCCTATAACAAATGGCACACAATATTGGTTTGTTTAATCCATTTTACATATTTTATTAAAATGCAGCATAGGTTAGGGGTAGTCCATGCATAATGCATTTAATATAAAGATCCCTTGATTTCCTGATGAGATTGTCTGAGACTCTCCTTGTGATGTTATCAAACATTTTCCCCAGCCAAGCCGTAAGGCCAGACACCATCAAAATTCTATTTACAAACTCCACTACATTCATTTTGAAATTTATCTTTGCTGTCTTTCATTCCATCACATAACATTTGGCGAGTGACTATTCCCGTTAGAATTTATTTTATTTTATTTATACAGGTACAGTATTCGTAGCTGCGTTTGCGGAATTTCATAGCTTTTAAAACTTTGAAGGCAGCCTTGGAACAGGGATGATTTATTAAATGGGCAATAGTGCAGGGTCAGTCAAGGCATGAGGCTACCATTACACTTCCTGTAATGGAAGAAGGACCCAAAGAGATGTGGTTTCAAGCTGAAATACATTGCCTGTAACCATCAGTCACTATTACCTTGCGCTACTGAAAATAGACATTTTCTATATATGGGTGGGAGGGCTCTACATGCCCCATCATGCCAATAATTAAATCTGTAAATGTGGGGTCACACACACATAAGAAAGAAAGGTGTCCCCTCTTTCAAATTGAGTGACCCCTTTGGCAGCAAATGTCTGGTGATTGCCAAATAGCAATATCCAGTGCTGTGGAAAGAATTGGTTTTCCATACATGGGGTAAGGTCATACTATGCCCTATCTCGCCCACATTGGCTCACACACATGGGCATACCCTGCCTTCAAAGAGGGGAGTCTTCTCTTACAAACTATGTGCCCCCTTACAAATTTGCCACAGATGGGGAGGGGGTATCAGGGAGGTTGTGAGTGTTCTAAAGCCCTTAAATTCCTCCAGCTTGTGCCCAATTCAAGAAAGTGATCTCTCTTTAATGTAGTTGGTAGTCTAGTTTATAAAGTTGTGTGCCTCATTGGTTTTGGATATGGAATAATTGTCATGTTTTGTTTTTTTTATTCTGGTTTTTCAAAACCACCCTCAAGTGGTTTGATTTTGGAACCATATTTTTGGAACCCCACCCAGGGTTGTACAGAGCCACGCTTGGCCCCGGTACTGGCATGGGAGTGTGACTTAAAAGGGGTCGTGTCCACACCCCCTAAAAAATGCATTACAAAATACATGGCCCAGCGTGCTCCACAGGGGGCACCATTTAAATCCAGGGAGGGCATGGGGAGGACAACCGCTTCCTACCTTGCTTTCTCTGGGAAGCAGGTCCCCCCTCCTTGGATGGCACCATCTTCCCAGTGATATTAGGGAAGATGGAGCATGTGCACTAGAAAGCAAATACTCTCCAGAGTCATTGCTCTCAATGTGTGGTGCCATCTTCCTGAAGATGTCACTGGGAAGATGGCGCCAGCTGTGGTGGATGCACCTGCTTCCCAGGTGAAGGTAAGTTTACCCGTGGGCGGGGAGGACAGTGGACCCAAACCCCACTGTGCCTCTTCAGCAATCCCGGACTCGTTTAATTAGTTCTGTTACCAGGCAGTCGTGCAATGTTTGATACAGATCATCCTGCAATAACTTTTATACTGCATTTCAAAGCTGATGGTAAAGGATTAAGTATAAATGGCATAATCAACTCACAATTTTATTGATGCTTTGATGTACCTCCTGACTCCAAGAATTGTGCTTCATCTGTACCACAAAAATGCTGGTGTATAGCCATCATTGCTTGGTTCTATATCCCTGATATAATATTCTCATTCCAATGTTCCAAAGACCTTACACAATACAGCTTATATAATTTATACTGCGGGATCCTGAGTAGAGGTCACATGACCGCATCCCATTCAAACAATGGGCATTACGTTCTTATATGATTTTGTAGAAACTCTGAACTCATTGAATATATAAACTCAAACAATGCACAGCCAGTATAGACAGCACCAATAAACTACCAGCCTCCTCCCGGACACTCACCAACAAATTGTTAGATTAAATATGGTTATTACATTCTGTATGCATTAATGCATGGGTGAACCCATTTGCCATTCAGGAATTAAAAACACTTCCCCCACTCCCCAATTTCTATTAAATTTGGTCTAAAACACGGGTTTTCTCAGTAAAAGAGTGGGGGCTTGCAGGTGCTGAAATGTTCCATTTAATCCACATTAAGCAGATAAGACTGCACAGCCCCTAGGCTGTATGTACAGACGCTGGTGTTCCTGACAGCAGTGCCAAGGATCACCCTGAGATATCCAGGGAGACATAGATTCCATGAAGACTGAATTTCCAATATTTAATCAGCAGATATGGTTCTTTTCCGATGTCTCCTAAATAAACACAGTGTTTTCAATATTTATGGGAACTGGATTTAACTGTGTATTTGAAAATGCAACAAATAAACAAGGTCTCCTGATTCTCTTTTGCAACACTACTGTATATATTACAAATTCATTTTTTATATCAGATTTTATTGGAATGTTGTCATAAAGATATAAACAGTATAGTAACAAATTAAATCAATATGGAGTATTATTAAGATGTACAGTACAGTAAATCATTACAGAGATGCAACATGTAAGGGAAGAACAGACTTATGTAACTACACACCATAAATTAAATAAACAGTATGCTATAGGGACATTTACATAGAATTCTTTATGTCTATATTCATTCATACCATTAAGGGTTAACAAACAAGCAGAGCCTGTCAGCTCGAGGAGGGAAATGACTAGGAGTTCCTCGTGGACACTTGTATACAAATGGAACATGCAAGAAGCAGGAAAGAGGACTGCACAACAGTAGAACTATTAAAGGGACACTCTAGGACACAGGTTCTCAAACTCGGTCCTCAGGACCCCACACGGTTCATGTTTTGCAGGTCACCTGTAGATTTTTAAAATGTGACAGTTGGTGATACACAGTGCAGCTGCTGGGTGACATGGAAAACATGAACCGTGTGGGGTACTGAGGACCGAGTTTGAGAACCACTGCTCTAGGAGACAGTTGACGCAGTTATCTCTTGCTGATGTACTGCACCTGGACAATGGGGATGACCATCGATGATTAACAATGATGGTTTGCCACTGATGATTGATGGTTTTGACATCAATGGTAGAGATCTGTCGCTGATGACTGTCAAACAGCAATGCATTTTCTTCTTCTTAGTGCTAGGGCACACAGCTCAGCTCCACTACCAGCATCTTGCTAAGCAGCAATCCCTAAAGGGGATTGGCTCACAGACCACCATGCCTCCTAGCAAGGATGGCCATTGATGGGTACAAAACATGGAGGGCTCACCGCTGATGGTTCACACCATACAGTAGTGTATAGCCTTTCTCTAGTGGATGAGTTCAAAAGACATGAAAGAATTCATTTTAATACAGACACAAGTGCTGTTTGGAGGAATATACTGAGAGAGTAATGAGGGAGTGTAAGAAATTGGATCACAAGAATAAACTATTAATAGCTATTACCTGAAGCATCTAAGAAGAAGTGGAAATATCTTATCAATAGTCCTTTCTTTGCAGAAAACCATAAAAAAGTGTTTAACACAAAACCAAGTTTGCAAATGTTGCACCACCAATATATATATACAGTTACTATTAATGATCAGCATAAAGGTATTGGTACCTATAAAAATGTATTGTAAGTATCTTTAGAGTGTAAATCTGCGCCATGAGTACCATGAGTAAGGGTAGGTTATGACCTAGAAAATATTATATGTTGTAAGACATTGTACATGTATATGTGATATTAAGAGTTAGAATAGAGGTAGTGAACCTATTTACTGTATGTGGTAAAGGTTTAGACTATGACATAATTAGGCTTATTAATAGCCAAACAAAGGGAGAGAACAATAGCAGGAAGAACATAGAGGTGAGTGATTCAGAGGTGGTCAGAGGTGGACGCTGGTAAAACATCAGGCAATTACTGTACATGCATCCCCGATGTTTCCAACTGGGAGACATAGGGGGGCATTTACTAAGCAGTGAAAAGAGCGGAGAAGTGAGCCAGTGGAGAAGTTTCCCCATCAACCAATCAGCAGCTCTGTGTCATTTTATAGTATAGATGTTACTTCAGTGCTGATTGGTTGCCATGGGCAACTTCTCCACTGGCTCACTTCTCCGCTCTTATCACTGCTTAGTAGATGTCCCCCATAGATTGAAATTGCATAGAGATCCTTGCAATTTTGATGGGCTTTCTGGCCGGTAACTGGTGAGGTGGCTAACAGTCACAGGCGTGTCATGGGTGTCTCAGTGTCAGTGACTGTTGCACTGACATCAATGACCATGGCCACTTGGACAGTCTGTGCCTGCCAGAGGCAGGGGCAATGCCCAATGGTGCACTGATCTTTGTAGAGTATGCTCCTCTACGTTTATTGCTGCCCATTGGCAGTGGCATCATCATAAAGATTCAGCAGTGGCTGCAACAAAAGTCTATATAGTGAATTATTGATCTATTCTGTGACTGAAGACATTATCTGTCAGATACCTTGGTGACCATATTTGGGCCCCCCTTACAGTTGATGATTTCCTGTCAAATAAATCATTATTCCTGTTTGGGTCCTTAAACTTTGTTAGTCTTTAATTAATGGGAAGAAAGGAAAGGGGAATCATTGCAGTGACAGGGGTTCCCCAAGCCAACACCTGATGGATCTCTACACATACTACACATAAATACACATGTATCAGAGGTGGGAGTTATGCAGTAGCAGCTATGACTATTGTTGCCACTACGACTACATAATTATTCTATTGCTGCAATCGATGGTCTGCATATTGAAAACCCCACCCGTGAGGTCCGCACACCATCCAGAGGACAATGGCAACATCATTGGATTTCTAAACAACCCTATGCTTGCTCAGAATGTCCAACACTATTTGGCTGCCAGTGTCAGTCCCGACACGCACGCCGACATGCTTGCTAAATCAAGTCACCTCCCCGTTACCACCCAGGAACACCTATTGGAGCTACATGGTAAGCAATATTTTGGAGGCTTGGTTGGGGACACTGATATAGCACTATAAGAGAGAACACATCATCCAGTTACAGTACATAGGGGGTCATTCCGAGTTGATCGTAGCTGTATTAAATTTAGCACAGCTATGATCATTCACACTGACATGCGGGGGGATGCCCAGCACAGGGCTAGTCCGCCCCGCATGTCAGTGCCGGCCCCCCCATGCAGAAGTGCAAAGGCATCGCACAGCGGCGATGCCTTTGCACTTCAAGAGTAGCTCCAGACCAGCGCAGCTTTAGTGTGCTGGCCGGGAGCTACTCGTCGCTCCCCGGCCCGCAGCGGCTGCATGTGATGTCACGCAGCTGCTGCGGCCCGCCCCCGAACGGTCTGGCCACGCACGCGCCCCCTAAATGGTGGCTTAACGCTGCCGTCCAGCCTCCTCCAGCCCAGTGACCGCCTCTGCCTCAGAGGCGATCGATAGGCAATGACGGCTGGCATGCACCTGCGTACTGTGGTGCTGGCGCATGCGCAGTTCTGACCCGATCGCTGCGCTGCGAGAAACTGCAGCGAGCAATCGGTTTGGAGTGACCCCCATATTTTCCAGCTTAAATTCATGTAAATGAGGGTTACAATTAGATGAGCTAGGAATTGTCAGGCAAAGAGTGCCAAATCTCCTAAACCCAGCCAGGGGCCCGGCACCAGATATAGGGCCTGGTCCAGAGGTGGATGCATACAGTGGAGTCAAAACAAAAAAAGAGTAAAAGAGAACTGCTTGACAGCGCCTCTGAGGGTTAAATACTATATAATTAGGTTCCACAAGTCCAGTGCGCTACCGTATAAGCACAGTGTAAATGCTTATGAGATAGAGACTAAGAAAAAAGGAAGAAAAACGGCTGCGCAATGCAGATGGGAACAAAAATAAATATAGGAGAGCTGACGTGTATTAAAGAATTATTTAAAATATTTTATTATACAGAATATATATAAACATGTATATGAAAAAAAAGGAACACTAAATAAGAATGAGCTGGTCACAAATCGACCAGACCTACAGTATATAGCTAATGTCCAGTTACCCACTGCTGGGATGACTAAATAGTATACAAGCAGATATGATTGAAAAGCGGCAACAGTTGTAATGGGTGTGGTTCATCAAATCGACAGTATCTATGTCGACAATGTTTAGGTCGACCACTATAGGTCGACAGTCACTAGGTCGACATGGATGGAAGGTCGACAGGGTTTCTAGGTCGACATGTGCTAGGTCGACAGGTCTAAAGGTCGACATGAGGATTTTTTTTTTTTTTTATGTCGTTTTCTTCGTAGAGTGACCGGGATCCCAAATTAGTGCACCGCGTCCCCTCGCATGGCTCGCTTTGCTCGCCATGCTTCGGGCATGGTGCCTTCGCTCCGCTACCGCTTCGCTCGGCACAGATTACCGTTCCAATCGTAGTCCACGTGGATCGTTAAGTATGAAAAAATTCAAAAAAAGAAAAAAAATGTGTAAAACTCATGTCGACCTTTAGACCTGTCGACCTAGCACATGTCGACCTAGAAACCCTGTCGACCTTCCATCCATGTCGACCTAGTGACTGTCGACTTATAGTGGTCGACCTAAACATTGTCGACCTAGACAGTGTCGATCTTCAGACCGGGTCCCGTTGTAACATGCATAGAGAGTGGTTGTGAAAAGAAACAATGTATCCTGGGTGTGGATACTTTTGAATATGCAAAAAAGATCCACTTACTGGTTGTATTATAAATAAAGTTCAGTCCCACAAGTGGAGATGTTTAGGCCCCGTACTATTTTGTGGGGTCCGGTAAGGTGGTAAGGAAATGTTACCTCTCCCGTGGGCTGGAGAAAACCGAGCATCCTCGGTTAAGCTGTCCTGCGGTGCCTACCACGTAGCTGTGCGGGGAGGATATGTGCAGCAGTGCACTGGACGGACCACTGTAGCGGGAAGCAGCGTTAGAGAAAAGAGGTGTGCCGCTGTAAAGAGCTGTAAAGCCGGTGCCGCTCGTAATAGCATAGATCTTGGTGCTTGTTAGACGGGATAACTGGTCCAAATTGTAAGCCAATGAGGAGTCCTAACGCATTTCGGCACGCTCCACGTGACTTTCTCAAAGGTATGGCATACAGGGGAGTGATATTTTGCTAATGTGCATGTGCCAAAGTCATTCTGCACGGGTTGAGTATGAAATCCTGGCAATGGTCAGGATGGATCCCAGTAAGTATTTTAACTCTACCCCTAACACACCCCTCCTACAGCCTAACCCTAACCTTTCCCTCCCACACCCTAACCCTACTTGTACCCTCTGTAGCATACGCTAACTTTGGTTCCACTGCTCCAGGATATATACTGTAACTAAATCATTAAGGGGAATATTTCTTAACATTTTTTTTACTAACATAATGTGCAAAAGGGTGTTTTCACACCTTTATCACATTATTTTAGTTTCACCTGAATGTATTAACCACTTCACTGAAGATTTTTCCCCAAAAAACGCTCAGAAATTGTCATTTTTTTTATGAGTGAATTAGGTGAAGAACAAGGGGTAGAATTAAAATACTTACTGGGATCCATCCTGACCATTGCCAGGATTTCATACTCAACCCGCGCAGAATGACTTTGGCACATGCACATTAGCAAAATATCACTCCCCTGTATGCCATACTTTTGAGAAAGTCACGTGGAGCGTGACGAAGCGCGTTAGGACTCCTCATTGGCTTACAATTTGGACCGGTTACCCCGTCTACCCTTATTCAAAATGATTTTAGATAAAAAAATAAGGATTTTTTTTTAATTTGTAAAAAAATATCCCCCCCCGAACATTGGAACATCGGTCGGCACCATCGGAACATCGGAAACATTCAACCATTTGGACTTTCTTTTTAACAGTGGGGGCAGCTGCCAGGTACACAGGGGGGGAGTGTCCTTAAGGGGGGTTAATTTACACTTCCCTAATGGCTGCTATTATCAGCCGCTGGGAGGGGGGTCCTGTCTTGCTGACCAGTCAACAATGATCAGCAACATGGAAAACACTGTGGAAGGGTGCAGGAAGGTTTTCCTTCACTGCAGCTGCAAACACTGTTTATCTGACAGGTCACATCCTGTGCGACCAGGTCAGATAAATCACTTGCTGGTGTGGTCGCATCAGCCAGGCAAGTGGTTAAAGGGCATTTGGTGCAGTTTTCATGAAAAACTGCTCCAAACCCTTTAATAGTCTTTTTTTTTTTTACTTATAATGGAAATGCAATCTGACCGAATTTTGTAAAAAAACACATAAAAAAATTAGAGATGTGCACTTGAAATTTTTCGGGTTTTGTGTTTTGGTTTTGGGTTCGGTTCCGCGGCCGTGTTTTGGGTTCGACCGCGTTTTGGCAAAACCTCACCAAATTTTTTTTGTCGGATTCGGGTGTGTTTTGGATTCGGGTGTTTTTTTCAAAAAACACTAAAAAACAGCTTAAATCATAGAATTTGGGGGTCATTTTGATCCCAAAGTATTATTAACCTCAAAAACCATAATTTACACTCATTTTCAGTCTATTCTGAATACCTCACACCTCACAATATTATTTTTAGTCCTAAAATTTGCACCGAGGTCGCTGGATGACTAAGCTAAGCGACCCTAGTGGCCGACACAAACACCGGGCCCATCTAGGAGTGGCACTGCAGTGTCACGCAGGATGGCCCTTCCAAAAAACCCTCCCCAAACAGCACATGACGCAAAGAAAAAAAGAGGCGCAATGAGGTAGCTGTGTGAGTAAGATAAGCGACCCTAGTGGCCGACACAAACACCTGGCCCATCTAGGAGTGGCACTGCAGTGTCACGCAGGATGGCCCTTCCAAAAAACACTCCCCAAACAGCACATGACGCAAAGAAGAAAAAAAGAGGCGCAATGAGGTAGCTGTGTGAGTAAGATAAGCGACCCTAGTGGCCGACACAAACACCTGGCCCATCTAGGAGTGGCACTGCAGTGTCACGCAGGATGGCCCTTCCAAAAAACACTACCCAAACAGCACATGACGCAAAGAAGAAAAAAAGAGGCGCAATGAGGTAGCTGTGTGAGTAAGATAAGCGACCCTAGTGGCCGACACAAACACCTGGCCCATCTAGGAGTGGCACTGCAGTGTCACGCAGGATGGCCCTTCCAAAAAACACTCCCCAAACAGCACATGACGCAAATAAAAATGAAAGAAAAAAGAGGTGCAAGATGGAATTGTCCTTGGGCCCTCCCACCCACCCTTATGTTGTATAAACAGGACATGCACACTTTAACCAACCCATCATTTCAGTGACAGGGTCTGCCACACGACTGTGACTGAAATGACGGGTTGGTTTGGACCCCCACCGAAAAAGAAGCAATTAATCTCTCCTTGCACAAACTGGCTCTACAGAGGCAAGATGTCCACCTCATCATCATCCTCCGATATATCACCGTGTACATCCCGCTCCTCACAGATTATCAATTCGTCCCCACTGGAATCCACCATCTCAGCTCCCTGTGTACTTTGTGGAGGCAATTGCTGCTGGTCAATGTCTCCACGGAGGAATTGATTATAATTCATTTTAATGAACATCATCTTCTCCACATTTTCTGGAAGTAACCTCGTACGCCGATTGCTGACAAGGTGAGCGGCGGCACTAAACACTCTTTCGGAAGTACACACTTGTGGGAGGGCAACTTAGGTAGAATAAAGCCAGTTTGTGCAAGGGCCTCCAAATTGCCTCTTTTTCCTGCCAGTATAAGTACGGACTGTCTGACGTGCCTACTTGGATGCGGTCACTCATATAATCCTCCACCATTCTTTCAATGGTGAGAGAATCATATGCAGTGACAGTAGACGACATGTCCGTAATCGTTGTCAGGTCCTTCAGTCCGGACCAGATGTCAGCATCAGCAGTCGCTCCAGACTGCCCTGCATCACCGCCAGCGGGTGGGCTCGGAATTCTGAGCCTTTTCCTCGCACCCCCAGTTGCGGGAGAATGTGAAGGAGGAGATGTTGACAGGTCGCGTTCCGCTTGACTTGACAATTTTGTCACCAGCAGGTCTTTGAACCCCAGCAGACTTGTGTCTGCCGGAAAGAGAGATCCAAGGTAGGTTTTAAATCTAGGATCGAGCACGGTGGCCAAAATGTAGTGCTCTGATTTCAACAGATTGACCACCCGTGAATCCTTGTTAAGCAAATTAAGGGCTCCATCCACAAGTCCCACATGCCTAGCGGAATCGCTCCCTTTTAGCTCCTCCTTCAATGCCTCCAGCTTCTTCTGCAAAAGCCTGATGAGGGGAATGACCTGACTCAGGCTGGCAGTGTCTGAACTGACTTCACGTGTGGCAAGTTCAAAAGGTTGCAGAACCTTGCACAACGTTGAAATCATTCTCCACTGCGCTTGAGACAGGTACATTCCACCTCCTATATCGTGCTCAATTGTATAGGCTTGAATGGCCTTTTGCTGCTCCTCCAACCTCTGAAGCATATAGAGGGTTGAATTCCACCTCGTTACCACTTCTTGCTTCAGATGATGGCAGGGCAGGTTCAGGCGTTTTTGGTGGTGCTCCAGTCTTCTGTACGTGGTGCCTGTACGCCGAAAGTGTCCCGCAATTCTTCTGGCCACCGACAGCATCTCTTGCACGCCCCTGTCGTTTTTTTAAAAATTCTGCACCACCAAATTCAAGGTATGTGCAAAACATGGGACGTGCTGGAATTTGCCCATATTTAATGCACACACAATATTGCTGGCGTTGTCCGATGCCACAAATCCACAGGAGAGTCCAATTGGGGTAAGCCATTCCGCGATGATCTTCCTCAGTTGCCGTAAGAGGTTTTCAGCTGTGTGCGTATTCTGGAAAGCGGTGATACAAAGCGTAGCCTGCCTAGGAAAGAGTTGGCGTTTGCGAGATGCTGCTACTGGTGCCGCCGCTGCTGTTCTTGCGGCGGGAGTCCATACATCTACCCAGTGGGCTGTCACAGTCATATAGTCCTGACCCTGCCCTGCTCCACTTGTCCACATGTCCGTGGTTAAGTGGACATTGGGTACAACTGCATTTTTTAGGACACTGGTGAGTCTTTTTCTGACGTCCGTGTACATTCTCGGTATCGCCTGCCTAGAGAAGTGGAACCTAGATGGTATTTGGTAACGGGGGCACACTACCTCAAGAAATTGTCTAGTTCCCTGTGAACTAACGGCGGATACCGGACGCACGTCTAACACCAACATAGTTGTCAAGGCCTCAGTTATCCGCTTTGCAACAGGATGACTGCTGTGATATTTCATCTTCCTCGCAAAGGACTGTTGGACAGTCAATTGCTTGGTGGAAGTAGTAAAAATAAGAATTTACTTACCGATAATTCTATTTCTCGTAGTCCGTAGTGGATGCTGGGGACTCCGTAAGGACCATGATGAACAGCGGCTCCGCAGGAGACAGGGCACAAAAGTAAAAGCTTTAGGATCAGGTGGTGTGCACTGGCTCCTCCCCCTATGACCCTCCTCCAAGCCTCAGTTAGGATACTGTGCCTGGACGAGCGTACACAATAAGGAAGGATCTTGAATCCCGGGTAAGACTCATACCAGCCACACCGATCACACTGTACAACCTGTGATCTGAACCCAGTTAACAGCATGATAACAGCGGAGCCTCTGAAAAGATGGCTCACAACAATAATAACACGATTTTTGTAACAATAACTATGTACAAGTATTGCAGACAATTCGCACTTAGGATGGGCGCCCAGCATCCACTACGGACTACGAGAAATAGAATTATCGGTAAGTAAATTCTTATTTTCTCTGACGTCCTAAGTGGATGCTGGGGACTCCGTAAGGACCATGGGGATTATACCAAAGCTCCCAAACGGGCGGTAGAGTGCGGATGACTCTGCAACACCGAATGAGAGAACTCCAGGTCCTCCTCAGCCAGGGTATCAAATTTGTAGAATTTTGCAAACGTGTTTGCCCCTGACCAAGTAGCAGCTCGGCAAAGTTGTAAAGCCGAGACCCCTTGGGCAGTCGCCCAAGATGAGCCCACCTTCCTTGTGGAATGGGCATTTACAGATTTTGGCTGTGGCAGGCCTGCCACAGAATGTGCAAGCTGAATTGTACTACAAATCCAACGAGCAATCGTCTGCTTAGAAGCAGGAGCACCCAGTTTGTTGGGTGCATACAGAAAAAACAGCGAGTCAGTTTTCCTGACTCCAGCCGTCCTGGAAACATATATTTTCAGGGCCCTGACAACATCTAGCAACTTGGAGTCCTCCAAGTCCCTATTAGCCGCAGGTACCACAATAGGTTGGTTCAGGTGAAACGCTGACACCACCTTAGGGAAAAACTGGGGACGAGTCCGCAGTTCTGCCCTGTCCGAATGGAAAAAGAGATTTGGGATTTTGTGAGACAAAGCCGCCAATTCTGACACTCGCCTGGCCGAGGCCAGGGCCAACCGCATGGTCACTTTCCATGTGAGATATTTCAAATCCACAGATTTGAGCGGTTCAAACCAATGTGATTTGAGGAATCCCAGAACTACGTTGAGATCCCACGGTGCCACTGGAGGCACAAAAGGGGGTTGTATATGCAGTACTCCCTTGACAAACGTCTGGACTTCAGGAACTGAAGCCAATTCTTTCTGGAAGAAAAACGACAGGGCCGAAATTTGAACCTTAATGGACCCCAATTTTAGGCCCATAGACACTCCTGTTTGCAGGAAATGCAGGAATCGACCGAGTTGAAATTTCTTCGTGGGGGCCTTCCTGGCCTCACACCACGCAACATATTTTCGCCACCTGTGGTGATAATGTTGTGCGGTCACCTCCTTCCTGGCTTTGACCAGGGTAGGGATGACCTCTTCCGGAATGCCTTTTTCCCTTAGGATCCGGCGTTCAACCGCCATGCCATCAAACGCAGCCGCGGTAAGTCTTGGAACAGACATGGTACTTGCTGAAGCAAGTCCCTTCTTAGCGGCAGAGGCCATGGGTCCTCTGTGAGCATCTCTTGAAGTTCCGGGTACAAAGTCCTTCTTGGCCAATCCGGAGTCACGAGTATAGTTCTTACTCCTCTACGTCTTATAATTCTCAGTACCTTGGGTATGAGAAGCAGAGGAGGGAACACATACACCGACTGGTACACCCACGGTGTTACCAGAACGTCCACAGCTATTGCCTGAGGGTCTCTTGACCTGGCACAATACCTGTCCAGTTTTTTGTTCAGGCGGGACGCCATCATGTCCACCTTTGGTCTTTCCCAACGGTTCACAATCATGTGGAAGACTTCCAGATGAAGTCCCCACTCTCCCGGGTGGAGGTCGTGCCTGCTGAGGAAGTCTGCTTCCCAGTTGTCCACTCCCGGAATGAACACTGCTATCACATGATTTTCCGCCCAGCGAAGAATCCTTGCAGTTTCTGCCATTGCCCTCCTGCTTCTTGTGCCGCCCTGTCTGTTTACGTGGGCGACTGCCGTGATGTTGTCCGACTGGATCAATACCGGCTGACCTTGAAGCAGAGGTCTTGCTAAGCTTAGAGCATTGTAAATTGCCCTTAGCTCCAGTATATTTATGTGGAGAGAAGTCTCCAGACTTGACCACACTCCCAGGAAATTTTTTCCCTGTGTGACTGCTCCCCAGCCTCTCAGGCTGGCATCCGTGGTCACCAGGACCCAGTCCTGAATGCCGAATCTGCGGCCCTCTAGTAGATGAGCACTCTGCAGCCACCACAGAAAAGACACCCTTGTCCTTGGAGACAGGGTTATCCGCTGATGCATCTGAAGATGCGATCCGGACCATTTTTCCAGCAGATCCCACTGAAAAGTTCTTGCGTGAAATCTGCCCAATGGAATCGCTTCGTAAGAAGCCACCATTTTTCCCAGGACCCTTGTGCAATGATGCACTGACACTTTTCCTGGTTTTAGGAGGTTCCTGACTAGCTCGGATAACTCCCTGGCTTTCTCCTCCGGGAGAAACACCATTTTCTGGACTGTGTCCAGAATCATCCCTAGGAACAGCAGACGTGTCGTCGGGATCAGCTGCGATTTTGGAATATTTAGAATCCACCCGTGCTGTTGTAGCAGTACTGCTACTCCGACCTCCAACTGTTCCCTGGACTTTTCCTTTATCAGGAGATCGCCCAAGTAAGGGATAATTAAGACGTCTTTTCTTCGAAGAAGAATCATCATTTCGGCCCTTACCTTGGTAAAGACCCGGGGTGCCGTGGACAATCCAAACGGCAGCGTCTGAACTGATAGTGACAGTTCAGTACCACGAACCTGAGGTACCCTTGGTGAGAAGGGCAAATTGAGACATGGAGGTAAGCATCCTTGATGTCCAAGGACACCATATAGTCCCCTCTTCCAGGTTCGCTATCACTGCTCTGAGTGACTCCATCTTGATTTGAACCTTTGTATGTAAGTGTTCAAAGATTTCAGATTTAGAATAGGTCTCACCGAGCCGTCTGGCTTCGGTACCACAAATAGTGTGGAATAATACCCCTTTCCTTGTTGTAGGAGGGGTACTTTGATTATCACCTGCTGGTGAATTGCTACCAATACTGCCTCCCTGTCGGAGGGAGACGTTGGTAAAGCAGACTTCAGGAACCTGCGAGGAGGCGACGTCTCGAATTCCAATCTGTACCCCTGAGATACTACCTGTAGGATCCAGGGGTCCACTTGCGAGTGAGCCCACTGCGCGCTGAAACTCTTGAGACGACCCCCCACCGCACCTGAGTCCGCTTGTAAGGCCCCAGCGTCATGCTGAGGACTTGGCAGAAGCGGTGGAGGGCTTCTGTTCCTGGGAAGGGGCTGCCTGCTGCAGTCTTTTTTCCTTTCCTCTACCCCTGGGCAGATATGACTGGCCTTTTGCCCGCTTGCCCTTATGGGGATGAAAGGACTGAGGCTGAAAAGACGGTGTCTTTTTCTGCTGAGAGGTGACTTGGGGTAAAAAGGTGGATTTTCCAGCTGTTGCCGTGGCCACCAGGTCCGATAGACCTACCCCAAATAACTCCTCCCCTTTATACGGCAATACTTCCATGTGCCGTTTGGAATCCGCATCACCTGACCACTGTCGTGTCCATAAACATCTTCTGGCAGAAATGGACATCGCACTTACTCTTGATGCCAGAGTGCAAATATCCCTCTGTGCATCTCGCATATATAGAAATGCATCCTTTAAATGCTCTATAGTCAATAAAATACTGTCCCTGTCAAGGGTATCAATATTTTCAGTCAGGGAAACCGACCAAGCCACCCCAGCACTGCACATCCAGGCTGAGGCGATCGCTGGTCGCAGTATAACACCAGTATATACTTTTTAGGATATTTTCCAGTCTCCTATCAGCTGGTTCCTTGAGGGCGGCCGTATCTGGAGACGGTAACGCCACTTGTTTTGATAAGCGTGTGAATGCCTTATCCACCCTAGGGGGTGTTTCCCAACGCGCCCTAACTTCTGGCGGGAAAGGGTATAACGCCAATAATTTCTTAGATATTAGCAATTTTTAATTCATCTGATTCAGGAAAAACTACAGGTAGTTTTTTCACACCCCACATAATACCCTTTTTTGTGGTACTTGTAGTATCAGAAATATGTAACACCTCCTTCATTGCCCTTCTCATGTAACGTGTGGCCCTACTGGAAAATACGTCTGTTTTTTCACCGTCGACACTGGAGTCAGTGTCCGTGTCTGTGTCTGTGTCGACCGACTGAGGTAATGGCCGTTTTAAAGCCCCTGACGGTGTTTGAGACGCCTGGACAGGTACTAATTGGTTTGCCGGCCGTCTCATGTCGTCAACCGACCTTGCAGCGTGTTGACATTATCACGTAATTCCATAAATAAGCCATCCATTCCGGTGTCGACTCCCTAGGGGGTGACATCACCATTACAGGCAATTTCTCCGCCTCCACACCAACATCGTCCTCATACATGTCGACACACACGTACCGACACACAGCACACACACAGGGAATGCTCTGATAGAGGACAGGACCCCACTAGCCCTTTGGGGAGACAGAGGGAGAGTTTGCCAGCACACACCAAAACGCTATAATTATACAGGGACAACCTTATAATAAGTGTTTTCCCTTATAGCATCTTAATATATTATAATATCGCCACACAAAATGCCCCCCCTCTCTGTTTTAACCCTGTTTCTGTAGTGCAGTGCAGGGGAGAGCCTGGGAGCCTTCCTAGCAGCGGAGCTGTGTAGGAAAATGGCGCTGTGTGCTGAGGAGAATAGGCCCCGCCCACTTTCCGGCGGGCTCTTCTCCCGGTTTTTCTGACAACCTGGCAGGGGTTAAATACATCCATATAGCCTCAGGGGCTATATGTGATGTATTTTTAGCCAGCATAGGTACTTTCATTGCTGCCCAGGGCGCCCCCCCCCAGCGCCCTGCACCCTCAGTGACCGTTGGTGTGAAGTGTGCTGAGAGCAATGGCGCACAGCTGCCGTGCTGTGCGCTACCTTAAGAAGACTGGGAAGTCTTCAGCCGCCGATTTCTGGACCTCTTCTCTCTTCAGCATCTGCAAGGGGGTCGGCGGCGCGGCTCCGGTGACCCATCCAGGCTGTACCTGTGATCGTCCCTCTGGAGCTAGTGTCCAGTAGCCTAAGAAGCCAATCCATCCTGCACGCAGGTGAGTTCACTTCTTCTCCCCTAAGTCCCGCGTTGCAGTGAGCCTGTTGCCAGCAGGACTCACTGAAAATAAAAAACCTAACAAAACTTTTACTCTAAGCAGCTCTTTAGGAGAGCCACCTAGATTGCACCCTTCTCGGCCGGGCACAAAAACCTAACTGAGGCTTGGAGGAGGGTCATAGGGGGAGGAGCCAGTGCACACCACCTGATCCTAAAGCTTTTACTTTTGTGCCCTGTCTCCTGCGGAGCCGCTGTTCCCCATGGTCCTTACGGAGTCCCCAGCATCCACTTAGGACGTCAGAGAAAGTGGGCTTACGACTTCCCCTCTGGGATGACCATCGACTCCCAGCAGCAACAACAGCAGCGCCAGCAGCAGTAGGCGTTACACGCAAGGATGCATCGGAGGAATCCCAGGCAGGAGAGGACTCGTCAGAATTGCCAGTGACATGGCCTGCAGGACTATTGGCATTCCTGGGGAAGGAGGAAATTGACACTGAGGGAGTTGGTGGGGTGGTTTGCGTGAGCTTGGTTACAAGAGGAAGGGATTTACTGGTCAGTGGACTGCTTCCGCTGTCGCCCAAAGTTTTTGAACTAGTCACTGACTTATTATGAATGCGCTGCAGGTGACGTATAAGGGAGGATGTTCCGAGGTGGTTAACGTCCTTACCCCTACTTATTACAGCTTGACAAAGGCAACACACGGCTTGACAAATGTTGTCCGCATTTCTGGTGAAATACTTCCACACCGAAGAGCTGATTTTTTTGGTATTTTCACCAGGCATGTCAACGGCCCTATTCCTCCCATGGACAACAGGTGTCTCCCCGGGTGTCTGACTTAAACAAACCATCTCACCATCAGAATCCTCCTTGTCAATTTCCTCCCCAGCGCCAGCAACACCCATATCCTCCTCATCCTGGTGTACTTCAACACTGACATCTTCAATCTGACTATCAGGAACTGGACTGCGGGTGCTCCTTCCAGCACTTGCAGGGGGCGTGCAAATGGTGGAAGGCGCATGCTCTTCACGTCCAGTGTTGGGAAGGTCAGGCATCGCAACCGACACAATTGGACTCTCCTTGTGGATTTGGGATTTCGAAGAACGCACAGTTCTTTGCGGTGCTTTTGCCAGCTTGAGTCTTTTCATTTTTCTAGCGAGAGGCTGAGTGCTTCCATCCTCATGTGAAGCTGAACCACTAGCCATGAACATAGGCCAGGGCCTCAGCCGTTCCTTGCCACTCCGTGTGGTAAATGGCATATTGGCAAGTTTACGCTTCTCCTCCGACAATTTTATTTTAGATTTTGGAGTCCTTTTTTTACTGATATTTGGTGTTTTGGACTTTACATGCTCTGTACTATGACATTGGGCATCGGCCTTGGCAGACGACGTTGCTGGCATTTCATCGTCTCGGCCATGACTAGTGGCAGCAGCTTCAGCACGAGGTGGAAGTGGATCTTGATCTTTCCCTAATTTTGGAACCTCAACATTTTTGTTCTCCATATTTTAATAGGCACAACTAAAAGGCACCTCAGGTAAACAATGGAGATGGATGGATACTAGTATACTTATGGATGGACGAGCGACTGCCAACACAGAGGTAGCTACAGCCGTGGACTACCGTACTGTGTCTGCTGCTAATATAGACTGGATGATAATGAGATGAAATTAATATATATATATATATATATATATATATATAATATCACTAGTACTGCAGCCGGACAGGTATATATATTTATTATGTAATGACTGATGACAGACCTGCTGGACACTGTCAGCTCAGCAGCACCGCAGACTGCTACAGTAAGCTACTATAGTAGTATGTATCAAGAAGAAAGAAAAAAAAAAACCACGGGTAGGTGGTATACAATTATGGATGGACCAGCGACTGCCGACACAGAGGTAGCTAAGGCCGTGGACTACCGTACTGTGTCTGCTGCTAATATAGACTGGATGATAATGAGATGAAATTAATATATATATATATATATATATATATATAATATCACTAGCACTGCAGCCGGACAGGTATATATATTTATTATGTAATGACTGATGACGGACCTGCTGGACACTGTCAGCTCAGCAGCACCGCAGACTGCTACAGTAAGCTACTATAGTAGTATGTATCAAGAAGAAAGAAAAAAAAAACCACGGGTAGGTGGTATACAATTATGGATGGACCAGCGACTGCCGACACAGAGGTAGCTACAGCCGTGGACTACCATACTGTGTCTGCTGCTAATATAGACTGGATGATAATGAGATGAAATTAATATATATATATATATATAATATCACTAGTACTGCAGCCGGACAGGTATATATATTTATTATGTAATGACTGATGACGGACCTGCTGGACACTGTCAGCTCAGCAGCACCGCAGACTGCTACAGTAAGCTACTATAGTAGTATGTATCAAGAAGAAAGAAAGAAAAAAAAACCACGGGTAGGTGGTATACAATTATGGATGGACCAGCGACTGCCGACACAGAGGTAGCTACAGCCGTGGACTACCGTACTGTGTCTGCTGCTAATATAGACTGGATGATAATGAGATGAAATTAATATATATATATATATAATATCACTAGTACTGCAGCCGGACAGGTATATATATTTATTATGTAATGACTGATGACGGACCTGCTGGACACTGTCAGCTCAGCAGCACCGCAGACTGCTACAGTAAGCTACTATAGTAGTATGTATCAAGAAGAAAGAAAAAAAAAACCACGGGTAGGTGGTATACAATTATGAATGGACCAGCGACTGCCGACACAGAGGTAGCTACAGCCGTGGACTACCGTACTGTGTCTGCTGCTAATATAGACTGGATGATAATGAGATGAAATTAATATATATATATATATATAATATCACTAGTACTGCAGCCGGACAGGTATATATATATTTATTATGTAATGACTGATGACGGACCTGCTGGACACTGTCAGCTCAGCAGCACCGCAGACTGCTACAGTAAGCTACTATAGTAGTATGTATCAAGAAGAAAGAAAAAAAAAACACGGGTAGGTGGTATACAATTATGGATGGACCAGCGACTGCCGACACAGAGGTAGCTACAGCCGTGGACTACCGTACTGTGTCTGCTGCTAATATAGACTGGATGATAATGAGATGAAATTAATATATATATATATATAATATCACTAGTACTGCAGCCGGACAGGTATATATATTTATTATGTAATGACTGATGACGGACCTGCTGGACACTGTCAGCTCAGCAGCACCACAGACTGCTACAGTAAGCTACTATAGTAGAATGTATCAAGAAGAAAGAAAAAAAAAACCACGGGTAGGTGGTATACAATTAAGGATGGACCAGCGACTGCCGACACAGAGGTAGCTACAGCCGTGGACTACCGTACTGTGTCTGCTGCTAATATAGACTGGATGATAATGAGATGAAATTAATATATATATATATATATATATATAATATCACTAGTACTGCAGCCGGACAGGTATATATATTTATTATGTAATGACTGATGACGGACCTGCTGGACACTGTCAGCTCAGCAGCACCGCAGACTGCTACAGTAAGCTACTATAGTAGTATGTATCAAGAAGAAAGAAAAAAAGAAAAAAACCACGGGTAGGTGGTATACAATTATGGATGGACCAGCGACTGCCGACACAGAGGTAGCTACAGCCGTGGACTACCGTACTGTGTCTGCTGCTAATATAGACTGGATGATAATGAGATGAAATTAATATATATATATATATATATATATATATATATATAATATCACTAGTACTGCAGCCGGACAGGTATATATATTTATTATGTAATGACTGATGACGGACCTGCTGGACACTGTCAGCTCAGCAGCACCGCAGACTGCTACAGTAAGCTACTATAGTAGTATGTATCAAGAAGAAAGAGAAAAAAAAAACCACGGGTAGGTGGTATACATATACAATTATATATATATTATATACAATTATATATATATATATATATATATATATTAAACTGGTGGTGATTAATTAAACTGGTGGTCAGGTCACTGGTCACACTATCAGCAACTTGCAAGTAGTACTCCTAAGCAGACAATCACAATATATATTATACTGGTGGTCAGTGTGGTCACAATGGCAGTGTGGCACTCTGGCAGCAAAAGTGTGCACTGTACGTTATATGTACTCCTGAGTCCTGCTCTCAGACTCTAACTGCTCCCCACTGTCAGTGTCTCCCCCACAAGTCAGATATACATTATACAGTCACACTATCTATCTATCACTTCAGCAAGTAGTAGTACTCCTCCTAATGCTCCCCAAAATTACTAAAGTAAATAATACTGTGTCTCTCTCTACTCTAGTAGTCTCACTCTCTATAAACGGAGAGGACGCCAGCCACGTCCTCTCCCTATGAATCTCAATGCACGTGTGAAAATGGCGGCGACGCGCGGCTCCTTATATAGAATCCGAGTCTCGCGATAGAATCCGAGCCTCGCGAGAATCCGACAGCGGGATGATGACGTTCGGGCGCGCTCGGGTTAACCAAGCAAGGCGGGAAGATCCGAGTCGCTCGGACCCGTGTAAAAAAAACTGAAGTTCGGGCGGGTTCGGATTCCGAGGAACCGAACCCGCTCATCTCTAAAAAAAATATCACAGTGAGCTTCGGCTGATGTAATCACAAGGCTCTCTGCGAATTCGGAACTTCTGCAAAGTATTCTCTGCCTCTAGGCAGAGAAAACTTTGGGGAGCCGTCAGTGCGATCAGCTCTGTGTGTTTGTAACCATACTCACCTCCCCAGGGTCCGTTGATTGTTGAATCGGGGGTTCCCTGATTCTCCTACGACCTCCAGTGCAGTAAAGTGATGCTACAGTACATTACCAATTTTATCTCCTCACATCCGCATCCTCACATGCAGATGGTAATAAATCGGCTGCTATGAGAGATGAGGCAATCTTAACCCAAATTAAATTGCTCCCCACCATTAATATTTTATCACTTTTGTACTATGGGCCTAATTCAGACCTGATCGTAGATGTGCTAAATTTAGCACATCTATGACCAGTCACACAGACGTGCGGGCGGACACCCAGCACAGGGCTAGTCAGCCCTGCATTTCAGGCCTGAAACCCCCGCACAAGTGCAAAAGCATCGCACAGCAGCAATGCTTTTGTACTTGAAGAGTAGCTCCCTACCTGCGCAGCTCCTGTGCGCTGGCAGGGAGCCACTCGTCGCTGTGATGGTCGCATCGTTGTGCTGCATCAGTCCAGTCACAGTGGTTGTGTCCTCTGCTGTATATGTCCAATGCTGCTGTATAAGTCCACTCCAGTGCAGTGGTGCTGTGTTGTCCTGTATTAATCCAGTGGTGGTGTCCCTGTGCTGCTGTATATGTCCAATGGTACTGCGGTATATGTCCAGTGATACTGCCGTATATGTCCAGCAGTACTGCCGTATAATTCCAGTGATCCTGACGTATAATTCCAGTGGTACTGACGTATAAGTCCAGTCCAGTGATACTGCCATATATGTCCAGTGGTACTGCCATATAAGTCCAGTGGTACTGGCATATAAATCCAATGATCCTGCCGTATAATTCCAATGGTACTGGTGTATAAGTCCAGTGATCCTGCTGTATGATTCCAGTGTTCCTGCTGTATAATTTCAGTGATCCTGCCGTATAATTCCAGTGATCCTAATGTATAAGTCTAGTGATCCTGCCGTATAATTCCAGTGATACTGTCGTATAAATCCAATCCAGTGATACTGCCATATATGTCCAGTGGTACTGCAGTATAAATTAGAGATGAGCGCCGGAAATTTTTCGGGTTTTGTGTTTTGGTTTTGGGTTCGGTTCCGCGGCCGTGTTTTGGGTTCGACCGCGTTTTGGCAAAACCTCACCGAATTTTTTTTGTCGGATTCGGGTGTGTTTTGGATTCGGGTGTTTTTTTCAAAAAACCCTAAAAAACAGCTTAAATCATAGAATTTGGGGGTAATTTTGATCCCAAAGTATTATTAACCTCAAAAAACATAATTTACACTCATTTTCAGCCTATTCTGAACACATCACACCTCACAATATTATTTTTAGTCCTAAAATTTGCACCGAGGTCGCTGTGTGAGTAAGATAAGCGACCCTAGTGGCCGACACAAACACCGGGCCCATCTAGGAGTGGCACTGCAGTGTCACGCAGGATGGCCCTTCCAAAAAACCCTCCCCAAACAGCACATGACGCAAAGAAAAAAAGAGGCGCAATGAGGTAGCTGACTGTGTGAGTAAGATTAGCGACCCTAGTGGCCGACACAAACACCGGGCACATCTAGGAGTGGCACTGCAGTGTCACGCAGGATGTCCCTTCCAAAAAACCCTCCCCAAACAGCACATGACGCAAAGAAAAAAAGAGGCGCAATGAGGTAGCTGACTGTGTGAGTAAGATTAGCGACCCTAGTGGCCGACACAAACACCGGGCCCATCTAGGAGTGGCACTGCAGTGTCACGCAGGATGTCCCTTCCAAAAAACCCTCCCCAATCAGCACATGATGCAAAGAAAAAGAAAAGAAAAAAGAGGTGCAAGATGGAATTATCCTTGGGCCCTCCCACCCACCCTTATGTTGTATAAACAAAACAGGACATGCACACTTTAACCAACCCATCATTTCAGTGACAGGGTCTGCCACACGACTGTGACTGATATGACGGGTTGGTTTGGACCCCCCCCAAAAAAGAAGCAATTAATCTCTCCTTGCACAAACTGGCTCTACAGAGGCAAGATGTCCACCTCATCTTCACCCTCCGATATATCACCGTGTACATCCCCCTCCTCACAGATTATCAATTCGTCCCCACTGGAATCCACCATCTCAGCTCCCTGTGTACTTTGTGGAGGCAATTGCTGCTGGTCAATGTCTCCGCGGAGGAATTGATTATAATTCATTTTAATGAACATCATCTTCTCCACATTTTCTGGATGTAACCTCGTACGCCGATTGCTGACAAGGTGAGCGGCGGCACTAAACACTCTTTCGGAGTACACACTTGTGGGAGGGCAACTTAGGTAGAATAAAGCCAGTTTGTGCAAGGGCCTCCAAATTGCCTCTTTTTCCTGCCAGTATAAGTACGGACTGTGTGACGTGCCTACTTGGATGCGGTCACTCATATAATCCTCCACCATTCTATCAATGTTGAGAGAATCATATGCAGTGACAGTAGACGACATGTCCGTAATCGTTGTCAGGTCCTTCAGTCCGGACCAGATGTCAGCATCAGCAGTCGCTCCAGACTGCCCTGCATCACCGCCAGCGGGTGGGCTCGGAATTCTGAGCCTTTTCCTCGCACCCCCAGTTGCGGGAGAATGTGAAGGAGGAGATGTTGACAGGTCGCGTTCCGCTTGACTTGACAATTTTGTCACCAGCAGGTCTTTCAACCCCAGCAGACCTGTGTCTGCCGGAAAGAGAGATCCAAGGTAGGCTTTAAATCTAGGATCGAGCACGGTGGCCAAAATGTAGTGCTCTGATTTCAACAGATTGACCACCCGTGAATCCTTGTTAAGCGAATTAAGGGCTGCATCCACAAGTCCCACATGCCTAGCGGAATCGCTCCGTGTTAGCTCCTTCTTCAATGCCTCCAGCTTCTTCTGCAAAAGCCTGATGAGGGGAATGACCTGACTCAGGCTGGCAGTGTCTGAACTGACTTCACGTGTGGCAAGTTCAAAGGGCATCAGAACCTTGCACAACGTTGAAATCATTCTCCACTGCACTTGAGACAGGTGCATTCCATCTCCTATATCGTGCTCAATTGTATAGGCTTGAATGGCCTTTTGCTGCTCCTCCAACCTCTGAAGCATATAGAGGGTTGAATTCCACCTCGTTACCACTTCTTGCTTCAGATGATGGCAGGGCAGGTTCAGTAGTTTTTGGTGGTGCTCCAGTCTTCTGTACGTGGTGCCTGTACGCCGAAAGTGTCCCGCAATTTTTCTGGCCACCGACAGCATCTCTTGCACGCCCCTGTCGTTTTTTAAAAAATTCTGCACCACCAAATTCAAGGTATGTGCAAAACATGGGACGTGCTGGAATTTGCCCATATTTAATGCACACACAATATTGCTGGCGTTGTCCGATGCCACAAATCCACAGGAGAGTCCAATTGGGGTAAGCCATTCCGCGATGATCTTCCTCAGTTGCCGTAAGAGGTTTTCAGCTGTGTGCGTATTCTGGAAAGCGGTGATACAAAGCGTAGCCTGCCTAGGAAAGAGTTGGCGTTTGCGAGATGCTGCTACTGGTGCCGCCGCTGCTGTTCTTGCGGCGGGAGTCCATACATCTACCCAGTGGGCTGTCACAGTCATATAGTCCTGACCCTGCCCTGCTCCACTTGTCCACATGTCCGTGGTTAAGTGGACATTGGGTACAACTGCATTTTTTAGGACACTGGTGAGTCTTTTTCTGACGTCCGTGTACATTCTCGGTATCGCCTGCCTAGAGAAGTGGAACCTAGATGGTATTTGGTAACGGGGGCACACTGCCTCAATAAATTGTCTAGTTCCCTGTGAACTAACGGCGGATACCGGACGCACGTCTAACACCAACATAGTTGTCAAGGACTCAGTTATCCGCTTTGCAGTAGGATGACTGCTGTGATATTTCATCTTCCTCGCAAAGGACTGTTGAACAGTCAATTGCTTACTGGAAGTAGTACAAGTGGGCTTACGACTTCCCCTCTGGGATGACCATCGACTCCCAGCGGCAACAACAGCAGCGCCAGCAGCAGTAGGCGTTACACGCAAGGATGCATCGGAGGAATCCCAGGCAGGAAAGGACTCGTCAGACTTGCCAGTGACATGGCCTGCAGGACTATTGGCATTCCTGGGGAAGGAGGAAATTGACACTGAGGGAGTTGGTGGGGTGGTTTGCGTGAGCTTGGTTACAAGAGGAAGGGATTTACTGGTCAGTGGACTGCTTCCGCTGTCACCCAAAGTTTTTGAACTTGTCACTGACTTATTATGAATGCGCTGCAGGTGACGTATAAGGGAGGATGTTCCGAGGTGGTTAACGTCCTTACCCCTACTTATTACAGCTTGACAAAGGGAACACACGGCTTGACACCTGTTGTCCGCATTTCTGGTGAAATACCTCCACACCGAAGAGCTGATTTTTTTGGTATTTTCACCTGGCATGTCAACGGCCATATTCCTCCCACGGACAACAGGTGTCTCCCCGGGTGCCTGACTTAAACAAACCACCTCACCATCAGAATCCTCCTGGTCAATTTCCTCCCCAGCGCCAGCAACACCCATATCCTCCTCATCCTGGTGTACTTCAACACTGACATCTTCAATCTGACTATCAGGAACTGGACTGCGGGTGCTCCTTCCAGCACTTGCAGGGGGCATGCAAATAGTGGAAGGCGCATGCTCTTCACGTCCAGTGTTGGGAAGGTCAGGCATCGCAAACGACACAATTGGACTCTCCTTGTGGATTTGGGATTTCAAAGAACGCACAGTTCTTTGCGGTGCTTTTGCCAGCTTGAGTCTTTTCAGTTTTCTAGCGAGAGGCTGAGTGCTTCCATCCTCATGTGAAGCTGAACCACTAGCCATGAACATAGGCCAGGGCCTCAGCCGTTCCTTGCCACTCCGTGTGGTAAATGGCATATTGGCAAGTTTACGCTTCTCCTCCGACAATTTTATTTTAGGTTTTGGAGTCCTTTTTTTTCTGATATTTGGTGTTTTGGATTTGACATGCTCTGTACTATGACATTGGGCATCGGCCTTGGCAGACGACGTTGCTGGCATTTCATCGTCTCGGCCATGACTAGTGGCAGCAGCTTCAGCACGAGGTGGAAGTGGATCTTGATCTTTCCCTAATTTTGGAACCTCAACTTTTTTGTTCTCCATATTTTATAGGCAGAACTAAAAGGCACCTCAGGTAAACAATGGAGATGGATGGATTGGATACTAGTATACAATTATGGACGGACTGCCACGGTTAGGTGGTATAAAAAAACCACGGTTAGGTGGTATATATTATAATAATAATACAATTATGGATGGACGGACTGCCTGCCGACTGCCGACACAGAGGTAGCCACAGCCGTGAACTACCGCACTGTACACTGGTTGATAAAGAGATAGTAGTATACTCGTAACAACTAGTATGACACTATGACGACGGTATAAAGAATGGAAAAAAAACCACGGTTAGGTGGTATATATTATAATAATAATACAATTATGGATGGACGGACTGCCTGCCGACTGCCGACACAGAGGTAGCCACAGCCGTGAACTACCGCACTGTACACTGGTTGATAAAGAGATAGTAGTATACTCGTAACAACTAGTATGACACTATGACGACGGTATAAAGAATGAAAAAAAAACCACGGTTAGGTGGTATATATTATAATAATAATACAATTATGGATGGACGGACTGCCTGCCGACTGCCGACACAGAGGTAGCCACAGCCGTGAACTACCGCACTGTACACTGGTTGATAAAGAGATAGTAGTATACTCGTAACAACTAGTATGACACTATGACGACGGTATAAAGAATGAAAAAAAAACCACGGTTAGGTGGTATATATTATAATAATAATACAATTATGGATGGACGGACTGCCTGCCGACTGCCGACACAGAGGTAGCCACAGCCGTGAACTACCGCACTGTACACTGGTTGATAAAGAGATAGTAGTATACTCGTAACAATTAGGATGACACTATGACGGTATAAAGAATGAAAAAAAAAACCACGGTTAGGTGGTAGGTATATAATAATAAATAATACAATTCTGGTCGGACGGACTGCCTGCCGTGTGCCGACACAGAGGTAGCCACAGCCGTGAACTACCGCACTGTACACTGGTTGATAAAGAGATAGTAGTATACTCGTAACAATTAGGATGACACTATGACGGTATAAAGAATGAAAAAAAAAACCACGGTTAGGTGGTAGGTATATAATAATAAATAATACAATTCTGGTCGGACGGACTGCCTGCCGTGTGCCGACACAGAGGTAGCCACAGCCGTGAACTACCGCACTGTACACTGGTTGATAAAGAGATAGTAGTATACTCGTAACAATTAGGATGACACTATGACGGTATAAAGAATGAAAAAAAAAACCACGGTTAGGTGGTAGGTATATAATAATAAATAATACAATTCTGGTCGGACGGACTGCCTGCCGTGTGCCGACACAGAGGTAGCCACAGCCGTGAACTACCGCACTGTACACTGGTTGATAAAGAGATAGTAGTATACTCGTAACAATTAGGATGACACTATGACGGTATAAAGAATGAAAAAAAAAACCACGGTTAGGTGGTAGGTATATAATAATAAATAATACAATTCTGGTCGGACGGACTGCCTGCCGTGTGCCGACACAGAGGTAGCCACAGCCGTGAACTACCGCACTGTACACTGGTTGATAAAGAGATAGTAGTATACTCGTAACAATTAGGATGACACTATGACGGTATAAAGAATGAAAAAAAAACCACGGTTAGGTGGTAGGTATATAATAATAAATAATACAATTCTGGTCGGACGGACTGCCTGCCGTGTGCCGACACAGAGGTAGCCACAGCCGTGAACTACCGCACTGTACACTGGTTGATAAAGAGATAGTAGTATACTCGTAACAATTAGGATGACACTATGACGGTATAAAGAATGAAAAAAAAACCACGGTTAGGTGGTAGGTATATAATAATAAATAATACAATTCTGGTCGGACGGACTGCCTGCCGTGTGCCGACACAGAGGTAGCCACAGCCGTGAACTACCGCACTGTACACTGGTTGATAAAGAGATAGTAGTATACTCGTAACAATTAGGATGACACTATGACGGTATAAAGAATGAAAAAAAAAACCACGGTTAGGTGGTAGGTATATAATAATAAATAATACAATTCTGGTCGGACGGACTGCCTGCCGTGTGCCGACACAGAGGTAGCCACAGCCGTGAACTACCGCACTGTACACTGGTTGATAAAGAGATAGTAGTATACTCGTAACAATTAGGATGACACTATGACGGTATAAAGAATGAAAAAAAAAACCACGGTTAGGTGGTAGGTATATAATAATAAATAATACAATTCTGGTCGGACGGACTGCCTGCCGTGTGCCGACACAGAGGTAGCCACAGCCGTGAACTACCGCACTGTACACTGGTTGATAAAGAGATAGTAGTATACTCGTAACAATTAGGATGACACTATGACGGTATAAAGAATGAAAAAAAAACCACGGTTAGGTGGTAGGTATATAATAATAAATAATACAATTCTGGTCGGACGGACTGCCTGCCGTGTGCCGACACAGAGGTAGCCACAGCCGTGAACTACCGCACTGTACTGTGTCTGCTGCTAATATAGACTGGTTGATATTTAAAGAGATATTAGTAGTATACAACAATACTATACTGGTGGTCAGGCACTGGTCACCACTCCTGCAGCAAAAGTGTGCACTGTTAATTAATATAATTGTACTCCTGGCTCCTGCTAACAACCTGCAGTGCTCCCCAGTCTCCCCCACAATTAATTATAAGCTTTTAATTTATACATTGATGACTGTGCAGCACACTGGGCTGAGCTGAGTGCACACAGACTGAGTCACACTGTGTGACTGACTGTGCTGTGTATCGTTTTTTTTTTCAGGCAGAGAACGGATATAGCAGAGAGAAGTGAACGGATATATTATATTAAATAAAAGTTAACTAGCAACTGCACTGGTCACTGACTGTGGTAAACTAACTCTGTCTGCGACTCTGCACAATCTCTCTCTCTCTATCTAATCTATCTCTATTCTAATGGAGAGGACGCCAGACACGTCCTCTCCCTATCAATCTCAATGCACGAGTGAAAATGGCGGCGACGCGCGGCTCCTTATATAGAATCCGAGTCTCGCGATAGAATCCGAGCCTCGCGAGAATCCGACAGCGTCATGATGACGTTCGGGCGCGCTCGGGTTAACCGAGCAAGGCGGGAAGATCCGAGTCGCTCGGACCCGTGAAAAAAAACATGAAGTTCGGGCGGGTTCGGATTCCGAGGAACCGAACCCGCTCATCTCTAGTATAAATCCAGTGGTACTGCCGTATAAAAGCTCCTCAAAGTATGTGTACAAAGTATAAACTCCTTCTCAAGACCTCAATGGATCCACACAGTAAACTGCAAGGCATACAGGAGGTCTGTTTCTCACAAATGCAAGGTCTGTGTACAGATATTTGATAACTACTACACTGGGCCTCACACAAGAATTCTATGTGTCATTCAGAAAATACTATCATAGGCAAACACAGGGAGGGTGTCTGGTTGCCCGGAAACCCAGTCCTCTTGGCCAGTGGTTCAAATTATGACAACAATAGCAATAGTATATACAGTAATATGATTACTAGAGCTGCTGCTACATCATACAGTTTAAGGGACAGAGCAGAGCTGCTGCATATGCCCAGTGGTAGCAGCTTCTTCTACCAAGTTTGCTGTGTGTGTGCATCTGAGTCCTCAATCAGTGCACTGGACCAGAGAGTAGATACCAGGAAGAAGAGACAGGAGCCTTACCATGAGGTGGGAGAATGTGTGCTTAGAAAGTGCAGTACTGGTTTTATTATGTTTGGTAATTATGTATTATTTAAATATGTTTACTACAGCCTATTCTATTGTGTTAGATATTAATACTGTATTCCATACAGTATCCAGTGTATAAAAAGAGCAATGTTTACATTAAGATTCACGGTCGTTACTAGGTTCTTCTACACTCTCCCAGACTCCCACACTTGCTCCTGTGTTCCGCAGAGTGGGAGATTGTGGATTGCATTTGGAAACCCCCCTCTAGAAATTCTGCATTTGCCACTGACTATCATTTGAAACCACTGGTAAACGCCCCCCAACCCACACAAATACACATATACACTGTGAGTAGGGACAAATTGTACCAAGAGTTTCACTGAAAGCCCTTTTTACCTCAGGAGAAAGAGTATAAATATAATTTTATCTGCAAGGCTTTGTTTATTCAAATACCTTTCTGCCCAGTCCATTGTGAACACATGAGATTCTGGGCAGCAGTAAAGCTACAATAGCGACAACTGGGACTATATATTGACACAAAATGGTAGCGGTTATTCTATTTGTAGCTGCAGCAACTTAGTCAACAAGAGTCACATTCCAAAAGGAAACCTCCAAGAATTTTCTGGAGAATAAACATTCCAAAATAGCCAAGGTCAGGTTATTGGAATAATCAGATTTTACATTTTTTTTATATATTTTCTCTTTACAAAGAACAAGTTTTGTGCATAAAACCTTTACGCAGTTATTTTCTTATTTCATAGGCATAGAATAAAAGTTGTATTTTACATTTCTAAACAATTTATGTTTAAAGCGTGCCCCAAATAAGGGTTCAATTGTGCCCCACACAAGTCTTCTTCTTTTAACTCTTTTTGCAACCCTACTTTGAATATGTACAATAAACCCACAAAATTCCACAATCCAATGTTAACAATTCCCTGCATCTGATTGGCCAATATTTAAGCTATTTAAATGATATTTTGTATAAACACCTATTAACCTAAGAGAAATCTTTTGATAAGAAAATAATACATTGCATATACACTAAACAGTAATTACAATGAAATAAATGATTATATCAAAACTTATCTAACTCCCAAAGCTTCCAGTCTTAATATTGATTAAAAAAAAGTGTATTCTTGTATGCACAGTATATAGCAGGCAGGATAAGGTAGAATATATAGAATACAGAATGCCTGTATTGTACTTTACCTAGTTTTCAGTACCTATTGTAAAGAGGTGTTTGTTCATGTAACAGTCATAAATCATGTCATCATTTAGGGGCAGATGTACTAAGCCTTGGAGAATGATAAAGTGGAGAAAGATAAAATACCAGCCAATCAGCTCCTAACTGCCATTTTTAAAACACAGCCTGTAACATGGCAGTTACCATAAACCACAACAATCAGCTTAGATGGTTCAGCTGCTGATAGAGTATTTAGCACTATGGGCGTCTACAGTTGCTGTTATACTATCTTGTGCATCTTTAGATGCAACCGTCGGTAACCCCATCGAAATTTGCACCAACCTTAGTGCAAGTGCAGATTTAATGTAGGAGTATGGATTCCAACATGAGAAATTGAGTTTCTGTGTATTGTTATTATTACACTTTATTTATAATGCGCCACAAGGGGTCCACAGTATCGTAAATACAGCAACAGTAGAACATTGTGTTATATTACATTATGGTATGCAAACATAAACAGAGCACAGGTAACCATTCGCACCACAATTCCCAGTGTACAATATAGGGCCTAATTCAGAGTTGATCGCAGCAGCAAATTTGTTAGCAGTTGGGCAATACCATGTGCACTGCAGGGGGGGCAGATGTAACATGTGCAGAGAGAGAGTTAGATTTGGGTGGGGTGTGTTCAAACTGAAATCTAAATTTCAGTGTAAAAATAAAGCAGTCAGTATTTACCCTGCACAGAAACAATATAACCCACCCAAATCTAACTCTCTCTGCACATGTTATCTCTGCCACGCATGCAGCGGGGTTTGGATTCCATATAAGGAGATGCGCGTCGCCGCCATTTTCACTCCAGCATTGGAGAGTGTAGAGAGAGGACATGTCTCCGTCCTCAGTGTTCTGCATCAGTTCAGTGGTGGTGTCTTGTGCTGCATCAGTCCAGTCACAATGGTTGTGTCCTCTGCTGCCATATGTCCAGTGCTGCTGTATAAGTCCAGTCCAGTGGTGCTGTCAGGGGCATTTCTACAGAGAAGGGGGCCCGTGTACACTTCCGGGTGGGCCCCCTCCTCTGAACGGCGCTGTAGACTCCGGCAATGTGCCGGAGTCTACTGAGCATGCACAGGTCTCCATAAACATGGCACCCGCCATGATCCGGAGACCAATTTGGCTACCACGCATGCGCGGTGGCCATTTTGGCGGCGATTTTCCTCCACGGACGCTGCACTTGCCGCTGGACTCCGGTTAGGTAAGTATTTAAATGGGTGCAATGTGTGCGGTGTGCACATTGTACCCATTATAGAAACGCCAGTGGGTGCTGTGTTGTGCTGCATCAGTTCAGTGGTGGTGTATTGTGCTGCATCAACAGGGCCGCCATCAGGGGGTGCTGGGGGCACAGCTGTCCCGGGCCTGGCCTCTCTGATAGATAGAGAGAGGAGGGCCCAGGATGCTCATGCAGCCGCCCACCGCCATCCCCACCATTCCGCGGTCGTACCCGCTGTTCTGCCGCTGCCCTCTGACCCTCCAGCAGCTCTGCATTGAAAGCGTCCCTCCCAAAATGGCCGCAGCCCTCTAATATCTTGAATAGCTGTCTCCTCTGAGGCGGCGGCCATTTTGGGAGGGACGTTTTCAATACAGAGCTGCAGGAGGACGGAGTAGAGCAGCAGAATAGCGGGGATGGAGGAGGGCAGGCAGCGGCATCAGCATCCTGGGCCCTCCCGACAGCGGCACATGTATGCATACATGTGTGTATATATTAATATATACACACACACACCTCCCAATGGTATCCGGGACTCGGGGACAAATAACTCCAAAAGCCCCTTTATCTTTTTCTTAAAAAGTTATACTAAAAAAAATATTCCTACCTTAAATACACAGGTTGAGACTTGAGGGGGTGGCTCCGTGTCTGCATAAAAATTTAATTTTGTTTTTTTGTAAATATATATTGATTTTTATTTAACTTTTTTTTCACGGGGGGGGGGGGGAGCCTGCTTATTTTGACAGTCCTTGGCCCCACAATTTCTGATCGCAGGCCTGTGCATCAGTCCAGTCAGAGTGGCGGTGTCCCATGCTGCCATATGTCCAGTGCTGCTGTATAAGTCCAGTCCATTGCAGTGGTGCTGTGTTGTCCTGCCTGACTCGGAAACCAGAATGAGGCAAAACGTCATCATCCCGCTGTCGGATTCTCGCAGGGTTTGGATTCCATATAAGGAGCCGCGCGTCACCGCTATCTTCACTCCGGCATTGGAGAGTGTAGAGAGAGGACGTGTCTCCATATTCAGTGTCCTGCATCAGTACAGTGGTAGTGTCTTGTGCTGCATCAGTCCAGTCACAGTTGTGGTGTCCCATGCTGCCATATGTCCAGGGCTGCTGTATAAGTCCAGTCCATTGCTGTGATGCTGTGTTGTCCTGCATCAGTCCAGTGGTGGTGTCCTTGTGCTGCTGTATATGTCCAGTGGTACTGCCGTATATATCCAGTGATACTGCCGTATATGTCCAGTGGTACTGCCATATATGTCCATTGATACTGCCGTATAATTCCAGTGGAACTGGCATATATGTCCAGTCCAGTGATACTGCAATATATGTCCAGTGGTACTGTCGTATAAGTCCAGTGGTACTGGCGTATAAATCCAGTGATCCTACCGTATAATTCCAGTGGTACTGGCATATAAATCCAGTGATCCTGCTGTATAATACCAGTGGTACTGGCGTATAAGTGCTGTGATCCTGCCATATAATTTCAGTGGTACTGGCGTATATGTCCAGTGATCCTGCTGTATAATTCCAGTGGTACTGGCCTATAAATCCAGTCCAGTGATACTGCCGTATATGTCCAGTGGTACTGGCATATAAATCCAGTGATCCTGCCATATAATTCCAGTGATCCTGCTGTATAATTCCAGTGAACCTGCCGTATAATTCCAGTGGTACTGGTGTATAAATCCACTGAACCTGACGTATAATTCCAGTGATCCTGCTGTTTAATTCCAGTGATCCTGCCGTATAATTCCAGTGATCCTGCCATATAATTCCAGTGGTACTAGGTTTATAAATCCAGTCCAGTGATACTGCCGTATTATTCCAGTGGTACTGCCGTATAAATCCAGTGGAACTGCCGTATAATTCCAGTGATACTGCCGTATAATTCCAGTGGTACTGGCGTAAAAGTCCAATGATCCTGCCGTATTATTCCAGTGGTACAGGTGTATAATTCCCATCCAATGATAATGCCGTATATGTCCAGTGGTACTGGCGTATAGGTCTAGTGGTACTGCCGTATAATTTCATTGATCCTGCTGTATAATTCCAGTGGTACAGGCGTATAAATCCAGTCCAATGATAATGCTGTATATGTCCAGTGGAACTGGCGTATAAATCCAGTGATCCTGCCGTATAATTCCAGTGGTACTGGCATATCAATCCAGTAATCCTGCCATATAATTCCAGTGGTACAGGCGTATAAATCCAGTCCAGTGATACTGCCGTTTATGTCCAGTGGTATTGCCGTATAAATCCAGTGTTACTGCCGTATAATTCCAGTGATCCTGCCGTATAATTCCAGTGGTACTGGCATATAAATCCAGTGATCCTGGCGTATAATTCAAGTGGTACTGGCGTATAAGTCCAGTGATCCTGCCGTATATATTTCCAGTGGTACTGGCGTCTAAGTACAGTGATCCTGCCGTATAATTCCAGTGGTACTGGCGTATAAATCCAGTCCAGTGATACTGTTGTATATGTCCAGTGGTACTGGCGTATAAATCCAGTGATCCTGCCATATAATTCCAGTGATCCTGCCGTATAATTCCAGTTAACCTGCCGTATAATTCCAGTGGTACTGGCATATAACTCCAGTGATCCTGCTGTATTATTTCAGTGATCCTGCCATATAATTCCAGTGAACTTGCCGTATAATTCCAGTGGTACTACCGTATAAATCCAGTCCAGTGATGCTGTCGTATATGTCCAGTGGTACTGCCGTATAAATAAAGTGGTACTGCCGTATAATTCCAGTGATACTGCCGTATAATTCCAGTGGTACTGGCGTAAAAGTCCAGTGATCCTGCCGTATAATTCCAGTGGTACAGGCGTATAAATCCAGTCCAATGATAATTCCATATATGTCCAGTGTTACTGCCGTATAAATCCAGTGGTACTGCCGTATAATCCCAGTGATCCTGCCGTATTATTCCAGTGGTACTGACGTATAACTCCAGTGATCCTGCCGTATAATTCCAGTGGTACTGGCATATAAATCCAGTGATCCTGCCATATAACTCCAGTGGTACTGGCATAAAAATCCAGTCCAGTGATACTGCGTATATGTCCAGTGGTACTGGCGTATAACTCCAGTGATACTGCCGTATATTTTCAGTGCTACTGGCGTATAAATCCAGTGAACCTGCCGTATAATTCCAGTGATCCTGCCGTATAATTCCAGTGATCCTGCTGTATAATTCCAGTGGCACTGGCGTATAAATCCAGTCCAGTGGTACTGCCGTATATGTCCAGTGGTACTGCAATAAATATCCAGTGGTATTGCCTTATAATTCCAGTGATCAAGCCGTTTAATTTCTGTGGTACTGGTTTAGAAATCCAGTGATCCTGCCGTATAATTCCAGTGGTACTGGTGTATAAGTACACTGATCCTGCCGTATTATTCCAGTGGTACTGCCATATAAGTCCAGTCCAGTGGTGCTGCCATATAAGGTCAGTGGTTCTGTCCTGTGCTGTATATTATTTACTCCAAATAATGGGGTTATTAATATTTAATCCAAACAGACAGTATTGCATAAATGATCCCTGCTAAGGGTAGCCTCAATTTCTTATTGGTGGTGCTCCCAGAGTTAGTATTGTATATGAGAACAAAAACAAAGGGAAGAAAGACTCGTTGTTGGGGCACACTGGAACAATTGAATTATGTTAACATTTTACTTTTAATAATGTTACATATAAAGTATAAACACATAGACAAACATAGAACACTATACATCCAAAATGACAACTGAGGTCCATTATTTGTTATTGTGTCAGTGTCTAGAAAGTCTCCCAATATAGGACACTGGACCTCAAGTGTTGTTAAATCACATACATTGGAAATTACCACCAGTGAAATATAGGGAACACAAATGTTTTTATTAAAAGAAGTGGTGGAGAAACCTATGACCCATACCGCCACCTGGGTCCTTTCTTCCAAGAAATTTGGACCAACTCAGATATTCTCTTTTCTTCACTTTATCTCCCCTTTCTGTTCTTTTGAACAATCACAATTGGACTCTTTGCCCTATCCTACACCTAGAGACTAGTTTTCAATGGATCCTTTTTCTACCAAGAGACAAAATTATTGGAAAAATGATTGAGCACCTTATTAGGAATTAATCCTATTAACTATATATATACAATTCACATATTGTGTTTTTTTTTATATTAATTTTTATAAATTAATTATTTTAATAAAACATTGTGTTCCCTATATTTCACTGGTGGTAATTTCCAATGTATGTGACTTAACAACACTTGAGGTCCAGTGTCCTATATTGGGAGACTTTCTAGACACTGACACAATAACAAATAATGGACCTCAGTTGTCATTTTGACAAATGGAACAGGGCAGACTAAGGACTATGGGGCAGATGTATTAACCTGGAGGTGGCATAAGGAAGTGATAAACCAGTGATATGTGCAAGGTGATAAAGGCACCAGCCAATCAGATCCTAACTGTTAATTTACATATTGGAGCTGATTGGCTGGTGCCTTTATCACCTTGCACATATCACTGGTTTATCTCTTCCTTATGCCGTCTCCAGGTTAATACATCTGCCCCTGAATGACTGTAACAGCCCACTGGGTAGATGTATTGACTCCAGCAGCAACAACAACAGCAGCACCAGTAGCAGCATCTCGCAAACGCCAACTCATTCCTAGGCAGGCTACGCTATGTATCACCGCTTTCCGTAAAGGGCACACAGCTGACAACCTATTACGGAAACTGAGGGACATCATCGCACAATGGCTTACCCCAATTAGACTCTCCTGCGGATTTGTGATATCGGACAACGCCACCAATATTGTGCGTGCATTACAACTGGACAAATTCCAACACGTCCCATGTTTTGCACATACAAATAATTTGGTAGTGCAGAACTTTTTGAAAAATGACAGGGGTGTGCAGGAGATGCTGTCAGTGACCCGAAAAATTGCGGGCCACTTTCGGCATTCAGCCACCGCGTGCCAAAGACTGGAGTGCCAGCAAACACTCCTGAACCTGCCCTGTCTTCACCTGGTGGAATTCAACACTCTATATGCTTCAGAGGATGGAGGAGCAGCAAAAGGCCATTCAAGCCTATACATCAGCCTACGATATAGGCAAAGGAGGGGGAATGCACCTGACTCAAGCACAGTGGAGAATGATTTCCATCTTGTGCAAGGTTCTCCAAGCCTTCAAACTTGCCACACGTGAAGTCAGGTCAGACACTGCCATCTTGAGTCAGGTCATTCCCCTCATCAGACTTTTGCAGAAGCAGTTGGAGAAAATGAAGGTGGAGCTAAGATGAAGCGATTCTGCAAAGTATGTGGGACTTGTGGATGGACCCCTTCATTTGCTTTGCCAGGATTCAAGGGTGGTCAATCTGCTGAAATCAGAGCACAACATTTTGGCCACCATGCTCGATCCTAGGTTTAAAGCCTACATTTTATCTCTCTTTCCAGCAGACACAAGTCTGCAGAGGTTCAAAGACCTGCTGGTGAGTTTATTACAACTCAAGTGGAACGTGACCCATCAACAGTTCCTCCTTCACTTTCTCCCGCAACTGGGGCTGCGAGGAAAAGGATTAGATTTCCTAGCCCAGCAGCTGGAATCTGCTGACATCTGGTCTGGACTGAAAGACCTGACAACGATCACTGACATGTCTACGGTCACTGCATATGATTCTGTCACCACTCAAAGAATGTTGGAGGATTATATGAGTGACAGCATCTAAGTAGGCATGTCAGACAGTACGTACATATACTGGTAGGAAAAAGAGGCAATTTGGATGCCCTTGCACAAACTGGCTTTATTTTACCTAAGTTGCCCCCCCTCCAGTGTGTACTCCGAAAGAGTGTTTAGTGCAGCCTGTAACCTTGTCAGCGATCGGCGTAGGAGGTTACTTCCACAAAATGTGGAGAAGATGATGTTCATCAAAATGAATTATAAATTCCTCCGGCAATAACTTTACCAGCAATTGCCTACAGAAAGTACACAGGGACCTGTGATGTTGGATTCCAGTGGGGACAAATTAATACTCTGTGAGGAGGAGGAGGATGTACATACTGAAAGGGGTGAGGAATCAGAGGATGAGGTTGACATCTTGCCTATGTAGAGCCAGTTTGTGCAAGGAGAGATTGATTGCTTCTTTTTTGGTGGGGGCCCAAACAAACCGCTCATTTCAGCCACAGTCGTGTGGAGGGGCGGATTGGGAACAAAAAGCGGCCCTGGAAAAATTTGTACTAGTGGCCCCACATGGGCAGCACCAGAGGTGTAAGGTCTAGCCATGGGCCATGGCAGCAGCACCCTTCCCCCAAGACTTTCCAGATAGTGGGCATGTCCAGCATCATTTAAAAAGAAATAAAATTAAATATTATGAGCACATTATATGATACACCTTCAGAAATTAGGAAACTATATAATTCTTTAGAAAGATATATTTTCTTGCTTATTACACCAACCATATCCCAATCACTATTCACTCAATCTTATATGTCATCCAAGCAGGCAGACAGAGCATACACTAGATCATCTGCAATCACAGGCTAAGTGGCATTGTCATTTTCATATATGCAAATTATTTTGCATCTTATTCATTCAAGTGTGCATGTCCTGTTTATACAACATAAGGGTGGGTGGGAGGGCCCAAGAACAATTCCATCTTGCACCTCTTTTTCTTCTTTGCATCATGTGCTGTTTGGGGACTATTTTTTTGAAGTGCCATACTGTCTTACAATGCCGTACAACTCCAGGGGTACAGCCGTATAAGTCCAGGGGTACTGCCGTATAAGTCTAGTCCAGTGGTGCTGTTTCGTGTTGCATCAGTCCAATGGTGGTGTCTTGTGCTGCCATAAGTCCAGTGGTGGTGTCCTGTGCTGTATATTATTTACTCCAAATAAAAGGCTTATATACATTACTTATATTATTATCCAAATCATTTTTACAGGGTTTGCCCTGTATGGTGTAGGGGTACGCTTGCCTGTACTGCATATTATTATAAAATAAAAAGGTAATTATCATCCAAATTAATTTTACAGGCTTTGCTGTGTGTGTGTGTGTGTTTGGTTTAGGGGTACACTCTCCTGTGCCACCAAGATTTCAGCATGTCCCATATTGTTTGTGCCACACACTTGTGTCGCTTAGCTTAGTCATAGAGCTACCTCATTGCACCTCTTTTTCTTCTTTGCGTGATTGTTTGGGGCCTAGTTTTTTTAAGTGCCATCCTGTCTGCAACTGCAGTGCCACTCCTAGATGTGCCAGGTGTTTGTGCTGCACACTTGTGTCGCTTAGCTTAGTCATACAGCTACCTCATTGCACCTCTTTTTCTTCTTTGCATGATGTGCTGTTTGGGGCCTTGTTTTTTAAGTGCCATCCTGTCTGCCACTGCAGTGCCACTCCTAGATGGGCCAGGTGTTTGTGCCGTACACTTGTGTCGCTTAGCTTAGACATACAGCTACCACGGTGCAACTTTTAGGCCTAAAAACAATATTGTGAGGTGTGAGGTGTTCAGAATAGACTGGAAATTAGTGGACATGAATGTTTTTGAAGTTAATAATACTGTAGGATCAAAATTACCCCCAAATTCTGTGATTTTAACTGTTTTTATGTTTTTTTCAAAAATCGTCCAGATCCAAAACCAAAACCAAAACACGAAAGGGTGGTTTTGGCAAAACCAATCCAGATCCAAAACACGAGGATGGAACCAGAACCAAAACCGAAACACAAAACACGAAAAGTGCCCGCCGCACATCTCTAGAAATCACTCCTTTTCACATTTTTTTTGCAATTTTTTTTAAAAATAATAGGCCCCTCAATAAGTTAAAAATCCTGTTGCTAAGACTAATAAAGTTCAGGAACAATTAACAACAATAAACCAACACAAGAAAAGTAAGTATTTTTGTGGGTGCACTTTGGACCACTAATTATAAAAAAGTTTAATCTTTATTGATATATGTATATTAAAAATATTTGATTCATAAACATAATTTATATTTGCTTGGTGACAATAGGATACTGCACAGTATTGATAATATATTGATAAAAGGCAATATAGCCTATATACTACAATAAATTGTTTAAATAAGAGACGGCAGCAATTGGTATTTTTTTTACTTTTTAATACACACATCTCTTTCTTTTCTTTCACAACTTGTTTTTTAATATTTAACCATGTTTTAATAAGACATTTATGAATAAAATATTTTAAGATATATCAATAAAGATTAAACTTTTTATAATTAGTGGTTCTAAGTGCACCCACAAAAATACTTACTTTTCTGTTGGTTTGTGAAGTTTCTCTTAAGTAAGTAGGTAGAACCCATGGAAGGATTGGGATGGAAAACCAGCTCTGGAAATTTATGGAAGCAGCCCTAATGGAGGTGCAGTCTGATGAGGTGCACTGCAGAGATGTAATAACTGAATGAATGGGGATAGTGCAGTGTAATAAGTGTGGTGGGCTGCCTGTCATTTGGGGTACGGGGTCACATGACAACACACAGAACAGGCCCTACAGCAGTACCCAAAGTAGGAGTGCAACAAAGAAGGCTAATAAGATATTAGCATGCATAAAACAGGGAATTGATGCAAGGGACGAGAGTATTATACTCCCATTATATAAATCACTAGTGAGGCCACATCTTGAATACTGCGTGCAATTTTGGGCACCATATTACAAAAAGGATATCCTGGAGCTAGAAAAGGTTCACAGGTGGGCGACCAAACTAATCAAGGGCATGGAGATGCTGGGATACGAGGAAAGGTTTGCAAGGCTAGGCATGTTTACATTGGAAAAGAGGAGACTTAGAGGGGACATGATCAACATCTACAAATATATAAGGGGTCAATACACAGAGCTTGGGAGGGACCTGTTTTCTATAAGATCAGCACAGAGAACACGAGGTCACTCGCTTAGGTTAGAGGAGAGGAGTTTCCGGGCATTGAGGCGAAAAGGTTTTTTCACAGTAAGGACTATACGTGTTTGGAATTCCCTGCCTGAGAGCGTTCTAGTGGCGGACTCAGTCAACACCTTTAAGAATGGGTTAGATAAATTCCTATAGGATAAAGATATTTAGGGTTATGGTGCGTAGGCACGCATTATAGTTAATTTAACTAGTCCTAACATAAAAATATCTAGTCCTATAATTAGACTGCATAGGAGACCACAAATGGGTTGAACTCGATGGACAATTGTCTTTTTTCAACCTTAGTTACTATGTTACTATGTTACAGACACACTGTCCTACCAGGAATCTTCCTGGTGAACCCTATGGCCAATCCACCCCTGGTAGCACCTCAGTTGAGATCTTAAATACAGTAGTGCTATGGTATTTTACCAGTATTAATGATCATGATAGGGAGTATGGGACCATCTGTATTTAATTAAAATAATAGTAACACTGGTGCGGGATTGAGTTTTGTGTTTGTGAGGCAGATAGCTACAATGTCTCACCATAATGGCATCAGTCTCCAGTTGATACTTTAGGAAATGCAATGCTGGATACACACTGGTCACTCAGCAGAATGCACAATATATCAGCGGGTGTGTACAAGCAATAAATTAGTGATGAGCACCGGAAATTTTTCGGGTTTTGTGTTTTGGTTTTGGGTTCGGTTCCGTGGCCGTGTTTTGGGTTCGAACGCGTTTTGGCAAAACCTCACCAAATTTTTTTTGTCGGATTCGGGTGTGTTTTGGATTCGGGTGTTTTTTTCAAAAAACCCTAAAAAACAGCTTAAATCATAGAATTTGGGGGTCATTTTGATCCCAAAGTATTATTAACCTCAATAACCATAATTTCCACTCATTTTCAGTCTATTCTGAACACCTCACACCTCACAATATTATTTTTAGTCCTAAAATTTGCACCGAGGTCGCTGGATGGCTAAGCTAAGCGACCCAAGTGGCCGACACAAACACCTGGCCCATCTAGGAGTGGCACTGCAGTGTCAGGCAGGATGGCCCTTCCAAAAAACACTCCCCAAACAGCACATGACGCAAAGAAAAAAAGAGGCGCAATGAGGTAGCTGTGTGAGTAAGCTAAGCGACCCTAGTGGCCGACACAAACACCTGGCCCATCTAGGAGTGGCACTGCAGTGTCACGCAGGATGGCCCTTCCAAAAAACACTCCCCAAACAGCACATGACGCAAAGAAAAATGAAAGAAAAAAGAGGTGCAAGATGGAATTGTCCTTGGGCCCTCCCACCCACCCTTATGTTGTATAAACAGGACATGCACACTTTAACCAACCCATCATTTCAGTGACAGGGTCTGCCACACGACTGTGACTGAAATGACGGGTTGGTTTGGACCCCCACCAAAAAAGAAGCAATTAATCTCTCCTTGCACAAACTGGCTCTACAGAGGCAAGATGTCCACCTCATCATCATCCTCCGATATATCACCGTGTACATCCCCCTCCTCACAGATTATCAATTCGTCCCCACTGGAATCCACCATCTCAGCTCCCTGTGTACTTTGTGGAGGCAATTGCTGCTGGTCAATGTCTCCACGGAGGAATTGATTATAATTCATTTTAATGAACATCATCTTCTCCACATTTTCTGGATGTAACCTCGTACGCCGATTGCTGACAAGGTGAGCGGCGGCACTAAACACTCTTTCGGAGTACACACTTGTGGGAGGGCAACTTAGGTAGAATAAAGCCAGTTTGTGCAAGGGCATCCAAATTGCCTCTTTTTCCTGCCAGTATAAGTACGGACTGTCTGACGTGCCTACTTGGATGCGGTCACTCATATAATCCTCCACCATTCTTTCAATGGGGAGAGAATTATATGCAGTGACAGTAGACGACATGTCCGTAATCGTTGTCAGGTCCTTCAGTCCGGACCAGATGTCAGCATCAGCAGTCGCTCCAGACTGCCCTGCATCACCGCCAGCGGGTGGGCTCGGAATTCTGAGCCTTTTCCTCGCACCCCCAGTTGCGGGAGAATGTGAAGGAGGAGATGTTGACAGGTCGCGTTCCGCTTGACTTGACAATTTTGTCACCAGCAGTTCTTTGAACCCCAGCAGACTTGTGTCTGCCGGAAAGAGAGATCCAAGGTAGGTTTTAAATCTAGGATCGAGCACGGTGGCCAAAATGTAGTGCTCTGATTTCAACGGATTGACCACCCGTGAATCCTTGTTAAGCGAATTAAGGGCTCCATCCACAAGTCCCACATGCCTAGCGGAATCGCTCTGTGTTAGCTCCTCCTTCAATGTCTCCAGCTTCTTCTGCAAAAGCCTGATGAGGGGAATGACCTGACTCAGGCTGGCAGTGTCTGAACTGACTTCACGTGTGGCAAGTTCAAAAGGTTGCAGAACCTTGCACAACGTTGAAATCATTCTCCACTGCGCTTGAGACAGGTGCATTCCACCTCCTATATCGTGCTCAGTTGTATAGGCTTGAATGGCCTTTTGCTGCTCCTCCAACCTCTGAAGCATATAGAGGGTTGAATTCCACCTCGTTACCACTTCTTGCTTCAGATGATGGCAGGGTAGGTTCAGGCGTTTTTGGTGGTGCTCCAGTCTTCTGTACGTGGTGCCTGTACGCCGAAAGTGTCCCGCAATTCTTCTGCCCACCGACAGCATCTCTTGCACGCCCCTCTCGTTTTTTAAATAATTCTGCACCACCAAATTCAAGGTATGTGCAAAACATGGGACGTGCTGGAATTTGCCCATATTTAATGCACACACAATATTGCTGGCGTTGTCCGATGCCACAAATCCACAGGAGAGTCCAATTGGGGTAAGCCATTCTGCGATGATCTTCCTCAGTTGCCGTAAGAGGTTTTTAGCTGTGTGCGTATTCTGGAAAGCGGTGATACAAAGCGTAGCCTGCCTAGGAAAGAGTTGGCGTTTGCGAGATGCTGCTACTGGTGCCGCCGCTGCTGTTCTTGCGGCGGGAGTCCATACATATCCCCAGTTTGCTGTCACAGTCATATAGTCCTGAGCCTGCCCTGCTCCACTTGTCCACATGTCCGTGGTTAAGTGGACATTGGGTACAACTGCATTTTTTAGGACACTGGTGAGTCTTTTTCTGAGGTCTGTGTACATTTTCGGTATCGCCTGCCTAGAGAAATGGAACCTAGATGGTATTTGGTACCGGGGACACAGTACCTCCAACAAGTCTCTAGTTGCCTCTGCAGTAATGATGGATACCGGAACCACGTTTCTCACTGCCCAGGATGCCAAGGCCTCAGTTATCCGCTTTGCAGCAGGATGACTGCTGTGATATTTCATCTTCCTCGCAAAGGACTGTTGGACAGTCAATTGCTTGGTGGAAGTAGTAAAAGTGGTCTTACGAGTACGACTTCCCCTCTGGGATGACCATCGACTCCCAGCAGCAACAACAGCAGCGCCAGCAGCAGTAGGCGTTACACGCAAGGATGCATCGGAGGAATCCCAGGCAGGAGAGGACTCGTCAGAATTGCCAGTGACATGGCCTGCAGGACTATTGGCATTCCTGGGGAAGGAGGAAATTGACACTGAGGGAGTTGGTGGGGTGGTTTGTGTGAGCTTGGTTACAAGAGGAAGGGATTTACTGGTCAGTGGACTGCTTCCGCTGTCGCCCAAAGTTTTTGAACTTGTCACTGACTTATGATGAATGCGCTGCAGGTGACGTATAAGGGAGGATGTTCCGAGGTGGTTAACGTCCTTACCCCTACTTATTACAGCTTGACAAAGGCAACACACGGCTTGACAAATGTTGTCCGCATTTCTGTTGAAATACTTCCACACCGAAGAGCTGATTTTTTTGGTATTTTCACCAGGCATGTCAATGGCCCTATTCCTCCCACGGACAACAGGTGTCTCCCCGGGTGCCTGACTTAAACAAACCACCTCACCATCAGAATCCTCCTGGTCAATTTCCTCCCCAGTGCCAGCAACACCCATATCCTCCTCATCCTGGTGTACTTCAACACTGACATCTTCAATCTGACTATCAGGAACTGGACTGCGGGTGCTCCTTCCAGCACTTGCAGGGGGCGTGCAAATGGTGGAAGGCGCATGCTCTTCACGTCCAGTGTTGGGAAGGTCAGGCATCGCAAACGACACAATTGGACTCTCCTTGTGGATTTGTGATTTCGAAGAACGCACAGTTCTTTGCTGTGCTTTTGCCAGCTTGAGTCTTTTCATTTTTCTAGCGAGAGGCTGAGTGCTTCCATCCTCATGTGAAGCTGAACCACTAGCCATGAACATAGGCCAGGGCCTCAGCCGTTCCTTGCCACTCCGTGTGGTAAATGGCATATTGGCAAGTTTACGCTTCTCCTCCGACAATTTTATTTTAGATTTTTGAGTCCTTTTTTTACTGATATTTGGTGTTTTGGATTTTACATGCTCTGTACTATGACATTGGGCATCGGCCTTGGCAGACGACGTTGCTGGCATTTCATCGTCTCGGCCATGACTAGTGGCAGCAGCTTCAGCACGAGGTGGAAGTCGATCTTGATCTTTCCCTATTTTTGGAACCTCAACATTTTTGTTCTCCATATTTTAATAGGCACAACTAAAAGGCACCTCAGGTAAACAATGGAGATGGATGGATACTAGTATACTTATGGATTGACGAGCGACTGCCGACACAGAGGTAGCTACAGCCGTGGACTACCGTACTGCGTCTGCTGCTAATATAGACTGGATGATAATGAGATAAAAAATATATATATATATCACTACTGCAGCCGGACAGGTATATATTATATAATGACGGACCTGCTGGACACTGTCAGCACTGCAGACTCCTAAAGTAAGCTACTAGTATCAAGAAGATAGAAAAAAAAAAAAAACACCACAGGTAGGTGGTATACAATTATGGATGGACGAGCGACTGACGACACAGAGGTAGCTACAGCCGTGGACTACCGTACTGCGTCTGCTGCTAATATAGACTGGATGATAATGATATAAAAAATATATATATATATATCACTACTGCAGCCGGACAGGTATATATTATATAATGACGGACCTGCTGGACACTGTCAGCTCAGCACTGCAGACTCCTAAAGTAAGCTACTAGTAGTATCAAGAAGATAGAAGAAAAAAAAAACACCACAGGTAGGTGGTATACAATTATGGATGGATGAGCGACTGCCGACACAGAGGTAGCTACAGCCGTGGACTACCGTACTGCGTCTGCTGCTAATATAGACTGGATGATAATGAGATATAAAATATATATATATCACTACTGCAGCCGGACAGGTATATATTATATAATGACGGACCTGCTGGACACTTTCAGCTCAGCACTGCAGACTCCTAAAGTAAGCTACTAGTATCAAGAAGATAGAAAAAAAAAAACACCACGGGTAGGTGGTATACAATTATGGATGGACGAGCGACTGCCGACACAGAGGTAGCTACAGCCGTGGACTACCGTACTGCGTCTGCTGCTAATATAGACTGGATGATAATGATATAAAAAATATATATATATCACTACTGCAGCCGGACAGGTATATATTATATAATGACGGACCTGCTGGACACTGTCAGCTCAGCACTGCAGACTCCTAAAGTAAGCTACTAGTATCAAGAAGATAGAAAATAAAAAAAACACCACGGGTAGGTGGTATACAATTATGGATGGACGAGCGACTGCCCACACAGAGGTAGCTACAGCCGTGGACTACCGTACTGCGTCTGCTGCAGTGCTAATATAGACTGGATGATAATGATATAAAAAATATATATATATCACTACTGCAGCCGGACAGGTATATATTATATAATGACGGACCTGCTGGACATTGTCAGCAGAATGCGTTTATAGAATAAAAACACCACACGACGAGTGTTTAACTTTTTCAGGCAGACAATCACAATATACTGGTGGTCAGTGGTCACTGGTCAGTCACACTGGCACTGGCTGTGGCACTCTGGCAGCAAAAGTGTGCACTGTTAAAATATGTACTCCTGCTATAACTGCTCCCCAGTCTCCCCCACAATTAAGCTGTGTGAGCAGTGAGCACTCAGCACAGTCAGATATACAGTATTACATAGATGATGCAGCACACTGAGGGCACACTGAGGCTGAGCACAGATATGGTATGTGACTGTGTCACACTGTGTATCGTTTTTTTTCAGGCAGAGAACGGATTAATTAAACTGGTGGTCACTGGTCACACTATCAGCAAGTAGTACTCCTAATATGCTCCCCAAAATTAGTAAATCAAGTGTCTCTACTACTCTCTAGTCTACTCTAAACGGAGAGGACGCCAGCCACGTCCTCTCCCTATCAATCTCAATGCACGTGTGAAAATGGCGGCGACGCGCGGCTCCTTATATAGAATCCGAGTCTCGCGATAGAATCTGAGCCTCGCGAGAATCCGACAGCGGGATGATGACGTTCGGGCGCGCTCGGGTTAACCGAGCAAGGCGGGAAGATCCGAGTCTGCCTCGGACCCGTGTAAAAAGCGTGAAGTTCGGGGGGGTTCGGTTTCCGAGAAACCGAACCCGCTCATCACTACAATAAATCAATTAATTTCTGTACTGTGAATGCTCACAAATAAGATTTACGCTATGTATTTGACAGCCACATTTGCTTATGGCTTCCTACATTTAGGGCCTAATTCAAGGTTGATTGCAAAACAACATTTTCCTCTAATGGGCAAAACTATGTTTACTGCAGGTGTGGCAGATTTAACATGTGCAGAGAGAGTTAGATTTGGGTGGGTTATTTTGTTTCCGTGCAGGGTAAATACTGGCTGCTTTATTTTTACACTGCAATTTAGATTTCAGTTTGAACACACCCCACCCAATTCTAACTCTCTCTGCACATGTTACATCTGCCCCACCTGCAGTGCACATGGGGGGTCATTCCAAGTTGTTCGCTCGTTGCCGAATTTCGCAACGGAGCGATTTAGGCAAAAATGCGCATGCGCATGGTACGCAGTGCGCATGCGGTAAGTATTTTAGCACAAAACTTAGTAGATTTACTCACATCCGAACAAAGAATTTTCATTGTTGAAGTGATCGGAGTGTGATTGACAGGAAGTGGGTGTTTCTGGGCGGAAACTGACCGTTTTCTGGGAGTGTGCGGAATAACGCAGGCGTGCCAGGAAAAAACGCGGGAGTGTCTGGAAAAACGGGGGAGTGGCAGGCCAAACGCAAGGCGTGTTTGTGACGTCAAACCAGGAACGAAGCAGCCTGAGCTGATCGCAATCTGTGAGTAGGTCTGGAGCTACTCAGAAACTGCTAAGAATTTTCTATTCGCAATTCTGCTAATCTTTTGTTCGCTATTCTGCTAAGCTAAGATACACTCCCAGAGGGCGGCGGCCTAGCATGTGCAATGCTGCTAAAATCTGCTAGCGAGCGAACAACTCGGAATGACCCCCATGGTTTTGCCCATTAGAGGAAAATTTTGTTTTGCAAACAACCTTGAATTAGGCCCTTAGAATGGTGAAATGAGGTGGGTAAGGCAAACAAAAATAGCCGAGCGCAGGAAAGGTGTGCAAAAGCAACCACGATAGGCCTGGACACAGACGAATGTGCTAGGCGTATCTCTGGTGGTTGTTGGACCCAGCTGCAAAATGCTCACTGATAATAATTATGAATGTTACAAAATATATTTGAAATCTTTTTTTTTTACGTGTATGATTCATATTTCTGATGATTATTTAATTGTTATTCTAGCAAATGAACCCCTCCACGTGATCTTTTACTCTACTGACCTTCTAGAAATAAAGTAAAATAACATGGCTTCTCTGTCAGTATTACATGATAATTCATTACTCTAGATCTTGGAATAGATAATACAGTCATCACTTGAAATTCATCTCTTTGATTATCTTAATCTAAAGTTCATCATCTATCATCTATCTCACATCTTACAGCCCTGTTGTAACCAGTGATCCTGGATTAGTAAAAAATTATTTGTCTTTAACCTTTGCCTTATTTTGGAAACCATTGGGGCACATGCTGAGTTCAGTTGACCCCCACCTGCTTAGCGTAAAATGACCCCCATCTGCTTAGCATAAAATGACCCCGACCTGCTTATCCTAAAATTACCCCCACCTGCTTAGTGTAAATGACCCCCACCTGCTTAGTGTAAATAACCCCACCTGCTTAGCGTAAAATGACCCCATCTGCTTAGTGTAAATGACCCCCACCTGCCTAGTGCAAATGACCCATACCTGCTTAGTGTAAATGACCCCCACCTGCTTAATGCAAATGACCCCACCTGCTTAGTGCAAAATTACCCCATCTGCTTACTGTAAAATGACCCCCATCTGCTTAGCATAAAATGACCCCCACCTGCTTAGTGTAAAATGACCCCATCTGCTTAATGTAAATGACCCCCACCTGCTTAGTGCAAATGACCCCCACCTGCTTAGTGTAAAATGACCCCTTCTGCTTAGTGTAAAATTACCCCCATCTGCTTAGCATAAAATGACCCCCACCTGCTTAGTGTAAAATGACCCCATCTGCTTAGTGTAAAATGGCCTCCATCTGCTTAGCATAAAATGACCCCCACCTGCTTAGTGCAAATGACCCCCACCTGCTTAGCATAAAATGACCCCATCTGCTTAGTGTAAAATGACCCCCCATCTGCTTAGCATAAAATGACCCCCATCTGCTTAGTGTAAAATGACCCCCACCTGCTTAGCGTAAAATGACCCCATCTGCTTAGTGTAAAATTACCCCATCTGCTTAGCGTATAATGACCCCCATCTGCTTAGTGCAAATGACCCCCACCTGCTTAGCGTAAAATGACCCCATCTGCTTAGTGTAAAATGACCCCCCATCTGCTTAGCATAAAATGACCCCCATCTTAGTGTAAAATGACCCCCACCTGCTTAGCGTAAAATGACCCCATCTGCTTAGTGTAAAATTACCCCATCTGCTTAGCGTAAAATGACCCCCATCTGCTTAGCGTAAAATGATTTGTTCTGCGCATGCCCACAACAGAGCACATGCCTACGTTCACACGCCTTTGCAGATTTAGCACTTACACTTGCTTGTAACTAGAGAGTCAGGACAGTGACGGAAAGGGGCATGAAGTCTGAGTACAGCGGGCACATGCACTCTTATTGCCACTGTGTAATTGCCAAAGTAGCCCTGAAGCTGGCAGATGCTTTCTTGACTGGTTGTGCATATTTGTGGTCATATTTTATAATGTATTTTTTGCTATTTGGTTTTTACACGTTAAGGGGGAGGTGTATCAAGCCTTGGAGAGAGATACAGCAGAGAAAGCTAAAAGTAACAACCAATCAGCTTCTTCCTTTAATTTTTCAAGTGCAGCCTGTTAAATGACAGTTACAAGCTGATTGGTTTGCTATTTATTTTTCTCTACTTTATCTCTCTCCAAGGCTTGATATATCTCCCCCTAAGAATGGTTACACCTGCTACCAGAGCCGGACTGGACCACAGGGGTAACCCCTGGTGGGCCCCACTGATCAAGGGCCACATCCTTTCCTTTAGGAATCAAGTTCCAGACTATGCACTTGAATTATACACTTTACATACGTTACATTTAGAGATGAGCGGGTTCGGAACCGAACCCCCCCCGAACTCCACGTGGTTTACATGGATCCGAGGCACCCTCGGTTCTTCCCACCTTACTCGGAAAACCCGAATGAGGACAAACGTCATCGCGATATTTGTATTCCATATAAAGAGCCGCGCGTCGCCGCCATTTTCACTCGTGCATTGTAGAATGAGCGGAGAGGACGTGGCTACGTTCTCTAAATGGAAAGCTCAATATAAGCTCAATATCTGTGCTCAGTATCAGTGCTGCATTGTGGTGACCAGTATATAATACTAGTACAATAGTCCATTGCTGCATCTTGCTGCTCTGTGTCAGTTCTAGTATACTCATCAGTGCTCAATATCTGTGCTCAGTATCAGTGCTGCATTGTGGTGACCAGTATATAATACTACAGTACAATAGTCCATTGCTGCATCTTGCTGCTCCGTGTCAGTTCTAGTATCCTCATCAGTGCTCAATATCTGTGCTCAGTATCAGTGCTGCATTGTGGTGACCTGTATATAATACTACCACAGTACAATAGTCCATTGCTGCATCTTGCTGCTCTCTGCCAGTTCTAGTATCCTCATCAGTGCTCAATATCTGTGCTCAGTATCAGTGCTGCATTGTGGTGACCTGTATATAATACTACTACAGTACAATAGTCCATTGCTGTATCTTGCTGCTCCATGTCAGTTCTAGAATCCTCATCAGTGCTCAATATCTGTGCTCAGTATCAGTGCTGCATTGTGGTGACCAGTATATACATAGTAGTACAGTACAATAGTCCATTGCTGCATCTTGCTGCTCCATGTCAGTTCTAGTATCCTCATTAGTGCTCAATATCTGTGCTCAGTATCAGTGCTGCATTGTGGTGACCAGTATATAATACTACTACAGTACAATATTCCATTGCTGCATCTTGCTGCTCTGTGTCAGTTCTAGTATCCTCATCAGTGCTCAATATCTGTGATCAGTATCAGTGCTGTATTGTGGTGACCTGTATATAATACTACTACAGTACAATAGTCCATTGCTGCATCTTGCTGCTCCGTGTCAGTTCTAGAATCCTCATCAGTGCTCAATATCTGTGCTCAGTATCAGTGCTGCATTGTGGTGACCAGTATATAATACTAGTACAATAGTCCATTGCTGCATCTTGCTGCTCCATGTCAGTTCTAGTATCCTCATTAGTGCTCAATATCTGTGCTCAGTTTCAGTGCTGCATTGTGGTGACCAGTATATAACAGTACAGTGCAATAGTCCATTGCTGCGTCTTGCTGCTCAGTGTCAGTTCTAGTATCCTCATCAGTGCTCAATATCTGTGCTCAGTATCAGTGCTGCATTGTGGTGACCAGTATATAATACTATGTCAAATACTGTGACAGAGGCAACATTCTAAAGGCCTAACAGCTATATATATGTACTACGGGATAGTATGTATATTATGCATACACATAATAATCACAATATCAAAGGTGATCTATATTCACCATGATAGTATAAAAGCATAAGAGAATCCATTTCGTTTCTAGCTAGATGATACAGCAGATTCATTTGTATTTCATTTGAACTCTATACAAAGTACAATAACAACTTTGTTGGCTAGTATTAATTCCACATACGCACATCCGAAGTCCAGTTTAATTCCTAATAAGGAGACATGGTTAAATCACTAGTCAGCCTCATCACGAGAATGTCTTGGCTAAATTTCCCTTGGTTGTCTTTGCCAATTGTCCTAATATTGCATAACACTGTACTTCAAGATGTAGGAATTTATATGGGAGGGTTATAAGAATGGGGCGTAACTGTATATTATAAAACTCATTGTATGACATGTATCTGGTGTTGAAGCATTTTAACCCAGGCTTGAGATGATGTTCCCTCTCAACCTGTATACGGGCGTGGTCTTTATAATAAATAATCAATTGCTTTTTCTAAATCTAATTTCAATTCATTCTTTTACCTAACAACAACTCAAACAACAACAACAACATGGGTAAAGTAGTAGTTAACAATTTGGGGGCTCGTGGTTTGGACCTATATATCTCAATCTCTTCATCGAATTCTCAAAGGGGTGTGCCAGCCAGCCAGCAGCTGAGGATGGAAGGAATATTCCAGGATCATTACAGCACTGGTAAGTATAGAATATCATGGTATGTGCTATATTCCAGTACATGCTGTTTCTATACCTGCCAGCTTTCTGTGTGATTTTATTTTTATAATATGAGAATTAGGAGTGGAGAGATTGACTAAACTAGGAAAATAACCCAGGGACCTGTTTGTTGTTGTGTAAATGTGGTAAAGTTAATCCAAAAGTTGTGATATTGAATAAATAAATAAATAGAAAGCTCTGTTTTTTCACCCTATGAGTAATTGAGTGAGTTAATGCTGTGGACCTTCTTCACGGGGTCTGGATGAGTTCCAATCTGAGCTCGCAGTATCACGTGCCCTCGTTAACGCTGCGAGTGACAGATAAGATAGGGGCCAAATTAAGTGAAAGCACATAGATCACCTTCCCCTTTAGACAGCTACACGTGTGCAAGAAGGGTAAATGAAATAAATAGGGTGATTACCCGAGGTTATAGTTGATTATAAGTAATTTGATTGAAATTTTATACTGTAATACTGTGCTGCTGCTGATTGTTTTAATCATGTATGGATTCTGGTAAATAACGGAATCTATGGACTAGAGTCCCAAGTATATTCTGAGTCTGTTTGCTAACCTTGTTTATTGTGCACAAAAGAACTGAGCAACTCTAAAGAGGTGTTGTTTTAACCATAACCTGAGTCTGTTTACTGACATTGTAGTGTACTAAGAGACAAGCAACTTTTAACTTGGCATGATGCTTTGTGATTGTAGTTTGTGATAAGAGGGACTACTGCAGTTTCCCAGTTGACAGACGTGTCACGTGTGTGAAAGATTGCAGGGATTGCAAATTTTTCAGCGTATGGGAAGGGCAGGGATGATTAACCCTAAGTGTGCATATCATGTATGGAAGAAGGGATACAGTCTACAGAAAATGTGAAGAAAAACAAACTATGTTGTGCATTTCAATTATGCTGTATAATATTGGCCTGATCAACCAATGCAAGCGTATATTGAAATCTGCAAGATATTGAAGTTTGCAAACTGTTTTTTTTTTTATTATTTAATTTATGGGCGCCCAACTTATGAAAAAAAAAGGACTATAAAACTATGGTACCAAAAGGACACGCCCTTGCGCTTGCGAAACTGTGTCATTTTGTGTTTTATGGTGTCTTGTGTGTGGGACATAAAAGTTTAGTGTTTGTTCCGTTAAGTATATTCTCAGATCTGTGTCTAACAGAAACTTTCTGTCTGTGACTGTTTCGCATGTTTACAAGTCTTGTGAATAATCTCCTATATAATAGCCCAGATCTGTGATTTTGTGATTCATTTGCTAACGCTGGGCGGAGTCACAACAGTGGGCGGAGTTATTCAAATGAGTCACAGATCTGGCCAAATCTATAGGACACTAGGAGCAGCTGCAGAAGCAGATAATATGGACATGGCACAGGCAGGGGTGCATAGTCATACCTCCCAGCTTTCTTCATAAGCTTTCTTTAGGCAGAAGGAGGGAAACACACACACACACACACACACACACACAAACACACACACACACACACACACACACACACACACACAGCGAAAAGGGGGCGTGGCTTCACGGGAGGGTCCCCGTTTTCGTCAGTGAGGGGGCATGCCCAGCGCTCTGTGAGCTGCTGGCATGCCCCCAGGGGCTGATTATGAGTCCGGGGGGCACAGGGTACTTGAGACAGGGAAGCCCTATCTCATTGCTGTGCCTGCTGTGGGTTGGGGGCGTGGCCTAATCGCGCCCGCGAGGCCACGCCCCTTATGCAAATTTCGGGATTTTTTTTTTTTTTTTTTTTCCCAAGGAATTTTGGCTCCTCAGCTAGGGGTAAATCCAGAGGAGGTGGTCGCTTCCCCCTACACACCCGCACAGGCAGAAGAAAACAGGGAGACTGCTGCCTCCCTGCAACACCACAGACCAGCTGCTGCGTGTGCTGACTGTAGCACAATGCTGCCGTTGTTGCTGGGGGAGCTTCTGAGCTGGGACAGAGCTACTCGAGCCGGGGGGACCCCTAAAACTGTGGGGCCAACGGTACGTACCGCCTGCCCCCCCCCTTAATCCGGCTCTGCTGCTGGAACCCCCCCTTAATCCGTACCCCCTGATGCCCCCTCTCCCTCTGTCTCCACTATTCACCGCTGCTCTGCTAAGCAGAACAGCGAGTACAGGAGCTTTCCAACTGCCCCCCACCGCAGGACACTGCGACCCGCGGGTGGGACAGCGGGACAGACCCCAAAAACTGGGACTGTCCCGCGAAAATTGGGACATTTGGGAGGTATGGGGGGGTGTGAGGGGGTATGCCATACTTGACCCCCACATCAGCATACTCAGCAGGGTCTCTCTGGTGGGGAGGAGCGTCACTTTCTGGCACACTCCACGCTTCTTAGCTGTAGTTTTGTGGGTCACCAGCCGCTGTGCACTTTCCGTACTGCCTCTGTTATCTCCAGCCCCGGCAACCCCACCGCTAGCTGCAGCGCTGCCACCCACAGTGAGGTGCGCCCAGCTCCTTCACACACTTTAGCCGGCGGGTAGCGCTGCAGAAGTCCGCGCTGCTTGCATGCTATGACCCCCTCCTCCCTCCAGCCGCAGCATCTCCTAGGGGCTAACCAGTCACTCCCAGTCTCACCTTACCACAGTGCCCGGCAGCTGCGCGAGGTCTGCGGTGTGTGACGGAGGAGGGGGGGAGTGATGCGGACGGGCAGAGGAAGCAGGACTACAGCCTAAGAGAGTCAGCCATGCCAAGTCTCCACCAGCAGCAGATCCCAACAGGTTGGAGTGGAACAGCAGCAGCCAGCAGCAGTGACTCCGGTAAGACACATCTGTCTGTCACCACTGTTCTGTCCCTAATACCAATCTCTCCCGTGCCCTGTGTTCTGTCATGTCCCTGTCACCCCTGGCCTTGACCTGCCACCCTTATCCTGGCCCTTTCACCCTTATCCTGGCCCTTTCACCCTTATCCTGGCCCTGTCACCCTTATGCTGGCCCTGCTACCCCTATCCTGGCCCTGTCACCCCTGTGCTTGCCCTGTCAACCCTATACTGGCCCTGTCACCCCTGTTCTGGTCCTGCCACCCCTACACTGACCCTGTCACCCCTATCCTGTCCCTGTCATTTCTGTCCTGGCCCCGTCGCCCGTGTCCTGGCCCCGTCACCCCTGTCCTGGCCCCGTCACCCCTGTTCTGACCCTGTCACCCCTGTTCTGACCCTGTCACCCCTGTCCTGGCCCAGTCAACCCTGTTCTGACCCTGTCACCCCTGTCCTGGCCCTGTTACTGCATACCCTCCAACTACCTTTTTGGCAGGTACAGTACCCGCAGCACCTCCAGACCTCTCCCCAATGCACCACACCTCCGCACCTTCCCCTCCACCACATGCGGCACTCCACCCCTCCCCCACATGCTGTGCCTCCAGACCCCCTACACCACCCGCGGCCCCCACTCCTCCGCCCATTCACCACCCCCAGCAATCTCCAGGCCCCCTCCACCATTCACCCCCCTTATATGTCTCCCCCACACCTGCCCCCCTCCATCCACAGCATCTGCAGACACCCTCCTCCATCCGCGGTCCCCCCCTCACCCACCCCTCCCCCACCAATGGCACCCCCGCACCTGCCCCTCCACCACCTGCAGCACCTCCGGACCTCCTTCCCCATCCGCCGCAACACCCGTACCTGCCCCTCCCCTACCCATGGCGCCTGCGGACCCCTACTCCACCAGCGGCACTCCTGCCCCTTCCCATCCCACAGCACCTCCGGAACCCTTCACCCATCTGCAACATCCCCACACCTGCCCCTCCCCCACCCATGGCACCCCTGCCCCTCCCCCACCTGCAGTGCCTCCAGACCCCTCCCCCATCTGCATCCCCCACTCCTCTGCCCCTCCCCCACCCGCAGCACCTCCCAACCCTTCCCCATCCGGGCCCCACCCCCACTTCCTCCCCCCCTCCATCCGCAGCATCTACAGACACCATCCGCAGTACCCCCCGCACCCGCTACATTCTGTACATTGTGGCCTGCAGGTGCTGTTCACGCCGTCGCAAGGGGCTGCGCCTCCTTCACCATCGCACACCCTTTCATTGTGCAATATTTAACCACTAACAAAGGAATGCAGGTGATACTCCATATAACACAAATATTGAACCCCAGAAAGGCATGCAAGGGTTAAGGGGGTGTAGCCCCTTGCGACGGTGTGAAGAGCGCCCATAGGGCGCGATGAAGCTCCTAGTGTTTATATATGTGGTGAACAGAGGAAAGAAAAGAGTTAATGTCCGTGTTCAAATGGCTTTTGGCAGATCTAGAGGATGTGCAGTTATAAATATTCTTTAATGCAATATATTGTGAGAAGGTCTGCCAGCAAATTAATGGCTGGATGCCGTGTGTTGTATTGCGATATAAAGGAAAATAAAAAAAAGTTTTTTCTTGTAAAATAAGTAAATTTAGTTTCCAACGCTGTGTAGCACAGAGAGAGCTAGGGAGCTGTGATAGCCCAGACTCCTACACCCCCCCTTCCTGCAGCAGCATGATGTAGTAAAGAAAAAGAAAAAAAAGTGTTCAGTGAGTTTTGACTTTTTTTCATCTAATGAGATGGATCATAATAAGCAATACTTTAAATATGTTTTGTACTACAAATTTGTTGGAAGACAATGATTGTAATTTTAAATGTTTGTTATACAAACGATCTACTCTTTTTTAATATACGAACTAATATCTTAAACAGATAGTCTGTAGAGAAAGCTGGCAATAATAAAAAAAAGTGTAGTTACGGGAGCATAACTGTAATCAGGAAAAATCCCAGCAGCATATACAGGCTAGAAATGTCAGCGCTAACAGCGTCAAAGCTAACAGATCTGCATCTGGCAGACAGTCAAGAAGATGACGTCCTATCGCTGCAAACAGATTTCTCCCTCTCAGAGGTGGGCTGTACGGGGGGAGAGTTTTCAAAGCAGCAGCAGCTAGAATCATAGGGAAAGATAAAGGTATCATTCTGTAAAGTATATGCTGTAAATCACAGATTGCTACAAACAATTAATCACTACGATTCCAGTATTAACATACTTTTAGCCAATTCTTCAAATTTATTTGGTAGAAACCTAATTTGTAAGTTACAGTGTAAAATATACTGTATCACGGATGAGGTATTTTTACAGATTCCAGGAAGTATAGAGTAGGGACAGATTCAGTTGGATACATAGCATACATATATATCACTTGCCCTGTGATTCTATGAATGGAGGTAAAGGATATGCTTGCTAAAATCCATAACAAAGTATAGGCATTGATATATTATAGATTGCAAAGGTTCTTAGTGGACTGCATGATATGCAGTGATGAATCAGGTTCCATAGCCAGAAAGTGTGGGGGTATGATTGTATAGAAAAGCTATACAGATAATGTGAGCGGTGTTGATAAGTGTTCTGAATAAGTGAGTTTTCAGGGAATGCGTGTATGTGGCAAGACATTCCATAGAATGGATGCAGTCCAAGGAAAGTTGTAGTTGTGCATGGGAGCAAGTAATGAGTGTGGATGAGAGACATAGATCTTGTGAAGAGTGAACTGAGTGGACTGGCCAGTCTGAAAGATATTTTGAGATAAGCAAAGAAATGTATAGTATGATGATGTAGTATGATTACTAACCTTGAGTGTAAGTAATGGTAGAATACAGACCTCCCAATGAGAAAAATGTAATGTTGATGGAATAGATTACACTGTATTGGACTAGATTATGCAAAAGATTTATAGACAATCTTTCTTTGTACTTGCAAAAATAACCTACATTCTTTTGTACCTACAGATGGTTTACCCAATATGTGGATGAACTACTGTGGTGTTATAAATTATTTGAAGTATTGGTGTCAGATACTAAACAGTTATGTTTTCTTGCAGAACAGGACAAGGTGTCGCAAGTCAAAATTCAACGGTGTGCTGACATAGTTAACTACCTTGGTCATTATTTGGCACTAGGCCAAAGATAGTTAAACCCTCAGAGGGTGGAGCCTTGGTACACATTTATTAATAGATACATATGTATGACCAGATGATAAATCTCTGAATACAGTCATTTTTTTTGTAAGTGCTATGTGCATGCATTCAAGCTCATAACCAAAGAAATTATAGAAGGTAATACAATATTACACTTTATCATGAATAAGACATTATGGATACACAGTCAGAGCCAAACCATCAACTTATGTATAAGCAAGAACAAAAAAAATGTTTAAAACTGTGGTTAAGCAGTAGATTTTGTATGTGTACATCTTACCTCTGACAGTATACAGCTTTGATACAGTTGTCTTCCTCACCCCCAAAAGTGGGGAGTATAAGGAATATAATGTGAATGAGTAAGACAATTATAAAGAATTACATTGCATATAAAAAAAATGACAGTAACAGGAGAATCATTTCTCTAGCATCCATAGGGGATAATGGGATGGTGAATTACAGTGTGTTAACTGAAAATAGTATGGGAATTAGTGAATTAGTATTAGTAATAATAAAGTGTTGCTGCCAACTTTTACTATGGGAAATGTCATGAGTTATGCACATCTAAGGGTAACTAGCATGAAATAGATTCACAAGCTTTCTATGGTAGGATGAAGTTTAATGGAGAAGTATACATTGTGTTCTGGCATTTGACCAAAATAACAAATTATGTGATAATGAGAGGGATAGTGATGGTGATAAAGAAAGCTATAGCATGTTTACTGCAGATTTTTGGGTTGATTAAAAACAACATTGGCCCTCATTCCGAGTTGTTCGCTCGCAAGGCGATTTTAGCAGTATTGCACACGCTAAGCCGCCGCCTACTGGGAGTGAATCTTAGCATCTTAAAATTGCGAACGATGTATTCGCAATATTGCGATTACACATCTCATAGCAGTTTGAGTAGCTTCAGACTTACTCGGCATCTGCGATCAGTTCAGTGCTTATCGTTCCTGGTTTGACGTCACAAACACACCCAGCGTTCGCCCAGACACTCCTCCGTTTCTCCAGCCACTCCCGCGTTTTTTCCGGAAACGGTAGCGTTTTTTCCCACACGCCCATAAAACGGCCTGTTTCCGCCCAGTAACACCCATTTCCTGTCAATCACACTACGATCGCCTGAGCGAAGAAAAAGCCGTGAGTAAAAATCCAAACTTCATAGCAAATTTACTTGGCGCAGTCGCAGTGCGGACATTGCGCATGCGCACTAAGCGGAAAAACGCTGCAATGCGAAGAAATTTTCCGAGCAAACGACTCGGAATGACCTCCATTGTTTTAATACAACATAGTTTAATGCTAAAAAAAAGGAACTATAGTATATGTAACAGGTGTTAAGGGGTAAAGTAAAGCAACGGAGTTTGCTGCGCTATTTGAGAAATGAATAATAAGGCTAGACGTGTGATCTGTTGTTTCAATGACAGTAAAGTTTCTTTACTGATAGAAAGAGTTTATAGGAGTTTGGAAAATATTTTTCAATTAATATGTGTAATGTTGAGAATAAAAAGTCATAATTTGACAGGGAAGGTTTAAAGAATTAAGCATTATTAATCTACAAAAGAGACAGGAATGGCAGAATTTGAATCATGGCATGGTCCAATCGTTGGTTCAATAGTGGTAGAATTACACCTAAGCCTCTGCTTAGTCTCTCTTCTATATAATTTTTTGGTTATTCTTTTTGGAATCCAGCAAAGATATATTATCCAGAGCAAAGATATATTATCCAGAGCAAAGATATATTATCCAGAGACTGATTCAAAACTACAAAATGATTTGACGGTTCAAATGTGTCACACAAATTATTTAAACAGTTACAAGAATATCAAAAGCTGCAAGAACCTTGGAAAGATATTTAACCAACATGAAAACACACAGTCCGGCACAGGACAAATCACTGAGAGAGTGAAGACGGTGTTATGGTGAGAAGTTGCTTATGTTTCGGTTCCATTACAGATTGCATAGGATGGTCCTGGGCAAGTACCGCTGACTACTGATACAGCCGTTGCAAAAGCTGCAGAAGAAGGACACCTAGATCCGTGAGCTTGCAATGAAATGAAAAGGTCAGAGACCAGAGCTTAAAGGAACCTAAAGACTAAAAAACAATTGTATGGAGATACAGAGACTTTTACTACTGTTACTAACACAGAGTTGTATTTGAATGAACCCTTCAATCGAGATGGAGATGATTATGATCATTGATAATAGACTATGTGCTTATAAGCTAATATCCTACAGAACTTTTAACATTTCTGAAAGTATACTGGGAGCGACGTTATTTATAACAGCATTAGGACTTGATTTCTTTTTCTTTGAAGAGAGAGCGGGCAGACGTGTGGTGTAGGTATGAGTACTCATCCATTATTGTGGATGGGAATTATTTCAATAAGACCCTTCCTTCCTCTTTTGTTTCTAAGCAGGAAATCCAGAGAGATTTATGACCGGTGTAACGAACACCCTTTGAAAAACGTGGTTGTGCGTATTATACTCCACTTGAAGAGAGATATATATAGATTACTGTATGGATAATTTAATAATTTAAGATATTATTCTGAGGAGTATCCAGTCCAGCAATACCATTAATTGTTGGAAAGATTTTGGGTACTGCTGCTATATAAATTGTATTACTAATTATTATTATAATTGTTAGATATGTATACAAAGACATCAGCATTGTATAGTAACAGACCAAAGTTCTCTATGTAAGTTACATTTGATGCGATTACCAAAACTTTATAGAGTTGTGATAATAGTGAAACAGGTACATGTGTATAGATACAACAGTATCTCAAGAAAGAACCACTAGTGATAATATCAGCTACACATATTGGGTGTATTTCAGTTAGTGGAAATAAAATAGGTCAATAATACAAAAAAAAAATTAACTTATGCAGATAGGAAAGATTGATTTAAGGGAATGTGAAAGGATTGTTACAATATACAAATCTAATGTTTCTAGATGTGCTAGATATAATGAGTTAGGTATATAAATAGTAATGGTTACATAGGATGTTCATTAAAGTTTATGATTTAGTAAATGTATTCTACCAGGAGTAGATTCAAAGGCTAAAGGAGATATCATACATAATGGAGAATGTTAGTTGTCACTATGTCCTTAGGATATGATATATAATTGATTACCTATTAATTCTGAAGATGTTTGTTATTTAAGAAGATTAATTTAGCAATTTTATACAAAAACACATAATAACTTGAGAAAAGTTTTCTTGCAGAAGAGTGATTGACTCAGTAATCAGGAAACATGTTCCTGCCACCAGAGCATCAATAAAACCTCGAATTGGTAAAGGTGGCTAATAAGTTCTCCTATGGCTAATGGAGTCTATGATTAATCAACTTTATTTCATCTAAAGTTATTGATATCATGACTGAACTTTATGATACACCAGGACATTGGACATTTATGATGATTCCAGGACATTGGACATGAACTATTACGATACCACATTGTTCTACATTTTTTAATACCACAAATTGGAGGATATTGTTGATTTCCGGAAACAGCACTTTGAGCTCACCGCTGTGATTATTTGACCAATGACATTACAGATCCTGATACGTGTATTGCCAAATATATAAAGGAGACCCATGATATAAAAGAAGAACTTTAACAAAGACATTATGATATGGACTGGAAAGGATAAATGTTTAAATCCTAGTATTCAATTTTAAGGATTAGGAAAATGTTTTTTAAGTATATTGTATGTGATGATGTATTCTGTGATGAGGTTTATTCTTTGGTGACCCCGATGTGATTATAGCCATTCGTTTGATGTTCGCTGTCTACAGGTGCGGCCTATGTTGTATTTAGAAGGCTACTGCCAGACGCAGAATAGCAATACTACATGAAATTATTATTAGCGAACTATATATTCCCAGAAATTCCCCTGAGATGACAGGGCACATGGATAATGTCCCTGATCAGAGGGTGGAACTGTCAAATACTGTGACAGAGGCAACATTCTAAAGGCCTAACAGCTATATATATGTACTACGGGATAGTACGTATATTATGCATACACATAATAATCACAATATCAAAGGTGATCTATATTCACCATGATAGTATAAAAGCATAAGAGAATCCATTTTGTTTCTAGCTAGATGATACAGCAGATTCATTTGTATTTCATTTGAACTCTATACAAAGTACAATAACAACTTTGTTGGCTAGTAATAATTCCACATACGCACATCCAAAGTCCAGTTTAATTCCTAATAAGGAGACATGGTTAAATCACTAGTCAGCCTCATCACGAGAATGTCTTGGCTAAATATCCCTTGGTTGTCTTTGCCAATTGTCCTAATATTGCATAACACTGTACTTCAAGAAGTAGGAATTTATATGGGAGGGTTATAAGAATGGGGCGTAACTGTATATTATAAAACTCATTGTATGACATGTATCTGGTGTTGAAGCATTTTGACCCAGGCTTGAGAGGATGTTCCCTCTCAACCTGTATACGGGCGTGGTCTTTATAATAAATAATCAATTGCTTTTTCTAAATCTAATTTCAATTCATTCTTTTACCTAACAACAACTCAAACAACAACAACATGAGTAAAGTAGTAGTTAACAACTACTACAGTACAATAGTCCATTGCTGCATCTTGCTGCTCTGTGTCAGTTCTAGTATCCTCATCAGTGCTCAATATCTGTACTCAGTATCAGTGCTGCATTGTGGTGACCAGTATATAATACTACTACAGTACAATAGTCCATTGCTGCATCTTGCTGCTCCGTGTCAGTTCTAGTATCCTCATCAGTGCTCAATATCTGTGCTCAGTATCAGTGCTGCATTGTGGTGACCAGTATACTACAGTACATTACTAAAAGTCCAGTGTCTTGTGCTGCATCTTGCTGCTGTAGGGTGCAGTGGTAGTGTCCTGCCACTGTGCATAGGTCATCATCATTCCAGTCACAGTGGTATCTGGTATCTATCTAGTGGTATCTAATTCCAGATATATTACTGGCATATAATTCCACATATTAAAAAATAGAGAACAAAAATTTGGAGGGTAAAATAAGGAAAGATCAAGATCCACTTCCACCTAGTGCTGAAGCTGCTGCCACTAGTCATGGCAGAGATGATGAAATGCCATCAACGTCATCTGCCAAGGCTGATGCCCAATGTCATAGTAGAGAGCATATAAAATCCAAAAAACAAAAGTTCAGTAAAATGACCCAAAAATCTAAATTAAAACCGTCTGAGGAGAAGCGTAAAGTTGCCAATATGCCATTTACAACACAGAGTGGCAAGGAACGGCTGAGGCACTGGCCTATGTTCATGGCTAGTAGTTCAGCTTCACATCCTCCCGCTAGAAAAATGAAAAGACTTAAGCTGGCAAAAGCACAGCAAAGAACTGTGCGTTCTTCTAAATCACAAATCCCCAAGGAGAGTCCAATTGTGTCGGTTGCGATGCCTGACCTTCCCAACACTGGATGGGAAGAGGTGGCTCCTTCCACCATTTGCACGTCCCCTGCAAGTGCTGGAAGGAGCACCCACAGTCCAGTTCCTGATAGTCAAATTGAAGATGTTAATGTTGAAGTACACCAGGATGAGAATATGGGTGTTGCTGGCGCTGAGGAGGAAATTGACAAGGAGGATTCTGATGGTGAGGTGGTTTGTTTAAGTCAGGCACCCGTGGAGACACCTGTTGTCCGTGGGATGAATAAGGCCATTGACATGCCTGGTCAAAATACAAAAAAAAAAATCACCTCTTCGGTGTGGAATTATTTTAACAGAAATGCGTACAACAGGTGTCAAGCCGTGTATTGCCTTTTCAAGCTGTAATAAGTAGGGGTAAGGACGTTAACCACCTAGGAACATCCTCCCTTATATGTCACCTGGAGCGCATTCATCAGAAGTCATTGACAAGTTAAAAAACTTTGGGTGACAGCAGAAGCTGTCCACTGACAACTAAATCCCTTCTTCCTCTTGTACCCAAGCTCCTGCAAACCACACCACCAACTCCCTCAATATCAATTTCCCCCATAGACAGGAACACCAATAGACCTGCAGGCCATGTCACTGGTAAGTCTGATGAGTTCTCTCCTAACTGGGATTCCTCAGATGGATCCTTGAGTGGAACGCCTACTGCTGCTGTTGTTACTGCTGGTGCTACCGTTGTTGCTGCTGGGAGTCGATCGTCATCCCAGAGGGGAAGTCGGAAGCCCACTTGTACTACTTCCAGTAAGTAATTGACTGTCCAACAGTCCTTTGCGAGGAAGAAGAAATATCACAGCAGTCATCCTGTTGCAAAGCGGATAACTGAGGCCTTGACAACTATGTTGGTGTTAGACGTGCATCCGGTATCCGCCACTAGTTCACAGGGACTAAGAGAATTGCTTGAGGTAGTGTGTTCCCAATACCAAATACCATCTAGGTTCCACTTCTCTAGTCAGGCGATACCGAGAATGTACACAGACGTCAGAAAAAGAGTCACCAGTGTCCTAAAAAATGCAGTTGTACCCACTGTCCACTTAAACATGGACATGTGGACAAGTGGAGCAGGTCAGACTAAGGACTATATGACTGTGACAGCCCACTGGGTAGATGTATTGCCTCCCGCAGCAACAACAGCAGCAGCGGCAACAGTAGCAGCATCTTGCAAATGCCAACTCGTTCCTAGGCAGGCTACGCTTTGTATCACCGCTTTCCATAAAAGGCACACAGCTGACAACCTCTTACGGAAACTGAGGAACATCATCGCAGATTGGCTTACCCCAATTGGACTCTCCTGGGGATTTGTGATATCGGACAACGCCACCAATATTGTGCGTGCATTACATCTGGGCAAATTCCAGCACGTCCCATGTTTTGCACATACAATGAATTTGATGGTGCAGAATTTTTTAAAAAACGTCAGGGGCGTAATGGAGATGCTGTCGGTGGCCCGAAGAATTGCGGGCCACTTTCGGCATTCAGCCACCGCGTGCCGAAGACTGGAGCACCAGCAAACACTCCTGAACATGCCCTGCCATCAGCTGAAGCAAGAGGTGGTAACGAGGTGGAATTCAACCCTCTATATGCTTCAGAGGATGGAGGAGCAGCAAAAGGCCATTGAAGCCTATACATCTGCCTACGATATAGGCAAAGGAGGGGGAATGCACCTGACTCCATCGCAGTGGAGAATGATTTCAATGTTGTGCAAGGTTCTCCAACCCTTTGAACTTGCCACACGTGAAGTCAGTTCAGACAATGCCAGCCTAAGTCAGGTCATTCCTCTCATCAGGCTTTTGCAGAAGAAGCTGGAGAGATTGAAGGAGGAGCTAAAATGGAACCATTCCGCTAGGCATGTGTGCTTGTGGATGGAGCCCTTCATTCGCGTAACCAGGATTCACGGGTGGTCAATCTGTTGAAATCAGAGCACAACATTTTGGCCACCGTGCTCGATCCTAGGTTTAAAGCCTACGCTGTATCTCTCTTTCCGGCAGACACAAGTCTGCAGATGTTCAAAGACCTGCTGGTGAGACAATTGTCAAGTCAAGCAGAACGTGACCCTCCTTCATTTTCTCCCGCCACTGGAGCTGCCAGGAAAAGGATAAATGGTGCAGGATTATATGAGTGACAGCATCCAAGTAGGCATGTTAGACAGTCCGTACGTATACTGGTAGGAAAAAGAGGCAATTTGGAGGCCCTTACACAAACTGGCTTTATTTTACCTAAGTTGCCCCCCCCCCTCCTCCAGTGTGTACTCCGAAAGAGTGTTTAGTGCAGCCGGTAACCTTGTCAGCGATCGGCGTAGGAGATTACTTCCAGAAAATATGGAGAAGATGATGTTCATCAAAATGAATTATAAACAATTCCTCCGCGGAGACATTCACCAGCAATTGCCTACAGAAAGTACACAGGGACCTGTGATGGTGGATTCCAGTGGGGACGAATTAATACTCTGTGAGGAGGGGGATATACACCGTGAAAGGGGTGAGGAATCGGACGATGAGGAAGAGGTGGACATCTTGCCTCTGTAGAGCCAGTTTGTGCAAGGAGAGATTGATTGCTTCTTTTTTGGTGGGGGCCCAAACCAACCAATCATTTCAGCCACAGTCGTGTGGCAGACCCTGTCGCTGAAATTATGAGTTTGTTAAAGTGTGCATGTCCTGTTTATACAACATAAGGGTGGGTGGGAGGGCCCAAGGACAATGCCATCTTGCACCTCTTTTTTTTTATTTATCTTTGCATCATGTGCTGTTTGGGGGCTATTTTTTTAAGTGCCATCCTGTCTGACACTGCAGTGCCACTCCTAGATGGGCGAGGTGTTTGTGCTGCCCACTTGGGTAGCTTAGCTTAGTCATCCAGCGACCTTGGTGCAAATTTTAGGCCTGATACAATTATGTGAGGTGTGAGGTGTTCAGAATAGACTGGAAATGAGTGGAAATTATGGATATTGAGGTTAATAATACTATAGGATCAAAATTACCCCCAAATTCTATGATTTAAGCTGTTTTTGAGGGGTTTTTGAAAAAAAACACCCGAATCCAAAACGTACCCGAATCCGACAAAAAATTTTCAGGGAGGTTTTGCCAAAACGCGTCCGAATCCAAAACATGACTGCAGAACCGAATCCAAAACCAAAGCACAAAACCCGAAAAATGCCCGCTGCACATCTCTAGTTACTTTATACTGCACAGGACTATGGTATATTTACTATTTTCTGCACTGCATTGCGGTTATGGTATACATTTAATTTGCCGACTGTTGGAATCCCAGCGGTCAGGATACCGCTGTCGCTGGAAAATCATACTGAACCCGCGGTTATTAATGTGGTACATAAACATGATGTACAGTACTAGCAGTACAGTATATATATATTTATCAATGGGAACAAGCCATGCACTAATGGTTAGCCAAGCCTCTATGGTGACTGACCACAACCCTAAGCATGGGCCACTCCCACTGCATTCCCCTGAGGGGCCCTTCTTGCCCCAGTCCAACACTGCCTGCTACTACTGTATATAGAAGTTATTTATAAACCTTTATTTATATAGTACCAAAGTATGACTTTACAGAAAATGCTTATTAATCACTTAAATCTGTGCATATGCTAAGGTTTAGACCAGGGGTTCTCATACTCGGTCCTCAGGACCACACACGGTTCACGCTAAGTCCATCTGCACTGTGTGTCACCAACTGTCACATTTTAAAAAGCTACAGGTGACCTGCAAAACATGAACCGTGTGGGGTCCTGAGGACCGAGTTTGAGGACCTGTGGTTTAGACAAAGGTCGCTAACTATGGGGGTAATTCATACTTTTTTACTGATGCCTGCATGGTCACCATGTACTATTGTAATGTGCAAGATCTACATTAATGGCATGTATGGAGGGCGTGTGTGATTGTGGTGAATGGTGATGATAGTATATTTCTCCCTTTATTTCTACTGAAAGTGAGTTTGGAATATCACCCCATAACTGCCTTCGTATCTGTTCTGTTGGTTGTGGATAAATTATTAGGGAGCTGATACAATAAAGAGGATTCCCTGACACAAAGCAGGGTGTGACACAGAGCAGGGAAAAGGAAACACTATAACGTTGGATGTGATGGAGGTGGGGTGGTGCTACAATGTATCAGACTATGGCGGCTGGATACCTTTGTCTGGTCTTGACCACAAAGGAGATGATGCATCAATCCTTTTGAAAAGGACAAGTGGAGAAGATTCTGATAGCGTCCAATCATCTTCTGTCTAACATTTTACAGACTGTACTGGATAAATGGTAGCAAGGAGCAGGGATGGATTGGGGATGTCTCTCAGCACTGCCATGTTTGTTCAGGCACAAAAAGGGGGCGTGATTCTGGCACATGGGGTCATGCCACAAGTCACGGGGGCCTGGCCTTACTGACACCCCTTAGTCTCTGTATGCCGGGAGGGGGAGTTGCTCAGCCAGCCCCTGTCTATATGAGCCAGGTAGCAAAGCAGAGTACTTGGCCAGCTCCCGTCTCTCTTCGTGGAAGGACTGGCCCATCAGGCCATCAGCCCATCAGGCATGGGCAGTCCGGCCCTGACTGGAAGTTAAAGAGTTGCTATAGGTAACCTTCCCACTTGTCCTCTTTAGAAGGTTTGATACATCTTCTCCAGCTTCTGAAGAAGAGTGGTCATGTGACATTAAGGGCGGTATTCAAATGATGTATGTTCGGTGTGTGAAGGGGATGAAAATAATTAAATAACGCCCTAAATGTTAAACTTGAAAGTATGGAGAGAAGCCAAAGTGTCACACATGGGCCAAATGTAATAGAGTGAGCGTTTCAGAAAGTGAGAGACTTGGTAAGGTTTTGCAGGTTTTTTTTTAAAGTGCCAATCATTTACACAGCAAAATCAACCTGGTTTTGCAGTGTAAATGATTGCCACTTAAAAAAAAAAAGAAAAACCTTACCAAATTCCTCACTTTCTGAAACTCTCACTATATTACATTGAGTAAAGCCAGTATGATCCAAAATCAGTAAATGGGAAGGAGGGAACATAACTTGAAGATATGATGGAGTATTGGTGAGTAGCACAATAATCTTGTTGTGAGGGTCAGAGACTGCTAAAAACATGTTGCTAATATTTGCAAACCTGATTCCGCAACTGTAGCCATTGCTTATGGAAATTTTGGAACTGCCAGACTTAGGGGTCTATTCATGTTGCAGTGAAAAGTGTTGCAAAGTGAGCCAGTGGAGACGTTGACCATGGCAACCAATCAACTGCTCTGTATAACTGTATAGTATGCAAATTTTAAATGTTACTTCAATGCTGATTGGTTGAAATGGGGAACTTCTCCACTGGTCTCATTTCTCCACAGTTTTCATTGTCACATGAATAGACTCCTAAGTCTGGCAGTTGCAAAATTTCCCTAAGCAATGGCTACAGTTGCAGAATCGGGTTTGCACATATTAGCAAAATGTTTTTAGTAGTCTCTGACCCTCACAACGAGATTATTGTGAAACTCCCCAATACTTTATCATATCTCCAAGCTCCGGTACCTGCTTCCAATTACTGATTTTGGGGGTATTTAATAGAACATAATCATCTCATAAATGCTGGAAAATGTGATACTGTATCTATGTTCTCTGGAGATGTAGATAAATATCTCCTTTCCAGTGGCAGTTGCAGAGCAGTTCACAATTCAAATAGGGGAGCCATAACAACTGCCACCTCAAACACTGCCAGAAATTGCTGTTTGGGACTCATTGGCAGTTGGTGTGTCTTCCCTGTTTGAATTTTGGACTGTGCTGCAACTGCCACTGGAGAAGAGATATTTATCTCCATCTCCAGAAAACATAAATATCAAATTTTCCAGCTTTATTGAGATAATTCTGTTTTATTAAATATCCCCCTTCGGCTTTTCAGTGCTTCATGAATAGACCCCAATATTACCTCCAGGAACAGACCACCATATACTGTATGTCACAGATGCTGTCCCAAACAGAATATTTGTGGTACAGAGGAGCTTACAATCTATATTAGCTATCACACAAATGTAGTGGGAAGAAGGATGTTGGACAGTGATGATGTTTCAGTGTCATGATAAACAATGATCTTACTCAACACAACAACACTTCACTACACAGAAATATTGTTTTCTAATGAAGGCGCTTGATGGATCTGATTCCCCTATGTCACCCATCCAGCCACCTTCGGAATTGGGGGCATCTTTATTTGAGAGTTTCCTCCAGTCTGTGATCCTATGCATGTGTCAAAGTCGAAAAATATTGCAGTACACACATCAAGTACAAACTACACACATATGGCCTCCGTGTGCGTACTTATTCTGCCGTGCGTGCACATATCCGCAATTTGCATATGGTCGCAGCCGCGGTCCTGCGCATTAGCGCGTGGGAGCGGTATTTACGGTAGAGTTTGTGAACGCATAGAAAGCTATCAAAACACATTACATATTTAAATCCAAATAGTGCACAATGTACACATAGTCTCCCTGCACCACATCAGTAAGTTACAGCAGTTTAAATGGTAACAGAACAAAGGGATTCACCTTTACGGGATAGGAGGGGACAGAACAAGGTTATAAGGTGGTGTTTGGTATCCAGCTGTAGGGTATTTTAAGGGTAACATTCTGGTGTTGGTCTGCAGCAGATCGCATGTTCCTACTTATAGTTATGTGCAGGAGCAGAATATAGATATAAACTGTATTTACTGTACATTATGTATGCGGCGGGAATCCAGAGGAGACCACCCACAAGAGCAGTTGGAACAGACATCGCCCACCTATTCAAACCGACCTATGACCTCTCCTGTACTGTAAATGACCATCCCTATGTCCAATGGACAAAGAGATTACAGTATCCATTGTGTTAGGTTTTGGAAGAATTGTATAAAGAGAGCCTGCTGCAGGCCTGGTCAGACACAAGACTCACAAAGTTTTTCTATCTAGATGACGGAGGATCAGACTGGGTAGCGCAGCGAAATCCAAACAAGTATGTAACATTGACTGTAGCCATTATTCTGTTGTATTGTATTATATTGTATTGTATATATTGTAACCCCCTTTCAGTAATAATATGCTGTGGTATCGGAACCCAGCAGTTTAATTACAATCTGGTGTCGTGTCTTCCTTTCCCTGCTAAGGTTTAAAGTGTATTATTATCGCATTGCATAGCTGTTAAGGGTTTGCGGTGTATCTCTGGGTGTGTACGCGCTGTGTGTACTTTGTATCGTCAGCGCGGCGTTTGTGCGCAAAGTCTGTACACAGTACGGGACTCTTTACGCTAATAGCGTAAAGAGTACGTAGAGTGTGTATTAAGTATAGCGGCCGCAGCGGCTCCATGGTAAAGTGTATTTAAAGTGTGTTTAAGGTATAGCTTTCATCCCTGTATATAAATCAACATTCTCAATTGGGGGCTCCGTCAGGGATTCCACATACTCACAGCCTAACAGGTCACAGCAGACTTAATCTATCAGCAAAAGGGTGGACAGAAAGTATCTTACGTAACCTTTTCTTGGTCGGTGGATACACTAAAAACCCTACTTGTGTGCTGATTAGATGACGTCTGCTCTGTATGGTTTGCAGAGATGCTGGTAGAACCCGTAAAGTAAACAGGAAAAAAGCTATTTAAAAAACTGTGAATTTTTTTGGCGTCAAACGCGTACAAAACAGAAGGCACCCATACCCTTTGTATACCCTCTCACACTGTTGCCATAAGACTCAAATTGTTAGATTAATTTAGATCTGTGTGAAACCGGTTACATTTTGTTGCTATATAGTTAAAACTAAAATAAATGTTTAAGGAAGTAAGTGTAAAGCACAAACACAGTTCTGGCCCAGTCGTAATAGGGTTAAACGGAACAAGTGTGTGTTGTGTTTAGTGGGCAATAGTAGTTTTTATTGCTCACATTTATAGAAGTTGTGTGATTTGTTTTATTGCGTACGCACATTGGTACATGTGGTACGGAACGTGAGGACAGCGTACAAAAAAAACGTGCACGTGGCACAAGACCGCACACGTGGCATAGAGGTACGCACGGTTGCATAATTACGCAAGCTTGCGTAGGGTTGTGTGTGCATAATAAAACAACACAATAGTTTGTTTAGTTTAAAGGTGGGACAGTAGCCATGCTACAATAGCACAAAACTGCCCGGTTTCTAAAGCAGATTAATATAAAAAAAAAAATTTAGTATAAAAACATTTTTTTAAATTGCCTCTGAGGTAAAGCTGCCAACCTGAATGAATCCAAATTTTCTGTACAGAAAAACACAGTGTATTTGAGTGAGCGAACGTAGGAGTGAGTGGATATTTGAACCCCGGGAAATCTGGATCCCGTCGTGTGGTACATCAAGTAAGAGGAGGCTTGGTGGCGTGAAGTGGCTGACTCACGTTAGTTTAAGGTTTAATACACAAATCGTGAGGTGATTTGCAAAGGAGCGTGATAGTGCATAAGTATTGCAAAGTATTGAAGTAAAAAGGTTTTTGTATTACGCTGCGGGCTGAGGGTCACAGTTTGTACATTGACCCGTGGTTGTACGGCAGATAGGCAACAAGTACCTATACGCTGTGCAATTGGACAGCGCATTTGTTGGTGTGATATACACAGCGCAACTTGATACCCCTTTACGAACTTTTGCGTAAAATCGCAGTATCATGAGCGCTGTGTAGAGCATACGCAAGCGTGATTTGTGTATAAGTGTATAGGGAGTTTTCGCTGGTCTCTCTCAGGAAAATCTCCAGCGGTGTATATTCACTGGAATAGGTAAGTCACTCCTAAACACTTCCAGTGAATAGAAACCAAATAGGGGCCTTACTGGGTTCGCGGTGGTCACTATTGGAGTGAGTCGTGGTACTCGGCGGAGAAGGAGTGGGTGAAAGCGCTCTAAGAACTTTCACTGTCTATTCGTATTGTGCATTGGGGATTGCGTAAAAAGGAAAAATTCCGCGATGGGATCCAATTGCACAAGCGGTGGACGTTTTGTAGCCAGGGTTCAGGTTGAAGAGCCGCGGCCCAAGGGGTCAGCGAGGTTTGTTATTTGTGGTAAATATGGATCACACACGGGACACTTTTTGTCTGAATGGGTACGTATGACTGACAAAGATAGGGTACCATTCCCTAGGGTGGGCAGCTTTGAACCAGAGGTATTACAGAACTTAAGGAAAAGGATATGTCTGATAAAATCCAAGAAACAAAGGATTAGACATACAGATTGTTTACATTTATGGCAACAGGAGGGGGATGTGCAAAGGGAATTAGCTCGCGCAGCAGGTTCCAAACCTAGCGGGAAAACAATGGCGACCGCACCACCACCACCATATATTGTGGGGGAGAAAGTGGCTACAGACAATGGTACATTGGTACAGGATAGGAGAGTAATTGATAAATGTACTAACGCTAACCCTTGCCAGTTGAGCAGGAAGATGAGCCCAGCACGATATCGGCACTCTCTCTAGCAGCCACCATACAGGACACTCAGGTGGGCACGGCCCAACCAACAAGAGCAATAGTCAGGCCCCCTAGTGGAGGAATAAGTGAGGTTGTGTCCACAGGTAAGTACAGTACCATACATTATGCAGAGACAATAGCTCCCCACATTGTAGAATCAAACCAGAATGATGTAATTGAATTAAATCCTGTCAGGGTGATTGCAGTCCCCAATGGGAAGACTGACGCTCAGGGAGTCACTCCCATCAGGAACATTGCCATGCACTGTCCCTGGTCCCGAGCAGAGTTAAGGTCAATTATGTCAGAATTTCCCGATCCCAGAAAAGATCTAGTCGCATGCCAGAGGTTCATTAAAGAGTTAGGTAACGCCAACGAACCCACGAACAAAGATTGGCGAACAGTGCTACGGGTATGTTTACCCTCAAATATTGACCCCACAAAATTCATAACTGATTGTAAGTTAGACGCAGAAGTACCTCTCACTGATGAATACAATCAGGAGAATGTACGGCAAATCAATCTGCAATTAGGAGTATATTTCCCTACTGTTGTCAAGTGGAATAAAATCTTTTCCATAAGACAAAAGGAAGGTGAAATGGCATCCAAATATTTCCATCGAGCACTGCAGGAAATGTCTAGATACACTGGGATCGAGGACATAAAAGATAATGCGCATCACAGGGAGGTAGCTGTTACTGTATTAATGGACGGGTTAAAAGAGGCATTAAGAGCAAGGGTACAGACCTCTCTACCAAACTGGAGAGGTATCTCGGTGGCTGCATTGAGAGAGTCCGCTATCGAGCACGACAGGAACATCAGTAAGCACAGGGAGTCTCAGGGGGAAAAGCTGATGACAGTGAGTATAGACGCACTTACCAAAAAGCCATATCTGCCGAAACCCCAGACCCCTGATGGTAAGTCACGTATAGTAGCATGCTATGCTTGTCACCAGGTAGGACATTACTCGAGGGAATGTAAGAATAAAGGTACACATAATGTATACCGACCCCCTAGACCAGGATATGAACCACACTACAATGCATATAATTGGGATCAGGGACCACTTAGGAGAAATTACGAGCCACATGCAGGGGAAACAAGGAGGTACCCACCAAGGAGAGACTGGCAGGCCTCCGAAAATTCTCAGCTACCCCCCTCACATATTGTAGCTGCCAATGCACTGTGGGAGGGTCTCAACACACAATAGGGGTTGGGCCACACCTGTAGTCTGCAGCCAGTGAAGTTGATTGCTAGCCTTGGTAGTCAACCTGAGGTAACGGTTGATGTAGCTGGTGTACCATTACCTTTTCTCGTAGATACAGGGGCGGCCAGGTCAGTGTTAAATTCAACGATAGGTATAAAAACCACGGGTAAAACAATTTCGGCAATGGGAGTAACAGGAACTGTGCAACAATACCCTTTGAGTAAGCCGGCAGAGATTACGATAGGGCCTTTGCAAACCAAACATTCTTTTCTGCTGGCTGCATCGGCTCCGACTAATCTACTCAGCAGAGACCTATTGTGTAAAATGCGGTGTCTCATATATTGTACTCCTGAGGGTGTCTTTTTGGATATACCTGGGAACCAGGCTCAAGAAGTACAAGATATATTAGACACCCCTCAAAGGCTAATGTCACATTCTACTGTTATAGACAAGTGTCCATCAAAGGTAGAGGAAATGATCTCACAAATACCGGGTTCTCTTTGGACCAAAGATGGACAAGACACTGGATTGATGGCAAATGTAGCTCCAGTAGTAGTGCAAGTAAAAGATGGTAGTATAGCTCCAAAAGTCCCTCAGTATCCTCTGAAGCCAGAGGTAGAATTAGGAGTGTACCCTGTCATAGAGCGGCTGCTACAGCAGGGCATCCTAGTCAGGATGTCCAGCACCGCCAATAGTCCCATCTTCCCTGTGAATAAGAGGGGTTATAGGCTAGGGGGGGAGGGGTTATAGGCTAGTGCAGGATCTAAGGGGGATAGACAATATAGTTGAGAGCCAATTCCCCGTAGTGCCCAATCCAGCAGTCATCCTCATGCAAATTCCCTCTACGGCAAAATGTGTAGCTGTCATTGACCTCTGTTCTGCTTTCTTTTCTGTCCCTCTTCACCCTGACAGCCAATACCTTTTTGCTTTTACATACAGGGGAGTACAGTACACCTGGACTCGTCTCCCCCATGGTTTCATTGACAGCCCAAGTATTTTCTCTCAGGCCTTGCATGACTATTTACAATCCTTTCAACCTGAGAGTGGATCAGTGCTAAAACAGTATGTCGATGACTTATTGTTGTGTTCTGACTCACTCGAATCGTCCTTGAAAGACACGAAACAGCTTCTGTTTTATCTTTCCCAAATGGAACACAAGGTTTCAAAGGATAAGCTGCAGTTGTGCCAGACCAGGGTAAAATATTTGGGACATTGCTTGACCCAAGGACTTAGACACCTCACCGCTGATAGAATACAGGCGATTCGCGACATGACTCTGCCACAAACACAACAACAGATCCGCACTTTCCTTGGAATGTGTGGGTACTGTTGAAACTGGATTCCAGGGTTCTCCATACTGGCTTTACCTTTGCAAGAAATGGTCTCTTCAAACAAACCAGAAAGGGTCTCGCACACAGATGAGTCCGAACTGGCATTTGAGAGACTCAAATAGTGCCTATCACAGGCACCTGCATTAGGTATGCCAGATTATGAAAAGCCCTTTGAATTGTACGGTACAGAAAGTGCAGGGTGCGCGGCAGGCGTTTTAACTCAGAGACATGGTGATGCCAGCAGACCGGTAGCATACTACAGTGCACAGTTGGACGCGGTAGCGCGGTCTCTCCCCACTTGCTTGCGAAGTGTTGCAGCGATAGCTTAGCTGGTAAGTAAAAGCGAGGACGTAGTGTTAGGACATGACCTGACCATTCATACACCTCATGCAGTATCAGCCTTACTAAACTCAGCCCAAACCAGACATGTCTCATCTGCTCGGTTTACAAAGTGGGAATTATCACTGATGGCCCCGGTAAACATCACCATTAAGAGATGCAGCTCACTAGATCCTGCAACTTACTTGCCAAGTGTGCCTGGACAGGCACAAAGGGTGGAGGATGAGAATAATGGTGAAGGAGGATTTAGTGCAGATACTGATATGCATGATTGTATGGAATACCTGAATCAGACTTTCACAGCGAGACCTGACATCAGTGACAACCCACTGGAAGGAGTAGACTTTACCTTCTACACTGACGGTAGTTGCCACAGACAGACAGAATCGGGAGACTTGTGTACTGGATATGCAGTTGTAGACGACAGAGGTATCATAGAAGCTGAACCCCTGGGCCCACCGCACTCAGCACAAGTTGCTGAGTTGGTCGCCCTAACCAGAGCGTGTGAATTGGCCAAGGGTAAGTCAGCTAATATATACACAGATTCTAGGTACGCCTTTGGAGTAGTGCATGATTTCGGGGCCCTATGGCGCCTCAGAATTTTCATGACGGCAGCTGGCACACCTGTAGCGCATGCGTCCCACATAAAAAGACTTCTAACAGCGATACAGGAACCAGACAGAGTGGCTGTTATCAAGTGCAAAGCACAAACTTACAACCAAGACCCAATACAGACGAAGCTGCTAAATCAGCAGCCAGCACCCCCATACAAACGAACATCACATCACTGATGACATTTAACACGATCAACACACAACAATTAATTGAAATGCAAGATTTGTGTTCTTTACAGGAAAAGGCAGTCTGGAGGTCAAAGGGGTATGGCCAGGAATCCTCAGGACTGTGGACAGGTGGACAAGGTAAGCCGGTGGCCCCCAGAGCATATCTTCCAAGCTTAGCTGAGGCGGCACACGGTCTGACTCATCTGAGCAAAGAGGGTATGTGCAAGCTGGTAAGAGCCTACTGGTGTGCGCCAGGATTCTCTTCTCATGCAGGTAAGAGAGCAATGATGTTTTACTTGCTTGAGAAAGAATATTGGAAAGTCAATACCAACAGAGCAATCCCATATCCCTCAGACAGACGGACCTTTTCAGGTAATACAAATCGATTTCATACAGTTACCACTCTGTAGGAATTTAAAATATGTGTTAGTTTGTATTGATGTATTTTCCAACTGGGTAGAAGCGTTCCCTGCTGCCACAAATACTGCTACGTTCACTGCAAAGAAAATTGTGCAGGAAATTGTGTGTAGATATGGTATCCCTAGAATAATTGAAAGTGACAGCATACGCGCACGCAGGGGGGGTTTCCGAGTACCTAGAACCCCCCCCCCCCTGCCCTCCGATCCATCACCGCTGCTTACCGATGTTTATTTATTTATTTTTAACTGATCCCCACGCTGTGCGGCAGCCGGAAGCTGTCCTCTATCACACTGACTGAGGACTCGGAGACAGGCTGTGGCTGTGCGGCTGGCTCTGGCTGAGTGTAGGAGGAGCTGCTATAGCTGCAGTGGCAGTGTGTGCAGCACCTCCCAGGCAGTTCTTCCGTCTCATGTGACTTCTGGCCAGAGTCGGGTGAGGCAGAGAGTTATGCCCTGCAGCAAACAGGTGTGTGTGTGTACATATACTGGGGCTTAGTTATGCTGGGCAGGTGAGGCACTCAGGCACCCACTGTCCTGATGTTTGAGGGGGAGGGGGACATGATATGTGTGTGTATATGCTGTATGTATGTATGTATGTATGTATGTATGCATGCATGCATGTGCTATGTGTGTGTATATGCTGGCTGTATGTATGTATGTATGTATGTATGTATGTGTGTGTATATGCTGTATGTATGTATATGCTGTATGTATGTATGTATGTATGTATGTATGTGCTATGTGTGTATATGCTGTATGAACATGCTATGTGTGTGTATAGTGTATGTACAGTATGTGCTATGTGTATATTATGTATGTATACATGTTATGTGTGTATATGCTGTACATGTGTGTATATGCTGTATGTATATGCTATTTGTGTATATGCTGTATGTACATGCTATATGTGTGTATATATGCTGTATGTATATGCTATGTGTGTATGTGCTGTATATATGCTATGTGTGTGTATATACTGTGTGTGTATATGCTATGTGTGTGTATATGCTGTATGTATGGTTGTGTGTGTGTGTGTGTGTGTGTGTGTGTGTATGTGTATATATATATATATATATATATATATATACACACTGTATGTGTGTTTATATGCTGTATGTATGTGCCATGTGTGTGTATATGCTGTATGTATGGTATGTGTGTACTGTATATGCATGTATGTATGTATGTATGTATGTATGTATGTATGTTTGTGTGCTGTGTCTGTGTATATGCTGTGTTTGCAGTATGCATGTATATTGTGTGTGTATGTATGCTCTGTGTGTGTGTCTGCTGTGTGTATATGTGTTTTTGTAAGTATGCCATGTGTGTCTGCTGTGTGTGTTTATGCTAAGTGTGTATGTATTTACAGTATGCATGCTGTGTGTATGTATATATTACACATGCATACATACATGTACGGAAACCCCCCCATGAAAATCCTGCGTTTGCCCCTGGACAGGGGTACCCATTTTACAGGTGAAGTCTTTCAGGTCATGTGCAAACTGATGGGAATTAATAGCAAGCTGCATACTCCGTACCGTCCACAGGCGAGTGCAAAGGTGGAGAGAGTGAACAGCACTATTAAGAACAAGCTGAACAAATTAATGGCTGAAACTGGATTGTCGTGGCCAGAAGCTTTGCCACTAGTGTTGTACAGCATCAGAACCACTCCCAGGTCTCCCCTTAACCTATCACCCTTTGAAATTCTTTTTGGTTGACAACCTCATATAATGATAGACCCCCAGGATGATTTGAAATGTAATAATGAAGTGACTGTGAAATATTTGGTTGGGATGAGCCAGCAGCTGAGAAATCAACAAAGAAATTTAAAGCTGGTGATTCCTGACCTGCCAAACAGTAATTGTCATGACATTGAGCCTGGGGATTATGTGATGATTCGAAATTTCTTATGCTCAGGTTGCCTCCTAGACAGGTCGGAAGGACCATATCAAGTCTTGTTAACCAGCACGACAGCATTGAAGGTCACTGAAAGAGAGACTTGGGTCCACTCGTCCCACTGCAAGAAGGTCGCTGACCCGGAGAGAACTCGTGACAAAGAGCAGAGTGTAGAGAATCGCGTATCACTGGAGTGTCTGTTCCGGGAAAGTTGAGAGGCAGGACTGTTGAAGGGCATCTGAGCACAGAGAGTAACAAGACCTAGAACGGTTATCGTACCACTTTCTTTTTTCACCTCCCCCTGCATTTTTCCTTTCTTTTCTCCATTTTATTTTCCTCCTTTCCCCTAACGAAATGGATCGATCACAAGAGACTGCGTTTTGGGTTCTGTTAGTAATTCTGGTTTTGATAAGGACAGTTTGTTTTGGTGAGGGTCCCAGAGAGGTCGAGCAGGGATCTGGAATGGGTTCTGATGGCAAGTATGAATTTGTAGGATCTCAGGATCAGCGCATCACTTTAGTAAAGGTTGGCATCAGTAAGCGCTCTGGTAGTCAGGGAGCTCGGAGGCACTGTGAGGGGTTATTGTCTGAGGAATATTGTATTTGTAGGAATTGTGAGAATATAGTTGAGGATGGGTGCATCCAGACATGTCAGTCTAACCTTAATATCGACATGGACCATCATCCGTTGAGTGATTACCACTCACTAGTGGGTAAGGTCTTAAACCAGACAGAATGCTGGGTGTGCTCACAGGTACCTCAAGGTCAGAGCAAGTCAGGATTATTACCGTACCCTTTAGCAATAGATGAGGTACTCGAATTATGGGGTGGGAGACCGGTGGACAAGAAATTCAATATCTCTAGGCCCTCTAGCTTGAAGCTCCACCAGTATCATGTAGACAGGTACTTACTGTGCTTTAATATTTCCAATTACCGAAAACCAGGAAATTGGGAAGTGACGTTGAATAACCAGACAATGACCTTTTCACACAGAGCTGATAGGCTACCCATAGACTCTGAACTTGTACGCCAAATAGCCAACAGTGGGAGGTATTTTCGGTATAGGTATACTCGTAGAAGCAAGACCATGTGGGTTGGAAAAGTATCGCCAGGGTATTGTGCTCATATCATCCAGTCCGATACTTGTACTGAGCAGATGGGAGAACTAGGGACTGGTTTCTTTACTTGGAAAATTTGTAATATGGTGATGTTATATTTTGTCCCCTATGTTCTCCCAGATGATGCCTATTTCATATGTGGGAGGAAGGCGTACAAGTGGCTTGCCCCGAGCTCAGAGGGATTGTGTTATATTGGGAGAGTACTGCCAGAGGTCATGACCATAACCCATGATAAGATGAAAGACGTTCACCGCAGTGCTCAGGCTCCTTATACTCATACTCACTATGAACACATCATCAAGAGACACCTCATAGATAGGGCAGAGCACGCAGCCTCTGATTTGATCCACAAATCCACCGGGATTCAATTCCTTCTCGCATTAGACATCACCCATACTGCCAGAGGAATTATAAATTATAGGTATATCCATGCGCTAGCAAACTTGATAGATAATATCACTGAGATGTATGACGACACCTTCAGGTATACGGGAAGGGAGTAACAAGCTTACAAGAAGGAACTGATTCAGCACAGGATGGTCCTTAATTATGTTACAGCCGTGACAGGTGGGTACTGTGTTACTCTGGCAACTCAATATGGTGTGAAGTGCTGTACGTATATTACGAACAGCACTGACGACCCCACGGAGATCATCGATCAGAAGATGGACAATATCTTGCAGTTGAAGTGGGAGTTCAGGAAGAAGCACAACCTTACCTTAGCGACTGTGAGTAATGAACTAACCGGCTGGGTCTCATGGTTGAACCCACGCAAATGGTTCTCAGATTTAGGAGAGTGGGCTCAGAATGTTATTATGAGTGTGGGGAAGTTTCTCCTTTGTATCCTGGGAGTCGTCATAATTATTGGTTCGATATTTAGGTGTGTACGAATTCTAATGCGGCGCAAGCACAGCACAACTCCGATGAGTCTAAGGAGCGAGGGCGCTGTTATAGCAGCAGATTTAATTTATGACCCATCCATAGAGACAGTGGGGGTAATTCTAAGTTGATCGCAGCAGGAATTTTTTTAGCAGTTGGGCAAAACCATGTGCACTGCAGGGGAGGCAGATATAACGTGCAGAGAGAGATAGATTTGGGTGTGGTGAGTTCAATCTGCAATCTAAATTGCAGTGTAAAAATAAAGCAGCCAGTATTTACCCTGCACAGAAACAAAATAACCCACCCAAATCTAACTCTCTCTGCACATGTTACATCTGCCCCCCCTGCAGTGCACATGGTTTTGCCCAACTGCTAAAAAGTGTCCTGTGGCGATCAACTCAGAATTACCCCAGTGTTATGATAAGGATTGCAAATGAATTCCATGGCCTGTTTCTTTCACCCGTTTTTCTTTTGTTTCCCCCTCTGCCCAGATACCCATCCGGAAAAGACGTCAGCCCTACCCAAAATGTTTATGTGAATGTATTTTATATATGTGTCTTATCTTCATCTCTGCAACCTCCAGTTAACGGCACATATAGTCGACAGGTGATATCCACATATACTAGCACTCACATATGTTTCCAACTCCATGTATCATCAACTAAATGTGCACCCCATTTGTTGGAACAAGAAGCCGAAAAGAGCTCGGTAGTGTTTGTTGGCCCATTTACAGACCCTTAATTCGGGAAGAGAAGGATTTAATGCATACTTCGCAATACCTTGAAGCTTATTACATATACGGCATGATACATGCCCCTCAGACATGGATTCATACATACATGCTTTTTACTATCCCACTAGGTCATATATTTCCCACCTACAACTCGTGCCCGACCATCCAAACTTCTGTAGATATTGTGTAGATATTTTTCTGTTTATTGATTAGATAGTGGCAGTTATTGGTGACTGCCAAAGGGTTGACTGTCAAAGTCGAAAAATATTGCAGTACACACATCAAGTACAAACTACACACAGATGGCCTCAGTGCGCGTACTTATTCTGCCGTGCGTGCACATATCCGCAATTTGCATATGGTCGCTCCCGCGGTCCTGCGCATTAGCAAGTGGGAGGGGTATTTACGGTAGAGTTTGTGAACGCATGGAAAGCTATCAAAACACATTACATATTTAAATCCAAATAGTGCACAATGTACACATAGTCTACCTGCACCACATCAGTAAGTTACAGCAGTTTAAATGGTAACAGAACAAAGGGATTCACCTTTACAGGATAGGAGGGGCCAGAACAAGGTTATAAGGTGGTGTTTGGTATCCAGCTGTAGGGTATTTTAAGGGTAACATTCCGGTGTTGGTCTGCAGCAGATCGCATGTTCCTGCGGATAGTTATGTGCAGGAGCAGAATATAGATATAAACTGTATTTACTGTACATTATGTATGCGGCGGGAATCCAGAGGAGACCACCCACAAGAGCAGTTGGAACAGACATCGCCCACCTATTCAAACCAACCTATGACCTCTCCTGTACTGTAAATGACCATCCCTGTGTCCAATGGACAAAGAGATTACAGTATCCATTGTGTTAGGTATTGGAAGAATTGTATAAAGAGAGCCTGCTGCAGGCCTGGTCAGACACAAGACTCACAAAGTTTTTCTATCTAGATGACGGAGGACCAGAATGGGTAGCGCGGCGAAATCCAAACAAGTATGTAACATTGACTGTAGCCATTATTCTGTTGTATTGTATTATATTGTATTGTATATATTGTAACCCCCTTTCAGTAATAATATGCTGTGGTGTCGGAAACCCAGCAGTTTAATTACAATCTGGTGTCGTGTCTTCCTTTCCCTGCTAAGGTTTGTATTATTATCGCATTGCATAGCTGTTAAGGGTTTGCGGTGTATCTCTGGATGTGGACGCGCTGTGTGTACTTTGTACTGTCAGCGCGGCGTTTGTGCGCAAAGTCTGTACACAGTACGGGACTCTTTACGCTAATAGCGTAAAGAGTACATAGAGTGTGTATTAAGTATAGCAGCCGCAGCGGCTCCATGGTAAAGTGTATTTAAAGTAGAGATGAGCGGGTTCGGTTTCTCGGAAACCAAACCCCCCCGAACTTCACCCTTTTTACACGGGTCCGAGGCAGGTTCGAACCTTCCCGCCTTGCTCGGCTAACCCGAGCGCGCCCGAACGTCATCATCCCGCTGTCGGATTCTCGCGAGATTCGGATTCTATATAAGCAGCTGCGCGTCGCCGCCATTTTCACTCGTGCATTGGAGATGATAGGGAGAGGACGTGGCTGGCGTCCTCTCCGTTTATTGTTGAAGTTGATTGGTTTATTGCTTAATTGTGGGGAGGACTGGGGAGCAGCTGTTAGGAGGAGTACAGTGCAGAGTTTTGCTGATAAGTGACCACCAGTTTTTATCCGTTCTCTGCCTGAAAAAAACGCTCCATACCATATCTGTGCTCAGTGTGATGCATAATATATCTGTGCTGAGTGCTCACACTGCTTAATTGTGGGGACTGGGGAGCAGCTATAGCAGGAGTACAGTGCAGAGTTTTGCTGACAGTGACCACCAGTATACGTTGTCTGCCTGAAAAACACTCCATATCTGTGCTCAGTGTGCTGCTTTATTGTGGGGACTGGGGACCACCAGTATAATTAATATTATATAGGAGGAGTACAGTGCAGAGTGCACTGCTGTACCTACCTCTGTGTCGTCATCCATTAAGTATACTATCCATCTACATTCTATACCTGTGGTGCATTTCAGTTTTGCAGTTTGCTGACAGTGTCCACCAGTATACTATATATAGCAGTACGGTAGGCCACTGCTGTACCTACCTCTGTGTCGTCATCCATTAAGTATACTATCCATCTACATTCTATACCTGTGGTGCATTTTAGTTTTGCAGTTTGCTGACACAGTGTCCACCAGTATACTATATATAGCAGTACGGTAGGCCACTGCTGTACCTACCTCTGTGTCGTCATCCATTAAGTATACTATCCATCTACATTCTATACCTGTGGTGCATTTTAGTTTTGCAGTTTGCTGACACAGTGACCACCAGTATACTATATATAGCAGTACGGTAGGCCACTGCTGTACCTACCTCTGTGTCGTCATCCATTAAGTATACTATCCATCTACATTCTATACCTGTGGTGCATTTTAGTTTTGCAGTTTGCTGACAGTGTCCACCAGTATACTATATATAGCAGTACGGTAGGCCACTGCTGTACCTACCTCTGTGTCGTCATCCATTAAGTATACTATCCATCTACATTCTATACCTGTGGTGCATTTTAGTTTTGCAGTTTGCTGACACAGTGTCCACCAGTATACTATATATAGCAATACGGTAGGCCACTGCTGTACCTACCTCTGTGTCGTCATCCATTAAGTATACTATCCATCTACATTCTATACCTGTGGTGCATTTTAGTTTTGCAGTTTGCTGACAGTGTCCACCAGTATACTATATATAGCAGTACAGTAGGCCACTGCTGTACCTACCTCTGTGTCATCATCCATTAAGTATACTATCCATCTACATTCTATACCTGTGGTGCATTTTAGTTTTGCAGTTTGCTGACAGTGTCCACCAGTATACTATATATAGCAGTACGGTAGGCCACTGCTGTACCTACCTCTGTGTCGTCAAGTATACTATCCATCCATACCTGTGGTGCATTTCAGTTGTGCGCAGTAAATATAGTAGTAGGCCATTGCTATTGATACTGGCATATAATTCCGCACATTAAAAAATGGAAAACAAAAATGTGGAGGTTAAAATAGGGAAAGATCAAGATCCACTTCCACCTCGTGCTGAAGCTGCTGCCACTAGTCATGGCCGAGACGATGAAATGCCATCAACGTCGTCTGCCAAGGCCGATGCCCAATGTCATAGTAGAGAGCATGTAAAATCCAAAACACAAAAGTTCAGTAAAATGACCCAAAAATCAAAATTTAAAGCGTCTGAGGAGAAGCGTAAACTTGCCAATATGCCATTTACGACACGGAGTGGCAAGGAAAGGCTGAGGCCCTGGCCTATGTTCATGGCTAGTGGTTCAGCTTCACATGAGGATGGAAGCACTCATCCTCTCGCTAGAAAAAAAAAAAGACTTAAGCTGGCAAAAGCACAGCAAAGAACTGTGCGTTCTCCTAAATCACAAATCCCCAAGGAGAGTCCAATTGTGTCGGTTGCGATGCCTGACCTTCCCAACACTGGACGGGAAGAGCTTGCGCCTTCCACCATTTGCACGCCCCCTGCAAGTGCTGGAAGGAGCACCCACAGTCCAGTTCCTGATAGTCAAATTGAAGATGTCACTGTTGAAGTACACCAGGATGAGGATATGGGTGTTGCTGGCGCTGGGGAGGAAATTGACAAGGAGGATTCTGATGGTGAGGCCACACCTCTGACCTGGGCATTCCTGAGGATTCCTGCAAGTGTTATACAGGACGTTGTTCACCATCTGGAGATTCCAGTCCCTTCGGTGTGGACTTTAATAAAGGGAGAACCACCATTTTCGTTGCGTGGGATAGAGAGATTGCTCCAGAACCCCGCCAGGTGGGATACCCGGCTGAATTACCACCAGGGACTTGGTAAATATCCTCCTTCATCTGGATACCTGTTTTTTGCACGTCAACGCATGCGTTGCAGGACTTGTCATCATCCTCCAACAATTAGTTGTTTATCGGCTACTTTTGCATAAAGACTGCCCCAAGTGAAAAAATCACTGACAGAGAGTGGCTTATTAAGGCTCAGTTTTTATTGTGTGTTCAGCACTAGTAGTGCTAGACTATATTATTTGGTTGTTTATGTACATGTGTATTTGTGATATTGATTTTAAAATATATAAATTTAATTGAGCGCAGTTGGCATTTCTTGTCTATTCTGATGGTGAGGTGGTTTGTTTAAGTCAGGCACCCGGGGAGACACCTGTTGTCCGTGGGAGGAATATGGCCATTGACATGCCTGGTCAAAATACAAAAAAAAATCAGCTCTTCGGTGTGGAATTATTTCAACACAAATGCGGACAACAGGTGTCAAGCCGTGTGTTGCCTTTGTCAAGCTGTAATAAGTAGGGGTAAGGACGTTAACCACCTCGGAACATCCTCCCTTATACGTCACCTGCAGCGCATTCATCATAAGTCAGTGACAAGTTCAAAAACTTTGGGTGACAGCGGAAGCAGTCCACTGACCACTAAATCCCTTCCTCTTGTAACCAAGCTCCTGCAAACCACACCACCAACTCCCTCAGTGTCAATTTCCTCCTTACCCAGGAAAGCCAATAGTCCTGCAGGCCATGTCACTGTCAAGTCTGACGAGTCCTCTCCTGCCTGGGATTCCTTTGATGCATCCTTGAGTGTAACGCCTACTGCTGCTGACGCTGCTGTTGTTGCTGCTGGGAGTCGATCGTCATCCAAGAGGGGAAGTCGGAAGACCACTTGTACTACTTCCAGTAAGCAATTGACTGTCCAACAGTCCTTTGCGAGGAAGATGAAATATCACAGCAGTCATCCTGCTGCCAAGCAGATAACTCAGGCCTTGGCGGTGAGAAACGTGGTTCCGGTATCCATCGTTAATTCAGAGGCAACTATAAACTTGATTGAGGTACTGTGTCCCCGGTACCAAATACCATCTAGGTTCCATTTCTCTAGGCAGGCGATACCGAAAATGTACACAGACCTCAGAAAAAGACTCACCAGTGTCCTAAAAAATGCAGTTGTACCCAATGTCCACTTAACCACGGACATGTGGACAAGTGGAGCAGGGCAGACTCAGGACTATATGACTGTGACAGCCCACTGGGTAGATGTATTGCCTCCCGCAGCAAGAACAGCAGCGGCGGCACCAGTAGCAGCATCTCGCAAACGCCAACTCGTTCCTAGGCAGGCTACGCTTTGTATCACCGCTTTCCATAAGAGGCACACAGCTGACAACCTCTTACAGGAACTGAGGAAGATCATCGCAGAATGGCTTACCCCAATTGGACTCTCCTGGGGATTTGTGACATCGGACAACGCCAGCAATATTGTGCGTGCATTACATCTGGGCAAATTCCAGCATGTCCCATGTTTTGCACATACATTGAATTTGGTGGTGCAGAATTATTTAAAAAATGACAGGGGCGTTCAAGAGATGCTGTCGGTGGCCCGAAGAATTGCGGGCCACTTTCGGCATTCATGCACCGCGTACAGAAGACTGGAGCACCACCAAACATTCCTGAACCAGCCCTGCCATCATCTGAAGCAAGAGGTGGTAACGAGGTGGAATTCAACCCTCTATATGCTTCAGAGGATGGAGGAGCAGCAAAAGGCCATTCAAGCCTATACATCTGCCCACGATATAGGCAAAGGAGGGGGAATGCACCTGACTCAAGCGCAGTGGAGAATGATTTCAACGTTGTGCAAGGTTCTGCAACCCTTTGAACTTGCCACACGTGAAGTCAGTTCAGACACTGCCAGCCTGAGTCAGGTCATTCCCCTCATCAGGCTTTTGCAGAAGAAGCTGGAGACATTGAAGGAGGAGCTAAAACAGAGCGATTCCGCTAGGCATGTGGGACTTGTGGATGGAGCCCTTAATTCGCTTAACCAGGATTCATGGGTGGTCAATCTGTTGAAATCAGAGCACTACATTTTGGCCACCGTGCTCGATCCTAGATTTAAAACCTACGTTGTATCTCTCTTTCCGGCAGACACAAGTCTGCAGTGGTTCAAAGACCTGCTGGTGAGAAAATTGTCGAGTCAAGCGGAACGTGACCCGTCAACATCTCCTCCTTCACATTCTCCCGCAACTGGGGGTGCGAGGAAAAGGCTAAGAATTCCGAGCCCACCCACTGGCGGTGATGCAGGGCAGTCTGGAGCGAGTGCTGACATCTGGTCCGGACTGAAGGACCTGCCAATGATTACTGACATGTCGTCTACTGTCACTGCATATGATTCTCTCACCATGGAAAGAATGGTGGAGGATTATATGAGTGACCGCATCCAAGTAGGCACGTCAGACAGTCCGTACGTATACTGGCAGGAAAAAGAGGCAATTTGGAGGCCCTTGCACAAACTAGCTTTATTCTACCTAAGTTGCCCTCCCTCCAGTGTGTACTCCGAAAGAGTGTTTAGTGCAGCCGCTCACCTTGTCAGCAATCGGCGTACGAGGTTACTTCCAGAAAATGTGGAGAAGATGATGTTCATCAAAATGAATTATAATCAATTCCTCCGTGGAGACATTCACCAGCAGCAATTGCCTCCAGAAAGTACACGGGGACCTGAGATGGTGGATTTCAGTGGGGACGAATTAATAATCTGTGAGGAGGGGGATGTACACAGTGAAAGGGGTGAGGAATCGGAGGATGATGATGAGGTGGACATCTTGCCTCTGTAGAGCCAGTTTGTGCAAGGAGAGATTGATTGCTTCTTTTTTGGTGGGGGCACAAACCAACCAGTTATTTCAGTCACAGTCGTGTGGCAGACCCTGTCGCTGAAATGATGGGTTCGTTAAAGTGTGCATGTCCTGTTTATACAACATAAGGGTGGTGGGAGGGCCCAAGGACAATTCCATCTTGCACCTCTTTTTTCTTTCATTTTTCTTTGCATCATGTGCTGTTTGGGGACAATTTTTTGGAAGTGCCATCCTGTCTTGATTGACACTGCAGTGCCACTCCTAGATGGGCCAGGTGTTTGTGTCGGCCACTAGTGTCGCTTAGCTTAGTCACACAGCGACCTTGGTGCGCCTCTTTTTTTCTTTGCATCATGTGCTCTTTGGGGACACTTTTTTGGAAGTGCCATCCTGCCTGACACTGCAGTGCCACTCCTAGATGGGCCAGGTGTTTGTGTCGGCCACTTGTGTCGCTTAGCTTAGTCACACAGCGACCTTGGTGCACCTCTTTTTTTCTTTGCATCATGTGCTGTTTGGGGACAATTTTTTGGAAGTGCAATCCTGTTTTGATTGACACTGCAGTGCCACTCCTAGATGGGCCAGGTGTTTGTGTTGGTCACTTGTGTCGCTTAGCTTAGTCACACAGTGACCTTGGTGCGCCTCTTTTTTTCTTTGCATCATGTGCTGTTTGGGGACAATTTTTTGGAAGTGCCATCCTGTCTTGATTGACACTGCAGTGCCACTCCTAGATGGGCCAGGTGTTTGTGTCGGCCACTTGTGTCCCTTAGCTTAGTTACACAGCGACCTTGGTGCGCCTCTTTTTTTTCTTTGCATCATGTGCTGTTTGGGGACAATTTTTTGGAAGTGCCATCCTGTCTTGATTGACACTGCAGTGCTACTCCTAGATGGGCCAGGTGTTTGTGTCGGCCACTTGTGTCGCTTAGCTTAGTCAAACAGCCACCTTGGTGCACCTCTTTTTTTCTTTGCATCATGTGCTGTTTGGGGACAATTTTTTGGAAGTGCCATCCTGTCTTGATTGACACTGCAGTGCCACTCCTAGATGGGCAAGGTGTTTGTGTCGGCCACTTGTGTCGCTTAGCTTAGTCACACAGCGACCTTGGTGCGCCTCTTTTTTTCTTTGCATCATGTGCTGTTTGGGGACAATTTTTTGGAAGTGCCATCCTGTCTTGATTGACACTGCAGTGCCACTCCTAGATGGGCCAAGTGTTTGTGTCGGCCACTTGTGTCGCTTAGCTTAGTCACACAGCGACCTTGGTGCGCCTCTTTTTTTCTTTGCATCATGTGCTGTTTGGGGACAATTTTTTGGAAGTGCCATCCTGCCTGACACTGCAGTGCCACTCCTAGATGGGCCAGGTGTTTGTGTCGGCCACTTGTGTCGCTTAGCTTAGTCACACAGCGACCTTGGTGCGCCTCTTTTTTTCTTTGCATCATGTGCTGTTTGGGGACAATTTTTTTGGAAGTGCCATCCTGTCTTGATTGACACTGCAGTGCAACTCCTAGATGGGCCAGGTGTTTGTGTCGGCCACTTGTGTCGCTTAGCTTAGTCACACAGCCACCTTGGTGCGCCTCTTTTTTTCTTTGCATCATGTGCTGTTTGGGGACAATTTTTTGGAAGTGCCATCCTGTCTTGATTGACACTGCAGTGCCACTCCTAGATGGGCCAGGTGTTTGTGTCGGCCACTTGTGTCGCTTAGCTTAGCCATCCAGCGACCTCGGTGCAAATTGTAGGACTAAAAATAATATTGTGAGGTGTGAGGTGTTCAGAATACACTGGAAATGAGTGGAAATTATGGTTATTAGGGTTAATAATACTATGGGATCAAAATGACCCCCAAATTCTATGATTTAAGCTGTTTTTTAGGGTTTTTTGAAAAAAACACCCGAATCCAAAACACACCCGAATCCGACAAAAAAATTTCGGTGAGGTTTTGCCAAAACGCGTCCGAATCCAAAACACGGCCGCGGAACCGAATTCAAAACCAAAACACAAAACCCGAAAAATGTCCGGTGCACATCACTAATTTAAAGTGTGTTAAAGGTATAGCTTTCATCCCTGTATATAAATCAACATTCTCACATGTGCAGCTACAAACTCTTTTCTTTGTGATAATCCATATGGCTGAATGCATATGGCGATGCCAACCTGGGGGTTTTCCAGATATTTTTGTGCATGTGCAGTTGCAGTGATCACTGAAATATATGAACATTGGCACTATATGTGCTCAGAATCAGGCCCAAAATCCCCACTTCTTTGTAATTTTTTTTTGTGAGTTCATTTGATCGCCAGACAATGACATCCAAAACACAAAACTTTAAATTAAAATGGGTGAGGGGGATGTGAGGACGCAGTCTTGCATCATCATTGTGGCCATCGCATCCATCGGTCGTGATTTACTTTGTTTGTAGGCACCACCCAGCCTGCGTAAACTGAAGCTTACTCAGTATGGCCATTGGATCCAGACACCAGGTTCAGGAAGTTTACCTTGGACCCTTCAAAACGTGGCAACTCCGGAACCGCCCTCCAAACTTTTGGGCAGCTTTTATTTACTGAGTGAGGAGGTACTGTATAAGCAAATTAAGGGTATTTTCTGAAAATTGTAAATCTTTTGAAAAAAGCCAAGGTATAAATGTGTAGGTACTGTAAATATATGACCTGCCAGGACCTGGCAGGAAGTGAAGTACAGTATTTTGCAATGCATGCTGGGAGGTTCCTGTTTCCCTGAAGCCAGCTTAGTTATATGGTTGTGTCTATGTTCTGTTTGTGCTAAGGACCTGGACGTGACAAAACGAGAGGGCAGGAGAGAACTTCCGCCCTTACAGCTCCTAAATGTCTGCTTCGTTCTCCATTCGTTTGGGGGTTTGTTTTTTTTATATGCAGTATTGGACCCTCGCGGGCTCGCTCAGCTCGCCACGCATTGGGCTCGGTGTCTCGCTCTGCTCCGCTTCGCTTGCCACACTTTACTATTCCAAATAGATTGTGGACACAGGGGATTATGGGAAAGGTCCTTAGCAAGAAGAGAAACTAGACGCTACCTTAGTTATATATGTAATGCTGAGTAAACACATTCACTCCTGAAGTTGTCGCTCCAGTCTTTCTGCACCCACATCTACAGGTACTACATTAAAAAAAAAATTAATTGGTGTTGAAAAGATGTGACCAGTGCAAAAAAGTGCTAGGCTCAGCAGTGAGAAAGCTGTCAGCAGAAGTTTTGCGTTTAAAACTGTACTGGAAAATTGGAGGCTATTGCAGAATTTGATTAGTTACCATGGGTAAGACACCACTTTTGTACAATTTCTTGTTTTCCTAAATGTCCTCCGTTAAGTGGTACTTTGCGGAGACAGAAAAATATCAGAGAGGAGTTAAAAAAACGTGTGTTTTGTCAGTTGTCGCTGTCAGAAAATGTCTTTAATGTCTTGGTAATAAACTTTGATTGTTAATTGTACATTACCATGTCCTTGACTATTTAGTAAGGGCTGTATTAATAATTTGTTTATATGGATTTTAATTATTTTCTTGCCCGGCTATTCGTTGACAGCCTTCGATTACAGCAACAATGATACAATCTTGTTTTCTTTTTAATTCCGAAACTCTTATCTGCTCATTTCCATACTTGCATATGAACAGACAGAAACACTTCCATTTCAAAGGTTAAAGATAGAATATTATTTGTACTGTAATTAGGTTAATTAATGTAGTCTGTTGTGCATACACAAATACTTTGCTTTCATTTTCTCTACCGTAGTGAGTGGATAAGTAATGCAGAAGAGAGTTTGTTCATTAGTCTAAAGCTTTTGTTGAAAACAATTGTGAATTGTTAAATTCAATTTATCCTGTAAAAAAGGTGTTTGTTTTTAATCTACAGTATATTACAGGCCCTTACCCCAAAAATAATGCAGTTTATAAACAGTTTTATTTTATTTTAGTTCATACATTTGTGTTCCTGAGAGATGTGTGCAGCAAACTGGGAAAAAATGTACCCATTGTATTGCATTTTGGTGGTCATTCCGAGTTGATCGCAGTCAGCAACATTTTGCTGCTGCTGCGATCAACTAGTCCACACCTATGGGGGAGTGTATTTTAGCTTAGCAGGGCTGCGATCGCTTGTGCATCCCTGCTAAGCTAAAAAGTTTTCAAGCAGAACAAGACTAGCCCTATACCTACTTACCCAGTGCGACGATCTGTGCGATGCTGGGGCTTGCTTTGACGTCAGACATCCGCCCTCCGTTCTTCTGGACGCGCCTGCGTTTTCCTTACAACTCCCTGAAAACAGCAGCCAACGGTCCGGATCCGCCCAGGAACGCCTTCTTCTTGTCAATCTTCTTTGCGGTCGACTCTGTGACCTCTTGCATCGTAGGACGCAACGTTACCCGGCGACCCCTGTTGCCGGGCAACGTCGCACATGCGCAGTGCGGCCGCAGCGCATGCGCATTCCGAACCCATTCGATAAACCGCTGCGATGCGAACGGGTCGGAATGACCACCTTTATTTTATTTTACTAGGACTGCGTCAGAATTGAACGAAAGCCCCAGGGGCGTATTAAGAAAGGAGGATGCCTTTGTGCAACCTACACCTGGGCCCCTTCCTCTCTAGCCGGCAGCGCAGTAGTTTCTGAGCACTAAGGTCACTAGAAGACACTAGCAATGTGCCAGAAACTAGTACACATGTGCAGGACTCTGGGAAAATGTAGCAGCGGCCATTTCCCAGTGATTTTCCTACTGCGTATGGTTGAAACAGAGGGAAAATGGCCACAACCCATTTTCCGGTGACTTGTGCAGCATTACTGCCACTAATGCGGGACTCTGGAGGTGTAAGTATTCAAGAAATAGGTGCAAGGTGTGCAGCGTGGTCCCCTTGAACACAGGGATACGCCACTGGAAGTCTATTTTGTGGATTAGCGTGTTCCTGCACTGCGAATGCTCCAGAGCTGAGTACAAACAACTACCGGTAATGCTGAGTTGAGTTGTACACAACTTAGGGGGACATTTACTAAGCAGTGATAAGAGTGGAGAAGTGAGCCAGTGGAGAAGTTGCCCATGGCAACCAATCAGCATTGAAGTAACATCTATAATTTGCATACTATAAAATGAAACAGAGCTGCTGATTGGTTTATGGGGCAAATTCTCCACTGACTCACTCCACCGCTCTTATCACTGCTTAGTAAATGCCCCCCTTAGTCGTATATCCACTGCTTACCCTAACCCTCCTACCCCCATGGGACATAGACTGCTCACACTACTACCCCCCCCCCCTCCCCCACACACACACACACGGACATAAACTGCTCACCCTACACCCCTACCACATCTCCCTCCCAGAGATAGACAATGGACTGTTCACCCTATAAAGTTTAGTGCATGCAGTTGCAGTTAATTGTGCATCAGCACCACTTTGTGCATCATATTTGAATATTTTGGATTTCCTGACTTCAGTTTATAATTGTTAGGAAGATCTGCAACTATACAAACGTTGTACTACAGATAACAATTAACCATCAACCCTTATACTTGCACTATCTGTGCCTGATACACAAATAGACCTTGGGGATAATTTACTAAAGATCCATTTAAGACCGACAGGGTGTTTCAGGGAATAATATCCATATTTACTAAAAAGTCAATTTTTTGGGACAATTAAAAAAAATATATTATTTAATTTTTAGATTTTGTATAAGGCGCAACGACTGGGACTTGTCACCATCTCACACTAACGCACGCTGCGGAATTCTGCGCTATACTCTGCTGTAGTGACTGTACTGAGACTCCGGACTCACAAGTGGCTGTGCTGTATAAATAGGCTGTGTATAAGGTGCACACTGCACGCTGCTGTATGCTGCGCTGTACTCTGCTGTAAATTGTACTGTTTGGTGAGCTTTACCCTAGTGCACTTTGTTCACTTGCATCTATAAGCCCTGTGATCCATACAGTTTGAACCAAGCTGCAAGTTTAAAAATAGAAAATAAAAACAAATTATATATATATATATATATATCTAATGTTTGTACTGTTTGGTGGTCTTTACCCTAGTGTGCTTTGTTCACATGCATCTGTAAGCCCTGTGATCCACACAGTTTGAATCGAGCTGCAAGTTTAAAAATAGAAAAATAAAAAATATACAGTACTGTGAAAAAGTTTTAGGTAGGTATGGAAAAATGCTGCAAAGAAAGAATATCTTCAAAAATAGAAGTGCTATTAGTTTATTTTGATCAATTAGCAAAATGCAAAGTGAATGAATCAATATTTGGTCTGACCACACCTTGCCTTCAAAACAACAATAACAACATCTATTTTTCTAGGTACACTTGAACACAGTTTTTGAAGGAACTCGGCAGGGAGGTTGTTCCAAACATTTTGGAGAACTAACAACAGATCTCCTGTGGATGTAGGCTTGCTCAAATCCTTCTTTCTCTTCGTGTAACCCCAGACAGACTCGATAATGTTGAGATCAAGGCACTGTGGGGCCATTTCAACACTTCCAGTACTCCTTGTTCTTCTTTATGCTGAAGATAGTTCTTAATGACATTGACTTTATGTTTGGGGTTGTTGTCCTGCTGAAGAAAAAAATTGGAACCAATCAGACGCCTTCCTGATGGTATTGCATGATGGCCAAGTACCTACCTGTATTTTTCAGCATTGAGGACACCATTTAGTCCTGTCCCCAACTCCATTTGCTGAAATGCAGCCCCAAAGTTGCAAGGAACCTCCAGCATGCTTCATTGTTGCCTGCAGACACTGTTCCCTGCAGACACTTCAGCGAACAAACTGCCTTCTGTTACGGTCAAATATTGCACATTTTGGCAAATCAGCCCAGAGCATCTGATGTCATTTTTCTGCACCCCAGTTCCTATGTTTTCGTGCATTATTGAGTCACTTGGCCTTGTTATGACTCAACTATGTATAAAAAATTAATTTAAAAAAAAGGCCCATATTATGTGATTTTAGCTTTTTTTGTCAATTTCTTTAAATAAAATACAAATACAAATCCAAAACCTGTCATGGCGGTTTGGCAAATCCAAAGCCGGATGACGAATCAGAGCCAAATCCAGAAAAAATGGTCCAGCGCTCTAGACAAAGCAAACCACATGCAAGAAGCTGATGTAGTTCTTCTAATTCTGGTTTGCTTACAGTACATCTCAGATGTTGGGCCATCTGCGCAAGTGCAGAAGGGTCCCGTGTTGTCACACGCAGTGCCCCCTAAGCCGCAGCCTGACCCCCCCCAAAGACACAGAAGCGATGTGCACTGCGTCCATATCTGATTGTGAGCCACATGGTTGGGTCTGTTTTTATTAGAGGAATCTACATTTATTTCAAAAATGATAAAAACACCAAAAATCATGGAAAATAAGATTTTAAACCTACCGGTAAATCTATTTCTCCTAGTCCGTAGAGGATGCTGGGGACTCCGTAAGGACCATGGGGTATAGACGGGCTCCGCAGGAGACATGGGCACCTAAAAAGAACTTTTCCTATGGGTGTGCACTGGCTCCTCCCTCTATGCACCTCCTCCAGACCTCAGTTAGAGAACTGTGCCCAGAGGAGATGGACAATACAAGGCAGGATTTAAAAATCCAAGTGCAAGATTCATACCAGCCCACACCAATCATACCATGTAACCTGGAACATACATAACCAGTTAACCGTATGAACAACAACAGTGACGGTCCAAGACCGACTCCAACTGTAACATAACCCTTATGTAAGCAACAACTATATACAAGTCTTGTAGAGTTTCCGCACTGGGACGGGCGCCCAGCATCCTCTACGGACTAGGAGAAACAGATTTACCGGTAGGTTTAAAATCTTATTTTCTCTTACGTCCTAGAGGATGCTGGGGACTCCGTAAGGACCATGGGGTTTATACCAAAGCTCTCAATTGGGCGGGAGAGTGCGAATGACTCTGCAGCACCGACTGAGCAAAAGCTAGGTCCTCATCAGCCAGGGTATCAAACTTGTTGAATTTAGCAAAGGTGTTTGACCCCGACCAAGTCGCCGCACGGCAAAGCTGTAATGCCGAGACGCCTCGGGCAGCCACCCAAGAAGAGCCCACCTTCCTAGTGGAATGGGCCTTAACCGAATTTGGTACCGGCAATCCAGCCGTAGAATGAGCCTGCTGAATCCTATTACAGATCCAGCGAGCAATAGTCTGCTTCGAAGCAGGTGCGCCAATCTTATTAGCAGCATACAGGACAAACAGTGCTTCTGTTTTCCTAAGTCTAGCCGTTCTGGCCACATAAATCTTCAAAGCCCTGACTATGTCCAGGGACCTGGAATCCTCCAAGTCACTCGGAGCCACAGGCACCACGATAGGTTGGTTCAGATGGAATGAAGAAACCACCTTAGGCAAAAATTGAGGGCGTGTCCTCAATTCCGGTCTATCCACATGAAAAATCAAGTAGGGGCTCTTGTGAGACAAGGCCGCCAATTCTGACACTCGCCTTGCCGATGCCAAGGCCAACAACATGACCACCTTCCAGGTAAGAAATTTCAACTCAACCTTGTTAAGTGGTTCAAACCAGTGTGATTTTAGGAACTGCAACACCACGTTCAGGTCCCATGGTGCCACTGGAGGCACATAAGGAGGCTGGATGTGCAGCACTCCCTTTACAAACGTCTGGACTTCTGGAAGAGAAGCCAATTCCTTCTGAAAGAAAATCGAAAGGGCCAAAATGTGTACCTTAACAGAACCTAATTTCAGTCCCATATCCACTCCTGTCTGCAGGAAGTGGAGAAAACGCCCCAGATGAAAATCTTCCATAGGCGCGTTCTTGGTTTCACACCAAGACACATACTTTCGCCAGATACGGTGATAATGTTTCACCGTCACCTCCTTCCTAGCCTTTATTAAAGTAGGGATGACCTCCTCCGGAATCCCCTTCTCCGCTAGGTTTCGACGTTCAACCGCCATGCCGTCAAACGTTACCGCGGTAAGTCTTGGAATATACAGGGCCCCTATTGCAACAGGTCCTCCCTCAGAGGGAGAGGCCAGGGATCTCCTGTGAGCATCTTTTGAAGATCTGAGTACCAGGCTCTTCGAGGCCAGTCTGGAACAATGAGTATCGTCTGTCCTCTTCTTCGCCTTATGATCCTCAACACTCCTCCTGGATGGAGATCGTGTCTGCTGAGGAAGTCTGCTTCCCAGTTGTCCACTCCCGGAATGAAGACAGCCAACAGAGCGCTTACGTGATTTTCCGCCCAGCGAAGAATCCTTGTGGCTTCCGCCATCGCGACTCTGCTTCTTGTTCCGCCTTGGCGGTTCACATGAGCCACTGCTGTGACATTATCTGATTGAATCAGAACTGGTAGGTTTCGAAGAAGACTCTCTGCTTGTCGAAGGCCGTTGTATATGGCCCTGAGTTCCAGCACATTGATGTGTAGACAGGACTCCTGGTCTGACCACAGTCCCTGAAAATTTCTTCCTTGGGTGACTGCTCCCCATCCTTGGAGGCTCGTGTACATGGTTACCAGGATCCAGTCCTAAATTCCGAACCTGCGACCCTCCTGCAGGTGAGCACTTTGCAGCCACCATAGGAGAGACACCCTGGCCCCTGGGGACAGAGTTATTTTCCGATGTAAGTGCAGATGCGACCCGGACCATTTGTCCAGAAGGTCCCATTGAAACGTCCTCGCATGGAACCTGCCGAAGGGGATGGCCTCGTAGGCCGCCACCATTTTTCCCAGAACTCGAGTGCATTGATGAACTGACACCCTTTTCGGTTTTAGCAGGTCTCTGACCATGTTCTGGATGTCCTGGGCTTTATCCAACGGGAGAAAAACCTTAATTTGTTCCGTATCCAGTACCATACCTAGGAACGTTAGTCGAGTTGTCGGAATCAACTGTGACTTCGGTAGATTCAGAATCCAACCGTGTTGCTGGAGCACTCTCAGAGAGAGCGTTACACTGCTCAGTAATTTCTCTCTTGATCTCGCCTTTATCAGGATATCGTCCAAGTATGGGATAATTGTGACTCCATGCTTGCGCAGGACCGCCATTATCTTGGTGAAAATCCTTGGGGCCGTGGAAAGCCCAAACGGCAACGTCTGAAATTGGTAATGACAATCATGTACAGCGAATCTCAGGTACTCCTGATGGGAGGAATATATGGGGACATGAAGGTACGCATCCTTTATGTCCAGTGACACCATAAACTCCCCCTCCTCCATACTGGCTATAATCGCCCTGAGCGATTCCATCTTGAATTTTAATCTTTTCATGTACAGGTTTAGGGATTTTAGATTCATAATAGGTCTTACCGAACCGTCCGGTTTCGGGACCACAAAGAGGGTTGAGTAGTAGCCTCTTCCCTGCTGGTTCAAGGGAACCCTGATAATTACTTGCTGTAGACACAGCGTTTGAATTGCAGCTAACACTACATTCTGATCTGGTGTAGAAGCTGGTAATGCCGACTTGAAAAATCGGCGCGGGGGCACCTCCTCGAATTCCAGTTTGTAACCCTGGGAAACTATTTCCAACACCCAAGGATTCAGGTCTGAGCTGACCCAGGCCTGGCTGAAAAGTCGAAGACGTGCCCCCACCGGTGCGGAGTCCCGCAGGGGAGCCCCAGCGTCATGCCGAGGATTTTGTAGTAGCCGGGGAGGACTTTTGTTCCTGGGCACCGGCCGAAGCGGGTGCTCTTTTCCCTCTAGCCTTACCTCTGGCAAGGAAGGAGGACCCTCGACCTCTTCTGGACTTTTGCGACCGAAAGGACTGCATCTAATATGGTGGTATTTTCTTTTGCTGTTGGGGAATAAATGGTAAAAAATTTGATTTACCTGCGGTAGCTGTGGAAACCAGGTCCGTCAGCCCATCCCCAAACAATACGTCTCCCTTATAGGGACTTCCATATGCTTTTTTGAATCCGCATCACCCGTCCATTGGCGAGTCCATAAGGATCGTCTCGCTGAGATAGACATGGCATTGGCTCTGGAAGCCAGCAATCCAATATCCCTTTGAGCATCTCTCATAAATAAGACTGCATCTTTAATATGGGCTAGAATTAAAAATACAGTATCTCTGTCCATGGTACCAAATTCAGCCGTTAGATCATCTGTCCATGCTGAAATTGCGCTACATACCCATGCCGACGCAATTGTCGGTCTTAGCACAGCTCCAGTATGCGAATAAATAGACTTTAAAGTAGTCTCCTGCCTGCGATCCACAGGATCCATGAGGGTCGCTGTGTCTGGAGACGGTAGCGCCACTTTCTTGGACAGGCGCGTTAAGGCCTTGTCCACAGTGGGAGGTGATTCCCAACGCACCCTGTCCTGTTTAGGGAAGGGGTATGCCATATAAATTCTTTTGGGGATCTGCGGTCTCTTTTCCGGAGTCTCCCAAGCCTTTTCAAAGAACTCATTTAGTTCATGAGATGTGGGAAAATTTATAATCTGTTTCTTTCCCTTAAACATGTGTACCCTCGTGTCTGGAACAGAGGGTTCATCAGCAATATGCAACACATACCTTATTGCCACAATCATACACTGAATGCTTTTTGTCACCTTAGGGTGCAATTTTACTTCATCATAGTCGACACTGGAATCAGAGTCCGTGTCGGTAGTAGTGTCCACAATTTGTGCCAAGGGACGTTTTTGAGACCCCGACGGGCCCTGTGAGTCGGTCCAATCCGAGGATTGACCCCCTGATGCCTCCCCTGATTCAGCCTTATCAAGCCTCTTATGTAAAGAAGCCACACTTGCATTCAACATATGCCACATGTCCATCCATTCCTGAGTCGGCACAACCGTCAGGGACACACCACTCATTTGCTCCACCTCCTCCTTGGAGAAGCCTTCCGCCTCAGACATGTCGACACGCACGTACCGACACCCCTACACACACAGGGATATACCTATAAGGGGACAAATCCCCAACCAGGCCCTTTGGAGAGACAGAGAAAGAGAGTATGCCAGCACACACCCAGCGCTCAAATAACACTGGAAAAACAAAATGACCAGATAGCGCTTTTTTATATACTATCCAAATTCCCACTCACTGCGTTACCAATGTGCCCCCCCTCCTCTTTTTCCAGCCTGTGAAGTGTTCAGCAGGGGCGAGACCGGGGAGCCAGCGTTCTCATGCAGCTTCTGTGGAGAAAATGGCGCTGGTTAGTGCTGAGGATCAAGCTCCGCCCTCCCCAACGGCGGGCTTCGGTCCCAGTGCAATTGTAATAAAACGGCGGGGGATCTGTGATTTACTGCCTCCGCAGCCTAATCATACTCTATTGTTCCCAAAATTGAGGATTGTTGCTGCCCAGGGCGCCCCCCTATGGGCCCTGCACCCATCAGTGCTGCCTCTGTGTGTTGTGTCTGGCAGCAATGGCGCGCAGCGTACCGCTGCGCGCCTTACCTCACGAAGATCTGAAGTCTTCTGCCGCCTGAGATGTCTTCTATCTTCTCATACTCACCCGGCTTCTATCTTCCGGCATCTGTGAGGAGGACGGCGGCGCGGCTCCGGGACGAACCCCAGGGTGAGACCTGTGTTCCGACTCCCTCTGGAGCTAATGGTGTCCAGTAGCCTAAGAAGCAGAGCCTATCAGTTAAGTAGGTCTGCTTCTTTCCCCTCAGTCCTACGATCCAGGGAGCCTGTTGCCAACAGGACTCCCTGAAAATAAAAAACCTAACAAAATTATTTTTCTACAGAAAACTCAGGAGAGCTCTCTGCAGTGCACCCTTTCTCCTCTGGGCACAGAATCTAACTGAGGTCTGGAGGAGGGGCATAGAGGGAGGAGCCAGTACACACCCATAGGAAAAGTTCTTTTTAGGTGCCCATGTCTCCTGCGGAGCCCGTCTATACCCCATGGTCCTTACAGAGTCACCAGCATCCTCTAGGACGTAAGAGAAATTGGACCTTTCACAAAGAGCCTTTACAGTATTATTAACATCTGTCCTGAATCATTGACTGTACTTGTGCATGCTGAGGGTGTGTAAAAAAGCAGAAGCCCTTAAAAGTACAGAGTCGCCCACTAGAGTCATCACAAAGGCACAGCAACTGTATACACATTCCCAGTGAACCAGCAGTTCCTTTGATAATCGTCAGCTCAAGAAAATCAACAGCCACGCAGCCTGGACAGAGATACCTGAGCCACGCAGCCTTAACAGAGATACCTGAGCCACGCAGCCTGGACAAAGATACCTGAGCCATGTATCCTGGATAAAGATACCTGAGCCACGCAGCCTGGACAGAGATACCTGAGCCATGCAGCTTGGACAGAGATGCCTGAGCCACACAGCCTGGACAGAGTTGCCTGAGCCACGCAGCCTGGACAGAGATACCTGAGCCACGCAGCCTGGACAGAGATACCTGAGCCATGCAGCTTGGACAGAGATGTCTGAGCAACACAGCCTGGACAAAGTTACCTGAGCCACGCAGCCTGGACAGAGATGCCTGATCCATGCAGCTTGGACAGAGATGTCTGAGCAACACAGCCTGGACAAAGTTACCTGAGCCACGCAGCCTGGACAGAGATACCTGAGCCACGCAGCCTGGACAGGGATACCTGAGCCACGCAGCCTGGACAGAGATGCCTGAGCCATGCAGCCCAGACAAAGTTACCTGAGCCACGCAGCCTGGACAGAGATACCTGAGCCACGCAGCCTGGACAGAGATGCCTGAGCCACGCAGCCTGGACAAAGATACCTGAGCCATGCAGCCTGGACAGAGATACCAGAGCCATGCAACCTGGACAAAGATACCTGAGCCATGTATCCTGGATAAAGATACCTGAGCCATGCAGCCTGGACAGAGATGTCTGAGCAACACAGCCTGGACAAAGTTACCTGAGCCACGCAGCCTGGACAGAGATACCTGAGCCACGCAGCCTGGACAGAGATACCTGAGCCACGCAGCCTGGACAGGGATGCCTGATCCATGCAGCCTGGACAGAGATGCCTGAGCCACACAGCCTGGACAGAGTTGCCTGAGCCACGCAGCCTGGACAGAGATGCCTGATCCATGCAGCCTGGACAGAGATGTCAGAGCAACACAGCCTGGACAAAGTTACCAGAGCCACGCAGCCTGGACAGAGATACCTGAGCCACGCAGCCTGGACAGGGATACCTGAGCCATGCAGCCTGGACAGAGATGTCTGAGCCATGCAGCCCAGACAAAGTTACCTGAGCCACGCAGCCTGGACAGAGATACCTGAGCCATGTATCCTGGACAGAGATGCCTGAGCCACGCAGCCTGGACAAAGATACCTGAGCCATGCAGCCTGGACAGAGATACCAGAGCCATGCAGTCTGGAAAGAGATACCAGAGCCATGCAGCCTGGAAAGAGATACCTGAGCCACGCAGCCTGGACAAAGATACCTGAGCCATGCAGCCTGGACAGAGATACCTGAGCCATGCAGCTTGGACAGAGATGCCTGAGCCACGCAGCCTGGACAGAGATGCCTGAGCCACGCAGCCTGGCATAGATACCTGAGCCACGCAGCCTGGACAGAGATACCTGAGCCACGCAGCCTGGACAGAGATGCCTGAGCCACGCAGCCTGGCAGAGATACCTGAGCCACGCAGCCTGGACAGAGATGCCTGAGCCACGCAGCCTGGCAGAGATACCTGAGCTACGCAGCCTGGACAGAGATACCTGAGCCATGCATCCTGGACAGAGATACCTGAGCCACGCAGCCTGGACAGAGATGCCTGAGCCACGCAGCCCAGACAGAGATGCCTGAGCCACACAGTTTGAGTACAGATTTGCACATACGTCCCAAACACGGACCCGACAGGCCTGCATTTTTGCCACCATTCCCCCGTCAATGTCCGCAAATGTTGCCTGACTGTCAATCATGCTGTGTGAAGGTAAGCACTGCGACCGGCATTGCTATTAGACTTTGGCGTAGTGCGAAGCATATGCATGCACAATTTACTGATAATCGCTCAATTGCAAAAACATCGGCATAGTGTCAGTCATTTCTGTTTTATAGGCATCATAATTACCTTTCAGCCAATTAAAATGTTTTACAGGTTAAACTAACCTGTTTCTAATCAGGATCTTGTTTTTTGATATTTTGGTCGACTTTGAAGTGGCTTTGAGTCAGTTTTCAAACCAACTGTTAGTAAATTACAGATTTGCATAGGGGTCACTGGAAAAGTACTGATGACATGTTTCATGATCAGGAACGCATCAACAGAGGAGGAGGAGACCTGTGTCTCCATTTGATGCCCCGCCTCTCTAGCTGGCAGAGCAATAGTCTCTGGGCACTAGGGTCACTAGGAGATCCTAGCGCTTTCCTTGAGTCTAGTGCTCAGAAAATCAGACACCCCACCATTTTCCTGGCAATTGTCCTACTGCACATGCGGAAAACACTGGGAAAATGGCCTGCTGCACCATTTTCCCGGTGGTGTCTGCAGACACAGGATTTTGGAGGGTAAGTCATGGAAAAATGGGTGCAGGATGTATGGTGTGTGCCAGGGGCGGATTGGGATGGAAAACCAACCTGGGAAATTGATGGATGCCTTAATGGGGGCAGGGTCAGTTGAGGGGGGTGGAATCTGTTAAAGGGGGTGGGATCCCTCCTTATAGGGCCTGATGTTTGAGTTGGACACAGTTACGGCTTTCCTTACGTCTTTTACTGCAGTTGTGTCCGTGACTTTATACTAATGCCTCTACAATGCCCTTCCCTGGTGAACATGCCTCTGAATATGCAAGGACTGAGACTCCCACTATCAGTGTCTACAGATGCTGCAATCATGCTTTGTGCTTCTTTAGATGCTACCATCAATACATTCACCAGCCATATCCTAGGTACAGATCATCCGGGTATGGCCACCCAATGGGAGCAATTCAGCATTTCTGCAAAGAACCATGAGCAGCAACACACCCATACTACTTTACTTTGCATCTTGCTAGCCAACCCCCTGTAACTGCCTTGGGAAGCCCAACACATTTCTGATACACTTCTTGGTGCATTCGTCTGAATCTGTACTGTAACTCTGTACAAATAGCTTAAGGATGCATGCACGGTGCGACACAGACCCATGCACAGACTAAAAACCCATCATCCCCCACATGAACAAACACATACATTGGGCTCACAGGAAAAAAACACACTAGCCCCCACATAGAACAATAAAAAAAAAAATATTTGACCCACACAGAGAACAATAAAAAAACATTGTCCCCAACAGGAAGTTAAACAAACACATTATTTCCCACAGGAAACACACACACACACACACACACACACACACACACACACACACACACACACACACACACTGGCCGTACAGACAACAAACACGTTAGCCCCCACAGAAAAATTAAACAAACACACATTGGCCTCCACACAAAAAAAAAAACATTGACCTCCACAGAAAAAGACAAACATAATTTCTCATACAGAAAACAATGAAACACATTGGCCCCAAGAAAAAAATAAAACACATTTGCCCCCACAGTAAAAAAAACACTCACATACACATTGGCACTGCAAAAAAAATAATCACATACTGTAAATCAAAACAGCCAGCCATTAAACTCCAATAGCCCAGAAGTATCAGTTCTATCACTAAAAGGAGCTCTCTCTGCAAGTACCTGAAGAGTGGGCACTGCTAGTACCGCCACCCTCAATGTTTTAATTTTGCAAAACCACCCTCAAGTGTTATGGTTCGGAATTCGGATTTAAAATCTGAATCTTTGGTTTTGGATTTCTTGATAATGGATAAGAACAGCAAAAATTATGTAATTTTTGCAATACAAAGCCTGAAATTTGGCTTTAAAATCCAAATTCTGGACCACGGGAAGATTTGAACTGGGCTCTCTTCGGAGAAGGATAATACTTGAAGGAGATTCTTCCTCCAATCCTTCTTTTCTTAGTCCAATGTGTGGATAACTTCCCCCTGAGTTGGTCCAATGTTCCTCAAAGAAAGAAGAAAATGGAAGAAACGGTATCGTGTGATAAGTCCCAAGTTCAAAATGGCTGATCGCTTAGAGACTTTCTGATTAGGCGAGATGTTTCGTACCGTACTCACGTCTCAAAGGAAGGGTTTCCACACATAAAGGTTTCTTTATGGGTTCAAACTTCTCCCAACGGGGCGGAAGATGGCTCTTACTTCTTTCCAATTCTCCCCGAGCAGTGTCGCACCGTAAGGGATAATGAAGAGAAGAACAGCTCAGTTGATAGACCACAATGAAGTCTGTTACACCAATCCGTATTTTAGCCGGAAGGGTGAATCAGCTTACCATACTCACACTAAACAAGTGTTCAAAAAAGCACATAAAGGTATCTTTTAACCGTGATTCGTATTTTGATGGATCAATGGAATTGGGATATAAAATGGGTGAGCGTACCCCACTTACAATCTTCCTAGGTGATGTCTAGCCCGTAGCAGTTTCTTTTTTCCTCCTTGCACCGGAGGTGGAACTCCCCTCTTGAGTACTGCCAATCTCGGTGTAATGAAATTTGTATCAGAGATGGAGGTACATAAAAAGGGTTTTTATTTCAATGATAAAAAATAAGACAAACAGGACCAAAATCCTAATGGACCATCCAGATGATGTTTAGCACAATCAGAAAGATGAGATAGATCCGGATTACCTCACCTTAATAATGGTGATCTAGAAGGTCCCCAGGTAGTGTATAGCCCTCACAGATCACCGTTATTAAGGTGAGGTAATCCGGATCTATCTCATCTCTGATACAAATTTCATTACACCGAGATTGGCAGTACTCAAGAGGGGAGTTCCACCTCCGGTGCAAGGAGGAAAAAAGAAACTGCTACGGGCTAGACATCACCTAGGAAGATTGTAAGTGGGGTACGCTCACCCATTTTATATCCCAATTCCATTGATCCATCAAAATACGAATCACGGTTAAAAGATACCTTTATGTGCTTTTTTGAACACTTGTTTAGTGTGAGTATGGTAAGCTGATTCACCCTTCCGGCTAAAATACGGATTGGTGTAACAGACTTCATTGTGGTCTATCAACTGAGCTGTTCTTCTCTTCATTATCCCTTACGGTGCGACACTGCTCGGGGAGAATTGGAAAGAAGTAAGAGCCATCTTCCGCCCCGTTGGGAGAAGTTTGAACCCATAAAGAAACCTTTATGTGTGGAAACCCTTCCTTTGAGACGTGAGTACGGTACGAAACATCTCGCCTAATCAGAAAGTCTCTAAGCGATCAGCCATTTTGAACTTGGGACTTATCACACGATACCGTTTCTTCCATTTTCTTCTTTCTTTGAGGAACATTGGACCAACTCAGGGGGAAGTTATCCACACATTGGACTAAGAAAAGAAGGATTGGAGGAAGAATCTCCTTCAAGTATTATCCTTCTCCTAAAGGTTTAAAGACAATTTATTGGACGTTGTAAGCTGTGCGCAGTTGAGGTAGTACCCATTTTTGTTTGTTTAGGTATATGTTCCATGGTGTTGAGTGACACCGGGCACTACGCAACTGCAGCCGCCTGAGCGCAGTGGTCTACTATTTCTGTTTTTCCTGTATGGGCTCTCTTCGGATCAGATCTCCTCAGGAGAACTAACCTAAGACTCTGTTACATAGTAAGATAGTTGCTGAGGTTGAAAAAAGACAATTTGTCCATCGAGTTCAACCTGTTAGTTATCTCCTACACTGTAATATTTGTAAGACTAATTTTAACTGCGATGAATGTGTAGCCGTTATGTCACTTCCTCCTGTTTTTATTTTTTATTATTATAGTGCATGATTTACCCACCATAACTCTGTATATACTTATCCAGTATGAATTTATCTATCCCATTCTTAAAAGTAGTGATCGAGCCGGCCATTAATACTCTCTCAGGCAGGGAATTTCAAACAAGTATTGTCCTTACTGTGAAGAAACCTATCCGTCTCAGTGTGCGAAATCTCATCTCCTCTAAACTAAGCCACGTGTCCAAGTGTCCTTTGTGACGATCTTACAAAAAACAAATCTCCCGCTAGCTCTGTGTATTGTCCACTTATATATTTGTAAATGTTAATCATGTCCCCTCTTAATCTCCTTTTTTCCCAGTGTAAACATGTCTAGCCTAGCAAGCTTTTCCTCATATTCTAGCCTCTCCATCCCCTTAATCAATTTGGTCGCCCGTCTCTGAACTTTTTTTAGTTCCAGGATATCTTTTTCGTAGTATGGTGCCCATAGTTGTGCACAGTATTCGAGATGTGGCCTCACTAGTGATTTATATAATGGGAGTATAACACTCTCATACCTTGCATCATTTCCCTGCTTTAGGCATGCTAGTACCTTGTTTGCCTTTTTTGCTGCATACCTACTTTGGGTACTACTGCTAAGTTTGTTATCTATGTGAACACCTAAATCTTTTTCCAGTACAGAATCCCTTAGTTTTTCCCCACTTAATATGTAGGTAGTGTTATTGTTCTCGCTACCAAAGTGCATTACCTTACATTTGTCTATATTGAACCTCATTCTCCATTTTGCTGCTCATGCTTCCAGTTTAAATAAGTGGTTCTGAAGAGACTCAGCATCTCCGTCCGAATTTATAACCTTACACAGTATGGTATCGTCTGCAAAAATTTGTACTGCTCTCTCTAGACCTACTGTTAGATCATTTTTGAAGATGTTGAACAATAGTGGTCCAAGTACAGACCCTTGTGGCACACCACTTAGTACCTCAGTCCCATTCGAAAATGTTCCATTTACCACCACACGTTGCTTCCTTTTGTCCAACCAATTGCTAACCCAAGTGCATATTTTGTTCCCTAGTCCAATTTCTCTTCATTTATAGATAAGTCTCATGTGAGGTACTATATCGAAAGTTTTAGCAAAGTCTAAAAAGATAACATCACTTCTTTACCCTGATCTAGGTTTGCACTAACTGTTTCATAGAAGCCTATTAAGTTTGTTTGACATGATCTATCCTTCACATATCCATGTTAGTTCCTATTAATAACCTTATTGGTTTCAAGGAACTCCTGTATTCTATCCCTTAAAATACCTTCCAGTACCTTCCCCACTATGATGTAAGACTTACTGGTCTATAATTACCTGGTTCAGATTTACTTCCCTTTTTAAATATTGTCACTACTTCCGCTTTATGCCAGTCTTTGGGGACCATGCTTGATGTAAGTGAGTCATTGAAAATCAAATATAGGGGTCATCAGGACCAGGTGACTTATTCGTTTTGGAACTGCAAAATTCGGATGGTTCAGATTTCTAAAGAACTGAACCACAAATAGGGGCAGATTGGCCATAGGGTTTGCAGGAAAGATTCCCATTGGGCCAATGTACATGTGGGGCCTGTTTTGTTTGTTGACATGTGAAGGGTGGTGCTGCCGCCATGGTTACATGATACACCTCTAGTGCAGCCAATGTGAGGCCACTTCTACAAATTTTCCAGGACCACTTTCAGTTCCCAATCTGCCCCTGCCCAGCTTTGAAAGAAAGTGCTATGGAATATTCTGCCACTACATACATTTTATTAAATAAATGAATATATAGATGTTACAGATAAGAATTATAAAACCTCTTGGTGTCACTTGGCCTTTCAAACAGCAGTGGACATTTGAAAAAAATTGTAATAACAAAAGCTATATTAAACAATTTTTTTCCCTATGGGGGCCAATTTGTTTTATTGTTTCTGTGGGGGCCAATTTGTCTGTTTTTTTCTGTGGAAGCTAATGTGTTTTTTTTCCTGGTGCAATGTTTTTCATTAGCGCTTGCGTCTGAGTTGCACCGTGCATACATGCACTGTGATGGTGTTCATACAGAGTTGCAGTACAGAGTCAGACACTCCAAGCATATTAGAAATGTGTTTGGCAATCCCGTCTGGTTACAGGGGGTTGGTTAATCAGATGCAGATGTAACGTAGTGTGGGCGTGTTGCTGAAAGTGGTTGCATATAGAGATGCTGAATTGCCCACATTGGAGGCCATACTCAGACGGATGATCTGCACCTAGCATAGGGCTGGTAAAAGTTACAATGGTGCGATTGACGGTGGCATCCAAAGATGTACAAAGCATGATTGCAGAGTCTGTATTCACTGACAGTGGGCATCTCAGTCCTTACATATTTTGGATGCACTGATGTACACCAGGGAAGACCATTTTACGGGGGTTAGGTCAACAGACATTAGGTTGACACCTATTGGTCGACAGTGACTAAGTCTACACCTGAAATAGGTCGACACTGTCATTAAGTTGACAATGACACGGTCGACATGGAAAAAGGTTGACATGCATTTTTAATGGGGGTTTTTTGTGACGTTTTCTTCGTAAAGTGACCAGGAACCCCAATTAGTGCACCGTGTCCCCCCATGCTTTGGGCAAGGTACCTCGCTCCACTTCCACTGTGCTAGGCACAGGTTACCATTCCCAATCGTAGTCCACGTGGATCGGAAAGTATGAAAATTTTAAAAAAGAAAAGAAAAAAAAGTGAAAAACTCAAGTCGACATTTTCCATGTCGACCTAGTGACCATGTTGACCTATAAACCATGTAGACCTAATGCATGTCGACCAATAGTGATCGACCTAATGAGTGTCGACCTAAGTGCTTTTGACCTAGAGTCTGGATACCATTTTACGGTTATTAGCATTAAGTCACAGACCCAACTGCAGCAAAAGACACAAGGTAGGCCGTAAATACACCCAACTCAGAATTAGACCCTGTGTGGAGGAATACCGCCTCCACAACAGACTCCACCCCCCACAACAGACCCCAACCCCATTAGGGCTGCTTTCATAAATTTCCCGGGCTGGTTTTCCATCCAAATCCGCCCCTGATCACACATTTCTATTTTGGACGTATTGGTCATGTTCTGAGATATTGGTTCTTTCTTTAGCGTCACAGTATATATTTTTGTTCTTATATAAATACAGTATTGTAACAGGAGACTTGCTAGAATGTGCTCTGCTACAAAAATCCACCAACGACTGACTCCAGGCTTGTGCAAAAACAACAAATACCTTTTATTCAGGCAGCTCAAAAACAAAGATATACATAAAACAAATATAACTGTCTTTAGTATAAACTACCATGGAGGTTAGGCCCTGCCTCACTCCCTCTTACTTAATAAGGAAGCGTTCAGGTCCCGGCATTCTGACACTAGTGGCCCAGCCCTCCGGATCCCACTGTCCCTAGCAGGCCTATCACCTGGACACTAACTGCCTTCAGGAGCCCTAACTCATGGGAGAGACTCTGCTTTAAACCCAGCATCCAGGTGCTGGCTGATCAAGCAGCTTCTTGGGCTAAGAAGCCTATAAGACCTGGTCTGGGCCAAATGGATGGGAACCTGGTCCATCCACACTTCCCACCTAACCCCAGGACCCTGTGTGTAGCTTACAGGTGGCAAAGTACCTCTCCTGCCACCAGGGCCATCTTAACAGCAGTGTGGGCCCCTGGGCACAGCAATGTACTGGGGCCCCTACCCATCCTCCAGGGGGGGGGGGGCTATCAGCGGCAGCTTTGATGTCCTGCGGGGGTAGGGGGGTTCTATCTTCCGCTCAGCATGTAGAACCTGGAGCAGTAATCTGCTAATTACTCCTTTACTGCACAGATGGGGCAGGATGGAGAACACTAAACTGTAGAAGGGGGCATTGGGCTGAATGAAGGGGCCCGGTACATAACCTCCAGGGTGGCAGGGAGTGTTTAATACACAGGGGAGGTGTGGATAGCGGAGTGGGCTTAATATTCATCATTTTCTGGTGAGACAGCAGCTTGCATGACTGTAGATATCTCAAGTTCCTGAAAAATGATTTCTTAGATTTGAATGGGATAAAAATTAGAAAGTCTCACCTGTCAGGAGGTTCTGGGGACTTGGGGATCAGATTTCAGGAGCCAGAGCAATCCACCAATGAAAATATAAAACTGCATCCCAGGCGTGTGGAGCTGGAGCAGGGACCAGCTGCTTGAAGGCTGATATCTCTGGTTCTGGACATAGTAGAGACAAGCTGACAGTGTCCACCAAAAGTGGAGAGTCCCAGCTTTTGAAATGTTCCCTCAGAAAAACTCTACATCATACAAAGCCTGAGATATCTGGCTGGCAAGAGCAATTAACAGGCTTGGATGGGGACCACTGCTTTGAAGTCGGATATCTCTGGTTCCCTATGGCCGATTTTCAAAAATTTGGTACCTCTGGAAAGAGGGGACCCTCAGCTATCAGCCTAGGGCCCTTATACTCCTGGGGCCCTTAGGCAAGAGCCCATTGAGCCCATACGAAAAGACGGCCCTGCCTGCCACAGTATATAAATGCAAATTCCAAAAGTATACAATGTGATGCAATTATGTGTTCACAGCCTTTATTCATCTTCTCTTATCTTACAATGTGCCAAGTAGCAGTTTTTTTATATATATTTTTTTTTTCATTTCCGACCTGCAAGCAGAGAGGATGCCATTCATCTGTAATCTCAACTTCATCACTTATGAAGTTAAAAGCAATTTTGTACTTAAATGTCTATATTTTTGGGTAAACATTTATAATCTTTCTTATTTCTTCCAGAGATTAATAGAGAGTACAAGAAATCAAATATAAAGAAATCATTGTCTAGCGCATGCTCATGAGTTTAAAGTTACACCCATCTATTAGCGTATACCTAGAAGGTACTTCTTTTATTTACATACTATCATTCTTCAAGGAAGCACGATAGTATTTCCTTGTCCAATAAATAAAAATACCCAATATGAGCCCTTGAGATCTAATAAAGAGGTTCCTCTATACCTAAAATGCCTCTATTTGCATAATTTAAGATCAAAAGATTTGTAGACCTTGTACTCAGGAATAGATGATATCCATGAGACAGTATTTAATGACGACAATTTCTGTTCATGTCTTTAACACTGTAAAAATGGCAAATTAACGTAATAAGTCTGGTATCCGGTTAGAAAATTGATGTTAAAAAGGTCAACACTACAATGTTGTCATCAGAATGTAGACATGGTCCGAATTGTTGACAGTCACCAGGTTGACACCCTTAAACTGTCAACAGGTTCAAAATGTCATCATCTGAAATGTCTCCATGTAAGATAGGCATTGCCAGGAGAGTTAGGGATAGGATGCAAAGGGGGTGGGGGGAGGTAGCATTAGACACAAAGAAGAAGGTTTAGGAATTAGGGATAGGGGGAGAAATACTCAACACTGCAGCATCACACGTCCGCGCAGGTATCACTGTCACAGCACTGCCGGAACCCAGAAGAAGATGCTGGAGCCGCCGTTGCTGCTGGGAGAAGGTAAGAGACCACTAGACCACCAGGGATGGTTTTTCAACAGTACATCATGTTGAAATATCATTGGGGTTGATATGATCAATGTAGACATGGTCAATGTTGCCATGCTGAGCATGCAAACATGCTGCATGTGGGCAGTTTGACCAAGTCGACATTCTCAAGTCAACCTGATGACTATTGGCATGATAAGCTACAGTAATTGAAAGACTACTTTAAAAGTAATAGTAGCCCAGTTTTATCAAGACAAAAATATTCTATCGTATGCTGGTGGGGCATAGTTATACTGGTGTACCGGCTCCTAAGGAACCCCAGACCTGGGCACTTTATCCAATCCCCCTTTCAGAGTACATTTGGTGACTACAGTAGTATATGTGTGATACCCCTGTCTTCCATAGAAGCCTATGAGCATCGTAATACTAGAGGCCATCACTTGGTGGCACTGCGGAATGGAGGAGGCATGCTAGCAAAAGGAAAAGGACTTAGTTTTTTGAAAAGGGGCATAGGTTGAAAAAGGGCTAGGTTATTGTAGTTCCACCACTCTGGTGATTGGTGTATGACAGACTTTGAATATGGTGACTAGTTCATAGCAGGTCCACTACTCTAGTTATTGGTGTAAAGCAGGACCTCAGTCTGGTAACTAGTGTATAGCAGGGCCCCACTCAGTTGACTAGTGTATAGCAGAACCCAAATGGGGTAAAAAGTGTATAGCAAGGTCCCATTCTAGAGACTAGAGCAAAGCCTACCTCCCAGGCTCATGATTAGTATGTAGCAGACCTCCCAATGCACCCCTTGCAGCTTAATAATTGCTGGATGGGAGGTCAATGAAGAACGATGATGAACTGATTTATTCACATAGACCCAAATTAAATGTTTTTCAGGATTTCCTTGATCTTCCCCATGGCAGTACGTGGAGGTGGGCTGCCGGTGATCTAAAACTCTCACTCTGACCCTTCCATATGTTATTAAAGCAAAGAAAATTGTATGACATCCCCTGTCCTATACAGATGCATGGACTGTACACATACTGTACACTCATGTAGCATCATGTAGGCTGTACCAACCTTACAGTATGTATGGTACTAAGACTGTCACCTATAGTAACCAAGATATTGGAAGATATGGCATCAGTAACTAAATATAAGTATTGTTCCTTATTTCTCGTTAAGTTTTCTGTTCCTGTGGGTGCTTCTCATTGCTCACATGGTCCCTGAGAACCAATAATATTTACAAACAGTATTTATGATCAATTTATATTCTTGATAGATCTATGTGCATTCTTGATTGAAAATGTTTTAGTTGAAATAGAACTCAAGTCAATGGGATCAATTCAATTACCTGTGAAGCGGCTGGCCCCTTAAGTAAATGGGATATATGCAGCACTTACGGTAGCTCCGAATGGGATGTAGTCATGTGACCGGTGGTTAGGAGACAGTACCAACGGTTACATCCCACCCCCTCTAAATCCTGACAGTCTGCATGCTGACTAACAGGTACTATTCCCACAATACCCATAGAGTGGGAATAGCGCCGCAAGTGGCTTCATTGCGCTTGCCTCCCCCACCCCCATTTCCCCCGGCTGGCACTTCACTCCCCGGGATCCAAGCGTTGGTATGATGACCGGCGGTATCCCAAGCGCCAGTCACCCATACCAAACCCCAAACAGACTTGTGACTTTTTGTTTTCAATCACCACAGGGATGTGCAGAGCAAAATGTGAGTCCAGGACAAGATTAGCCCTCAGTTAAGATGTCATTGCTGGTGTTTCTATGCTGTTGCAAAGGCAAATCAACACCCTTGTGGGTAATAGAATGACCCCGATGATGTACAATAAATACATGCCACATAAGGTTAAAAGAAGTATTTGCAAATACAATTTGTGAAGATAATTTTGCTACACAATTGTTATATCAGGGTGTTTCATCTCTACGCTGATAACAGTTTTGCATCAAAATGAAAATTAACATTCACAAAATTATTAAAAGACACTGTTCCATCATTAAGGAAGAAAGTTATGAAAAAGCAGAGGTTTAATGTCAGAGCACATTAGATTTGAAGCGATTGAGGACTGAGGGTCAAGTGTTTCAATCAACCTGTCTCTTTTCCCAGCTTAAGCTAAGTGTCTATCCAAAAAATGGAAGATTATTCCTCCCAATCACATTTAACAAATGTCCGAATGTCTGAAACTGCTCACTTTTTCGCTAGTTCAATACTTTTTCTAGATTTGGGAGACACCCAAGACTGTCATAGAATTTTACTATCATTAATGGGACATGGATGATTATTTACACATTTTACTACCTTGCTCCCCATTGTGTTAGGCATGCAACTGCCTGTATCATGAATCAGCTCCAAGTTTACCTTGCGAGGGGAAGATAGTATGTTGTTATGGTGGGTGATTGGGGGCAGGTGATAGTATGGCTTCAGCCATGGGCTGTCATTACATGCTTTAACTGTCACCACCAGGGGGCTGTGTTAGTTTTGTCCAGCACACATGCTCTAGACAGACACCGTACACCAGGGATGGCCAAACAGTCGATCACGATCGACTGGTTGACCGCGGACATGCGTCCAGTCAATTGCGATCGTGTTGGCCCATCCAGCAGCATTCAGTAAGAAATCAGTGAGATTCTTATTGAATGCTGCGCTGACATTACCGGTGGGTGCAGCGCCGCGGCTGGCCGCCATATTTCCTTGGTCCAGTGTTCTTCAGTAGCCAGTAGGAATCAAGGTGATTCCTACTGGCTGCTGTCCCTCTGCGGTCATGTGGTTCAGCGCCAGCCAATAATAATCAGGGTGATTCTTATTGGCTAAAGCAGTCAGATGATATAGCACAGTGGCTGTGTAGTGCGCCTGCATCAGCGGTACTGCCCGCCATTTGCTAGTAACACTGACAGAGAGAAGACATGTTAGGAGAGCTCTCCGTGGGTCACCTTCTTGGGGGGGGGGGAAATAATAATTCTGGGGCGGTTCTGGAGGCATACTTGAATAGCAGCTGTAGCTGCAGAAATCCTGTGCCAGTTTTAACATTTATCTGCAAAACTGCAGAGTGCTGTGTACTATTTAGCAGCATTAAATTCATTGTCCTGTGCCTTCTTAATATCTATCCATAAAACGCAGGGTGCTGTGTGCTATTTTAAAAGCAGCATTGATGGTTAGTACATTTTATGTGTTCAATGCCTCATAGCCCCCTAAAAAGTATTGCATTATGGTGATTGCATTATGGTGAATTTCGTACTATGGTAGCTCACAAAAGATTTTTGAAATCTGGAGTAGATCCCCAAGTCCGAAAGTCTGGCCACCCCTGCCGTACACTATTATATGATAGATGTGAATTTATATACAGCACTGTCTGCATTAGTTTATTAAGTGCTTACAGTACTTTCACCACTTGTTGTTCGTTTTATATCCATATAATAATAATAATAATAATAATAATAATATCAGTATCCCTACCGCATAGAGCCCTCTCCTTATTAACAAAATCACTTATGTGGATAGGTTCTGCCTCCCACAAGATCCTCTGATCAATCTATTGAAGAAACACTCTATAAAACGTAAATGGATAATTCCTAGGCCTGCTTATATCAGAGATATGCCCAGTCCATACTTGCCTACCTGACCCTCTCCATGAGGGAGAAAATGCTCTGTTCCTGGACTTTCCTGGTAATGTATGATTGCCATCACCTGTGATGAAACACCTTTCTTATCAATTAACTAGCTCACCACAGGTGATGGCAATCATACATTACCAGGAAGTCCAGGAACAGAGCATTTTCTCCCTCATGGAGAGGGTCAGGTAGGCAAGTATGGCCCAGTCCCCATCGTTTTGGTCATGGTTCTAAATCATCATTTGTGTTTTCGCTTTGGTTTTGGCAAAACCATCCTCAAGTGTTTTGGTTTTGGATGTGGATTTCTTAGAAATTTATAAAAACAACTAAAATCATGTAATGTTTACTTGCTTTTGTTTCTATAGTATTATTATCATCATCAATAATATTAATTTACCGTAATTTCCATTGTGAAATGGCACCGGGATAACGAGGGAGGGCCTTACATGCAATCAAAACTCGCAAGATTCGTTTTTTTAGATACAAAACTTGGCGAGATGATCTGAGCCGGGATTCTGTTCAACTCAGAACCGCAAAGTGACCCGAGCTGAGACTTATTTGACTTGGAACCCCAAAGTTCGGGTGGGTTCGGTTTTCACCAAATGCATATCTGTTGCACACAGGGGCGGCTTGGGATGGAAAACCAGCTCTGGTAATTTTTGAAAGTAGCCCTAATGGGGGTGTGGTCTCAAGAGGGGGTGGTGTCTGTTGAGGGGGTTGGGATCGCCCCTCATAGGGCCTGATTGTTCAGTTGCGGCCTTCATTGCGTCTTTTGCTGCAGTTGTGAATGAGACCAGGGGCGGATTGGGAACTAAAAGTGGCCCTGTAAACTTTTGTAGAAGTGGACCGACATGGGTAGCACAAGAGGTATAACATACCGTGTAGCCATGGCAGCATCACTGGATGGCACAGTTGCTGTACTGCAGAGATGTAATAACACAGGGCCGTAACTAGGTGTGTGCCAGAGGTGCTTTGCCCACAGCGCATATGCGCTGTAGGCGCACCATCTAGCAGCACCACCAATCACGGACGTTCCCTCTCAATCAAACCCACCCACCTCCCCTGCCCGCCGCTGCAGCGCTGAGTTGTGGTGTGCGCTCAGCTCCCCTGCTGCTGAGCGCACCCACTATACAAGCATCGGATGCTCCTCCTCCACCCTCCCCTGCCGTCAGAGCCGGATTTAGGGGGGGGGGTATATGGGGGTGAGTAACCCCAGGCCCCAGTCCCCCTGTTCGGAACTTCTCCTACCCAGATCTTGCGCCAGCAGCCGAGTAGTTGCTGCGCTGATGCTGTTGGAGACGAGTAGCATAGACTGAATATGTCCCGAGCTGCCAGAGAGGACTTTCCAGAGCCTGTTACCGCTGCAGGTGTGCCTGGAACTGGGCAGGTAAGGCACCTGGTCGGGTTACTGGGCACAGTTGGCCCTGCACATGTTCAGGAGCACTGAATGCAGAGGAAGCTATGTGTGGGGTCAGCTGGGCAGTGGAGGCTGGACAGCAGGGTGGTTTGAGCAATCGGGATCTTGTTCCTGCTGGGCCAGGACACAGTCGTACCATGCGCTCCACAATTTCCACAGACCCCAGCCCTGGCTGACTCATTACTGCCCTGATCGGAGCTCAGCTCCTGACGGACAGCGCTCTGTGCTTTCTGCTCACTGTATGCAGGGTAGGGATGGTGTATGTTGCTGTGTGTGGGCTGCGCTATGCTTGCCACAGCAGAGATTGCTCCCGGGGTCACAGGCAACAGATGGGTCCCACTCCCTGATTTCAATTCGAACCTGCTGCTATCTGACATTAGCCAGTCTGTGTAACCCAGTAGTGCTCTGCTGCTTCACAGTGGCTTGCCCCTCCCCTGGGACCAGCCACCAATGAGCTGCTCTCCTTTACAGGCTGGCCCCTCCTCTCCTGTCTCCCATCCTTCCCTCTATCCCACACAGCGTCCTCTCCTGCCTCTCTTCTGTACTTATGGCTGTTCCCTCCATTAATTACAGAAACCAGGCAAGCAGTCAGTGGTGTGGTGTGCTGTGGGGGTGGGGTGGGGTGAAGGGGGGGTTGTGGCACGGTACTTGTCATTACTTTAGCCTCTACACAATAACTTACCTTACTGCACTGCTACACGTCTGGGGGGAGGCGGTGCTTGTGTGCGTATGGTATAAATGTGTGTGTATTTGTTGCTTTGTACTCAACAGTAACTTACAACACTTGTACCGTTCTGGGGGTAGAGTGGTGGGGTGCTTATGTTATGTGTGTATGGTATATTTATTCTATGTGTGTGTATAGAGATCAGTGCACAGTATTTGCAATTGCTTTAGACTTACATGAGACCTTCTCTTCCCCCACTCCAGTCAGCCACCACCAGGTAGTACCTGCACTGCTGATGCTGCCTCATGGGGAGTAGGCACACAAAGACACACAGTGGGTACAGCCAGGGGGGCAGTGCTAACAAGAGGTGGAAAGTCCTCCTGTCTTAAGAGCCCCAGGCCCCCCCGAAGTCTTAATCCGGTCCTGCCTGCCGTGTCTACAGGCCAGATACTGCAGTACCTACCAATCACGCCCTGTTGTTTCCGTCTATGCTGCTTCCTCCCGACTCCTGTCCATAGGACCAATCCCACTCGCTTCTTCCCGTTAGCCCGCCTCCTTCTACCCCTCTACATTGCTCCCTCCTGTCCGTCTGACCAGGCCCGCCATCTGCCACTCTACCTCGCTCTTTCCTGACCACTGTGGTCAAGCCGCCTCCTCCTCCTCCCACTGCACGCTGCTGCCCTCAGTCTGGTCTGATGCTCCGTTGGGGAGAGTACTCACAGTGAGTTCATGTAGATTAGAGAGGCATTGAGAGGTTTTAATTTTATTGTGAGGCATGTAATGCAGTGTAGTGATGTAGTATGTGCTATGGTGGTTATAATGTAGTTATGTAGTGCAGCACGTATGGAGGTATAGTGTAGTTATGTAGTGTGTCGTATATGGCAGGGCTGTAACTAGGGGTGTGCCAGTGGTGCCTGGGCGCAGGACCGCCGGCAACACACGCAGGGCCGCAACCACCGCCGCTCTGCTGCCGTATTGTGTAAAAAGGGGACTCTGCCTGGCATAATGTGTAAAAAGGGGACTCTATCTGGCGTAATGTGTAAAAAGGGGGAACTCTGCTGCAGCAATGTGTGAAAAGGGGAACTCTGCTACCGTAATGTGTAAAAAGGGGGACTCTGCTGCTGTAATGTCTAAAACTCTTCCTGGCGCAATGTGTAATTTGGGGCTCTACCTGGTGTAATGTGTGTAAGTGGCACTACTGTGCGGCGTAATTTTAATAATGTAGACCACTATGCAGCGTAATATGAATTGGTATTATTTTGTTGCCACGCACTTCCCCATGAAGCTGCTCCCCTATATTTTCGCGTGCACCTACATTGTTCATTGGTCCTGTTTTAACTATGTGGGGGATGCCGATGCTGTTTTTTGCACACAGTGCTAAAATGTCTAGTTACCGCACTGTAATAACAAAAGGAATGGGGACAGTGCTGTGTAATAAGTATGGTGGGCTGCCTGTCATGTGGGGGGGGGGGGGGGTAGGGCCACATGATAACACACAAACGGGCCCCACAGACACGTCAGCCTACCAGAAATCTTCCTGGTGAGCCCTATGGCCAATCCACCCCTGTTGCACATACAGTAGGTTATAAAAGTGGAATCTTCGAAGAGCCCCAGAGTTCTCATCCAAATATATATGTACCGTGATGCTGGCAGTCCAAATGAAGAGAAATGAAAATGTTAAGTTACAGTAAATAAAAAAATATATATAATATATTTACTATAAATCAAAGTAAATAATCCATTCTTAAAACGTATTGCAGTGTAAGGTAACTGATTAAAATAAAACAGGGAGATATACATTTTAGCAGTAAAGTAGTCAAGAATAGCAAAAGGAGACTTAACCAAAAAGAACAGTCCTACTCCTAATATAAGCCTGCGATCAGGAATAACGGAGTCCTATAATAAATACTGCATGTGTTATCAATAGTGAGTACAACAGGAGTATAACAGTAATAGGCAACTGGAAAACAAGTCCTTGTGGTGGACACAGAGCAGGTGACCCTGGAACCTGCAGAGATGTGGAGCAGGACCGGAAATGCTGGAGCACCAGGGGATTTGTGACAAGGATACAAAGATTGCACTTACAGGAGTCAACGGCACCAAGTGACAGCTAAAACGCCGACATACAGGCTTGCACCTGCATCTATATAATAGATGGAGCAGGTGTCAGTAAACTCCAACAACATCTAAGAACAGAATGTGCTGAGCATGTCGTTCTGTTGCCATGGTAACAGTGGTGTACATTAACCCCTTAAAGCGCAGATTGTGCGCATTCCCAGTGCAGGCTGTGAAAGGCTGTCATTAGGCACAGCTGTATCCGTCAGAACAGAGACAGTAAATGGTGCAACCACTGGGTAAGGTGATGTAAATGCATTTATACAAAGAAAAATAAATGAACAAATAAAATGTAAAATATAATGTATATAAACACATGAGGGCTCATGCAGAATTGGATGTACATGTGTTTCCCTTGTGCAAAATCCGTGTGTTCTTACTGCACATGTGGTATTAAACCTGACATATGTGTGCATGTGGATACTGTGCTGCATCTTACTGTCCTGCTGGAAGAGAGCGGAGGCAAAGCATAGGCCAAGCACGTTAAGGGTCTGTTCATGTAATTGTTAACCACGTAGACCTGGAGGCAGATACATATACACCTGTGATTGGATGCATCTCTTGCTGATGGGTTGGTGTAACAAGACACATTGATGTGGATAACAATTAGTGGCACATGTAGACGCACGGCTGTGCACCCAGGGCTGCCAAGAGTAATCCTGGGCCCCAGTACAACAACTTTCTATTCCCTCTGCCCCCCTGGAGGGGGTGTGACCACAGCATGCAGGAGGCATGGCCACACCTCTTTGGGGGGGTATCTAGCACATGAGAAGCACCCACTCACAGGACCATGGCATGCCTCTGAGAGCCTGGCTGGGACCAGGTACTTTTCAGGGGGCATGGCCTAATCAAAGAAGGCATGGGCCTGGGACCCTACTGTGCCCCTCCATCAGACCTGGGCCCAGAACATTTGTACCCCCCCCCCCCCCTCTGTGTACACCAGGGAATGGCTTGTACAGTAGCAATATTTGCATGAAGACGCAGAAACATTACTGGCAAAAGACGCACACACGGAAGCTGCCGTGTTCAACTCGGAATCACGACCATAGGAATCTTTCTTGAGGTTAGCATGTAACGCAATATGGGGGAGATGTACTAAGCCGTGAGAGTAATTTAGTATTGAGAGATAAAGTACCAGCCAATCAGCTCCTAACTGCTATGTTACAGGATTTGTGTGAAAAATGACAGCTAGGAGCTGATTGGTTGGTAGTTTATCTCTCTCCACTTTATCGTTCTCCAAGACTTAGTATCTGCCCCGCTCTTTCTCTAATTTGGTCATGCTTACCAGTCCCGATATCCTAAGTACAAGGGCTCATAAGCACAAAGGGGGTCATTCCAACCTGATCGCACGCTGTCGTTTTATTCGCAGCGCAGCGATTTGGTCACTACTGCGCATGCGTATGCACTGCAATGTGCAGGCGTGTCGTACGGGTACACAGCGGATCGTTGCTGGGCGATGGATTTAACGAAGAATCCATTCAGACAGCCGATCGCAAGAAGATTGACAGGAAGAGGGCGTTTATGGGTGTCAACTGACCGTTTTCAGGGAGTGGTTGGAAAAACGCAGGCGTGTCCAAGCGTTTGCAGGGCGGGTGTGTGACGTCAATTCCGGGAACGGACAGGCTGAAATGATCGCAAGGGCTGAGTAAGTTCAGACCTACTCAGAAACTGCACAAACTATTTTTGTAGTGCTCGGCTGCACACGCGTTCACACACTTGCAAAGCTAAAATACACTCCCCAGTGGGCGGCGACTATGCGTTTGCACAGCTGCAAAAAGTAGCTAGCGAGGGATCAACTCGGAATGACCCCCAAAGAAAGGTATATTTCAAAGCTTGGAGACTAACTGCCATGGTACAGGCTGTGTTGATCTTTCTCCACTCTATCTATCACCATGCTTTGATAAATACTCCCCATAAACTGTTTCAGTCGGCATGGCTATGGGTGTGTATGTGTATATTTTATGTACATGTGCAATTTAAAAGAGTGCAAGTTGTGGGGATAAAAGATGCAAAATGTCGATGTTTGTAATGACAACACATATCAATGAATCAAGATTGTTTTGCACAGACATGGCGAGACGTTATTTGCCATATGGTGCCTTGCTGCCCTTATAAATGATAAAACTATTATCTCATAACAACAATGTGCAGATTGCACTGGCGTACCTATAATGAGGTTGGGTTTGATATGACGGCGGTCGGGATTCCACTGTCAAAATTCCCTCCCAGGTGGTGCCTAAACCTAACTCCCCCACTCTGCAGCCTAACCCCAACCCTCCCCGTGGGTGCCTCTCCCCCTCCACGCAGCCTAAACCTAACCTCCCCACAGACTATACCTAACCCTCCTCAAACAGCCTAAACCTATCAGCACCCTAACATCGCCCACACCCTGGAGGCTTACCTCTCCGGTGCCCTCGGCAAACACTTGTTCTGGATACCGCTGTCGGGAATGTGATCCTATTCAGGATGCCAGTGCTGGCATTCTGAGCAGTGTCGAGATTCCAGCATTGGGATATTTTCTGTTGAGATCCTGACCGGATCCGCTATAATGGGTGCAGTGTGTGCACACGGGCCTACACCATACACCCTATACCCATTTCTTAAATACCTCACCGGAGTACCCGTCGGCAGCAGCAACAGAGCGCAAATAAATTTGAAAATGGCGCATGCACAGTACAGAGATCACCGGTAAACTGGCCGCCGTGACATTTTTTTCAGAGATCTGCACATGCGCATTAGAGCGTGAACTCCTAGTGCCGAGACTCTACACAGCGCTGCTGGCTAGGGCGGAGGTAGCCCGAACAGAGGCTACACACGGGCCTCCTCCTCTTAAAGGTGTAGGTCCTGACATACGGGGCGGACTAGCCCTGTGCTGGGCGTCCCCCCACGTCAGAGTAAATGCTCATAGATTCGCTAAATTTAGCACATCTACGATCAAATCTGAATGACCCCCCATGTGCAGTGCAGGTGGGGCAGATGTAACATGTGAAGAGACAGTTAGATTTGGGTGGGGTGTGTTCAAACTGAAATCTAAATTGCAGTGTAAAAATAAAGCAGCCAGTATTTATGTGACACTTTGAACTGGACCCCTTTAATTTGTACTACAAATTATTGCAGGCAATTGTCGGACTGGATGAGACATGAGTAAGGACCCCTAATTTTCCCCTTGCTGAGCTTCGATTACTACCCATCCTGTTAATGCTGAAGGGGTTATCACTCCTTTCTGTTGTTGCCTGGGAAACGCCAGCAGGACCAGAGAGCAGACAGGCACTAGGACCCTTGGACTTACTTATAATGGAGGAAGGAGTGAGAAGGCTGATGGAGTTTTGATTGGCTGTGGCAGAGCGGGAAAGGAGGGGGCGGGATTTGGCGCCCTGTGTGTGGCTGAGGAGCGGTGTGTGAGGTGACACGCTGAGGAGTCTGAACTGCGAGGAGAACATGATGCGGTGACACAGAGAGCGGCCGAGAGGAGCGCAAGTGGGGTAGTCACCGTGAGAGCCTGTAGGTGAGGGGGCTGGAAATGGCACCCTGAGGAGATGATGGACGGAGCAGCCAGAGACTGTGCTGCCAGGGCGGTGCTGCTGGAGAGTCCCAGGACTACGCATACAGAGAGCCGCAGCAAGAGCTGACGAAACCTAATGGGGAGAAACTGTGATGAGGAGTGACAGTTCGGACTGAAGCAGAGCGTAGCTGAGTGATGCCTTTGTGACCCGCTGTGAGGAGAATCCGCGCCGACCAGTTGGAGTGAGTAGCAGAGATACCGGATTCAGGGCACTGCCGGCTACTATCTGCTTGGCAAGACTGGGAGGGAGCTGGGAACAGAGAGACTGAGAGGGAGAGTGCGAGTATGTTCCCAACCAACACTAACCAGTTATCCTGCCAGTCCCTAATCCAGTGCCAGTACCAGGCAGCAACCGACCAGTCAAAAGGGGGCTGTGTGAGTGACAAGCAGCCAGTCAGCCACAAATTTCCTGTCCGCTATCTAGCTAATTCCAGTCACAGAGCATAGCCAGCCTGTGTTCAGTCAGCACCAGCCCCTCAGATGATTACCACTCCACAGTAGCCCACAGCCCTGTAAAGACTGAGCACCTGGAAAAAGTGATAAGCCAGGGCTACTGGGTAGTCCCAACTCAGAGACCACTGAGTTTGACCAAGTTTCACGGCCTAGCTTGGTCAGCCACTGCAGCAGACAGCTACGTGTGAGAGAGACTTACGCCTGCTAGCCAGTATTGTACCACACAGCCTTGAGGATAGCAGCCCACCACAGTTAGTTTTCCAGTCAGGTTATCATTACTGGACTACAAAATACAGTTAGCTACTTCTTCTTAATGCTCTGCTGTTGTCACACTCTGTTTTTATAACTACTCATTCGCCTCTGTCATTAACTGAGTACCTGAATAACTCATTTGTGCTTATGTCATCACTGAGATGTACCTTGCTACATAAGGCCAGTTGCTACTTGGACTGCTTTGATTCTACCTGCATACTCGCCTAAAACCAAACTTGTGTGCTACCTGCTCTATTGCTTGTGGACCCCTGAGAGTATTATTATTATTATTTATTAAGGGAGGGTGCAGTACAGTGTCTATTCGCCACAATCTTCACTACCCCTTGTAGACTTGCAGGAGACGCCCCTAAACTCTTTTAGTAAAACTGAGCAGAGACTGCCACCTGGTTGACATTTCAGGTCACTTCAAGGAGATTATCCCACTAGTGTTAATGAGAACTGTGTGTTGAGGTACTCTACTAGTGTACTGAAATTCTACGCTGTTATTTGTCTTATGATTACATGTTAATTTTGTGCATTGTTTTATCCTACTGTGAGTTGTACCTTGCTTCTTAATCAATTTGCTCCTCCAGCGGTGACCACTTGTTCCCGACTAATAAAGTTAACTGTCACCGTCCTAACGTGTGGTGACTGTTGTGTTGGGTCCTCAGAGGTTGGGGTTCCTCGCCTTTCTGCCTAGGGTTCCACCATTGAGATCCGACCCAAGAGGTGATTTTGGGTGAAGAATCCAGATACGTCCACCGACCCCTGCACCCGCAACCACTTTTCCACAGTTCTTACCTGTTACAACTACCCTGCACAGAAACAATATAACCCATCCAAAACTAACTCTCTCTGCACGTTATATCTGACCTCCCTGCAGTACACATGGGGGGTAATTCAGACCTGATCATAGAAGCAAATGTGTTAGCAGTTGGGCAAAACCATGTGCAGTGCAGGGGGGGGGGGGCAGATGTAACATGTGCAGAGAGAGTTAGATTTGGGTGGGGTGTGTTCAAACTGAAATCTAAATTGCAGTGTAAAATTAAGCAGCCAGTGTTTACTCTGCACAGAAACAAAATAACGCACCCAAATCTAACTCTTTCTGCACATGTTATATCTGCCCCCCCTGCAGTGCACATGGTTTTGCCCAACTGCTAACAGATTTGCTGCTAAAATTAGGTTTGAATTACCACCATGGTTTTGCCCATTAGAAAATTTTTTTGTTTTGCAATCAATTTTGAATTAGGCCCCAAGAGCGTAGGGATTATATATAAAAAAAATGACTTAGTAGAAATGACTTGCTACTGTACAGTACCTACAGTAAATGAGATGTTTACATTAGCGTGGGGAGAATTACATACTGTATATATTGTATGTGGTTCCCCAAGTACTGTAGCTAAATGTACTGCGGCTTTTAGAGGTGTGAATACGTATCTGACTCTTAAAAAGGCAATGACAATATGAGACTTGTGAAACCTGAGATAGAGAAGAACATGAAGCCTATGGAAAGGATAGTAACACAATTAGTAGTGTTTTAAGTTCTGTTTGGGTATGATAAGCTACTGTACAGGAGTTGATGTACAATATAGGGCTGTAATGACATGAAGCTGCTTTACAAGGTGCTCCACCACAACGAGATTGGAATGCTAATTACTGTCAGTGTAACACATCACTAGAACATAAGAAAGCCTATTTATGTTTATAGCGAGGTGCTCAAAGAACACAAATGAAGTAATTAGTACACAATAACTAGCAATTCAAAGTGTTATTATAATTAAAAAGTAATTAGAGTGTCTTCATAGAAATGGGCTTTGCAAATCTTTTATTAATCTATCATGTTATAGAAACCCAGATGACCAGAAAAGCTTTTTAGACATGAACCTTTCTCCTTACAACATGTAAAACTCACCAAATTTACAGGAGTCTATACTGCAGCACCCGTGTATAATGGCCAGATGTATATACTGCTGCACCTGTGTATAATGGCCAGATGTATATACTGCAGCACCCGTGTATAATGGCCAGATGTATATGCTGCTGCACCTGTGTATAATGGCCAGATGTATATACTGCTGCACCTGTGTATAATGGGCAGATGTATATACTGCTGCACCTGTGTATAATGGCCAGATGTATATACTGCTGCACCTGTGTATAATGGCCAGATGCACCCTTTGGCTCATATTTTCTGTGTAAATCTGGCTCTGGTGCTGGCCACTGCCTCCTCAGCCTTTCAGCTCACCGCGCGTCCCATATATATATAAAATATATCCTCCACATCCAGCAAGGAACAATATGACAGAAAATGGTGACAGCACTCAGCGGACTTTTACAAAGGGCAAAGACCGTTCTAGGTCCACCCCAGCACCTTGAGCTTTTGGAAATGTATTCCTTATTCCTATCTATCGATCTATCTATCTATCTATCTATCTATCTATCTATCTATCTATCTATATATATATTTATCTGCCTGGATTTGGGGTACAACACAGTTTGTGACCAGATTGGGCCTAATTCAGATCTGATCGCTGGGCTGCTAATTTTGCTTCCTGCATTCAGATAGTCGCCACCCAATGGGAGTGTAAATTCATCCGTGCAAGTGTGCGATCGCATGTGTACGCCATGCTTCAAATGTCCCTCAGTCAGCGGACAGCTGCAAATCCGTTTTTCGTACCTCACTCACCATCAAATGTTTTTACCACTGTGTGCAGTCAGTGCGCAGCCCAGGACTTACTCCTACAGTGCAATGAGAACAGCCTGACCGTGTCCAGAGCTGATGTCACACACCCTCCCTGAAAATGTTTGGGAACGTCTACGTTTTCCCTGACACTCCCAAAAAACGGTCAGTTAGCACCCACAGACAGCCTTTTCCTGTCAATCAGCATGCGAATGGCTGTGCGATTGAAATTTTCACACCAGCTTGTCACTGTCCAGCACACATGCATTAGACTGCGCATGCGTATGCAACATACGCATGCGCAGTCTACCGATAATCACCCACTGTGCGAAAGCGCACAGCAGCGATCAGGTCTGAATCGGGCCCTTTGTTTAAGAAGACATCACAGGGGCTCTGCACTAAGGACTTGCAGGCACGTTTTCTGGTTACAACCACAGTGTCTTTACTGGCATCAGACACTGTAGCAAAGCATATACAGGCTTGGGCCTGGTCACACAGGTACATACAGAAAGATGAAACAGATGAACATAAAAGGTTCTAGCACTTCCCATGCTCACAAGTCATTCTGCTGGAGTGGCTTGCAGCTACACATGCCATCTCCTCCTGGCACGGCCAATGTCCACAGTCCCTGGTGCTATAATCTCAGCCCTGCTCACTGGCCTCTAACAGGCATCAGTGCAATGCATTGTTTTCTTCTCCCTTGGAGGGAGCTGATTTCACCAAAATATGGGCAATTGCAGTGAGACACAAGCCTTCTCACCACAATATATAATAGACCTTTAGGCACTTCATCATATATACATATATATATATATATATATATATATATATATTTATATATGTATCCTTCTATCTATATATCTATCAATCATGGATCTGCTATCTATCTATCTATATATATATATATATATATATATATATATGTGTCTTGAAATCTGCATATTGGTAATTTTGTATTTAATTGGATTATGTGACCTCCATAGGAATTAATTTAAAATGCCTGAGCAGTAGATGAAAACAATTAATGAATGTGTTTCTTGTAGAAGCTACATCTGCAGGTTTTTCATTAAGATAAATGTTGTGAATTTCGTCTGCAATATTCAAATAATCCATTACAATATTACATTTCTAGTTACCCCTGTAACTAATTTACAGGAAAATGTAAATTTTACTTACAAATTAGTGATCTTATTTTTCTCACTTTGATTTTCATTGGGGTGACATTTTAGGAATAGCATTTTATTTATATCCCATTCTGATTTTAGGTTTTTTTTTTTGCTACATACTAGTATAAGTTTAATCAAAAGTCAATTTAGAAAGGCCATTCTGCCTAAGGGATATTTTTCCATTAAGTATTTTGACATATCGGTGGCCTTAAGGGATTATTGGTTTTTGAAGAAATATTAACAGCTGAAAATTTGCATTTTAATACAGTTCTCCTCAACTACTCAAGCAATTTTATTTTTAAGACCTGTGACAGGCTTCAAAGCTTTGGTTCTAAAGCAATCTCGTCAAAAAGTAGCTAACATAATTTTATTACAAATGACTAACTTTTCTAATATTTTTTTTTTAATCCAGCTTGAGGTGTCTGTGAAATCAACACCAAAACTTTATAATCTGTTTAAACAAGAATAAAATGTTTTACACATCAGAAACATAGTTAGTTGGGAGTTTGTGTTTTATTTGTAATTGTCAGTACAGAAATAGCCAAATTTATCTTGAAGCTCTGTGTCAGGATATCCCATATAATTATCTCAAGGACTATTTGCTAAAAAATATATAAAAATATATTACTATATGAGAATTGTTACTGGGCAAAACTGTCCTCTTCAATGCTGCTTGTCACCAACATATCAATGCTTTCAATGTGATTTACTGTTCTGGAAAGGTGAAAAGTGAAACGCGTTGATATTACCTATTGTGTGCACTCTCATCCACATCACAGTTGGAAATCGCTGTGATTTTTTATATCCATTAACTGTTTTTGTCATATGAGTAATTTTCCTCCAGCAATTTGCTGTCAATCGTTAGTGACAGTGATTGGCTAGCCAGACAATGCACTACAGGGAAATTCGGCCCTATTGAAATCAATGGAAATCTGACCATTATCTGGCCCACAAAAAGTAATCAGGTATTTGTACGTAGCTTTTACTTTCCTTGCATGTTAAACCTGTAAATTACCTTAAAAAAGATCAATATTTAAAGTGGATATTCCCAACGGTGATTGGAAGCAGTAGAAAAAATGGTGCAGAAATAGCTCAACAATCACTAATAAAAATAAACTTAACAATTATGAATTTGTGGAAAATCACAGTTGAAAAATCTCGTGTGAAAAAAGCCCCAATGCTTGTAGCTTGTTTGGTCACGTTAGCTGCAATCCACGGAACAAGAACGTGCTTGTCTAATGTATATTGCACTTATGCACAAACTGTTTTCAGTCCACCCACGCTGGCTATTTCCAGTGAAAGAAAGATATATATAAACTAGAGAGTACTGATTTATTATGAAGAGCATTAGAAGGTCAGCTCATAGTATGGATGGTGTAATGGTTAGCATTACTGCCTCACAGCACTGAGGTCATGGCTTTGATTCCCACCATGGCCCTCACTGTGCAGAGTTTGTATATTCTCCCCGTACTTGTGTGGGTTTCCTCCGGGTACTCCGGTTTCCTCCCACAATCCAAAAATATACTGGTAGGTTAATTGGCTCCCAACAAAAAATTAACCCTAGCGTGAATGTGTCTGTGTTATCATGTGATAGGGAATATAGATCGTAAGCTCCACTGGGGCAGGGACTGATGTGAATGGGCAAATATGGTCTGTAAAGTGCTGCGGAATATGTGTGCGCTATGTAAACTTACTGGTAATAAATAAAATAAATAATAAATAGGACCCAACAGGAAAGCAAACCTGGGACTTATTATGAAATGGTCTTGTTAAACATGTCATTGCTTTCGTTTGTTTATACAAATTGCAGTAATGTTTGCAGCAATTTCATGTTCAGAGTGGTATGCAATTCGATATGCGCACAGATGTGTTGGAGTCTTAATACAGGGCCGCCGAGAGCAACCACAGGTCTGGGCACTGTGGACAAATCCGTGGAGGAATGGGCACACCCTATCAACCTATCAAGAAATGTAAAAATAGTCACGTCACTGGTTGCTGCACAGGGGGCACTAGTGGGCATGCAGGAGGACATTGTCCACCTTAGCAGCTTACCCCAGCCCGACCCTCACCAGGACCCTGCAACAAGCCCAGGCCCAAGAAATTAGTAACCACTCCCTCTCCTCTCTGCGCCACTGCCTGCATACCCAATTTAAGGTAACTATAGGCAATTCAGACTCCTACTGTTCTTATTCATGTCTACTCTTCTGACTGAGTGGGTGTTACTTGGTGGCAATGGGGCGATGTCATTCACATGTACAGATGGAGCCCTGCTCATCTATCCCTTTAATAGGATTAATTGAGCCAGTGCTGTCGGATTTAATCCCCTGCTGTAATGACTTAATCCCCTGCTGTATTGTTCTCTTTGTATTGTATTGCAGCTGAGAACAATAGATGAAAGGCTTATGCTAATTAACCTTGGAGCACCTAAGCACAACAGAGAGGGCTAGATGAGCGAGGCTCCATCTGTAGGATAATTATTCTGTGGGCATGGACATGCTGACAGAATTGCAGGCTATTCAGAGGTAAACGTTGTCATAAATCCATCTGCTTTCGGTCAGACCTGAAGCAGGGATAGTACAAATGTGTGCTGCTGATGATGTTTATGAGTGCTTTCAATGGTGGAGGAACAGGGGCAGGGTGGTCACATAATTGCATCTGACTCTAAATTCAGGAGAAAATTTGCATTCATCCCTGGATGCATAATATGGTGCAATTGCGACAACTTTATGTGTGACTATGAAACGGACCCAAAGTGTATACACAAAATTTAATGTACACTGGGCCTGTCTTGTATGCTGTCAAAATTCTGGGGTGCTGCTGTTAAAATAAATGTACACTGGTCTTGTATGCAGTAAAAATACATGGGTGCTGCTGTGAAAATAAAAGTACACTGGTCCTGTATGCTGTAAAAATACAGGGATGCTGTTGTTAAAATAACAGTAAATAAGTAAAATAAATGTACACTGGCCCTGTCTTGTATGCTGTAAAAATTCTGGGGTGCTGCTGTGAAAATAAATGTACACTGGTCCTCTATGCTGTAAAAATATAGGGGAGCTGCTGTTAAAATAAAAGTACACTGATCCGGTATGCTGTAAAAACACAGGGGTGCTGCTGTTAAAATAAAAGTACACTGGTCCTGTTTTGTATGCTGTAAAAATTATGGGGTGCTGCTGCGAAAATAAATGTACACTTGTCCTGTATGCTGAAAAAATACAGGGGTGATGCTGTTAAAATAAAAAGTACATTAGTCCTGCATGCTGTAAAAATACAGGGGTGCTATTAAAATAAATGTACACTGGTACTGTATGCTGTAAAAATACAGGGGTGCTGCTGTTAAAATAAATGTACACTGGCCTTGTCTTGTATGCTGTAACAATTTTGGGGTGCTGCTGTAAAAATAAATGTACACTGTTACTGTATACTGTAAAAATACAGGGGTGCTGCTGTTAAAATAAAAGTACATTTTATTTGGGTGTTGGATTTTAGTAATGCAGACTTTGCTAAAATGGGGAGATGTTTAAGTGATTCATTGGCAGACTGGAGAAACTTGGAAGGGGTGCAGGAGAGGTGGAAAAAATTAAAAGTGCATTACTAAGTGTAACAGACCTTTGTATCAAAATGGTTAGGAAAAGCACCAGGAAAAGGAAGCCAGTGTGGTTCACAAAAGTAGTATCAACTAGTGTGAAAGCAAAAAAGATGGCTTTTAGGAAATACAAACAGACTCAAAATAATAACGACAAAGAGGAGTATCTGGACAGACGGAAGGATGCTAAGAAAGTGATCAGACGTGCAAAGGCAGAAGCTGAGGAGAAAATGGCCCAGTCAGTAGATAAAGGGGGCAAAACTTTTTTTAAGTATATAAGTGAAAGGAGAAAATCAAATGGAGGAATAATAAGACTTAAGACAGAGAGTGGGCATTTGGTGGAGGGAGACAAGGCAATAGCAGATCACCTAAATAATTATTTTTGCTCAGTATTTACTACAGAAGAAGGGATGGGGCCACAGTTAAATTGCAAGGACATTCATAAAAATAAGGTAGATGAAAATACATTTACAGAGGAGAAGGTCCTAACAGAACTTTCAAAACTAAAAGTGGATAAATCAATGGGACCAGATGGGATACACCCAAGGATACTCAAAGAGCTAAAAGATGTCCTGGTTACACCTTTAACAGAATTATTTAACCAGTCACTAAATACAGGTGATATTCCAGAGGACTGGAAAAGAGCAAATGTAGTTCCACTGCACAAAAGTGGAAGCAAGGAAGAAGCAAGTAACTACAGACCAGTAAGCCTTACATCAGTAGTAGGGAAAGTAATGGAAAAACTATTAAAAGAAAGAGTAGTGGAATATCTTAAATCAAACAACTTACAGGATCCAAAACAGCATGGATTTACTGGTGGGAGATCATGCCAAACAAATCTTATTGACTTTTTTGACTCTGTGATGAAAATAATAGATCAAGGGGGAGCTGTAGATGTAGCATATCTAGACTTTAGTAAGGCATTTGACACTGTCCCACATCACAGACTGCTAAATAAACTTGAAAGCCTGGGGGTGGATTATAAATTAGTGAAATGGATAAGAACCTGGTTGCAGGATAGGAAACAGACAGTTGTAGTTAATGGAGTGCAATCTATGGAGGGAAATGTTACCAGTGGAGTACCCCAGGGATCTGTACTTGGTCCAGTTCTCTTTAATATCTTTGTTGGTGACATTGCAGATGGTATTGAAGGGAAGATATGCCTTTTTGCAGATGATACAAAGATATGCAACAGGGTAGACACACCGGGAGGGGTCAAACAAATGATTGATGACCTAGGTAGGCTTGAGAAATGGTCAAGAACGTGGCAACTACAGTTTAATGCTAAAAAATGCAAAATCATGCACTTGGGTCTCAAAAACCCAAAGGCTAAGTATAGTATCAAGGGTACTATAATGGAAACTACTGAGGAGGAAAGAGATTTAGGAGTCACTATTTCAAGTGACTTGAAGGCAGGAAAGCAATGCAACAAAGCAATGAGAAAGGCAAGTCAGATGCTTGGTTGCATAGGGAGAGGAATCAGTAGCAGGAAAAAAGAAGTGATAATGCCACTGTATAGGTCATTGGTAAGGCCCCATCTGGAATACTGTGTCCAGTTCTGGAGACCCTATCTCCAGAAGGATATAAATACATTAGAGAGTGTACAAAGAAGGGCAACTAAAATGGTGCATGGCCTACATCACAAAACTTACCCGGAAAGGCTAAAAGATCTTAACATGTATAGTTTGGAGGAGAGAAGGGAAAGGGGAGACATGATAGAAACTTTCAAATATATAAAGGGTCTTAACAAAGTTCAGGAGGGAAACATTCTTCAAAGGAAAAGAAGTATTAGAACTCGAGGGCATACATTGAGACTGGAGGGGGGGAGGTTCAGGGGAAATTTAAGGAAAAATTACTTCACAGAAAGGGTAGTGGATAAGTGGAATAGCCTCCCATCAGAGGTGGTAGAGGCTAAGACTGTAGGGCAATTTAAACATGCTTGGGACAGGCATATGAATATCCTTACAAAGAATCAAGATTAAAAAAGGGTTGAGATTGCCTAAAGGATAAAATAAAAAAGGGGCAGACTAGATGGGCCAAGTGGTTCTTATCTGCCGTCAAATTCTATGTTTCTATGTTTCTATGTTACATTGGTCCTGTACTGTATGCTGTAAAAATACAGGGGTGCTGCTGTTAAAATAAAAGTACACTGGGCCTGTATGCTGTAAAATACAGGGGTGCTGCTGTTAAAATAAATGTACACTGGCCTTGTTTTGCATGCTGTAAAAATACAGGGGTGTTGTGAAAATACAGGGGTGCTGGCACTGTCCGCATTTGCGATGTCTAGGTCTGACCTTCAGAACATTGTATCGGAAGAGGAAGCTCCTATCACCATTTGCACACCCTCTGCAAGTGCTGGGAAGATCACCACCAGTCCAGTTGCTGATATTGAGATTGAGGATGTCACTGTAGAAGTACACCAGGATGAGGAGGATTTGGGTGTAGCTGGCGCTGAGGATGAAGTTGACGATGAGGATTCTGATGGTGATGTGGTTTGTTTGAAGAAGGCACCAGTAGAGACAGTTGTTGTCCATGGGATAAAAAAGCCCATTGTCATGCCTGAGCAACATACCAAAAAAGCCACCTCTTCGATGTGGAATTATTTCTCCACAAATCTGGACAACAGGTGTCAAGCCATCTGTTGCCTTTGTCATATCATAATAAGTAGGGGTAAGGACATTAACCACCTAGGAACATCCTCCCTTATACGTCACCTGCAGCACATTCATCATAAGTCATTGTCAAGTTCAGAAACTTTGGGTAATAGCATAAGCAGTCCACTGACACCTAAATGATGTGGTTTGTCTGAATATTATTTCTCAGTGAGGATGAGCATGTAAACACTGAAAGGGGGGAATCTTAGGATGAGGATGTCATCTTACCACTGTAGAGCCAGTTTGTGCAAGGAGAGATTAATTTCTTCTTTTTGGTGGGTGCTCAAACAAACCAATAATTTCAGCCACAGTCGTGTAGCAGACCCTGTAGCTGAAATTATTGGTTTGTTAAAGTGTGCATGTCTTGTTTTTACAACATAAGGGTGGGTTAGAGGGCCCAAGGACAATTCCATCTTGCACATCTTTTCTTTGACATATAATTCCAGGGGTGCTGCCCTATATGGGGTGCTGCCCTTCTGCCCTATCAGTCCAGGGGTGCTGCCCCACTGTCATTTAAGTCCGGGGGTGCTGTTGCCTGTCTGCTATGCTGTGTAATTCTCTAGGAGTGCTGCCTATGCTGTATAGGTCCTGGGGTGCTGCCGTATAATTCCATGGGTGCTGCTGTACTTGATCCTGGGTTTAAATGAAAGCCTAGGGCAGATATGAAACAAGCTTCTACATCACAAATAGATTTGTGAAAACATAGCCGCAAAGGAGGAAATGGAAAATGCTGTTTTGACGAAGAGTTTTTAATAAAGTGGGGAGAGACCACATTTGTGGCCAAAGTCAGTGTGACTCAGAAGAGACTGAATCATAATCCAGCGCAACTGCCGCAGAGGTAAAAGACAGATTTTCTGATGGGGCATTAGAGAGAGGTCCTTCTCAATTATTTCATGTTAGGGACTCACTCAAATGAATGGCTCCAATTAGTCAACCTTAATTTTGATTTATTATTGATGTTCCACATTTTGGGATTATTTATTTAGAAGATGCACATTTGTTGTACAGAGTTCTTTTCCTAAGGGCTGCGTAGGGTTATTGAAAGACCTTGCCGTGTTAGAAGAACAGAGTTTCAGTGATCTAGCATTGCATCAGCTTTCCATTGCACTGCAGCACTAGATGTGCCAGGATCTCCTGTGAGGCACAAACAGTTACTGAATAAGGCCCAGTATGGCGTCTCATGGTGGCTTACAGCCAGGAAGATGTCTGGCTTGCCAGGCTGAGGCATGCTGTGGGCACAGAGGTTAGCATTGCTTCCACCCACAGTCCTACTTATAGTATGAAATTATTTTTGACTGTAGAGTGGTAAGCTCCACTAGTGCAGGGGCTCAATAACAAAAAATTCACTGCACAGTCCTGCTTAGTACTGTATCGAACCCACCCGAACTGTGGTGGCTCAGTAGGGGTTGCTAAAACATCTAAGTGGCTGCTTTATTTAAAAACTAAATATGAAAAAATTAAACAAGACACACAGGTATTCTCACATGCGTGTAACTGGGACACACAGGTATGCTCACATGTGTGTAACTGGCAGCTTTGAAAAACAAAAATAAGGCATCTGCCACAAAATATGTAAATAAAAATGCAATAAAAAATTGAAAAAAAGAAACCCACAAGATTGTCACAAAATAAGTCTCTAGACTCTGTGGAGGGGAAAATATCCAATCTTGATCCTGTGGTATACACCAGTTTATTTGCATCCCAGCAATAAATCCAAGATTATCTTAATCCCCAAGATCATCTTAAAATGGAGATGGGGGTACAAATTTGGAGGCTTTGGCCCCTAGTTTTTTAGTTTGTCTAGTAATGTGGTAAGTATATATTTGCTTGGTTGAAGATCCTTCCGTTCCACACCAATATAGGAGTGGAGGTGAAAGCCTATGTGTTGTTCCTGATTGCATGTGCCTCTCTAATTGACACTGTCCTGTTCCTCTTGCCTCTTCTCATAATGTGAAAAGTCATCAAAGAAGGAGGTAGTATGTTTATAGCTAGCTATGATTCAGAGAACTTGGCAAGCTTTTTCCAGGGGGGCCACCTGTCGCTGAAATTATGGGTTTATTAAACTGTGCATGTCCTGTTTAAACAACATAAGGGTGAGTGGGAGGGCCCCCTCCCAAGACAATTCCATCTTGCACCTCTTTTTTTTCTTTGCATTATGTGCTCTTTGGGGCCTAGATTTTAAAACTGCCATCCTGTCTGCCACTGCAGTGCCACTCCTAGATGGACCAGGTGTTCATGCCGCACACTTGTGCAGCTTAGCTTAGTCATTCAGCGACCTTGGTGCAACCTTTTGGCCTAAAAACAATATTGTGAGGTGTGATGTGTTCAGAATAGACTGGAAATTAGTGGAAATTAATGCTATTAAGGTTAATAATACCGTAGGATCAAAATTACTCCCAAATTCTGTTATTTTAGCTGTTTTTATGTGGGGAGGGGGGTTTCAAAAAACATCCAGATCCAAAACCAAAACCATAACCTGAAAGGGTGGTTTTGGCAAAACCAATCCAGATCCAAAACATGAGCGCAGGTCCAGATCCAAAACCAAAACACAAAACCCGAACAGTGTCCGCTGCACATATCTAATTTAAGAACCCACGCAGCTTTTTGTGTGCACAGTTGTGCTTTCATATCTGCTGAGCGTATTCCCAGGCAAAATCAATCTGTGCCTAGTTTTGCAGGTTGGCTGATACTGCATAAAATGCTCTCTGTGTAAAAAGTAAATCAGTGACAACAAGGCAGGGCCGGATCTAGGGGGGGGCGAAGGGGGCGACCGCCCCCCCCCCCCCCCTAACACAGTCATAGCCACACCCACTTTTGAGCAGAAGAGAGCTCTACTGGGAGAGCCTGAGGCAGAATGATGTGCTGCAGCTTATACCACAGCAGCACAGAGGAGCCAGGAGAGCAAGGGTTACAGAGCATTTGCCCCTCACTTGCTGGCGTGTGGGTACTAGGGCTAATAAATACAATTACCCCTTAGCACAGTCACATGTACATAGAACAATCACAAAGCTCTATCTCAGTCTCACTCAAAAAGTTCAGTCAGAATTGAGAGAGGAGGAGTTAGGATTGCAGATGGGAGGAGTTGGGACTGCAGAGGGAGGAGTCAAGATTAAACAGTAAACCGCCCCCCCCTAAAGAAAAGTCTAGATCCGTCCCTGCAACAAGGGGACATCCACCGCCACTTAAGGAACGTTTAGATTTTGCTTTTTCAATAGTCATCTGTTTAGCTTTAGATTTGCCTTAAATAAATCATTACATTTTAAACATTCTTCAAGTATGCGTTCATGCAGTACTGTACAATATAACGTATAAAATTATTCCCATTCAGTGGCGGCTCCAGAGGTGGGGCTGCAGCGCAGGCCAAAATTCAAATAGGGGAGCCGCACCAACTGCCAGTGAGTTCCGCCCGATCATGTTTGGCAGCGTTTGGGGTGGCAGTAGGTTTGTCAACTCTACTTGAATTTTGTACTGTGCTGAAGCCCCACCTCTGCAACAGGTAATGGTCCCATTATTATATGTATTGGGATAATATATAAAGGACCTCAGAGATTACAACAATCTTAGGGTTCAATTCAATTCAATGGGATGTAAGATTGTACATTTTGGGGTGATGTATTTTGGGGTGATGTATGGGTGATGTGCAGTGTACACAAATCCTATAAAAATGGTAAGCTAACAATGGGGGTAATTCCGAGTTGATCGCAACATCAAATTTGTTAGCAGTTGGGCAAGACCATTTGCACTGCAGGTGTGGCAGATATAACATTTGCAGAGAGCGTTAGATTTGGGTAGGGTGTGTTCAAACTGAAATCAAAATTGCAGTTTAAAAATAAAGCAGCCAGTATTTACCCTGCACAGAAACAAAATAACCCACCCAAATCTAACTCTCTCTGCACATGTTATATCTGCCCCCCCTGCAATGCACATGGTTTTACCCAACTGCTAACAAATTTGATGCTGCGATCAACTCGGAATTACTCCCATCGTGCATTTTCACGCATTGCGTATGGGTGTGCAAGGTAATATGAAAGATGCAGGGACAAGATAGGGGTGACATAGGGGCGATGTCAGTGCTGTTACTGCCCTTAAAATGCTGTCACAATGGCACATCACTGACATTGTCCTTACATCAAATCTAATTGGTTTATTTCATTAAAGTGTAGACCATTTACTGAAAGGCCATCCCTCTATACAAAAACTAAATGAATATAAATGCAAGAAAGTCCCTCTGAGACCAGTTTTTGGGTCTAAAACAGTGCTGAAAGTAGGGTGGTATGGGTTGGTACGGAGTACCATTAAGAAACATGGTGGTAGTACCACCATCCCACCACTGGGGCATCATTTATAAGGGGCATTTTTGTGTGTGGGACATACTGTAAAATGGTGTCAGTGTCATAACTGTGTGTGGCATAATATGTAATATGCATTACGGTGTGTGGTACAATATGTAAGGCATTAGGGTGTGTGGCATAACGTGTAATGGGCATTTCGGTGTGTGGCATATTGTGTAATGGGTGTTATGGTGTGTGGCATAATGTATAATGGGCATTACGGTGTGTGGCATAATGTGTAATAAGCATTACAGTGTGTGGCATAATGTGTAATGGGCATAACGGTGTTTGGCATAATGTGTATGGGGCATTTCAGTGTGTGGCATAATGTGGCCATGCCCTATTGTCATTTAGCCACTTTCCTAGTTTCGTGTGACCACGCCACCTCATGACACGTGACCATGCCCATTTTTACTATCAGTACCACTAAGAAAAAAATTCTACTTGCACCACTGGTCTGAGACCTTCCAAAGTCTCAATGTGCACAGATCTAGCTGTTCTCAGCAAACTGCACATACACTAAAGAAGGAAACTGACTTTTGTGCAAGCTGGGTCAGGTATTTGATCCCAAAGAGAGATCACTAGTATATTTGGATTGATCCGTCTATGGAAGAAACATACTATCCTACTAATGAAAGTTTCTGGGTTGCAACCTTGTGGCGATGGAAGCAGCCGGATGAATTCTCAGATGTACAGGGATAAACTGGCTGCTTAGATTATTCCGCTTTCAGCAAAGTTGATTGGCCGATGCTTTTCAGATGGACCATAACCTAAAACATACTGTGAAAACAACCCAGGGGTATTTTTTTTAAGGCAAAGAAGTGTAATATTCTGCAATGACCAAGTCAGTCACCTGATCACAACCCGATTGAGGAGCAGTTCACTTACTGAAGACAAAACTAAAGGCAGACAAACCCATGAACAAACAACAACTGAAGACAGTTGAACTATAGGCTTGGCAAAGCATAACGTAGGAGGAAACCCAGCATTTGATGATGTCCATGGATTCCAGACATCAGGCAGTCATTGCCTGTAAAGGATTCTCATCAAAGAATACAAATGTACATTGTATTTATGATTATGTTAATTTGTCCATTTTCATTTGAGCCCCTGAAAATAGGGGACTATATATAAAAATGGCTGCAATTCTGAAACATTTCCTACAATATTTTTGTTTAACCCCTTCAATTAAAGCTGAAAGTCTGCACTTCACTTGCATCTCAATTATTTTAATTTCAAATCTACTGTGGTGGCGTACAAAGCCTAAATTATGAAAATTGTGTAAGTATCCAAATATACATGAACCTGTCAGGTTTATGAAGCAGTGAAAAGAGTGGAGAAGTGAGTCAGTGGAGAAGTTGTCCATGGCAACCAATCAGCTGCTATGTATCATTTTATAGAGTGCACTTGATAAATGTTACTTCAAAGCTGATTGATTGCCATGGGCAACATCTACACTGGCTCAGGGCCTAATTCAGACCTGATCGTTAGGCTGCGTTTTCATGCAGTCTGCGATCAGGTCTAAACTGCGCATGCGTATGCACCGCAATGCGCAGGTGCGTTGCACGGGTACAAAGCGGATTGCCGCTCATCGATGAGTTTGTGTGAAGAATCCATTCGCACAGGCGCTTGCAAGGAGATTGACAAGAGGAAGCCGTTTGTGGGTGTCAACTGACCGTTTTCTGGGAGTGGTTGGAAAAACGCAGGCGTGTCCAAGCGTTTGCAGGGCAGGTGTCTAACATCAATTCCGGTCCCGGACAGGCTGAAGTGTTCGCAAGGGCTGAGTAAGTCCTGGGCTACTCAGAGACTGCAAAAAAACTGTTTGTACATCTCTGATACAGATGAGTTCGCACACTTGCAAAGCGAAAATACACTCCCTTATGGGCGGCGACTATGCGAACGCAGGACTGCAAAAAAACCCTAGCGAGCGAACAGGTTTGAATTAGGCCCTCAGTTCAACACTCTTTTCACTGCTTCATGAATAGACCCCTCTATATTTACCAACCTAAAGGGGGGTACTCACAGAGCGATAATCTAAGCAATCTGACTAGCGGGGTAATTCCAAGTTGATCGCAGTAGGAATTTTGTTAGCAGTTGGGCAAAACCATGTGCACTGCAGGGGAGGCAGATATAACATGTGCAGAGAGAGTTAGATTTGGGTGTGGTGTGTTCAATCTGCAATCTAAATTGCAGTGTAAAAATAAAGCTGCCAGTATTACCCTGCACAGAAACAAACTAACCAACCCAAATCCAACGCTTTCTGCAAATGTTATATCTGCCTCCCCTGCAGTGCACATGGTTTTGCCCAACTGCTAACAAAATTCCTACTGCGATCAACTTGGAATTACCCCCTAGATTGCTTAGATTTTAAGCATGATCGCTCCGTGTGTACCCCCTACAGCGATAGCGATGCGCAGCCCCGTGCATCGCTATTGCTGGTGCTAGATTGGCCAATCTAGAAGGTCGCTCAGCGCTGTGCTGAGCAGTGGGAGAGATGTGTGCTGAGCGGTTCGCTCAGCACACATCTTTCCCACATCGGCCCGTGAATACGGGCCTTAAAATGTTGGGATTTACCTTTAATGATATTGCCGTTTTAAATCTTGATAGAAAAATCACCAAAACGCTTTGATTTTTGTAAAAGAAATGAAGCAGGTCCTTAGATTTCTTCTATAAGTGCAAAATATACTAATCTAATAATAATGAACCTGATCACTTAATACACTAGTCATAGACTTGTAATTGTTTAATTAAACCATATCATGCTATGTGTTACCCTTTCACAGGATATATTATTGTGCTTAAGACTCATTACAGTATTACAGTTCATCACTTACAGTATCTATTGTATTGCAAATAAATGCGCTTTTTTGATCAGGGAAAAACATTTTCTAGAGATACCATTATATATGCATGGCAGAAGACACAATGATCCCTGAATATAATTTACATCAAGCACATAGACTAACAACATCTATTGTTTTTTTGCTAATGTTAGTTGCATCAGTTTTGCTAAGTACATTAAAAACATATTACAATACTATATTAAAAAAACGGTAACATTAAGTTGCTATAATGTAGCAGTTTCCGGTGTTTTATCACGGTACATTTTATGTCAATTGCTTTTTTGTTTGCAAGTTATTTTGTGTTTTATATTTTATTATAACAATAGAAATCTTGTTTCATAAATTCAGTGTGAAGGCACTTCAGCAAATAAGATTTTTCTGGGACACCAGCCCGTTTTCACGAGACTGGGTTTTGATGTCCCCGAAGATCCTTCAGATGAAGAGATGGAACTGCAGTATAGGATTAGAATACTTGTCTGAAGTCTGAGGCAACTGACACTTAGGATGAAACTGAATGAATAATAGAACAAACTCCTTGAGGTAGACTTGAGTAGTACTGTATCTGCTGGTACTGGAGAAGGCAGAATTGGTATAAAGGGACTAAAACTGGACTAACGTGCTGACCGGACTGGAACCGGATGATGTCATTTATTGCATAGACTGGAACTGAGCTGAAGTGGACTGGAATGCAAGGAGCCAGGCTTGGAAATGCACTGGAATGTAATGGAGCCGAACATGGAACTGGACTGGAATGACCTGGCATAATGTTGAACTGGCCAGATCTGGGAGTATCGCTGGACCGGATGGCACCGGGAGTATCGCTAGTCCGGCTGCAACCGGTAGTATTGCTGGACCGGCTGGTACTGTGGTTGGACAAGCTGGAACCAGGAGACTGGACCGGCTGGAACTGGGTGACTGGACCGGCTGGGACCAGATGACTGGACCGGCTAGGACCAGATGAGTGGAATGGCTTGAACCGGTAGACTGGACCGTCTCGGACCGTTAGACTGAACCAGCTGGGACTGGGAGACTGGACCGTCTGGAGCATAGCAAACAGCAGCAGATAGGCGAAAATTAATGTTATATTTGAAATCAGCACACCAAATATACATAAACCTCAAAAATCTTCGGCACCAAAACGTTTTGTGTTTTATTTTGTGAATCATAGGCCTAATATGAAAAAGGGTAACACAAATCAGACAAAGTTTATAGCTCAAAAATGTGATTCAGCATTGCCTTCTTTCTCTGTGGTGTCCTCTGCTGAGTTGATGTCAGTTTAATGCTGCCAACGACAGCCTACTAAATTATCCAAATGCATAACAAAAAAGTCTGCAAATGGGCATTGTGCTTCAGCTTTTGGCAACCACGAATGCCCATCATTTTTCATAAAACCCTTTTTCTCTACAGCCACTGCAGAAGACTTCTGCTTTTTTGTTGCACTGGCCCCCAATTTACTTACTGAGTTATTGGTATCAGAGTCAAGAATGTTGGCAGAGTGTTCTGGGCTATCTGGTGCAGTGACGTCAGTCCACACACTTAGTGACTTAAACAGTAATGCAGGTTTATTTAGTGTACACAGGTGACTCAGATGTAACACTGATATTGGTAATCAGGAGCCTATATATCACACACGGTAACAGCATTAGGTAGTGGTACTTATCAGGAGATGTCTGTGGTGGTAAAGCATGGAGGACTGCACAGCCGTGCAGTCTGACTCCCACTGTAGAGAAGATGATGCAAGCACTGGAAACACTGTGAGTCTCTGTAGCTGAGTTCTACTCCCAGTCTCAGCTCTGCACACTTGTACACCAGGGCTCTGTTTCTCAGTCTCTGTGTCACACTCTCCTCACTCTCTCTGAGATGGAGGAATAGGAACTTACATCATATAACTCCACCTCTGAGTGACTCCTGGCACTAGAGGTCTGACACTAGGGGGTGCACCCTTAGACTGGTACACAGAAGTAGATAGGTACAGAGTGCACTATATCCTAACAAAGAACACTCCCTGTACCCAGAATTTTCTTGATACCAAATAGTGAGTGATTGTGCTGCATCAGTGTGCTCATATTGGTCTAATTGATCAGGGCCACCAAATGATCTATCGGATACCAGTGCTAGGGGCATGGCCAGAACTAATTCTTAATGCCCAGGCTCTTTTAACATACTGTGAGGTCCATTAAAGGGGGCATGGTCTCAAAATGGCAGATGTAGGGGGAGACAATAAGGGTGATCACCCCTATAAAATACAGCCCCTTCCTTGCCCACCTGCTATTCCTGCAGGCAGCAGAGGTCGGGTGAGCTGCAGGTGCGCTGGCCACATTCAGTTAGGGTAGCTGAGTCGGGGTAGGGTGGAACCACACAGTGTGCCATGACCTCTTCTACCAGCAGCAGCAGCAGCAGCACGACTCCTGCTGTCCCTGCAATATAATGGTCTCTTACCACCAGCTTCTTCCAGGGGCACTTCATGATCAGAGCTGATCAGAACTGATCAGAACTAGCCAAGATAACCGTGGACCCATCTGTATATATATATATATATATATATATATATATATGTATATGTAGGAAACATGCAAATAGCGCTATATCCTTACAATATACAAAACCGGGTGTCTCCAAATAAGGAGGTTCAATATTCAGTAATTAATAGAACATATTAACAATAATGAATAAATATAAAAACACGCCCAATCATATATGGTGTCACAGCCAAATTTCAAAATAGTCCAAATCCCAAAAGGACTGATTCTAAAATGTTCTAGTGGTAAATCAGCCACGCCTTCAGTGTTTAGAAATAATTCATTCAAAAATCCTCAGATAACAACCAAATATGCGTACCAGACATGAGTGGATTTGTGCAAAAAGTGCTAGAGTGCTATAAAAATGTTATAGTATTACTAAAATTTGTGTTTACCCTGTTTAGGTAATGTGCTTAATTTCCATTTATTGAGGGTGCAACACCAAATACTTAGTGTAAATAAAGAGATTCAGTTAATATTAATGTGAAGCACTCACGTTCACAACTGCACTGTGTTGGATGACGTTCTTGTCGTACATTCATCCAATTGGAGTGCCTTAAAACCAAAAAATACTCCCATATGGGAAGAAAGCCTCTAATAGTGTAGTATAATTTTTAAAAATATTTAATAAAAAAGAATGACATAACATATAGATGGACTCGTACAATTTAAAACAACATAAATGCTTATCTGTATAGTCTCATAGAAGAGCGGAATGCCAGTAGGTGCCCTATATATATATCCTCCAATGGCGGCACTTGGTATAGAATAAATAAGGACTCAGACTACAGCTTGGTAGGCAACGTTTCAGCGCTTGTCAGCACTTTTATCAAGCCAAATATATGAAATGCAAAAAGACAAAACTTTATATACCCTCAACCCAGGTTAGCAGTGTAGGTCACACCCCCATTTCCTGTTCATTCAAAAGATCAAGGGGTGGGGACAGATCTATTAAACTGTTACAGAGGGAGGCTGAATGGATCCCACGACTTGATTCCCTGACCCCGTAGAGGGCTTAATGAGAATATTGGGATGAAAGCATTTTTATAGTAAGAGATTTCTTCTGTATGATAGGTGGATGGTAGTGAGTCAGCGTTCAGTTTTGAACACCTATTCTATTGTCATTCTTTAAGTGTGAGTACTATAATCTCATAGAATTATAATCTTATCGCTAATAAATACTATACCTTTTGATTAATGGTGTGGACCAAATCACAGTTCCAAGGGAGTATGGAATGATGATAGAACATCCAGTAGCAACCTGTCTTTCAATTGTTTTTAATCTTATGTATGTTTGTTTGCACACTGTTTTTAATATATTGTGTATGTTGTAACTATGGTTACTGACAGCACTTCCTGTGCAATCTTTTGAATGAACAGGAAAAAGGGGTGTGACCTTAACTGCTAACCAGGGTTGAGGGTATATAACGTTTTTTCTTTTTGTATTGCATATATTTGGCTTGATAAAAGCACTGAGAAGCACTGAAACTTTGCATACCAAGCAAATAGTCTGAATCCTCATTTATTCTATAATGAGTGCCACCTTTGGAGGATATATAACACACAGCCCGAGGGCTGATGCTGAGGAAGGCACCGGGTGCAGTAAACTGCCGTTTTCAGTGAGTGCTGAAGCTTGTAGATTTTATATATATATATATATATATATAAAACTTCTATTGTTTTTTACCTTAAGGATTAAATGGGAATCATCTTTGGAGCTACAATCCAAATAGACAGCCACACTACTGAATTCACAGCCACACTGATGAATTAAGTACTATCAGTGGGAGGAGGCAATACACTACCAACCAACCAATCAATCAGCAGCAGCCATATTGTGTCATCAGGCCTTACAGCATGTATGCCGCCAGACAAGTAGAGATGAGCGGGATCCGTTCCCAGAGAACCGAAACCCCCCCACCCCACCCCCGAACTTTACGTTCCGAGCCGGTTTCCGGACCCGGCGCGGGACTTCCCAGTAGAGTCGGAAACCAGAACAAGGCAAAACATCATCATCCCGCTGTCAGATTCTCGCAGGTTTTGTATTCCATATAAAGAGCCACGCGTCGCCACCATTTTCACTCTGGACTTGGAGAGTGATGGAGACAGACCTCTGTCTCACTGTGAGTGGTGGCATCAGGTGGGACCAGTGTGTAGGGGTGTTTTTCCTTTCACTGTGGTGTACCTGTGCTGTCAGGGGTGCTGTACTGGCTGTCACTGGTGTTTCATATGCTGTTAGGGGTGCTGCAGCTGTACATGGGTGTTGCTGTTGATAAAGCTGATTATCTTTACAGGAATGAAAGCTATACCTTAAACACACCTTAAATACACTTTAAACCTTTAGCCGCTGTGGCCGCTATACTTAATTCACACTACGCACCTTTTACGCTATTAGCGTAAAAGGGTTCCGTAGTGTACGGACTTTGCGTACACACGCTGCGCTGATGGTACAAAGTACTCGCAGCGCATACACACCCAGAGATACACTTAAAACCTTCTACAGCAATGCAGTGCAATAATAATAATAATAATACACTTTAAACCTTAGCAGGGCAATGAGCACACGACACCAATTGTAATTAACCGCTGGGTTCCGACACCACAGTGGATTATTTCTGAAAGGGGGTTTACAATACAAATTATACACTACAATACAAGACAATATATATAACAGAATAATGGCTACAGTCAATGTACATACGTGAGTATATTCGCGTGCGCTTCCCGGTCCGGTCCTCCGTCATCAAATAGATAACGTTGTGAGCCTTGTGTCTGGCCGGCCTGCAGCAGGCTTTATTTATACAAGTCAACCAAAAGCAATAAAATGGATACTGTAATCCCTTTGTCCATTGGACATAGGGATGCACTTTTACAGTACAGGAGAGGTCATAGGTTGATTTGAAAAGGTAGGCGATGTCTTTCTCAACTGCTCTTGTGGGTGGTCTCCTCTGAATTCCCGCCATATACATAATATACAGTAAATACAGTTTATATCTATATTCTGCTTCTGCACATAACTATCCGCAGGAACATGCAATCTTCCGCAGACCACCACCGGAATGTTACCCTTAAAATACCCTACAGTCTGTCCCCTCTTATCCTGTAAAGGTGAATCCCTTTGCTCTGCAACAATTTAAACAGCTATAACTTTCTGATGTGGTGCAAGGAGACTATGTGTACCTTGTGCACTATTTGGATTAAATATGTAATGTGTTTTGATGGCTCTCCATGCGTACACAAACTCTGCCGTAAATACCCATACCACGCGCCGATGCGCAGGTCTGCGGGAGCGACCATACGCAAATTGCGGATATGTGCACGCACGGCAGAACAAGTGCTCATGCAGTGGGCATGTGTGTGCAGTTTATACGTGCTGTGTGTTCTGCAATATTTTTCGACTTTGACAGTCCACCCTTTGGCAGTCACCAATAACTGCCACTATCTAATCCCTAAACAGAAAAATATCAATACAATATCTACAGACGATTGGATGGTCAGAGGAGAGTTGTAGGCGGGAAATGTATGACCTAGTGGGATAGTAAAAAGCATGTATGTATGAATCCATGTCTTAGGGGCATGTATCATCGTGCCGTATATGTTTTAGATAAGTTTCGAGGTATTGCGAAGTATACATTAAATCCTTCTTATCCCGTATTAAGGGTCTGTAAGTGGGCTGACAAACACTACCGAGCTCTTTTCGGATTCTTGTTCCAACAAATGGGGTGCACATTTAGTTGATGATACATGGGGGGGAACATATGTGAGTGCTAGTATATGTGGATATCACCTGTCGACTATGTGTGTCATTAACTGAAGGTTGTAGAGATGAAGATAAGACACATATCTAAAATAAATTCACATAACATTTTCATAAACATTCTTGGGTAGGGCTGATGTCTTCTCCGGATGGGTGTATCTGGGCAGAGGGGGAGACAAAGGAAAAACGGGTGAAAGAAACAGGCCATGGAATTCATTTGCACTCCTTATCATAACACTGTCTCTATGGATGGGTCGTAAATTAAATCTGCTGCTATTTCAATGCCCTCACTCCTTAAACTCATCAAATTTGTGCCGTGCTTGCGCCGCATCAGAATTCGAACACACCTGAATATCAAGCCAATAATTATGACGACTCCCAGGATACAAAGGAGAAACTTCCCTACACTCATAATAACATTTTGAGCCCACTCTCCTAATCCTGAGAACCAATTTCGTGGGTTCAACCATGAGACCCAGCCGGTCAGCTCATTACCCACAGCAGTCAGGGTAAGGTTGTGTCTCCTCCGGAACTCCCACTTCAACTGCAATATATCATACATCTTTTGATCGATAATCTCTGTGGGGTTGTCAGTGCTGTTTGTAATATACGTACAGCACTTCACACCATACTGAGTTGCCAAAGTGACACAGTACCCACCCGTCACGGCTGTGATATAATTAAGGAGCATCCTGTGCTGGATCAGTTCCGTCTTGTAAGCTTGTAACTCCCTTCCCGTATACCTGAAGGTGTCGTCATACATCTCAGTGATATTATCTATCAAGTTCGCTAGCGCATGGATATACCTATAATTTATAATTCCTCTGGCAGTACGGGTGATGTCTAATGCGAGAAGGAATTGAGTCCCGGTGGATTCGTGGATCAAATCAGAGGCTACGTGCTCTGTCTTTCTATGAGGTGTCTCTTGACGATGTGTTCATAGTGAGTATGAGTATAAGGAGCCTGAGCACTGCGGTGAACATCTTTCATCTTATCATGGGTTATGGTCATGACCTCTGGCAACACTCTTCCAACATAACACAATCCCTCTGAGTTCGGGGCAAGCCACTTATATGCCTTCCTCCCACATATGAAATAGGCATCATCGGGGAGAACATAGGGGACAGAATATGACATTACCATATTACAAACTTTCCACGTGAAAAACCCAATCCCTAGTTCTCCCATCTGCTCAGTACAAGTATCAGGCTGGATGATATGAGCACAGTACCCTGGTGATACTTCTCCAACCCACATGGTCTTGCTTCCTCGAGTATACCTATACCGAAAATACCTTCCACTGTTGGCTATTTGGCGTACAAGTTCAGAGTCTATGGGTATCCTATCAGCTCTGTGCGAAAAGGCCATTGTCTGGTTATTCCACGTCACTTCCCAATTTCCCGGTTTTTGGTAATTGGAAATATTGAAACATAATAAGGATCTATCTACATGATACTGGTGGAGCTTCAAACTAGGGGGCCTAGAAATATTGAATTTCTTGTCCACCGGTCTCCCACCCCGTAATTCGAGTACCTCATCTATTGCTAAAGGGTACGGTACTAATCCTGACTTGCTCTGACCTTGAGGTACTTGTGAGCACACCCAGCATTCTGTCTGGTTTAAGACCTTACCCACTAGTGAGTGGTAATCACCCAATGGATGACGGTCCATGTTGATATTAAGGCTGGACTGACATCTCTGGATGCACCCATCCTTGACTATGTTCTCACAATTCCTACAAATGCAATTTTCCTCAGCCAATAATCCTTCACAGTGCCTCCGAGCTCCCTGACTACCAGATCGCTTTCTGATACTCGCCTTTGCTCGAGTGATGTGTTGCTCTTGAGATTCTACAAATCCATCCTCGCCATCAGAACCCATTCCAGATCCCTTCTCGACCCCTCTGGGACCCTCACCGAAACAGACTGTCCTGGTCAACATCAGGATTAACAGGAAAACCCGGAACGCAGTCTCTTGGGGTAAGTCCATCTTGTTAAGGGAATAGAAGGGAAACAAGAAGGGGGAGAAAGAGAAGGAGAGAAGGAGGGTAGTGGGAGATGGAGAAAATGAAAAAAATAAAAGCTGGTGCGACAACCGCCTCTGGTCTTGTTGTTCTCTGCGCTCAGGTGCCGTCTCAACAGTCCTGCCTCTCAACCTTCCCGGAACAGACACTCCAGTGATATGATGTTCTATACACTCTGCTCTTTGTCACGGGTTCTCTCTGGGTCAGCGACCTTCCTGTAGGGAACATAAATCTTGCATTTCAATGTGTTTAACTGTTGTGTATTATCAGTTGTGTGAAGTAAACCATCTGTGGAAAGTGAAAAGAGAGGGGAAATAATAAAAAGAAAATTTGTCAGATTTGCGTTCACCATCAGGCTGTCACACCATCATGTATATCGGTATCTATGCACAGTCTCCCTTCACCAGTATTCCGATTCTCCACCCTTTGTGCATGACCAGGCACACTGATACTGGTGTCCCTATGCTGGTGAGATATACTGGGTTTGGGCAGAACTCTGAAAAGACCGAGTAATCATGTGACGTTTGAACTATAACCCTGTCGGTGAACGTAAGAGATAAAGAGGAAACTTTGAAGACAAATCACAGAGTTTAGTAACAGATAAGTTTGTAAAGGCAAAGAAGATTTTACAAAGTTTGACATCTGGATTGGGCACTACGGGGAATGATTCCCTAATCGGTCTGTTCCCCTAAAAAAAATTCTATGTGTGTTATATCTCTACTGGGACTATCCCAGCCATCAATTCAGTGTCCTGTCCATTCTAAGTTCATAGGGAACCCGGTATCTTTGAGATAATTTCCTCTACCTGTGATGGACATGCATCTAAAACAGTGAAATGCAACATTAGTCTTCGTGGGTATCTAACGTATTTTGTGCTTCCTGGGTGGGAGCACTCAATATGTATACCATCTCTAACAAAACTCCTGTTAAGTTACTTAGAGGTCACTTCTGCTTAGAGAGAGAAGCAGAAGTTTAGAGGCCTCCTCCTAACCCCAGTAAGTTCTGTCAAAAGGGTAAAGTTGCATTTATTCTGTTCTTCCCATTAACCGAATCTGTGTTTTCTATATGTATCGTGATTCCTTACTATATGTCCCTTGATCCCGTCTATGTGTTTAATAACGTGGCTTGTTTTCTCTGTCTAGGGGTCTATATTGGCTATGTGTTCTACTATACCTACAATCTCTGGCAAAATGCCCTTCCTTCCTACAAATGTAGCATGTTCTCTGTCTTTTCCAAACAGCAGGGGTCTGGGGTTTAGGCTGATGAGACTTTGGTGTAAGAGCCTGTATACTTTCAATCCTCAGCCTCTCCTCCTGTTGTTTTCTATGCCTAACAATATTCTTGTGTGTACAATTGCGCACTCTCTAAGGCAAGCTACTGTGACCCCTCTCCAATTAGGCAAAGATGTTTGTACTCTGTCCCTTACTGTCTTATCGAGTCCATCCATTAGCACAGAGACAGCCACCTCCCTGTAATTCGTATCGTTCCCTGTATCCGATACCCCCATGTATCTATCCATTATTTGCAGGGCCCGATGGAAATATTCAGATATCGTTTCATTTTCCCTCTGCTTTATGGAGAAAATTCTTCTCCACTTAACAGTTGTGGGGAAATACAACTCTAGTTGCCTGTTAATTTGCTCTAAGTTCTCCTGATTGTGTTTGCCAGTCATAAGACTATCCGACTCTAATCTACAATCAGTGATACATTTTTGGGTGTCAATATTAGGGGATAGGCATGCTTTCAAAAGTATCCGCCAGTGTTTGTTTGTTGGTTAATACGCATTTCCCAGATCTCTGATAAATTTATGACATCTAGCTAAATCCTTCCGAGGGTCGGGGAATTCTGAAATGATTGATCGCAGCTCATCTCTGGGCCACGGGCAATACATTGCATTATTCCTGGTGAGGACTACTCCCTGACTATCGGTTCCCCCATTGGGAGTTACTGTTCCCAAGACAGGGTGTAATTCTATCATTCCGTTCCTAATCTGTTTACTGTGTGGTATTGTTGTCTCTGTGCAATGAACTGTCTCATACTTACCGGTAGCTGTGACCTCACCAGTTCTTTCATTGGGGAACATTGTTACTGCACTACCTGGTTGGACAGACCCCACCTGATTGTCCTGCAAAGTGACTGCTTGGAGGAGAGCTGCGATTTGGCTGGATCCTTCATCTTCCTGTGACCTATAACCTGGAAAAGACTTCAAAACAGGATACATCTTGCAAAAATTAGGGTTAATACATTGCTTTTGCATACTACTATCGTTTACGGATATATCATTGACTGTAGCCATCTCTTCCCCTTCGACCTGTGTCGACACTGGTGTGTTTGTGTTCTCATTCCCGCTAGGTTTTGAACCTGTTTTGCGAATTTGTTCTCTTTTGCATATCCCCCTCCTGTTGCCATAATTTTAAACAATCATTATGTCTAATCCTTTGTTTTCTGGATTTTTGAAGACATATTTTACTGCTTACATTCTGCAGTACCTCTGGTTCAAAGCTGCCCACCTTAGGGAATGGTTCCCTATCTTTGTCAGTCACACGTTCCCATTCAGACAAAAAGTCTTCAATACTTTTTCCTTTAAACTCCGCTGACCCCATGGGATGCGGCTCTACAACCTGAACCCTGGTTAAACGTCCCTTACTTGAGCAACTGGCTCCCATAATTGTGGGCCTTTTCCCACAAACACCAAAATACTCAATATAAGGTAACGGTGAAAGTTCTCCGAGCGCTCTTCACCCGCACACCACCGACGTTGGCCAGTACTACCATACACTGTCGATAGCGAAGGCAATGTACCCAACTTAGGGCCCTATGTGACCTATATTTACTGGAAGTTTTTAGGAATAACTTACCCTTTCCAGTAAAGTATCGGCCATTGGAGATTTTCCTGAGAGAGACCAGCGAAAACTCCCTATGCACTTTATTATACACAAATCACGCTTGCGTATGTTCTATACAGCGCTGATGATACCGCGATTTTACGCAAAAGCTCGTAAAAAGGATATCACGTTGCGCTATATATCGCACCCACAAACGCGCGGTCCAATCGCACAGCGTATAGGTACTTGTTACTTATCTGCCGTACGACCACTGGAATCGATTTTCAGGCTGCGAAACCTCAGCCGGAGCGTATAAAAAAAAACCTATATGGGTCACAACACTTCACAATTCCCTACCATGCTCCTATAAGTCTCCTCACGACTTACGTATTAAACCTTATTTTAACGTGAGTCAGCCACCTCACGCCACCAAGTCTCCACTCACTTGATGTACCACACACCGAGATTCCAAATTCCGTGGTTCAAATTTCCACTTGCTCCTGCGTTTGCTCACTCGATTACACTTTGTTTTTTCTGTACAGAAAATTATCATTCATTCAGACAAGCAGCTTTACTCCCAGAGGCAATACAGTAAATAAGGGTTTTATACTAAACTTTGGAAGCTGGGCAATCTTGTGTTACTGTAGCGTGGCTACTGTCCCACCTTTAACTAAACGAACTATTGTGTAATTTGTACTTAGCGACCGTATTCTTACGCAATTTGCGTAAACACGCGACCGTGCTTACGCCGCGTGTGCAGTTCCGTACTTTGTCCGAGACACGTGTACAAAACCGTACGTCCGCAATAGCACAAATCATATAATTTCTATAAATGTGAGCAATATTAACTATAATTGCTCACTTAACACGCCACACAGTTTCTTTTCTGTATAAACCTTTATAACTAGGCCAGACTGCGTTTGTGTTTTACACTTACTTCCTTTGTTTATATTATGAATCTAGTAATCTGAATGTTATGGCAACAATGTGGGAGAGTGTGCACAGGGTATGGGTGTACGCTTTTGTTGTATACGCATTTGGCGCCAAAAATAAATTCACAGATTTTAAGTAGCTTTTTTTTTTCTGCTTACCTTACGAGTACTTACCAGCATCCCTACAAACCATACAGAGCAGACACCATCTAATCAGCAATTAAGTAGGGTTTTCAGTGTATCCACCGACCAAGAACAGGATACGTAGGATACCTTCTGTCCACCCTTATGCTGATAAATTATGTCTGCTTGTGACCTGTTAAGCAGTAAAAATGTGGAAAATCGGACGATGCCCCCAATTGATAAAGCTGATTATCTTTACAGGAATGAAAGCTATACCTTAAACACACCTTAAATACACTTTAAACCTTTAGCCGCTGTGGCCGCTATACTTAATTCACACTACGCACCTTTTACGCTATTAGCGTAAAAGGGTTCCATAGTGTACGGACTTTGCGTACACACGCCGCGCTGACGGTACAAAGTACTCGCAGTGCATGCACACCCAGAGATACACTTAAAACCTTCTACAGCAATGCAGTGCAATAATAATAATAATAATAATACACTTTAAACCTTAGCAGGGCAATGAGCACATGACACCAATTGTGATTAACCGCTGGGTTTCGACACCACAGTGGATTATTTCTGAAAGGGGGTTTACAATACAAACTATACACTACAATACAAGACAATATATATAACAGAATAATGGCTACAGTCAATGTACATACGTGAGTATATTCGCGTGCGCTTCCCGGTCCGGTCCTCCGTCATCAAATAGATAACGTTGTGAGTCTTGTGTCTGGCCGGCCTGCAGCAGGCTTTATTTATACAAGTCTTCCAAAAGCAATACAATGGATACTGTAATCCCTTTGTCTATTGGACACAGGGATGCACTTTTACAGTACAGGAGAGGTCATAGGTTGATTTGAAAAGGTAGGCGATGTCTTTCTCAACTGCTCTTGTGGGTAGTCTCCTCTGAATTCCCGCCGCATACATAATATACAGTAAATACAGTTTATATCTATATTCTGCTTCTGCACATAACTATCCGCAGGAACATGCGATCTTCCGCAGACCACCACCGGAATGTTACCCTTAAAATACCCTACAGCTGGATACCAAATATCACCTTATAACCTTAGTTTGTCCTCTCTTATCCTGTAAAGGTGAATCCCTTTATTCTGCAACCATTTAAACAGCTATAACTTTCTGATGTGGTGCAAGGAGACTATGTGTACCATGTGCACTATTTGGATTAAATATGTAATGTGTTTTGATGGCTCTCCATGCGTACACAAATTCTGCCGTAAATACCCATACCACGCGCCGATGCGCAGGTCCGCGGTAGCAACCATACGCAAATTGTGGATATGTGCACGCACGGCAGAACAAGTGCACGCGCAGTGGGCATGTGTGTGCAGTGTATACGTGCTGTGTGTTCTGCAATATTTTTTGACTTTGACACTGTCCTGGTTGACACTGTGTTGTACAGGGGGCAGGGGCACTGTACCTCCTGTATGCTGTAAAAATTCAAGGGTGCTGTTGTTAAAATGAAAGCACACTGGTCCTGTATGCTGTGAAAATACAGGGGTGCTGGCCCAATCTTGTATGCTGTAAAAATTCAGGGGTGCAGTTATAAAAATAAAAGCACTCTGATCCTGTATGCTGTGAAAATACAGGGGTGCTGCTGTTAAAATAAAAGTACACTTGCCCTGTATGCTGTAAAATTCAGGGGTGCAGTTAAAATAAAAGCACACTGATCCTGTATGCTGTGAAAATACATGGGTGCTGGCCCTTTCTTGTATACTGTAAAAAATAAAGGGGTGTAGTTGTTAAAATAAAAGCACACTGGCCCTATATGCTGTAAAAATTCAGGGGTGCTTTTGTTAAAATAAAAGTACACTGGCCCTTTATGCTGTAAAAATTCAGGGGTGCAGTTGTTAAAAAAGCACACTGGTCCTGTATGCTGTGAAAACACAGGGGTGCTGGCCCAGTCTTGTATGCTGTAAAAAATCAGGGGTGCGTCTCTTAAAATAAAAGCACACTGTTCATGTATGCTGTAACAATTCAGGGGTGCTGCTGTTGTTAAAATAAAAGCACACTGGTCCTGAATGCTGCAAAAATACAGGGGTGCTGCTGTTAAGCTGTAAAAATACAGGGGTGCTGTTATTAAAATAACAGTGCACTGGTCCTTTATGCTGTAAAAATACAGGGGTGCTGTTGTTAAAAAAAAGTACACTGGTCTGTATCCTGTAAAAATACAGGGGTGCTGCTATTATAATAAAAGTACACTGGCCCTGTATGCTATAAAATACAGGGGTGCAGTTAAAATAAATGTACACTGGCCTTGTCTTGTATGCTGTAAAATTACAGGGGTGTTGTGAAAATACAGGGAAGCTGGCACTGTCCGCAGTTGCAATGTCTAGATCTGACCTTCACAACACTGTATGGGAAGAGGGGGCTTCTACCACCATTTGCACACCCTCTGCAAGTGCCGGGAGGAGCACCACCAGTCCAATTGCTGAGATTGAAATTGAGGATGTCACTGTAGAAGTATACCAGGATATGGGTGTAGCTGGCGCTGCGGAGGAAGTTGACAATGATGATTCTGATATTGATGTGGTTTATTTGAAGAAGGCACCAGTGGAGACAGTTGTTGGCCATGGGATGAAAGAGCCCATTGTCATGCCTGGGCAAAAAAGCCACCTCTTCGGTGTGGAATTATTTCTCCACAAATCTGGACAACAGGTATCAGGCCATCTGTTGCCTTTGTCATTCCATAATAAGTAGGGGTATGGATGTTAACCACCTAGGAACATCCTCCCTTATACGTAGCCTGCTGTGCATTCATCATAAGTCATTGTCAAGTTCAGAAACTTTGGGTAATAGCATAAGCAGTCCACTGACACCTAAATGATGTGGTTTGTTTGAATATTATTTCTCTGTGAGGATGAGGATGTAAACATTGGGGGGGGGAATCTGAGGATGAGGATGAAATTTTGTCTCTGTAGAGCTAGTTTGTGCAAGGAGAGATTAATTGCTTCTTTTTTGGTTGGGGCTCAAACAAACCAATCATTTCAGCCAAAGTCATGTGGCAGACCCTGTCGCTGAAATGATTGGTTTGTTAAAGTGTGCATGTCCTGTTTATACAACATAAGGGTGGGTGGAAGGGCCAATGACAATCTTGCACTTCTTTTCTTTGTCTTCCAAATAATTCCAGGGGTGCTGCTCTACATAGGTTGCTTCCCCTCTGCCCTATCAGTCCAGGGGTGCTGCCCCACTGCCATTTAAGTCCAGGGGTGCTGTTGCCTGTCAGCTGTGATGTGTAATTCTCCAGGGGTGCTGCCTATGCAGTATAAATCCAGGAGTGATGCTGTATAATTCCAGGGGTGCTGCTATACTTGGTCCTAGGTTTAAATTAAAGCCTAGAACAGATATGAAACAAGCTTCAACATCACAAACAGATTTGTGAAAGCATAGCCGCAAAGGTGGAAATGGAAATCGCTATTTTGACATAGTGTTTTTTAATAAAGTGGTGGTGCTGGTTCCAGGGATGGACTGGGGCTCTATGTCAGCCCTGGCATGTTGTTGTGCGTGCATGACAAATGGTGTATGGTCACGTCTCATGGGGGCTGACATAAGTCATGGGGGGAAGGCTGCCTGCGAGGTTCGCTCCATCTCTCTTTAAGCCGGTTGGCTGAGCAGTGTACCTGGAGGCTGTACTGCTCAGCCAGCACAGGCCTCGCTGTGTGGCCGGACTGGCCCATCAGACCATCAGCCCTTCTGACATTTTCCAGATGGCCAGTCTTGGCCTAGCTGGTTCTGTGTAGAGTATAGCCAAACTGGCTGATGAGTTTCTTGCTACAATTCTATACAACTCCTGGACTAGCATTCCCCTTGTGCAATGCATTTAGAAACTAACCTCAAATCTGGACCTTTGCAAAGAGCCGCCAGATATTTAGAAAATAAAAATAATCTCAATTATCTGCATGGAGCACAGTACAAATGATTTAATTTACCTCTCCTAGCTGATAACAAGATGGCCATGGCTCAGAATATCAGATTCAGCATAAAATGTTTCTAGTGGAACAATCAGATCTTTACTATGCCTTGTATCTAATTAGTTTAACAATACCCAGGGGCCGCAAGAGTGTCAAAGGATAAGTGAAGCTGCTTTGCATGAGCAGGGTTTTTTTTATACGAATTAAAATGAATTGTTCATTGTGTGATAGATGTAATAATTAAATACACCATTGTTTACATAACATAAAAACTCTGAAACAAATATGTTATTACAATTAAAACCATTTAACCTGTTAATACATGTAGATCCGCCAGTTTACCCCATAGAAAATTATCTTTAAATGGAATGCAATAAGGAGAGATGGGTAAAATGATATAAGGTTCACAGTATATTTATTTATTTTTTGTACTGATTCAGATGGATTATGAACGGTTACAAACAAGCAGTCAGTGGGTGCCCAAGTGGGTTCCAACCCCAAAGCCGTTACACTTCCGGTTCAGGTCACTTGGGGTTAAAATCTGTATAAGATTGAAATATGTGCCACATTCTAACAATTACTTACGGTAATTGAATAACTAGGTGCCAGCGAGAACTGAAAGGACTGTTTGTCACCTTCACATTTCTACAAACGAACATGCTTCAGTCTGATCTACTACTTGTTCTTATTAAAAAACCGTGACTGCGGGTGGGATATATCACATATCGCATTTTGAATGCAATGCATCACGCCACTGATCACATGCATAGTGGCATTTAATAAGACCATATGCATGTACAATTGCGATCAAAATTGCAAAGGATGGCTCTTCCGATAAGAGATGTCCTTTGCAATTAAAAGACTTCCGGGTTTATGACCCAGGAGTCCATCTGTGCAGGCATAGCCATTGGCGAGCAGTAGGGGACACTAGGAGGGATCCTATTGGATCTTTCTTGGGGATCTATGCATAAAGAAGCCCAATGCCATCTCTACATATCTCCCAACTTTTGCGTCCCGTGAAGTGGGACCCTCGCATCCTGGAAACGGTGTATGGCTTTGGGTGGGAGGGGCGTGGCCTCTGCTGAGTGGGCATGGCCTTGGGGGACAGACCCATTTTCTGGCATCTTGGGGGCATTCCCAGCGCTCCCCGAGTAACTGGTCATCCCCCGGCTCACCTCCCTCTACTGTATAGATGGCAAGCGCATGCACACGACATCTATTCAGAGATCACTTGCTGATTTGTAGGGCAGCCAAAGATCAAAGGCTCCCCCAACTGCAGCCCACGGGTGGAACAGCGGGACAGTGTCCAAATAGTAGAACTGTCACGCTAGAATTGGGACAGTTGGGAATTATGGTGGTCATTCCGAGTTGATCGCTAGCTGCTTTCGTTCGATGCGCAGCGATCAGGCTAAGAAATGGCACTTCTGTGCATGCGTATGCAGCGCAATGCGCACGCGCATCGTACTATTACAACAAACGGTGTAGTTTCACACAAGGTCTAGCGAAGCTTTCCAGTCACACTGCTCGCCGCAGTGTGATTGACAGGAAGAGGGCGTTTCTGGGTGTCAACTGACCGTTTTCAGGGAGTGTTTGAAAAAACGCAGGCGTGCCAGGAAAAATGCAGGCGTGGCTGGGCGAACGCAGGGCGTGTTCGTGATGTCAAAACAGGAACTGAATAGTCTGAAGTGATCGCAAGCGCTGAGTAGGTCTGAAGCTACTCTGAAACTGCAGAAAAATATTTTGTAGCCGCTCTGCGATCCCTTCGTTCGCACTTCTGCTAAGCTAAAATGCACTCCCAGTTGGAGGCGGCATAGCGTTTGCACGGCTGCTAAAAACTGCTAGCGAGCGATCAACACGGAATGACCACCTATGATCTATAGATGACGTTGCCTGCTCAGTAAAAGCTCTGGAACGTTTCTCTTTCTGAAACTTGAAACATATTGGGAATTTTGCCATTGATTCATCCCACCGTGAGGATGTTACTGGTATCCACAAAACTATAGAAATAAAGAAACATGATAAGTAAAAATGGGTCTGAAAGTTTTCTTTCTATGGGGGAGATTCAAATGTTTGAAAAGTAATTTGGGAGTCTGTGTTTTCCTGTCTATTAGATAGGAAAAAACAGACTCCCAACTGACTTTTCAAACATTTGAATCTCCCCCTATGAGTCCATTATGAGAGAATGAATACAGATTTAGAATTTATTTGGCTAAACTTTCACGTACAAGAAAAAATTGACAAAACACATCCTACTGTAATATTGATTGAAGCCCTTTATGGTAAATTGTACATGGTAATGGGATTATAAAAGCTGTGGACATGATTTGGCCAGACAGCGATAGATCAAAGTACAACGAGGCCACATTAATAGGATTATAGATTAACAATTGCGAGTGCACCTCAGCCAGCAACGCTAAAGGCTAATAAAGATATAATGTTAATGTTTACAGTTTATAAACCAGTACAAGGCATTTGATTGTAGGGACCTGAGCATATTACATTTCCTAAAATCAATTTCCATATTTGGTTAAAAGGTCTCTTGAAATAGCAGAACTTAATCCAGACAAATATAGTAATAACAGTTCAATACATCAAGAAATATTAATTAAAAAGCAATTGTTTTACCTGGAAGCCTGGTATAAATGTCAATATTTATTAAGAAATATTAGAAATAGTTCAAAGTGCATCACGTGAATGCCAAGAGTTAAACTATTCCTGGGAGAAACATGGTTGCAGTAATAGATTCAGAGGAGTAATGCCAAATAAATATATCATCTTGTGCATGTATTTGATTTGAACGTTCTGTCCCTTTCAAATTTTGAATGCAAAATATAATGGCCCCCATTTATCAAGCCTTGGAGATTGATAGCATGGTGAAAAAGTACCAACCAATCAGCTTATAACTGCCATGTTACAGGCTGTGTTTGAAAAATGACAGTTAGGAGCTGATTGGCCGGTACTTTATCACCGTGCAATATATTACTCTCCAAGGCTTGATAAATCTGGGCCAATGTAACATATTTTCAAAAACAAAGCACCACACACATTAGAAACCAAATGTAAAACACTATAGAGGAGATGTTTCAAAGCTTGGAGAGAGATAAAGTGTATAGAGATAAAGGGGGTCATTCCGAGTTGATCGCTAGCTGCCGTTGTTCGCAGCGATCAGGGCAAAAATCGGCACTTCTGCGCATGCGTATGGTGCGCACTGCGCACGTGCTAAGTACTTTCACAAAAGCCAATGCAGTTTCACACAATGTCTAGCGACGCTTTTCAGTCGCACTGCTGATCGGTGAGTGATTGACAGGAATGGGGCGTTTCTGGGAGTTAACTGACCGTTTTCCGGGAGTGTGCTAAAAAACGCAGGCATGTCAGATAAAAATGCAGGCGTGTCTGGGGAAACGGGGGAGTGGCTGGCCGAACGCAGGGCATGTTTGTGACGTCAAACCAGGAACTAAACAGTCTGAAGTGATCGCAAGTTAGGAGTAGGTCTGGAGCTACTCAGAAACTGCATGAAAATATTTTGGAGCAGCTCTGCGAACCTTTAGTTCGCACTTTTGTTAAGCTAAGACACACTCCCAAAAGCAGCCACAGATCCCCTTCTCCCGGCCAGCACTGGTCTCCGCGTCACCAGGCACGCCCACATGGTGTGGCGCATCATCATGGGGTGACGCGGGCGGCGAATAAGGGGCCGCCACGTCACCTGGCCCAGAAGCCCCTGCAGGGGGGTATGTAAGGAATGGCGCAGAGGCAGAAGGGGAGGCCTGCACGTGGAGCCCAGCTGGAGAAGGACGTGTGCTGCTGCCGCTCCTTCTTGGTTTGCTGCCGCAGTTTGCCCTGAGATCCTTGCTGTCCAGCATTCGGCTGCTGCTGCATTCGCCACTACTTCTGACCCTGCTGTCTGGTGGTCCAGGTAAGCCCTCAGTAAGGCTCCCACTCGGTATTGAGTGATTGTGTTTCATGGTATACTCATAGACTGTAGGTATTGTGTTTCCCTGTATGCTCATAGACTGTAGGTATTGTGTCTCACTGTGTTCTCATAGACTGTAGGTATTGTGTTTCCCTGTATGCTCATAGACTGTAGGTATTGTGTCTCACTGTGTTCTCATAGACTGTAGGTATTGTGTTTCCCTGTATGCTCGTAGACTGTAGGTATTGTGTCTCACTGCATTCTCATAGACTGCAGAAATTGTGTCACTGTATTCTCATACTGTAGGTATTGTGTGTCACTGTATGTCACTATATTGTATCTCCCGTGCGCATAGCGTTCTGTGATATTCCACCGCATAGTGGTTAGGGGCTGTAGATTTGTCAGGCTGTCTCTTGCGTATTTCTGTCCTAGGTACCGGAAGTGCGACCGCTCATCACGCAAGTGGACAAGATAGGGTCGGTGAGCAATCCTGTGTTCCGTGTGTGTTACATAAGTTAGTCACTCCATTCTCCACCCCTCCCCCAGTTCGTGGGCGTTTCCGTCCAGGGTCGCACTGGGTGCTTCCGCCCCTCACGGACACACAGTCTGAGGCCACAAGTGCCAATGATGACCCATCATTGAGCTCGCCTGGGGCTGTCCCTTCACCAGAATCAACGCCTGCAAACCAACCCCCGGACCTGGATTGAGGAAAACGCCACATTGACTTTGCATGATGTGTTGACCCAAGCTCTGGCCAAGGACCAGGAATTAAGGGGTAGCATCTGCACTGTGGCCTTTCAGGAGGCCCTGCCGGTTGCCCCAACCATGCCAGAAGCCAGCCCGCTGGACAGTGGTGTGGAAAGACTGACCACGCTACTTTTAAAGATGCGTGAGGAGATGTCACAGCTAATACCATGGGTAGAGCAAACTGAGGCCCACCGGGACAGCACCCATGCAGACCGACGATCAGAGGCCAGCTCCCCTCATCACCACCGAAGGTGGGGAGCGTCCATCAGCCAAGGGACGGCCGGGGTGCGAAGAAGGAACAACCAAGTGCCCAGATGCTGGGAGTGCAACCAACCGGGGCACTTCGCCCGGGTATGCCCGGAAGCAAGTCGTACCGGTGACAATCGATGGAGACCTTTAAAGTAACTTCCCTCGCGGTTGCGTGCAAAACCATGAGGAAAAAGACAGAGTGAGTGGACATAGACTACTCCTCGGACTTAATTGGAGAGCGCCCTACTGTAATAGCCCGGCTGGCAAGTAAGGACCAACAATGCCTCCTAGATACGGACTCACAAGTATTGACCATGTCCGAACAATGTTTCCAGGAGCACTACGCTCACCTGATGAAGGCGAGCGTAGGGAGCTGGGTGACCCCCAAAGCTGCCAACAACCTTCCCATCCCCATTGTGGGGGTGGTGTGGATTGAGGTGGAACTGTATGACCAGACCCTGGGGATAAAGGGTGTAATGATAGTCGCAGGGGAGGAATTGACCCATGGACCAGTCATCCTTGGCATGAATATATTGCGCTGCCTGGACCGGGCCTTGGTCCAAGAAAAAGGCCCCCGATACTGGAGACACCTAAAGGTGCAGAAGCCCATGCAACAAGCCCTCCAGAGGGTGGTACAACTGTGTGAGGAGCCAAAATCCATTGGAAAAGGGGGACCCATTGGCCAAATCAGAACCCAATACAAGCAGAAAGTGAAAATTCCTGCCTGACAGTAGGTGATCCTGAGCTTGCCAGTATGGTCGCAATGATGATTGGAGGGGAAGAATGTCCTCATTGATCCATGTTGGTTCCGGCAAACAGAAACTTGGCTGGTGGTGGCCCGAGCCCGAGCCGTGGTCCGAGGCGGCACAGTGCCCATCCAGATCTGTAATCTCGGGGACCATCTTGCGCAAATACCTGCAAGGATGACCATGGCCCAGTTACACCCCATCCCGGCGGACCACATCCAACCGGAGCGAGGCTTGACACTCCACCTGGATGCCGAGACCCCGTGGACACTGGCAGTGACGGTCAAGGATAAAGAAATGTCCACCCACAGCTGGAATGGCCGGGCCATACTGGAACAGACAGACGTGACCCTGGATTAAATCCACCCAGCGGATGTCAAATGTTTAGAGCGCATGCTGTGGAAAAGGCAGAAGGCGTTTTCGCGCAGTAAAGAGGATTCTGGCTACACCCGGGAGCTACAACACGAGATCAACACTGGTGCCAGTCTCCCCATCAGTGAGCGCTACCGCCCCATCCTGCCCCAGTTATATCAGGAGGTAAAAACCATGATCTGCCAGATGCTGCCAGGTCATTAAAGAAAGAAAGAGCCCCTGGGTGGCCCCAATTGTCCTAGTCAAGAAGAAAGATGGCGCGCTATGCTTCTGTGTGGATTACTGGAAGCTGAACAGCTGCACGGTGAGGGACGTGTACCCCCTTTCCCGCATCGAGGAGTCATTATCTGCCCTAGGGAAGTCCCAGTACTTTTCAACGTTGGATTTGACCAGCGGTTACTGGCAGGCCCCAGTGTTAGAATGGGACCAGGCAAAGACGCCCTTAATCACCCCCATGAGGCTTTTTTATTTCTGCAGGATGCCCTTCGGACTCTCCTTCGCGCCCGCCACCATTCAATGCCTCATGGAACGTTGCCTGGGGGACCTGAACTTTGAGGCCATCTTGATTTATTTGGACGACATTATTGCGTTTGCCCCTACCCTTGGCGAACACCTGCGGAGGCTGGATTTGGTCTTACAGCGTTTGGAAAATTACGTCCTTAAGCTGAACCCCCGGAAATGTCACCTCCTGAAGCCCAGCCTGGAATACTTAGGCCACGTGGTCTCCACAGAGGGAGTGCAACCAACTCCTAGCAAGGGTGGAAGACGCCGACCATAGTGACGGAAATGCGGACTTTCTTGGACCTAGTAGGCTACTACAGGTGATTTATCAAGGGTTTTGCCAAGATCACTGGTCCCCTACATGAGCTGCTAAGGGGCATAGCAACGGACTCACGGAAAATAGCGATCAATTGGGGACAAGCGCAGGAAGACGCTTTCCTCCAGCTCAAGGGGGCCCTCACCCAAGCTTTAGTGTTGGCCTGTGCGGACTTCGACAAGCCATTCATACTCTATTAGGCGCCCATCATTTTATTGTGATCACTTACACTTTAACTTTAAGCTAGCTTAGCACTACAAATAAAGACACGGACACCAATAGCTAGATTTAAAAGGTCAGACGGTATTTATTGATTACTGACCGGAACTTTAAACTAGATTTTATGTTGGAGGATGGCAAAGAAAAAGGCGCTACCAAACTCCAGCTCCAGTCATCTGATTATGTCACCGAAACTGCGGAGGGGACTACCACAACAACCACCTCCTACATGCCTAACCCGCATTGTGCAGGACCCACCACTCTTTCCTCTGGCAAATATGGATTCTCCCCTAAGGCAGCGCCCGATTGTCCAACCGCAGGGTAAGGACACACTCTCCGTCTATTCCGAAAGAGGGTGCCCCACAATGACCACTTAGGCCTATATGACCGCTGGCTGGTAGCAATTTTCCCGCTACAACGAGGTTTACGAAACCACGACCGCCATCTGCTAGCCTATCACGACCGCGTAGCACGACCCCCGTAATGTAGAACAAGGCCACCTGCCCCTTTCTAATCATATCCACTACCTACCCTGCTAAAATAAATCGGCACCCACGACCTACCAGTATATGTGCGGATTAGCGAGGACCCTACATACGTATCGGGAGAATGTAAAAACTCCACACAGTCAGAGCCACGGTGGGAAACGACCGCATGACCACAGTGCAGTGCAGCAGCAATGCCGCCGTCACACCGTCCACACCCCCCACAACCTCCGACATAGCACTATGAACCTTCCACCAAAACATCAGAGAGCCAACATGCCCGTATCCACCGGCACCCCGTCGTATCCAGTTCTCGTAGCCGCGCGACGCGCAGTAAGCTAGGCAAATTTACGCGGGCGCCCGGGGAAACCAGAGGAAACACAACTAGAACTAAACAATGCTAAAGGAACAAAGAAAACAGCATGCTCACCGTTACCTGAAGGACCCGGAACCACCCCAGCCGACGACGATCCTGACCAAACATCTCAAGCAAACACAGACACCGAATCTTCTCCCGGCTTTTGACTCATGGACCCCCATTCCGTGGTCCTGACGATGCCCGAACAGGAAACGCGTAGCTGGGAAGAAAAGGGCGAGCCTAACGGGGAACCGGAACTGGCGCGCAACAAAGCGCCGCCGGGAACTGGGTGTGGGGGACGGCTGCGCAACAGCGAGGGCTGGAACCGGAGGGACAGACGTGGAAAAAGGTGAGGAGGGACTGGCCAACGATGGAAGTGAGGCAGGGAGGCTGGAGACACCACCAGCAACCCCCATCATGCCCAGCGGGGGGGAGGGGCAGCAGATCTACCAATAGGAGGGCGCAGCATAATGCACCCTCCCAGTGGACAGGGGACCCTGAAGAGTGCCCACGGTGGGCGTTGGGGCACCCCTCCGCACCGCAGGGCCCAAGGAGGAACCCCCGTGACCCGACCCCCAGTGACAGGACCGCGACCGAAGCCACAAAAACCCCCACCCACCCATATGTGTAAGCTGGGGGACCCAGTCGGTACCCCCGGGAGCCCGAGCCACCAAGACAACCAAATCACCCTCCCACAGGAAGCCGATCCGGCAGCCCTCCCATAGAACCACGCACCAGGCCACCCCCACCCCCGCGCTGCAGCCCCAGCACTGCGCCAACCACGGGGGGGAGGGACCCTACACACGGAGCCCAGCTACCGTGTGCAAGGTGCCAGCGGCCGGAGCTCCGGAAAATGATCCGCCCGCCGTGCGCGCGTCCCCTGCCATGGGTACCCTGGCCAACAGACGCCACATAGAGCAGCGGCCGCTGCCAGGCGCCGCAGATGGGGACCAAGGAAGACGGCGGGGAGGGGTGGATGTGGGGTGGCTGAATGCCGTGCCGGACCCAGAGGCCGAGACACAGCCCGAGGCCATATAAACCGGCAGCGGCACGGGGACGAGCCGTACACGCCAGCATGAGGCGTAAGCGGCATGCAGGAAGGAGAATGCAGGACATGAGGCGTGAGTGGCCATGCAGGACAGCAGGGCTGGAGAGGAGGAAAATGGAAAGGAGATGGAGGGGGAGAGGAGAAAGTGGGGGGGTAAGCAATAAAACAGTGTGACAAATAAAACAGCAGCCCTAAGAAAGATAAATAAAATAGGCACAGATCCTGTGTCACTTAGCTGTCCAAATGGCAAGAGGAAGTATGAAGCACATGACCCAAGCTTTTATATGCACTGAAGCCTACACCCACAAATACTGATGGACAAGGAAAACAACCTATAGAAAATTCCCACGATCCCTTGGAAAAACTACCTAGCAACTGCTTTGTCATAAACAACCAATCACAAAAAATGGAATGGGGCTCTTATATGGTCTCGTGCTTATTCAGCCTTCATCTAATTTAATGATGGAAGCCACAAGGGCCTGGGGGCCGTGCTGTCCCAAGTCCAGGGAGGCCAGGAGAGGGTGATTGCCTATGGGAGCCGGGGTCTTCGGGAGTCTGAACGAAACTCCGAGAACTACAGCTCATTTAAGCTGGAGCTGCTGACCATGGTGTGGGCCGTGACTTAGAAATTCCCGGGAGTATCTGATGGTGGGCGAGGTCGAAGTGGTCACAAACAACAACCCGCTGGCTCACCTGGACACTGCCAAACTGGGGGCCTTAGAACAGCGCTGGAATGCCGGTTAGCCAAGTTCCCCCTAAAAATATGTAATCGTCGCGGGAAGGACAATGCCAAAGCAGACGCCCTGTCCCACTTTCCGGTAGACACCCCCACCGGCCCTACTGATAAAGAGCAAGAGGAGTGGGAAATACCAGATTTCGCCCGGTTTGGGCCCCCTCTGGAGATCCAGCAGGTTGCCAGTTGTGGCCTCCAATTACATAAATTCCCTCAGGATTGGGCCACGGAACAAGGACGGGACCCAGATTTGAGTAACATCTGCCACCGGAAGGAACAAGGACACTGACCGTCCCGCTGCGATAGAGACCAGCTCGAGGAAGTAGGTCGGGGGGTGTTGCACCACTGGAACCAGCTGGCCATCCAAGAATGTGTGTTGAGTCGATGCACCTACCTCGAGCAAAAACTCTGCACCATGTGGCAGATCGTCATCCCAGAGAGAGCCGCTTGGGACCTGGTAGCGGTATCCCACCAAGAAGGGGCCCACCTCAGTGTGGCCAAAACACTTCAATGGCTACATCAGCAGTACTTCTTCCCGGGACTCCAGCAGGTGGTGGAAGAGGTGTGTCGAGTGTCCGGACTGTGTGAGGCCACCAAACCTACAGAGCAGAGGGCACCCGTACAAACCATTGTTACCACCCGACCTCTGGATCTCCTGAGGATCGACTATGTGCTGAACAGAGAGTCGGTGCAAGGATACCAGTATGCCCTGGTGATAGACCACCGCACCAAATTCACGGTGGTCACCCCCACCCGGGACCAGATCACAGACACGGCCGCCAAGGCCATCGTCGAACAGTTCATCCGCAGGTATGGCAGCATCCATTCAGACCAAGGAGCATGCTTCCAAGGCCGAGTGATGGAGTGCCTCTACAAAACCTATAGCATGCAAAGTTCCAGGACCACACCTTACCACCTGGCGGGGAATGGGGCCTGTGAACAATTTAACCGGACCCTCCTGCAGATGCTCAGAGCCTTAGAGACTGAGCAGAAGAGGCGATGGCCAGACTTCGTCCAGGAGTTGGTGTGCATTGGACAACAGAGTCCATCGCACCATGGGTTTTTCCCCCTACCTCATGATGTTCGTTAGACCCGGAAGGGAACTACAAAACCTTGACCTTTCCCTGACGACAGAAGAAGGACAGCGGACCCAGAGCCAGTGGGTCGAGGATCTGAGACGCCGCCTGAGGGCCGCCGGAGAGGATGCCAAGCAGAATATGGAAGCCACCACCCACCATCAGCCAGGACGATCCCTAGGCGGGCCCGTCATGGGACAGCGCGTCTGTGACATCGGCCCCACAACAAGCTGAGCGACCGATGGGAGACCCTGCCCTCCACTGTTCAAAGGCAAGTATCTCCTGCCACAGTTTGCCCTGAGATCCTTGCTGTCCAGCATTCGGCTGCTGCTGCATTCGTCACTACTTCTGACCCTACTGTCCGGTGGCCCAGGTAAGCCCTCAGTGAGGCTCCGACTCAGTATTGAGTGATTGTGTTTCACGGTATGCTCATAGACTGTAGGTATTGTGTTTCACTGTATGCTCATAGACTGTAGGTATTGTGTCTGACTGTGTTCTCATAGACTGTAGGTATTGTGTTTCCCTGTATGCTCATAGACTGTAGGTATTGTGTCTCACTGCATTCTCATAGACTGTAGGTATTGTGTCACTATATTCTCAAACTGTAGGTATTGTGTGTCTCTGTATGTTCCTGTATTGTATCTCCTGTGCGCATAGCGTTCTGGGGTATTCCACTGCATAGTGGTTAGGGGGCTGTATATTTGTCAGGCCTCGGGCATTGCTTAGGCGCTAGTCTGCAGGTACCCAGTCGAGGTCCTTCCCCGTGCGTTACTTCCCAACAGGCTCCAGTTACAGGTAGGCTGTTGGCTACGCGAAGTCCGGCCAATGGCAGGGAGCCGCACGCTCCTGCCCGCTGCCGGGCGCCCCGCCCGAGGCACTGTCTCTTGTGTATCTCTGTCCTATGTACCGGAAGTGCGACCGTTAATCACGCAAGTGGACAAGATAGGGTCGGGTGAGCAATCCTGTGTGTTACATAAGTTCGTCACTCCATTCTCCACCCCTCCCCCAGTTCATGGGCGTTTCCGTCCAGGGTCGCACTGGGTGCTTCCGCCCCTCACGGACACACAGTCTGAGGCCACAAGTGCCTATGATGACCCATCATTGAGCTCGCCTGGGGCTGTCCCTTCACCCCTCCTCTCTGTCTGTGCGTATGTAGGTTGTTGTCTCCTTTGCAGGAACCATCCAGAACTCTCTGCCATTACCGTCTAGCGAGCCAGAGCCCCCCTCGAGGGGAACCAGGAGCGTCCAAAGGGGAGAAGAGGGACCGCCCTCAGTAAGTGTAACAGGCACCCGAACCACATCGGGCCCACATTACAGGCAAGGGCCCACCCTCTACATATGGAATATTTGTGTCTCCTTACGACTGGAGAGGCAGAATGTGGGAGGAAAGGGGTGGGCTAATATAATTTGTATTTACTAGTTTTATGACCTCCACGGCTCCAGTTTAAACTGATAATTGTCACTTTGTCAATTGTTTGCAGTTTACACTAATTATTACGTAATATAAATTATTTACCTTTTCAAAATCAAACCAAAACACTACTGTGTGTGCAGTGTGCCGCGTAAGGGTCACATTTCTCATTCAAACTTTTCTGCTATATTATTAAAATGGGATCAGTATGATTTGCTGGCGCATTGGATCCCGGCAGTCGTAATACTGACACCGGGATCTCGATGTTTTAGAAGCCGACAGGGGTGAGTAAGGGGTATTCCCCCCTCTCCCCAAGCCCCTAATCCTAACCCTCCCTCCCCGCAGCCTAACCCTAACCTCCCCCCTTGTAGCCTAAACCTAACCACTCCCCGAAGGTGCCTAAACCTATCCCCCTGTCCCCGCTGCCTAAACCTAACTCTCCCCCCCACAGCCTAACCCTAACCCTCAGAGGGGGTGCCTAACCTTAAGCCCTCTCCCCGAAGCCTAACCCTAACCCAACGGGACATATCCTAACCCTTACCCTATCCCCCGTAGCCTAAACCTAACCCCCCACCCCACCCCACCCCCCTTACCTGACTTGCGGCGTGGTGTGCCCTCGTTCGGGATCCCAACTGTCGGTATTCTGGTGCCAAGATGGTGTACCCTTTCTGGATGCCGGTGTCGGCATTCAGAATAGGCTAGGTTTTCCAGAGTCGGTATTCAGACTGCCAGGATACCGACAGTCAGGATCCTGACTGCATCCCTTTAAAACTGACGTGATTTGTTTCTTTTTTTAATCTTTTCAAAAAATGCAAGAAATTCCAGTGGAGTGATAATGGTGCTGATAACAGTATGGTTCCACTGGTAAGTACTCTTGGTATTAATTAGCAAAGTCTACAAAGTAAGAGTGAACGCCACAACTGCTGTAGGCCCAGAGTCGGACTGGCTCACAGGGGTACCAGGGAAACCACCGGTAGGCCCCACTGCCTGAGGGCCCACTCCTTCCTCTAGGGATCAGGTTCCAGACTGTGCACCTGTATTATACATGGTAGATATGTTACTTCACACTGCACTAAACTATTGTGTATTTCAAGCCTCTGTGGAGGCTGGCCACACCCCCTTTGTAGACTGGCCACACCCCTAAGTATGGGCCCCTATCACTGCATTTCCCCGGTGGGCCCTTCATGCCCCAGTCCGACACTGCGTAGGCTCCACTGCATTGAATGGGAACCTTTTTGGCTGTATGATGCTCCCATTCAGCCTGCCAGATAGTATTGAGAGACGAGTATGAGTCTGCTTCAGACACGATAACAACATTTGTCCTAAGCGACAGTGCCAGTGTTTTATCGGTGAGTGACCATATGCAGGTGCTCGTTGGCCTGTGAGGCTCCCCTGCGCCGCCCCCCCCCCAGCCCAGGATCATATAGACTGTCATCCTTGAGATCACAGTTTTAACCCATATAGGATATAGTATGAGCACTGAGAGAAAGGAAACAATTATATTGGGAGTTCTTATTTGTGATTGGCTCTCAGTTACGTTTCTTCTACTTCAATCTGTACTGTATGTGTCTCTGTTAGGCTCACCATAGTTATTATTCAAAACACTTGAATCAATAAGTAGAGATGAGCGCCTGAAATTTTTCGGGTTTTGTGTTTTGGTTTTGGGTTCGGTTCCGCGGCCGTGTTTTGGGTTCGACCGCGTTTTGGCAAAACCTCACCGAATTTTTTTTGTCGGATTCGGGTGTGTTTTGGATTCGGGTGTTTTTTTCAAAAAACCCTAAAAAACAGCTTAAATCATAGAATTTGGGGGTAATTTTGATCCCAAAGTATTATTAACCTCAAAAAACATAATTTACACTCATTTCAGCCTATTCTGAACACATCACACCTCACAATATTATTTTTAGTCCTAAAATTTGCACCGAGGTCGCTGTGTGAGTAAGATAAGCGACCCTAGTGGCCGACACAAACACCGGGCCCATCTAGGAGTGGCACTGCAGTGTCACGCAGGATGTCCCTTCCAAAAAACCCTCCCCAAACAGCACATGACGCAAAGAAAAAAAGAGGCGCAATGAGGTAGCTGACTGTGTGAGAAAGATAAGCGACCCTAGTGGCCGACACAAACACCGGGCCCATCTAGGAGTGGCACTGCAGTGTCACGCAGGATGTCCCTTCCAAAAAACCCTCCCCAATCAGCACATGATGCAAAGAAAAAGAAAAGAAAAAAGAGGTGCAAGATGGAATTATCCTTGGGCCCTCCCACCCACCCTTATGTTGTATAAACAAAACAGGACATGCACACTTTAACCAACCCATCATTTCAGTGACAGGGTCTGCCACACGACTGTGACTGATATGACGGGTTGGTTTGGACCCCCCCCAAAAAAGAAGCAATTAATCTCTCCTTGCACAAACTGGCTCTACAGAGGCAAGATGTCCACCTCATCTTCACCCTCCGATATATCACCGTGTACATCCCCCTCCTCACAGATTATCAATTCGTCCCCACTGGAATCCACCATCTCAGCTCCCTGTGTACTTTGTGGAGGCAATTGCTGCTGGTCAATGTCTCCGCGGAGGAATTGATTATAATTCATTTTAATGAACATCATCTTCTCCACATTTTCTGGATGTAACCTCGTACGCCAATTGCTGACAAGGTGAGCGGCGGCACTAAACACTCTTTCGGAGTACACACTTGTGGGAGGGCAACTTAGGTAGAATAAAGCCAGTTTGTGCAAGGGCCTCCAAATTGCCTCTTTTTCCTGCCAGTATAAGTACGGACTGTGTGACGTGCCTACTTGGATGCGGTCACTCATATAATCCTCCACCATTCTATCAATGTTGAGAGAATCATATGCAGTGACAGTAGACGACATGTCCGTAATCGTTGTCAGGTCCTTCAGTCCGGACCAGATGTCAGCATCAGCAGTCGCTCCAGACTGCCCTGCATCACCGCCAGCGGGTGGGCTCGGAATTCTGAGCCTTTTCCTCGCACCCCCAGTTGCGGGAGAATGTGAAGGAGGAGATGTTGACAGGTCGCGTTCCGCTTGACTTGACAATTTTGTCACCAGCAGGTCTTTCAACCCCAGCAGACCTGTGTCTGCCGGAAAGAGAGATCCAAGGTAGGCTTTAAATCTAGGATCGAGCACGGTGGCCAAAATGTAGTGCTCTGATTTCAACAGATTGACCACCCGTGAATCCTTGTTAAGCGAATTAAGGGCTGCATCCACAAGTCCCACATGCCTAGCGGAATCGCTCCGTGTTAGCTCCTTCTTCAATGCCTCCAGCTTCTTCTGCAAAAGCCTGATGAGGGGAATGACCTGACTCAGGCTGGCAGTGTCTGAACTGACTTCACGTGTGGCAAGTTCAAAGGGCATCAGAACCTTGCACAACGTTGAAATCATTCTCCACTGCACTTGAGACAGGTGCATTCCATCTCCTATATCGTGCTCAATTGTATAGGCTTGAATGGCCTTTTGCTGCTCCTCCAACCTCTGAAGCATATAGAGGGTTGAATTCCACCTCGTTACCACTTCTTGCTTCAGATGATGGCAGGGCAGGTTCAGTAGTTTTTGGTGGTGCTCCAGTCTTCTGTACGTGGTGCCTGTACGCCGAAAGTGTCCCGCAATTTTTCTGGCCACCGACAGCATCTCTTGCACGCCCCAGTCGTTTTTTAAAAAATTCTGCACCACCAAATTCAAGGTATGTGCAAAACATGGGACGTGCTGGAATTTGCCCATATTTAATGCACACACAATATTGCTGGCGTTGTCCGATGCCACAAATCCACAGGAGAGTCCAATTGGGGTAAGCCATTCCGCGATGATCTTCCTCAGTTGCCGTAAGAGGTTTTCAGCTGTGTGCGTATTCTGGAAAGCGGTGATACAAAGCGTAGCCTGCCTAGGAAAGAGTTGGCGTTTGCGAGATGCTGCTACTGGTGCCGCCGCTGCTGTTCTTGCGGCGGGAGTCCATACATCTACCCAGTGGGCTGTCACAGTCATATAGTCCTGACCCTGCCCTGCTCCACTTGTCCACATGTCCGTGGTTAAGTGGACATTGGGTACAACTGCATTTTTTAGGACACTGGTGAGTCTTTTTCTGACGTCCGTGTACATTCTCGGTATCGCCTGCCTAGAGAAGTGGAACCTAGATGGTATTTGGTAACGGGGGCACACTGCCTCAATAAATTGTCTAGTTCCCTGTGAACTAACGGCGGATACCGGACGCACGTCTAACACCAACATAGTTGTCAAGGACTCAGTTATCCGCTTTGCAGTAGGTTGACTGCTGTGATATTTCATCTTCCTCGCAAAGGACTGTTGAACAGTCAATTGCTTACTGGAAGTAGTACAAGTGGGCTTACGACTTCCCCTCTGGGATGACCATCGACTCCCAGCGGCAACAACAGCAGCGCCAGCAGCAGTAGGCGTTACACGCAAGGATGCATCGGAGGAATCCCAGGCAGGAGAGGACTCGTCAGACTTGCCAGTGACATGGCCTGCAGGACTATTGGCATTCCTGGGGAAGGAGGAAATTGACACTGAGGGAGTTGGTGGGGTGGTTTGCGTGAGCTTGGTTACAAGAGGAAGGGATTTACTGGTCAGTGGACTGCTTCCGCTGTCACCCAAAGTTTTTGAACTTGTCACTGACTTATTATGAATGCGCTGCAGGTGACGTATAAGGGAGGATGTTCCGAGGTGGTTAACGTCCTTACCCCTACTTATTACAGCTTGACAAAGGGAACACACGGCTTGACACCTGTTGTCCGCATTTCTGGTGAAATACCTCCACACCGAAGAGCTGATTTTTTTGGTATTTTCACCTGGCATGTCAACGGCCATATTCCTCCCACGGACAACAGGTGTCTCCCCGGGTGCCTGACTTAAACAAACCACCTCACCATCAGAATCCTCCTGGTCAATTTCCTCCCCAGCGCCAGCAACACCCATATCCTCCTCATCCTGGTGTACTTCAACACTGACATCTTCAATCTGACTATCAGGAACTGGACTGCGGGTGCTCCTTCCAGCACTTGCAGGGGGCATGCAAATAGTGGAAGGCGCATGCTCTTCACGTCCAGTGTTGGGAAGGTCAGGCATCGCAAACGACACAATTGGACTCTCCTTGTGGATTTGGGATTTCAAAGAACGCACAGTTCTTTGCGGTGCTTTTGCCAGCTTGAGTCTTTTCAGTTTTCTAGCGAGAGGCTGAGTGCTTCCATCCTCATGTGAAGCTGAACCACTAGCCATGAACATAGGCCAGGGCCTCAGCCGTTCCTTGCCACTCCGTGTGGTAAATGGCATATTGGCAAGTTTACGCTTCTCCTCCGACAATTTTATTTTAGGTTTTGGAGTCCTTTTTTTTCTGATATTTGGTGTTTTGGATTTGACATGCTCTGTACTATGACATTGGGCATCGGCCTTGGCAGACGACGTTGCTGGCATTTCATCGTCTCGGCCATGACTAGTGGCAGCAGCTTCAGCACGAGGTGGAAGTGGATCTTGATCTTTCCCTAATTTTGGAACCTCAACTTTTTTGTTCTCCATATTTTATAGGCAGAACTAAAAGGCACCTCAGGTAAACAATGGAGATGGATGGATTGGATACTAGTATACAATTATGGACGGACTGCCACGGTTAGGTGGTATAAAAAAACCACGGTTAGGTGGTATATATTATAATAATAATACAATTATGGATGGACGGACTGCCTGCCGACTGCCGACACAGAGGTAGCCACAGCCGTGAACTACCGCACTGTACACTGGTTGATAAAGAGATAGTAGTATACTCGTAACAACTAGTATGACACTATGACGACGGTATAAAGAAAGAAAAAAAAATACCACAGTTAGGTGGTATATATTATAATAATAATACAATTATGGATGGACGGACTGCCTGCCGACTGCCGACACAGAGGTAGCCACAGCCGTGAACTACCGCACTGTACACTGGTTGATAAAGAGATAGTAGTATACTCGTAACAACTAGTATGACACTATGACGACGGTATAAAGAATGAAAAAAAAACCACGGTTAGGTGGTATATATTATAATAATAATACAATTATGGATGGACGGACTGCCTGCCGAGTGCCGACACAGAGGTAGCCACAGCCGTGAACTACCGCACTGTACACTGGTTGATAAAGAGATAGTAGTATACTCGTAACAACTAGTATGACACTATGACGACGGTATAAAGAAAGAAAAAAAAATACCACGGTTAGGTGGTATATATTATAATAATAATACAATTATGGATGGACGGACTGCCTGCCGACTGCCGACACAGAGGTAGCCACAGCCGTGAACTACCGCACTGTACACTGGTTGATAAAGAGATAGTAGTATACTCGTAACAACTAGTATGACACTATGACGACGGTATAAAGAAAGAAAAAAAAATACCACAGTTAGGTGGTATATATTATAATAATAATACAATTATGGATGGACGGACTGCCTGCCGACTGCCGACACAGAGGTAGCCACAGCCGTGAACTACCGCACTGTACACTGGTTGATAAAGAGATAGTAGTATACTCGTAACAACTAGTATGACACTATGACGACGGTATAAAGAATGAAAAAAAAAACCACGGTTAGGTGGTATATATTATAATAATAATACAATTATGGATGGACGGACTGCCTGCCGAGTGCCGACACAGAGGTAGCCACAGCCGTGAACTACCGCACTGTACACTGGTTGATAAAGAGATAGTAGTATACTCGTAACAACTAGTATGACACTATGACGACGGTATAAAGAATGAAAAAAAAACCACGGTTAGGTGGTATATATTATAATAATAATACAATTATGGATGGACGGACTGCCTGCCGAGTGCCGACACAGAGGTAGCCACAGCCGTGAACTACCGCACTGTACACTGGTTGATAAAGAGATAGTAGTATACTCGTAACAACTAGTATGACACTATGACGACGGTATAAAGAAAGAAAAAAAAATACCACGGTTAGGTGGTATATATTATAATAATAATACAATTATGGATGGACGGACTGCCTGCCGACTGCCGACACAGAGGTAGCCACAGCCGTGAACTACCGCACTGTACACTGGTTGATAAAGAGATAGTAGTATACTCGTAACAACTAGTATGACACTATGACGACGGTATAAAGAAAGAAAAAAAAATACCACAGTTAGGTGGTATATATTATAATAATAATACAATTATGGATGGACGGACTGCCTGCCGACTGCCGACACAGAGGTAGCCACAGCCGTGAACTACCGCACTGTACACTGGTTGATAAAGAGATAGTAGTATACTCGTAACAACTAGTATGACACTATGACGACGGTATAAAGAATGAAAAAAAAAACCACGGTTAGGTGGTATATATTATAATAATAATACAATTATGGATGGACGGACTGCCTGCCGAGTGCCGACACAGAGGTAGCCACAGCCGTGAACTACCGCACTGTACACTGGTTGATAAAGAGATAGTAGTATACTCGTAACAACTAGTATGACACTATGACGACGGTATAAAGAAAGAAAAAAAAATACCACAGTTAGGTGGTATATATTATAATAATAATACAATTATGGATGGACGGACTGCCTGCCGACTGCCGACACAGAGGTAGCCACAGCCGTGAACTACCGCACTGTACACTGGTTGATAAAGAGATAGTAGTATACTCGTAACAACTAGTATGACACTATGACGACGGTATAAAGAAAGAAAAAAAAATACCACAGTTAGGTGGTATATATTATAATAATAATACAATTATGGATGGACGGACTGCCTGCCGAGTGCCGACACAGAGGTAGCCACAGCCGTGAACTACCGCACTGTACACTGGTTGATAAAGAGATAGTAGTATACTCGTAACAACTAGTATGACACTATGACGACGGTATAAAGAATGAAAAAAAAACCACGGTTAGGTGGTATATATTATAATAATAATACAATTATGGATGGACGGACTGCCTGCCGACTGCCGACACAGAGGTAGCCACAGCCGTGAACTACCGCACTGTACACTGGTTGATAAAGAGATAGTAGTATACTCGTAACAACTAGTATGACACTATGACGACGGTATAAAGAATGAAAAAAAAACCACGGTTAGGTGGTATATATTATAATAATAATACAATTATGGATGGACGGACTGCCTGCCGACTGCCGACACAGAGGTAGCCACAGCCGTGAACTACCGCACTGTACACTGGTTGATAAAGAGATAGTAGTATACTCGTAACAACTAGTATGACACTATGACGGTATAAAGAATGAAAAAAAAACCACGGTTAGGTGGTATATATTATAATAATAATACAATTATGGATGGACGGACTGCCTGCCGACTGCCGACACAGAGGTAGCCACAGCCGTGAACTACCGCACTGTACACTGGTTGATAAAGAGATAGTAGTATACTCGTAACAACTAGTATGACACTATGACGACGGTATAAAGAAAGAAAATAAAATACCACGGTTAGGTGGTATATATTGTAATACAATTATGGATGGACGGACTGCCTGCCGAGTTCCGACTGCCGACACAGAGGTAGCCACAGCCGTGAACTACCGCACTGTACTGTGTCTGCTGCTAATATAGACTGGTTGATAAAGAGATAGTATACAATACATACAACAATATACTACTATACTGGTGGTCAGGCACTGGTCACCACTAGTCACACTGGCAGTGGCACTCCTGCAGCAAAAGTGTGCACTGTTTAATTTTAAATTAATATAATATTATGTACTCCTGGGGGCTCCTGCTATAACAACCTGCAGTGCTCCCCAGTCTCCCCCACAATTATTATAAGCTTTGCCTTTTATACATTGATGTGCAGCACACTGGGCTGAGCTGAGTGCACACAGACTGAGTCACACTGTGTGACTGGCTGCTGCTGTGTATCGTTTTTTTTCAGGCAGAGAACGGATATAGCAGAGAACGGATATATTATATTAAAATAAATAAAAGTTAACTAACAACAACTGCACTGGTCACTGTGGTAAACTCTGTCTGACTCTGCACAATCTCTCTCTCTCTTCTAATCTAATTTCTAATGGAGAGGACGCCAGCCACGTCCTCTCCCTATCAATCTCAATGCACGTGTGAAAATGGCGGCGACGCGCGGCTCCTTATATAGAATCCGAGTCTCGCGAGAATCCGACAGCGTCATGATGACGTTCGGGCGCGCTCGGGTTAACCGAGCAAGGCGGGAGGATCCGAGTCTGCTCGGACCCGTAAAAAAAACATGAAGTTCGTGCGGGTTCGGTTTCAGAGAAACCGAACCCGCTCATCTCTATCAATAAGTGGATCCTGTAAAAAGTAGACTATTATTAAATTTACTTTTTGTAATTAAATCCCATTTTTTTCACATGCTGGGAATTTAACTGGCTGACATCCATGACCATTTTTTTTAGTGCTGCCATAAGAAAAAAAGGAGCAAAAATGTCCCATATATGACACTGTAAAAAAGATTCAGATTTGGAAACAAACAAGGCACGTAAGTTTGTAACAAACCAAGTTGCCATGCAAGGGGAGAAAATACATATATTGTTTCTGTGCAGGGTAAATACTTGTAGCTTTTGCATGTAGCCCACAAATGTTAGCTTTATTTTTACACCTCACAACTGACAGAAATTAGATGATCTGCTGCTAAAGTCAGATACCACACGACACCTTCAGAGATCTTAGGTAGTATATGCCTTGATTGGTCAGAGCCCTTTAGGGGCCACAAGAGGATCTATACAGTATTAGGCAGGTTGTTTTAATGTTATGGATGATAGTCATGTGAAGAACGTCTCGCCACTCCTGGAAGTATTGTTAGTAATTTTCCCCATAAAGGGCTTTAGGGGTCTATTTACTAAACCTTGAATGGAGATAAAGTGGACGGAGATAACGTACCAGCCAACCAGATCCTAACTGTCATGTCACAGGTTGAGTTTGAAAAATGACAGTTAGGAGCTGATTGGTTGGTACTTTATCTCCTTCTAAAGGTGGGTACACACTGGCCGATATATCGGCTGTTCTCTTGAACGGCCGATATATCGCGGTTCCGTCGGCCAGCGTGTACGGCCGATACGTCTGTGAACTCCGTCGTTCACAGACGTATCGCGTCGGCCCCACAGTACAGCCGACGGCCAATATATCTACCGATATATTGGCGCATCGCTGTGTGTGTACGGGCAGTCGGCCGACCAACCGCCCGTACACATGCTGTGGCAGCTGGCGGTGATTGACAGCTGAACTGGGCTGGTGTGTGTACACGCCCGCCCAGTTCATGACGTCAGTCCCCGACGGATCGGGCAGTGTGTATGCTCAACACACTGCCCGATCCGTCCATAGATATATCTGCCGATCAATTGATCGTCAGATATGTCTACCAGTGTGTACCCACCTTTAGGCTTAGTAATTGGACCCCTTTTAGGCTCAACATGACTCAACACACCTAATTTTCAACTGTGGCAGAAAGCGCTTGTTAGAAGGAGACAGAAGTAAATTACAATTTTTTTTTAAATTGTTGCTACACAATTACTAGCTTGACACATTTCTCTGCTATTACATAGTTTACTCAGAGGCTTGTGTAAAACTCTCTCATTTTTGTACAATGAATAGTGTGCTTTGCGAGACAGACATCAAGATTTTATACCTTTGGCTAACAAAAGACAGAACTGAGTTTAACTGAGCTGAACCCAAATGTTTAATTTCCTGCACTGAAGTTCTCGGCTCATCAAGAGATGCATTTCTTCCTACTGTGGCTTTCAGGGGCGAATCAAGAGTGGAGACCACCCGTGTGCAGACTCCGCCTGGGCCCCCTCCTCTGTTGCCAGCAGCATTGTAGACTCTGGGCACTAGGGTCACTAGGGGACCCCAGCGATGTCCCAGAGTCTAGTGCATATGTGCAGACCTCTGGGAAAATGTTGCAGTGGCCATCCTATTATACTGGGAAAATGGCCGCTGCACCATTTTCCTGGTGTTTCCTGCAGCACTGTTGATGCCAACGCAGGACTCTGGAGGGTAAGTATTGACAAAAATGGGTGCAGAGTGTGCTCTGTGGGTCCCCTGGGTGGGTTCTGGTGTTGCTGGATTGGGAGACTTACATCTAAGTGGGGGATGTCCCAGGATGAACAGTTGTAGGGCACTGCATGGGCAGAGCCAGAATGGGGATGGTGCAGAGGAACGGGGAAGCAAACCAAGTCATCCAATATACTAGTACAGAATACAGTCCAAATGCTGTTACTGTTTGTTTGAAGGACCTGAAGGTAAATGTTGAAAATTCTGAAAATTGTAATATTTCTTGGGTCTGTAAAATCACAGAATATTATAGTGATGAAAGTTCTTAATAATAATGTGCAACATGAGTTTTAAGTGTGAAAATTATTTAGCGCCTTAAGTGCCCAAAACTTTAATGGCTGGAAATGCAATGTCAGACTTTTACTTTATCACCCACATAGAGGTGCAGCCCTAACCGAGCAGGTTTGATTTGTGTTACTGGAAGTGTTTGATTCTTTCTCGCCCTTCATTTCCTTTTGATACAAACTGCGGCGTAATCTCTAAAACAATCTGACTACAATAAATATTTCAGGAGTCTTTGAACTCAAGATTTTTTTTCTTGTCCTTCATAAAACTAAGAACTTTCCAAACTTGAGAATTGGTTCCTATAATTGCTTAATTTGTTTGGGGTCCCTAATGTCCTTTATAATGACATAAGAAGATTAAGAGAAAAAGTCTATAAAGAAAGACGTTACTGACAACTAATGAAAGATTTAATAGCAGAGTGAGAGTATGATGAAACAGTATACAGTATTTTCTATAATTATTGCTATTGGTAATGGCTGATATTAGCTTTTAAATTGTATTACAGTCTTATTGCACTGAGAGAAATAAAATATTTCAAATGGAAATACTCAATTACGTATACAAAAATAGATTGATAGATATTAGATAGATAGATAGATAGATAGATAGATAGATAGATAGATAGATAGATAGATAGATAGATAGATAGATAGACAGTAGAGATGTGCACCGGAAATTTTTCGGGTTTTGTGTTTTGGTTTTGGGTTCGGTTCCGTGGCCGTGTTTTGGGTTCGAACGCGTTTTGGCAAAACCTCACCAAATTTTTTTTGTCGGATTCGGGTGTGTTTTGGATTTGGGTGTTTTTTTCAAAAAACCCTAAAAAAACAGCTTAAATCATAGAATTTGGGGGTCATTTTGATCTCAAAGTATTATTAACCTCAATAACCATAATTTCCACTAATTTTCAGTCTATTCTGAACACCTCACACCTCACAATATTATTTTTAGTCCTAAAATTTGCACCGAGGTCGCTGGATGACTAAGCTCAGCGACCCAAGTGGCCGACACAAACACCTGGCCCATCTAGGAGTGGCACTGCAGTGTCACGCAGGATGGCCCTTCCAAAAAACACTCCCCAAACAGCACATGACGCAAAGAAAAAAAGAGGCGCAATGAGGTAGCTGTGTGAGTAAGCTAAGCGACCCTAGTGGCCGACACAAACACCTGGCCCATCTAGGAGTGGCACTGCAGTGTCAGGCCGGATGGCCCTTCCAAAAAATACTCCCCAAACAGCACATGACGCAAAGAAGAAAAAAAAGAGGCGCAATGAGGTAGCTGTGTGACTAAGATAAGCGACCCTAGTGGCCGACACAAACACCTGGCCCATCTAGGAGTGGCACTGCAGTGTCACGCAGGATGGCCCTTCCAAAAAGCACTCCCCAAACAGCACATGACGCAAAGAAAAATGAAAGAAAAAAGAGGTGCAAGATGGAATTGTCCTTGGGCCCTCCCACCCACCCTTATGTTGTATAAACAGGACATGCACACTTTAACCAACCCATCATTTCAGTGACAGGGTCTGCCACACGACTGTGACTGAAATGACGGATTGGTTTGGACCCCCACCAAAAAAGAAGCAATTAATCTCTCCTTGCACAAACTGGCTCTACAGAGGCAAGATGTCCACCTCATCATCATCGTCCGATTCATCACCGTGTACATCCCCCTCCTCACAGATTATCAATTCGTCCCCACTGGAATCCACCATCACAGCTCCCTGTGTACTTTGTGGAGGCAATTGCTGCTGGTGAATGTCTCCATGGAGGAATTGATTATAATTCATTTTAATGAACATCATCTTCTCCACATTTTCTGGAAGTAACCTCGTACGCCGATTGCTGACAAGGTGAGCGGCGGCACTAAACACTCTTTCGGAGTACACACTTGTGGGAGGGCAACTTAGGTAGAATAAAGACAGTTTGTGCAAGGGCCTCCAAATTGCCTCTTTTTCCTGCCAGTATACGTACGGACTGTCTGACGTGCCTACTTGGATGCGGTCACTCATATAATCCTCCACCATTCTTTCAATGGTGAGAGAATCATATGCAGTGACAGTAGACGACATGTCCGTAATCGTTGTCAGGTCCTTCAGTCCGGACCAGATGTCAGCATCAGCAGTCGCTCCAGACTGCCCTGCATCACCGCCAGCGGGTGGGCTCGGAATTCTGAGCCTTTTCCTCGCACCCCCAGTTGCGGGAGAATGTGAAGGAGGAGATGTTGACAGGTCGCGTTCCGCTTGACTTGACAATTTTCTCACCAGCAGTTCTTTGAACCCCTGCAGACTTGTGTCTGCCGGAAAGAGAGATACAACGTAGGTTTTAAATCTAGGATCGAGCACGGTGGCCAAAATGTAGTGCTCTGATTTCAACAGATTGACCACCCGTGAATCCTTGTTAAGCGAATTAAGGGCTCCATCCACAAGTCCCACATGCCTAGCGGAATCGCTCAGTGTTAGCTCCTCCTTCAATGTCTCCAGCTTCTTCTGCAAAAGCCTGATGAGGGGAATGACCTGACTCAGGCTGGCAGTGTCTGAACTGACTTCACGTGTGGCAAGTTCAAAAGGTTGCAGAACCTTGCACAACGTTGAAATCATTCTCCACTGCGCTTGAGACAGGTGCATTCCACCTCCTATATCGTGGTCAGTTGTATAGGCTTGAATGGCCTTTTGCTGCTCCTCCAACCTCTGAAGCATATAGAGGGTTGAATTCCACCTCGTTACCACTTCTTGCTTCAGATGATGGCAGGGCAGGTTCAGGCGTTTTTGGTGTTGCTCCAGTCTTTTGTACGTGGTGCCTGTATGCCGAAAGTGTCCCGCAATTCTTCTGGCCACCGACAGCATCTTTTGCACGCCCCTCTCATTTTTTAAATAATTCTGCACCACCAAATTCAAGTTATGTGCAAAACATGGGATGTGCTGGAATTTGCCCATATTTAATGCACACACAATATTGCTGGCGTTGTCCAATGCCACAAATCCACAGGAGAGTCCAATTGGGGTAAGCCATTCTGCGATGATCTTCCTCAGTTGCCGTAAGAGGTTTTCAGCTGTGTGCGTATTCTGGAAAGCGGTGATACAAAGCGTAGCCTGCCTAGGAAAGAGTTGGCGTTTGCGAGATGCTGCTACTGGTGCCGCTGCTGCTGTTCTTGCGGCGGGAGTCCATACATCTACCCAGTGGGCTATCACAGTCATATAGTCCTGAGTCTGCCCTGCTCCACTTGTCCACATGTCCGTGGTTCAGTGGACATTGGGTACAACTGCATTTTTTAGGACACTGGTGAGTCTTTTTCTGAGGTCTGTGTACATTTTCGGTATCGCCTGCCTAGAGAAATGGAACCTAGATGGTATTTGGTACCGGGGACACAGTACCTCAATCAAGTCTATAGTTGGCTCTGCAGTAATGATGGATACCGGAACCACGTTTCTCACCGCCCAGGATGCCAAGGCCTCAGTTATCCGCTTTGCAGCAGGATGACTGCTGTGATATTTCATCTTCCTCGCACAGGACTGTTGGACAGTCAATTGCTTGGTGGAAGTAGTAAAAGTGGTCTTCCGACTTCCCCTCTGGGATGACGATCGACTCCCAGCAGCAACAACAGCAGCGCCAGCAGCAGTAGGCGTTACACGCAAGGATGCATTGGAGGAATCCCAGGCAGGAGAGGACTCGTCAGAATTGCCAGTGACATGGCCTGCAGGACTATTGGCATTCCTGGGGAAGGAGGAAATTGACACTGAGGGAGTTGGTGGTGTGGTTTGCGTGAGCTTGGTTACAAGAGGAAGGGATTTACTGGTCAGTGGACTGCTTCCGCTTTCGCCCAAAGTTTTTGAACTTGTCACTGACTTATGATGAATGCGCTGCAGGTGACGTATAAGGGAGGATGTTCCGAGGTGGTTAACGTCCTTACCCCTACTTATTACAGCTTGACAAAGGCAACACACGGCTTGACAAATGTTGTCCGCATTTCTGTTGAAATACTTCCACACCGAAGAGCTGATTTTTTTGGTATTTTCACCAGGCATGTCAATGGCCATATTCCTCCCACGGACAACAGGTGTCTCCCCGGGTGCCTGACTTAAACAAACCACCTCACCATCAGAATCCTCCTTGTCAATTTCCTCCCCAGCGCCAGCAACACCCATATCCTCCTCATCCTGGTGTACTTCAACACTGACATCTTCAATCTGACTATCAGGAACTGGACTGCGGGTGCTCCTTCCAGCACTTGCAGGGGGCGTGCAAATGGTGGAAGGCGCATGCTCTTCACGTCCAGTGTTGGGAAGGTCAGGCATCGCAACCGACACAATTGGACTCTCCTTGTGGATTTGTGATTTCGAAGAACGCACAGTTCTTTGCTGTGCTTTTGCCAGCTTAAGTCTTTTCATTTTTCTAGCGAGAGGCTGAGTGCTTCCATCCTCATGTGAAGCTGAATCACTAGCCATGAACATAGGCCAGGGCCTCAGCCGTTCCTTGCCACTCCGTGTGGTAAATGGCATATTGGCAAGTTTACGCTTCTCCTCCGACGATTTTATTTTAGATTTTTGAGTCCTTTTTTTACTGATATTTTGTGTTTTGGATTTTACATGCTCTGTACTATGACATTGGGCATCGGCCTTGGCAGACGACGTTGATGGAATTTCATTGTCTCGGCCATGACTAGTGGCAGCAGCTTCAGCACGAGGTGGAAGTGGATCTTGATCTTTCCCTATTTTTGGAACCTCAACATTTTTGTTCTCCATATTTTAATAGGCACAACTAAAAGGCACCTCAGGTAAACAATGGAGATGGATGGATACTAGTATACTTATGGATGACGAGTGACTGACGACACAGAGGTAGCTACAGCCGTGGACTACCGTACTGCGTCTGCTAGTATAGAGATGATAATGATATAAAAAATATATATATATCACTACTGCAGGTATATATAATATAATGACGGACCTGCTGGACACTGTCAGCAGACTACTAAACTACTAGTATGAAGAAGATAGAAAAAAAAACCCCACCACAGGTAGGTATACAATTATGGACGAGCACTGACGACACAGAGGTAGCTACAGCCGTGGACTACCGTACTGCGTCTGCTAGTATAGAGATGATAATGATATAAAAAATATATCTATATCACTACTGCAGGTATATATAATATAATGACGGACCTGCTGGACACTGTCAGCAGACTCCTAAACTACTAGTATGAAGAAGATAGAAAAAAAAACCCACCACAGGTAGGTATACAATTATGGACGAGCACTGACGACACAGAGGTAGCTACAGCCGTGAACTACCGTACTGCGTCTGCTAGTATAGAGATTATAATGATATAAAAAATATATATATATCACTACTGCAGGTATATATAATATAATGACGGACCTGCTGGACACTGTCAGCAGACTACTAAACTACTAGTATGAAGAAGATAGAAAAAAAAACCCCACCACAGGTAGGTATACAATTATGGACGAGCACTGACGACACAGAGGTAGCTACAGCCGTGGACTACCGTACTGCGTCTGCTAGTATAGAGATGATAATGATATAAAATATATATATATATCACTACTGCAGGTATATATAATATAATGACGGACCTGCTGGACACTGTCAGCAGACTCCTAAACTACTAGTATGAAGAAGATAGAAAAAAAAAAACCACCACAGGTAGGTATACAATTATGGACGAGCACTGACGACACAGAGGTAGCTACAGCCGTGGACTACCGTACTGTGTCTGCTAGTATAGAGATGATAATGATATAAAAAAATATATATATATCACTACTGCAGGTATATATAATATAATGACGGACCTGCTGGACACTGTCAGCAGACTCCTAAACTACTAGTATGAAGAAGATAGAAAAAAAAAACCCACCACAGGTAGGTATACAATTATGGACGAGCACTGACGACACAGAGGTAGCCACAGCCGTGGACTACCGTACTGCGTCTGCTAATATAGAGATGATAAAGATGATAGAGATGAACAAAAAAAATATAACACTACTGCAGGTAAATATTTATATAATATAATGAATGACGGACCTGCTGGACACTGTCAGCAGAATGCGTTTATAGAATAAAAAAAAAAAACACCACAGGAGTGTTTAACTTTTTCAGGCAGACAATATACTGGTGGTCACTGGTCAGTCACACTGGCAGCAAAAGTGTGCACTGTACTCCTGCTATAACTGCACCCCAGTCTCCCCCACAATTCAGCTGTGTGAGCAGTGAGCACTCAGCACAGTCAGATATACATATAGATGATATTATCATGCAGCACACTGAGGCTGAGCACAGATATGGTATGTGACTGTGTATCGTTTTTTTTCAGGCAGAGAACGGATTATATTAAATAATAAATAAAACTGGTGGTGGTCACTAGTAACTATCAGCAAAACTCTGCACTCTGAGTACTCCTAATGCTCCCCAAAATTACTAAGTAATCAACTCAAGTGTCTCTATCTATTCTAACGGAGTGGACGCCAGCCACGTCCTCTCCCTATCAATCTCAATGCACGTGTGAAAATGGCGGCGATGCGCGGCTCCTTATATAGAATCCGAGTCTCACGATAGAATACGAGCCTCGCGAGAATCCGACAGCGGGATGATGACGTTCGGGCGCGCTCGGGTTAGCCGAGCAAGGCGGGAAGATCCGAGTCTGCCTCGGACCCGTGTAAAAAGGCTGAAGTTCGGGGGGGTTCGGATTCCGAGGAACCTAACCCGCTCATCTCTAATAGATAGATAGATAGATAGATAGATAGATAGATAGATAGATAGATAGAAAGATAAGAGCTACATAGATTGATAAGTATTATGGTGTGCGATCGAAAGGTGAAAGTCACCTTGCAATCCCGATGCAATACCGATGCACGGTCCTGCGAGGTCGGTGTCGCATACCTAGATAGACTGTGGAGGCAAGTCAATTTTGGCTATCTTGTAGAAAAGATAGTCAAAACTGACACTTAGCCAAACTTGGACAAAGCCAGTATCGCAAGCGCAGTCATTTTATGCTTGCGGTACCGACCTATTCCCTGTCGCATAATGAGAATCAGGCATAGCCCGGATCTCACTGTGTGTATGCACCTTAACCGTAACCTACCCCCCACCCCCGCAGCCTTACCCTGACTCCATGTCTTAGATCTAACCCTCCTCCCCTGACCCTAACCTGCCGGGTATACTTACGGTCAGGATGCCGGCTGTCAAAATTCCGATGTACGTCTCCTGGGCCTGTCGGAGTTCCGGCATCGGGATTCTGAAGGGTGTCGGGATTTCGACAGCTGGGATCCTGACAGCCGGCATTCTAACTGCATTCCATAAGCAGAGCCGGCCTTAGGCATAGGCAAACTAGGCAAATGCCTAGGGCATTTGGTATGCAAGGGGCACCAGCAGCTTCTGCTGATTAAAATGATATGCAGCATTCCTATATTCTGTGTGTGACTGCGGCTGTATCTGCATACGAAATGCTACATTGCAGTGTATTCCTGGAAATCACTGTAATGTAGCATTTTGGATGCAGATACAGCCGCAGACACACACAGAATATAGGCATGCAGCATATCATTTTAATCAGCAGAAGCTGCTTGTGCATTCTAGCCACATAGTAATGCAAGTAAGACGTATTTTCATAAACAAAAGGCGCCCAACGTTAGCAGAGCTGCCAGCTGACTCATGCCGGTGATCTCCATCAGAACTAGCGCTGGTGCTAGGGGGGCACCAGCCAAAATCTTGGCTAGGGCATCATATTGGTTAGGGCCAGCTCTGTCCATAAGAAACATATAAGCACAGATACTGTGGCTATTAGATACATATTAAGCAAATAGATTTAATGGTATTCGATAGGAAGTTAGAGAAATATAATTACAGATAGATAGATAGATAAATAAAAAATAGATACAATTTAGATAGATTAGTTGATTGATTGATATTAGATATGTAACATAGTAACATAGTTTCAGAGGTTGAAAAAAGACAATTTGTCCATCAAGTTCAACCGGTTAGTGATCTCCTATACTCAGTGGTGCAAGTAGAAAAAATGTCTTACGGGTACTGTGTGCGCGCGCCGAAGGCGTGCGTGCAAAAAAATGGGTGTGGCCAAATGCCACATGGGGCGTGGCCAATGGAAATGGGGGCGTGATACACATATGGGGGAGGGGCAGATACACGTATGACCCCAATAGTGCCAGATACACGTTGCCCCACAGTGCCAGATATACATTGCCCCACAGTGCCAGATACACATTGCCCCACAGTGACAGATATACATTGCCCCACAGTGCCAGATACAGAAATGCCCCCAGAGTGCCAGATATACATTGCCTCGCAGTGTCAGATACACGTTGCCCCACAGTGCCAGATATACATTGCCCCACAGTGCCAGATATACATTGCCCCACAGTGCCAGATACACATTGCCCCACAGTGCCAGATACAGAAATGCCCCCAGAGTGCCAGATATACATTGCCTCGCAGTGTCAGATACACATTGCCCCACAGTGCCAGATACACATTGACTAACAGTGCCAGATACACATTGCCCCACAGTGCCAGATACAGAAATGCCCCCAGAGTGCCAGATATACGTTGCCTCGCAGTGTCAGATACACGTTGCCCCACAGTGCCAGATATACATTGCCCCACAGTGCCAGATATACATTGCCCCACAGTGCCAGATACACATTGCCCCACAGTGCCAGATACAGAAATGCCCCCAGAGTGCCAGATATACATTGCCTCGCAGTGTCAGATACACATTGCCCCACAGTGACAGATATACATTGCCCCACAGTGCCAGATACACATTGACTAACAGTGCCAGATACACATTGCCCCACAGTGCCAGATACAGAAATGCCCCCAGAGTGCCAGATATACGTTGCCTCGCAGTGTCAGATACACGTTGCCCCACAGTGCCAGATATACATTGCCCCACAGTGCCAGATACACATTGCCCCACAGTGCCAGATACACAAATGCCCCCACTGTGTCAGATATACATTGCCCCCCGTGCCAGATACAGAAATGCCCCAACAGTGCCAGATATGCCCCCAGTGCCAGATATCCCCCAGTGCCAGGTATACATGCCCCCCCAGTGCCAGATATCCCCCAGTGCCAGGTATACATGCCCCCCTGTGCCAGATATCCCCCAGTGCCAGGTATACATGCCCCCCTGTGCCAGATATCCCCCAGTGCCAGGTATACATGCCCCCCTGTGCCAGATATCCCCCAGTGCCAGGTATATATGCCCCCCAGTGCCAGATATCCCCCAGTGCCAGGTATATATGCCCCCCAGTGCCAGGTATATATGCCCCCCAGTGCCAGATATCCCCCAGTGCCAGGCTTTATGCCTCCCAGTGCCAGATATCCCCCAGTGCCAGGTATATATGCCCCCCAGTGCCAGATATCCCCCAGTGCCAGGTATATATGCCCCCCAGTGCCAGGTATATATGCCCCCCAGTGCCAGATATCCCCCAGTGCCAGGTATATATGCCTCCCAGTGCCAGATATCCCCCAGTGCCAGGTATATATGCCCCCCAGTGCCAGATATCCCCCAGTGCCAGGTATATATGCCCCCCAGTGCCAGATATCCCCCAGTGCCAGGTATATATGCCCCCCAGTGCCAGGTATATATGCCCCCCAGTGCCAGATATCCCCCAGTGCCAGATAGAAATGCCCCCCCAGTGCCAGATATCCCCCAGTGCCAGGTATAACCCCCCCCCCCCCCTTCCCTGCTCACCGCTGCCGCTGGCCGCTGCCGTCCTGTGTGAGGGAAGGAGAGCGCAGCCTGTGCCTCTCCTTCCCCTCAGTCTCCGGCGGGTGTCTCACAGTTTAATTCAGCGCCGATCCGTGAGCCAATCAGAGCTCGCACCGCGAGCTCTGATTGGCTCACGGATCGGCGCTGAATTAAACTATGACAGCCGCCGGAGACTGAGGGGAAGGAGAGGCACAGGCTGCGCTCTCCTTCCCTCACATCAGCGGCGGTGCGAGGAGCGGCGGCCCGTCGGTGTGGGTACGGCGTACCCACGGCTAAATTCTTACGGGTACGCCGTACCCACCCGTACCCGCCCACTTGCACCACTGCCTATACTGTAATATTTTAAAACTAATTTTAACTGTGGTGAATTGTTAGCCATATTCATCTATTTTTTTTTTTAACTATAGTGCATGATTTACTCACAATAACCCTGTATATCCTTATCCATTAGGAATTTATCTAGGCCATTCTTAAAAGTCACTAGGTGATTCATTGCGCCCTACGGGCGCTCTTCACACCGTCGTAGGGGGCTATGCCCCCTTAACCCTTGCACGCCCATGGGGCGTGCAATATTTTTATTATATGGAGTATTACCTCCAATCATAATTGTGTGAGTATTTAAATATTGCACGGACAAAGGGCATGTGATAGTTAAGGGGTCGTAGCCCCTTGCAACGGTGTGAACAGCACACGCAGCGCCTGATGACTCACCTAGTAGGTGCTGTGGTAGGGGGAGTGGTGGGTGCGTGGTTGCCGGGAGTCCGCAGCCAAGCACGGGTGGGGGAGGAGCGGCTGTGAGGGTGGGGGAGGGGTGGGTGCGGTGATGGGTGAATGCGGGGGTTCTGCAGGTGGGGGAGGGGGTCCGGAGCCACTGCGGGTGGTGGTGGTGGTGGGGGGGGTGCTGCGATGGGGCCCAGAGTTACTGCGAGTAATGCTTCTTCTCCGGGAAGCAGCTAAGCTGCTGTCCTACCTTTGGCAGTGGCTCTCCCGGAGACTCGCGCAGCAGCCAGTCACTATTGTTAGCGCCGGTGTCCCAACGCGCCGCATTACAGGGAAGAAGATGCACTCAATAAACTACAACTCCCAGCAGCCCTTAGCACTGGAATGCTTTGGCGCTAAGGGCTACTGGGAGCTGTAATTTATTTAGTGCATCTATTTCCCTGTAATGCGGCGCATTGGGACACCGGAGCTAACAATAGTGACTGGCTGGCAGGACTGAGTGACTTGCTGAATCAATGTAAAAGGTGAGAGTGCTGTGCAGTGTCAGTGATACTGCACACCCACTGCACTGCACAGCACTGTCACTTTTTACATTGATTCAGTGTCCAGACATTACCCTCCGCGATATCACCCACTCTATCAATACATTAGCCATCTCGGGGCTTCCAGGCCGGCAGCCCAGGTGCTGTGTTGCGGAGTCAGGGCCTCTGGGGGTCTGGGCGTGGCTGTGGCAGGGAGGCACTTCTGTGACATCACACACAGAGGAGGCTCCGGGGCTCACAGTGTATGCGGTGCAGTGAGGGCTGTGAAAGCCTTCCGTCTTACTTGCCTACTCTCCCGGAAAGTCCGGAAGGCTCCTGAAAGTCGGGTGGCACTCCCGGCCCCCCAGGAAGTGGGCAAGTCTCTCGCATGGCGCTCACTCCCCCCCACCGCACTCCACCGCTCGCCACATGACACGGTCACAGCGGCATCCCATCACAAAGAAGGGGGCAGAGCGATGACGCAATTAGTGTTAAAGTGCGTCATTATAGCCCCGCCGGTAATGTGGGCAATGTAAAGAAGATGGTGGAGCTATTATGATGCAATTGCGTCACCACGCCCTGTGCTGCTGCCTTCTCCACGCCTCCGTACAGGGAGCAGCTACAATGTAGGCATGTATGCTTCTGCTGCACTGCTTTCATACACATCTATGCTGGTGGCCGCAGCAGCTTTTGTTCCTCCTGCGCTGCTGCTAGGGAGTGGGGATTGTTGATGGCAGAGTGGGCAGGTGGACTGGCAGCAGGACATAGGACGCTGCAGTAAAAGGTTTTTTTCTCCCTTTCTACAGTGCAGAGACTTGCTGCAGATGCAGTGGCATACCCTCCAGCTGCACCTTTTTGGCAGGTACAGTGTCTTTTTTTTATGGTCTGTACCAATTTTTGGCTCTCCAAACTTCCATTGAAAGTATAGGAAAAGGGGTGTGACCATGCCACTGTACCCGTGGCCACGCCCTCTTTTCGAATTTATAGCGATGTTTATGTGTAAATTGTTGGAGGGTATGTTGCTGCAGATGCAGTGGGCCTATTTTGGGGTGTGGACCTGGAGCTGCAGCTCCACCAGCCCCATTGTTAATACTGCTCTGGGAACACCCAGAAGCCAAAGGGCAGAGCCTCCCATTGGATGTAACCTGTGTGGGAGGGTATTTCTCACCCAATCAGCTGTGGAAAGGGTGTGATAGACCTGCTGCTAACCCAATGAGAGCTCCTAGCCACGCCCAGCGCTATACACACAGGCACAGAGTCACAGATCTGGGCTATTATATAGGAGATGATCGAGTCCGCCATTACTACTCTCTTAGGCAGGGAATTCCAAATACGTATTGTCCTTACTGTGAAGAAACCTTTCCGTCTCTGGGTGTGGAATCTCCTCTCCTCTAACCTAAGCGGGTGTCCGTGTGTCCTTTGTGTTGATCTTACCAAAACAAATCCCCTGCTAGCTCTGTGTATTAACCTCCTATATATTTGTATATGTTAATCATGTCCCCTCTTGACCTAATTTTTTCCAGTGTAAACCTGCCTAGCCCAGCAAGCCTTTTCTCGTTGTCACACCTCGCGGGCAGCGGTGGCCGCGCTTGCCTCTGCGGGTGTCCTGGATGGCCTGGCGCCTCTCTCCTCCGGCGGTCTCGGGTGTCCAGCGTCGGGTCGGCGGGTCTCTCCGGCGGCTTCCCGGAGCGAGGGCGCCGCCATGTTGACTGGGACTAGGTAGGCGGAGCGGGGCTGACGTCATCTGCCCGCTCCGCCAATCAGGCAAAGGCGGGAGGTTTAAAGCCAGACGCCGAGCAGAGATCCGGCGCCTGTGTATCATCAATTCTGCCTGTCAGAAACCGTGATCTCCAGAGCTCCCTTGTCCCTGTTACCGCTGTGCTTCCAAGCATATCTGTGTTTCCAGCATCTCAGCGTTCCCGAGCACCTCCGTGCCTCCCAGCACCTCCGTGCCTCCAAGCGCCCGAGCGCCAACACGCACCTCCGTGCCTCTAAGCGCCCGAGCGCCATCACTCACCTCCGTGCCTCCAAGTGCCCGAGCACCAACACGCACCTCCGTGCCTCTAAGCGCCCGAGCGCCATCACGCACCTCCGTGCCTCCAAGCGCCCGAGCGCCATCACGCACCTCCGTGCCTCCAAGTGCCCGAGCGCCATCATGCACCTCCGTGCCTCCAAGCGCCCGAGCACCATCACGCACCTCCGTGCCGCCAAGCGCCCGAGCGCCTCTACGCACCTCTGTGCCTCCCAGCACCTCCGTGCCTCTAAGCGCCCGAGCGCCAACACGCACCTCCGTGCCTCTAAGCGCCAACACGCACCTCCGTGCCTCTGCGCCCGAGCGCCTCTACGCACCTCTGTGCCTCCAGCACCTCAGTGCCTCAGCACCTCAGTACCTCAGCGTCTCTGTGCCTTCAGCACCTCAATATCACCAGCACCTCTGTACCTCAGCACTCAGCACTTTTACAAGTCTTGTTTTCCAGGAGACCTTCAAGCATTCCTCCGTGCTTCCTGCTTACCGTCTTCATCCTGTATGAGGAAGACCTACATCCGGCCATCTCTACTGCGACCCAGTAGCGGTTCCTCTTCCCGGTCACCGGAAGAAGCCCCGAGTCCACAACACCCTCCGACCAGGTCAGTGATAGTATACACAGGCCACATGGACCCGGGGAATCGGAACCCAGAAGCGAGTGCCATCCAAAATCTGGTTTCCCGTGTTCAGAGTCAGGAAGCGGCGCAAAACCAGGTGATGCGGTATCTCCAAGAACTATCCGGCAGGCTGGATCAAATTCAGGTTTCCCTGGCTTCAGTAGTTCCGGTTCCAGCTCCGGTACCTACTCCGGTAGTCGCCCCCGTTAATGCTCACGCAGTGTCCGGAACCAGGTCATGCCTTCAGCTTCCCACTCCCTCTCGCTACAACGGCAACCCGAAGAATTGCCGTGGTTTTCTTAACCAGTGCGAGGTACAGTTTGAACTCCTCGCGCACAACTTTCCCACGGATCGATCCAAAGTAGCATACATTATTTCCTTGCTTGAGGGCTCAGCGCTGGAATGGGTGTCTCCGTTATGGGAGCGATCTGATCCTTTGGTTTCCAGCTACACCAATTTCATTTCATCTTTCCGCAGGATCTTTGATGAGCCTGGCAGAACGACCGCTGCCTCTTCAGATCTTCTCCGAGTTCGACAAGGCTCCCGTTCAGTGGGTCAGTATGTAATTCATTTTCAGACCATAGCCTCCGAATTGCGCTGTGATAATGATGCCTTACGGGCCGCTTTCTGGAACGGGCTGTCCGACCGTCTTAAAGACGAATTGATTACAAGAGATTTGCCAGATTCTTTGGAACAGTTGATCTCGCTCTGTGTGAAAGTGGATCTCCGCATGCAGGAACGAGTTGGTGAACGTTCTCGGTCTGATCGATGCAGATTCCGGGCTCCTCCGTCTAAACAATCGGTTACGACAGCTCCAGACGAACCCATGCAGATTAATCGGTCTCGACTGTCTCCAGAGGAGCGTCAGCGTCGGCGTGAGAATAGACTTTGCCTCTACTGTGGAGCCGCGGATCACTTTCTCAAGTCTTGCAAGGTTCGCCCGGGAAACGGGCAGTCCTAGCCTGTTCCGGGGAAGTCAAGCTGGGTGTGGTTTCTCAATCTTCTCCAGAAGTGGACTGTTTACTCTCAGTATCTTTGTCTACTGAAACAGAAGTCAAAACTGTTATGGCTCTTTTGGATTCAGGAGCTGCGGGGAATTTTATTTCTCTCCCCTGCGCCCAGAGTTTGGGCTTGAAGTTACAGTTGGTCGAACGACCTATTACGATAACAGCTATTAACGGTGTTCAAATTCCTAACGCCTTGATTACGAGTCAGTCTGAGTCAATTCAGCTACAAGTGGGAGCTTTGCATCGAGAACAACTGAAGTTTCTGGTTATTCAGGAGATGTCTCATGATCTCGTTTTGGGTCTTCCCTGGCTCAGGCTTCACAACCCTCATGTCGACTGGGGGGTCTACACAAATAATTTCTTGGAGTCCTTTCTGTCGATTGAATTGTCTTACTCCTGTCGTTCCACTCCGTGCATCGGCCAAGTTGGACGTGGAGTCAGTTCCTGAGGCTTATCGAGAATTTTTAGATGTCTTCTCGGAACAGGCGGCTGATAAATTACCTCCGCATAGGGCCTGGGACTGTCCTATTGAGCTCATTCCTGGGAAAATGCCGCCCCGAGGTCGCACTTATCCTTTGTCGATTCCAGAGACACAAGCTATGTCAGAGTACATTAAGTCGAATTTGCAGAAGGGGTTCATCCGTCCCTCCACTTCCCCAGCGGGAGCTGGCTTCTTCTTTGTAAAAAAAAAAAGATGGAGGCCTGAGACCATGTATTGACTATCGTGGTTTAAATGAAGTCACCATTAAGAACAAGTATCCTCTGCCGCTCATCACAAAGCTTTTCGATAGAGTGCGTGGAGCTCGAGTATTTACTAAGCTTGACTTAAGGGGAGCATACAATCTGATACGTATTCGACAAGGAGATGAGTGGAAGACGGCTTTCAATACTAGAGATGGGCATTACGAGTACCTGGTAATGCCATTTGGCCTCAGCAACGCCCCCGCCGTCTTTCAGGGATTCATTAATGAAGTCTTTCGGGACATGTTGTATCTGAATGTAGTAGTCTATTTGGATGACATTCTGATTTTTTCAAAGAATCTTTCTGAGCACCGACTACAAGTTAGGGAAGTACTCCTTCGGTTGCGCGAGAATCATCTTTATGGCAAAATCTCCAAGTGCACCTTTGAGGTTCCTTCTATTTCATTTTTGGGCTACATTATTTCTGGAACTGAATTGCGTATGGATCCAGAGAAACTCTCGGCCATCCGAGATTGGACTCAACCTCTTTCCTTGAAAGCAGTGCAACGATTTCTAGGATTCGCAAATTATTATCGGAAATTTATAAGAGGTTTCTCTACTATCGTGGCACCTATTACGGCTCTGACTAAGAAAGGGGCTGACCCAAGCAATTGGCCTTCTGAAGCAGTAGCAGCGTTCAAACAGCTGATAACAGCCTTTATATCCGCTCCCGTACTTCAGCAGCCAGATTTCCTAAAACCATTCTCTCTGGAATGAACCAAACCTGGCGCTGTGATTTACACAAATGTTTTGCTCTCTATGGGGCTATTGGTATATATGCCCCAATTATAAAACACAAAAAAAGAAAACCAAGAGAGCGCTAGTTCACATTTGATGTGGATATTTTATTTATATTAAATGAAAAAAAGTTATAAAAAATTATTATTTTTCTAGCAATGTTTAAAACATTTCAACTTATTGCCGGCCGGCAGAAACACTCTCACCTCATAAATAAATAATAATAACTCTAAAACAGGACAATTCCCTTTCTTAAAAAAGAACAATTTGCATGAGTCTTATAATTACAGCTATTTAGATAATAATCAGTAAATGCTTCACAATTTTTCTCGTATGACACTGAGGAAGCCGCCGATATTGAGGAGTAGGCGGAGAAACGCGTCTGTCTATCATTGCCCGCACAGATAGCGGAGGAATCCATACGGAGGAACTCACACCAGCTGATCGGTGTGAACCGACACCACCTGAGAAGGGAAAACCACCACCAGCTTGAACTCACGGACTCCGGATAATGCTAAAGGTATAAGTGAATACCATCAAAGGCCGGGAGGACGAACTGTCTGCTGCCGTGGATAGATGAGAAATTCAAGTCCCATATCTAACAGGTGATCGGTGAGTCAATCAGCCGGGAGCACTATCACACGCACGGTGATTGCTTCAGAGACATTTGCATGACAAAAACAATCATTCTATACTTTCAGTACATGATACGTATCACTGGCTCAAACATCTGTGAAAGTATATTGGCTTAACAAGCATGTTCATCTAAGAGCAAATAATTACCAGTGAAAGCAATTGCCATTAATCATTATAGCTCATTCGAATGTCGTTTCACTGTTTTATAAATATACCCAGGAATATCTTCAGCATTTCTTCACAATTTTGACACGTGGACTGTTACATTGTAGCAAGATTTCAAAAAGCAACTTAATACAGGTTTCAATTTTCTGGAGAGACTTTGCTTAAAATATGTGACTAGTATTTCATCCATGGTTAAAACTAATACATATACAATTTATGAGAAAAATTGTGAAGCATTTACTGATTATTATCTAAATAGCTGTAATTATAAGACTCATGCAAATTGTTCTTTTTTAAGAAAGGGAATTGTCCTGTTTTAGAGTTATTATTATTTATTTATGTGGTGAGAGTGTTTCTGCCGGCCGGCAATAAGTTGAAATGTTTTAAACATTGCTAGAAAAATAATAATTTTTTATAACTTTTTTTCATTTAATATAAATAAAATATCCACATCAAATGTGAACTAGCGCTCTCTTGGTTTTCTTTTTTTGCATTCTCTCTGGAGGTTGATGCTTCCACAGTAGGCATAGGTGCTGTACTTTCGCAGTACGCCTCAGATGGGAAGTTGCATCCGTGTGGGTTTCATTCTCGCAAGTTCTCCCCTGCTGAATTAAATTACACCATTGGAGACAAAGAGCTACTGGCAATTAAATCTGCATTAGAAGAATGGAGATATCTTCTGGAGGGTGCTAAACAATTAATTACAATTTTTACGGATCACAAGAATTTACTGTATCTAAAGACGGCCCAATGTTTGAATCCCCGTCAGGCAAGATGGGCGCTCTTCTTTGCCAGATTTTCCTTTGTTATCAAGTATCGGGCTGGAACTCTTAATACCAAGGCGGATGCCCTATCCCGTTCAGTGATGGCTTCGGATGAGGAGAATACAATGGAGAAGGCATTAATCCTTAGTCCCATCTCTATTTCTGCAGCTCCCACTAGGTTGGGCCCTCCTCCTGGAAGAATGTCGGTACCAGTTAAATTTCGACCGAAACTGTTGCAGTGGGCTCACACTTCTAAGTTTTCTGGTCATCCGGGAGTTCAGAAAATGTGGGAATTTCTGCGAAGATCATACTGGTGGGACACTATGAAAAAAGATGTTCAAGAGTATGTCAATTCGTGTCCTCAATGTGCTCAGCACAAAACTCCACGTCTGCCGCCTGCGGGTTTGTTGCATCCTTTATCCATTCCTAAAAGGCCTTGGACTCATATCTCGATGGACTTTGTTACTGAATTACCTCTCTCTAAGGGTCATAACACCATTTGGGTGATCATTGACCGATTCTCTAAGATGGCACATTTTGTTCCGTTGACCGGATTACCATCCGCTTCCAAGTTGGCCCTGTTATTTATCCAGGAGCATTTCCGCCTGCACGGGTTACCTCTGGAAATAGTCTCAGATCGGGGAGTACAGTTTACAGCAAGATTCTGGAGAGCCCTCTGTTTGACTCTACAAATTAAACTCAAGTTCTCTTCTGCTTACCATCCACAGACTAATGGGCAAACTGAACGCGTCAATCTGGATCTAGAGACTTTTCTCCGTGTTTACCTTTCCCCTTCTCAAGATAACTGGGTGGAGTTGTTGCCTTGGGCTGAGTTTGCCCACAACCATCTATATCATTCTTCAACTGGTGAGTCTCCATTCTTTATTAATTATGGATTTAATCCCCAAGTTCCGGAGTTGCCCATTTGTCCTCCAGAAGAAGTTCCTGCTGCAGCTTCAACTCTCCGACATTTCACCCAAATCTGGAGTCGAGTTCATGCCAATCTTAAGAGAGTTTCCGGTCGCTATAAATTCTTTGCGGATAGGAAGCGACGAGCAGCTCCTCAATATAAGGTTGGTGACAAGGTATGGCTCTCTACCCGCAATCTTCGTTTGAAAGTACCTACTATGAAATTTGCACCAAGGTTCATTGGTCCTTTCTCAGTGCTGCAAGTCTTAAACCCGGTCGTTTGCAAATTGGAGTTGCCTTCCCACCTTCGAATTCCAAACTCCTTCCACGTCTCTCTCCTCCGCCCACTCATTCTGAATCGGTTCCACTCAGCGTCTCCTAGGCCAACTACTATAGTGTCTGAAGCTGGGACAGAATTTGAAATCAAAGCTATTCTTGACTCTCGTTATCTTCATAAAAAACTACAGTACTTGGTAGAGTGGAAAGGTTATGGTCCTGAAGAGAGAAGTTGGATCAATGCTACTGAGGTAATGGCTCCCCGACTGGTTCGGATCTTCCATTCCAGACATCCAACTAAGCCCGGAAAGTGTCCAGGGGCCACTCCTGGAGGAGGGGGTACTGTCACACCTCGCGGGCAGCGGCGGCCGCGCTTGCCTCTGCGGGTGTCCTGGATGGCCTGGCGCCTCTCTCCTCCGGCGGTCTCGGGTGTCCGGCGTCGGGTCGGCGGGTCTCTCCGGCGGCTTCCCGGAGCGAGGGCGCCGCCATGTTGACTGGGACTAGGTAGGCGGAGCGGGGCTGACGTCATCTGCCCGCTCCGCCAATCAGGCAAAGGCGGGAGGTTTAAAGCCAGACGCCGAGCAGAGATCCGGCGCCTGTGTATCATCAATTCTGCCTGTCAGAAACCGTGATCTCCAGAGCTCCCTTGTCCCTGTTACCGCTGTGCTTCCAAGCATATCTGTGTTTCCAGCATCTCAGCGTTCCCGAGCACCTCCGTGCCTCCCAGCACCTCTGTGCCTCCAAGCGCCCGAGCGCCATCACGCACCTCCGTGCCTCCAAGTGCCCGAGCGCCATCACGCACCTCCGTGCCTCCAAGCGCCCGAGCGCCATCACGCACCTCCGTGCCTCCAAGCGCCCGAGCGCCATCACGCACCTCCGTGCCTCCAAGCGCCCGAGCGCCTCTACGCACCTCTGTGCCTCCCAGCACCTCCGTGCCTCTAAGCGCCCGAGCGCCAACACGCACCTCCGTGCCTCTAAGCGCCCGAGCGCCAACAAGCACCTCCGTGCCTCAGCGCCCGAGCGCCTCTACGCACCTCTGTGGCTCCAGCACCTCAGTGCCTCAGCACCTCAGTACCTCAGCGTCTCTGTGCCTTCAGCACCTCAATATCACCAGCACCTCTGTACCTCAGCACTCAGCACTTTTACAAGTCTTGTTTTCCAGGAGACCTTCAAGCATTCCTCCGTGCTTCCTGCTTACCGTCTTCATCCTGTATGAGGAAGACCTACATCCGGCCATCTCTACTGCGACCCAGTAGCGGTTCCTCTTCCCGGTCACCGGAAGAAGCCCCGAGTCCACAACACCCTCCGACCAGGTCAGTGATACTCGTATTCTAGCATCTCCAACCCCTTAATCAATTTGGTTGCCCATCTCTGAACCTTTTCTAGTTTCAGGATATAATTTTTATTGTATGGTGCCCATAATTGTGCACAGTATTCAAGTTGTGGCCTCACTAGTGATTTATATAATGGGAGTATAACACTCTCATCCATTGCATCAAATCCCCGCTTTATGCATACTAATACCTTGTTTGCTGCATTCTTGCTTTGGGTACTACTGCTAAGTTTGTTATCTATGTTAACTCCTAAATCTTTTTCCAAACCAAATCCCCTAGTTTTTCACCATTTAGTGTGTAGGTAGTATATTTGTTCTTGCTACCAAAGTGCATTACCTTACATTTGTCTATATTGAACCTCATTCTCCATTTTGATGTCCATGCTTCCAGTTTAAATAAGTCATTCTGAAGAGACTCAGCATCTCCCTTAGAATTTATTACTTTGCACAGTTTGGTATTGTCTGCAAAAATTGACACCATGCTCTCTAGTCCTACTTCTAGATCATTTATGAAAATGTTGATCCAAGTACATACCCTTGTGGTACACCGCTTAGTACTTCAGTCCATTTCGAAAAAGTTCCATTTACCACCACTCGCTGCTCTTTTTTATACAACCAGTTTCTAACCCAAGTGCATATTGTGCTCCCTAGCCCAAGTTCTCTTAATTTGTAGATAAGCCTCATGTGAGGTATTGTATAGAAAGCTTAAGCAAAGTCTAAAAAGATAACATCCACCTTTTTACCCTGATCTAGGTTTGCACTAAAGGACTATTACATTAATTTGGCATGATCAATGCTTCACAAATCCATATTGGTTCCTATGAATAACCTTATTGGTTTCAAAGAACTCCTGTATACTATCCCTTAAAATACCCTCCAGTACTTTCCCAACTATAGATGTTAGACTAACTGGTCTATAATTACCCGGTTCAGATTTACTTCCCTTTTTAAATATCAGCACTACTTCCGCTATACGCCAGTCTTTGGGAACAATGCCTGATGTGAGTCGTTGAAAATCAAATACAGGGGTCTTGCTAATTCAGAGTGTAGCTCTATGAGAACCCTTGGGTGAATTCCGTCGGGACCAGGGGATTTATTAATTTATTTATTTTTTAAATCGGTCACAGACTAATTCCTCACTTAAATGAGCATTTAGCAGTTGGACATTATCGTTGCTGAGGTTATGCGTTAATCGAGCCATCTGGTCTTCTCTTGTGAATACAGATGAGAAAAACTCATTTCATTTTTCCGCTATGCCATTGTCGTCTTTGATTAGGACTCCGAACTTGCCTTTTAAGGGGCTTATACTCTCCTTCTTTAATTGTTTGCTGCTGATGTATTTAAAAAACTTTTTGGGGTTTGATTTACTTTCCTTTGCTCTTAGCTTTTCGGTTTCTATTTTAGACGCTCTGATTTCTTTTTTGCATATTTTGTTACAATCCTAATAGAACTGGAATGACTCCCCCTTCCAGTCCGATTTATGCTTTTTGAAAGCTCTCCTCTTTTTGGCCATTAGTTCCTTAATCTTTTTGTTAAGCCACGTTGGTTTGGAATTGTTACTCTTTCACTTGCTGTCCATGGGAATCAATTTACAAGTAATAGTAGCAAACAACATTTTTAATACATCCCATTTCTCTGCAGTATTTTTGCCTTGAAACAAACTTTCCCAGTCAGTGTCCCTTAGAGCTTCCTTTATCCTGTCAAAGTTGGATTTGCTAAAGTTTAGAGTCTTAGTTGAACCTATATAGGGCTGCTTGTGAAAACTGATGTTGAATGTGACCATATTGTGGTGGCTGTTTCCCATGGACTCTCCTACTGTAATATTTGATATCAAATCCCCACTGTTTGTTAATACCAGATCTAAGATTGCATTGTACCTAAAATGTGTATAAGGAGTACTACTGTGTAGTGTAACATGAACAAGGGGCCAGAGGCGTCGCTCTGCCCCTTTACACCCGGTGCTGCGGTTTAAAAAAAGGGGAGTGGCTTCGTGGACCGGGGCATGGCTTCGTGGGGGTGTGGGCTTGGCTTCGTGGGATGTGGTCGTGGCTAGCCATCCCGATCCCTGTTTTCTTCATGCCGGGGGTCCGGGAGGAGCGGGCTGCCCCGGGGAATGTTCTTGCTGTAGTGCCGGCTTCTGCTCATTGACAGGAGCCTGGTTGCTGCACTGTAATGTTACAGTGCAGCACCTGGCTTATGTCACTGAGCAGGAGCTGTCACTTTGGTGTCACACCTCTGCGGGTGACACCCAGGTGCGGGCCGCACCCCTGCACCCCTTTCTGACGCCAGTGCAAGGGGCACTACTGTGTGTCATAATGTGAATAAGGGGCACTACTACTGTATGTGGTATAATATGATTCAGGGACACTACGTGCATTATAATGTGAACTACAGTAGATTGTGCTACTGTGTAGTACAATGTTAAATGGGGGTACTATATGACTATGACTATGCCCCTTCTTTGTGAGATCACACCCTTTTTTTGCAATTACCTCAAAACTCAGACTCCATATTAGCTAAACACATTCATATTCATACATATACTTTAAGCTCTAAAAGTTCCGTATGTGATTAAGCATATTGCTATTCATTAATGCAATCTCTATTGTCTAGCAAGGAACTTTTCTTTCCTGCTGGACAAAATTTAGTAAGGAGCAGTCGAGAGATTGATACATTTAGAAATGTCCTAAACTTTCTAGTATTACAGAATATTACATCTTGCTGTGTAAGGGAGAATCAGCTTTAATATAGAGCTAATCACAAAAAGCCTTACCCTCACTCTTTCTTCATGGGATTTACTCAATACTACAGTAGTGAAAGCGTGATGAAACATATTTTTGCATATGGCTACTACAGTATGAAAAGCAAATTGCTGCACAAACACTATACTTACAGTAACTATTTCATATTACCATCAGGTAAATGGGGCAGATGCTAGGGGATGCCGGCTGTCAGTATACCGATAGTCAGGGCTGCCATGAGAAATTATGGTGCCGGGGACTGACAAAATAAAAAGGGCCCCTCCCTCCCAAACAAAAGATTCTGCCGCACTGCTTCATCGCTATGTGATGTTATACATTGTGATGTTACATTATATAGGTGAAATGTTGCGGACCTACAGGTATGGTTTACAGAGAGCTGAAGCGCAGATAAGGCTTGTTTTAAGAAGTCCTCCCTGCGTATCAGCCCGCTGGTGCAGCTCTTCAGGTATTAATGGTAGAAGCCACGGGTGTCCCGGGCCCTTCTCTGTAAGGGCCCGGGACACCAGTCCCCACAGTCCCCCCCCCCCCCCCCCGATGGCTTCCCTGCTGACAGTGGTACTATTCTATTTAAAAGACGACAAATTATATAGGGAACACTCATTTAATAAGCAACCGCAAAGGAATCAACACAAACCTACAGTTGGCAACTATAAAATATGTACCCGAGTAAGTATCTGGCCAAAGACGAACTGTTGACGATTTTTTTGAATGGGGTTGTTGGATCGACCCTATTAAGGTCGACATTTATTAGGTCAACCACTATTGGTCGACAGGCAGTAGGTCAACACCCTGAAAAGGTCGACATAGTCGACAGGTCAACATGGAAAAATGACGACATAAGTTTTTTTTTGTGTTTTTGAGGTTGTTTTGTTTGTAAAGTGATTGGGAACCCCAATTAGTGCACTGTGTCCCCAGCAAGGTGCCTCGTACCACTACCGCTGCACTCAGCATGTTAGTATTCCCAATCATAGTCCATTTGGATAGTAAAGTATGAAAAAGTTCAAAAATTTTTAAAAAATGTGAAAAACTTATGTCAACCTTTTCATGTGTCAACCTTTGCCATGTCAACCTAATGCTCATGTGGACCTTTTCCAGGTGTCGACCTAATGCATGTCGACCAATAAAGGTCGACCTAAGTAAAGTCGACCTAAGGACCGTATCCCGGATTTATTAGTGTTGGTTTCATTATATTATCTGAAATGTGATTCATGTATGTGAATTGTAACATTGGGGGTCATTCCGAGTTGTTCGCTCGTTATTTTTTTTCGCTACGGAGCAATTAGTCCCAAACTGCGCATGCGCAATGTACGCAGCGCGCTTGCGCCAAGTAAAATAGCACAAAAGTTTGGTATTTTACTCACGGCGTAAGTTTTTTCATCGTTCTGCTGATCGGAGTGTGATTGACAGGAAGTGGGTGTTTCTGGGCGGAAACTGGCCATTTTCTGGGAGTGTGCTGAAAAACGCAGGCATTTCAGGGAAAAACGCGGGAGTGGCTGGAGAAACGGGGGAGTGGCTGGGCGAACGCTGGGTGTGTTTGTGACGTCAAACCAGGAGCGAAAAGGACTGAGCTGGTCGCAATGGCAGAGTAAGTCTGGAGCTACTCAGAAACTGCGGGGTAATCGTTACGAGAAAATTAGCGAATCTTTCGTTCGCAATTCTGCTAAGCTAAGATACACTCCTAGAGTGCGGCGGCTTAGCGTGTGCAATGCTGCTAAAAGCAGCTAGCGAGCGAACAACTCGGAATGACCCCCATTGTCAGTGATAGTGTTCAATATTAAACTAAAGTAGGTAAATGAGTGGATTTTGATTTGCAATTTTTGTTTTCCAAACTGTTAGAATTTTCTAAGTAGCCTTAAATATATGTGGTTGAAAGTAACAAAACATATTCAGTTACTCTATAAGGAAGTTGCATTGCCTGATTTAATATTAATGCCTTTAGGGATAAGCCAAAATGTATTAAGCCTTAAAAAGTGATAAAGTGGAGACTGATAAAGAGTAATAAATTACCAGCCAATCATCAGCTTCCTAACTGTCATGTTACTGGATATGTTTGAAAAATGACAGCTAGGAGCTGATTGGCTGGTACTTTATCACGCATTATCAGTCTCCACTTTATCAAGGATCCAGCCAGAATACAGATGGTCGGGATCTCGGCTGTTAAAATACCGGCACTGGAATCCTGACAAGCTTGGAATGCCGGCGTCGGCATCCCAAATGAGGTCACAATGCTGGCGTTCTCATCCCGACAGCCAGGATCCCAAATGAGTCACTGCAGCCCACAGGAGAGGGAGGTCAGGTTTATGCTGTGGGGGAAGGGTTAGGCTTAGGCAGCAGGAAGGGGGGGGGGGGGGGGTTAGGTTTAGGCTGCTGGAAGGGAGGGGGGGGGGGGGGGGGGGTAGGTTTAGAGACTCCGGGGGAGTGTTAGGGTTAGTCTGTGGGGAAGGGAGGGAGGGCTAGGTTTACGCTGCGGGAAAGGGGGGTTTGGTTTAGGCACCACCGGGGAGGGTTAGGATTAGGCTGCGGGAAAGGGGGCTTTGGTTTAGGCACCACCGGGGAGGGTTAGGATTAGGCTGCGGGAAGGAGAGTTAGGGTTAGGGGGGGTTTGTTAGCCTTCTATCCTAACCCCTGTCTGGATACTACACATTAGGATGCTGCGGTCAGTATTTTGACCGCCGGCATCACGAATGCCACCATTTCAGCCCCAACCCATTTATCACTTTTTAAAGCTTAATAAATTTGAATCACGGTAACTTATCATTATTGCAGCGAAGAATGACTCTCATTGCTGCTGTATACTGCATATTAGTACTGTATACTGCTGTTTCTGTGACAGCGTCCTTCTGCCTGTCTCCCCAGGGCAGCACACACTGCAGGGTGCTGTGCTGTGCTGTGCTGCGGTGGGTGCAGAGATGCTGCTGTCACTGAGCAACAGTCTCTTTTGACTGTTTGGGGGAGGCGAGAGATCACACTTATTAGACCCCCTACATTGACCTGCTCCTGTTTGAGAGGCACAGTGGTCGCCCCCCTGTGAAGGATGCAACAAAGCTTTGCGATGCCACAAATACTATTCTGTGTTCTTTAAGGAGATGTAACCATTATGGTGGCAAATCCCGGGATCGGCGGGATCCCGGGATTTAGGGCCAAAAACAGCCGGGATTCAGTCCCGGGATTGGAAGCTCCAATCCCAGGGATTGAGGTTTCAGCATTGAGCATTTACAGGACGCTCAGACGCTGCCCGGCTTCCTTCTTCCGACTCCCCAGTGCAGCGTGAGAGGTCACGCTGCGCTGTCACACGCCGCTGGGAACCGCCAAGGTATAGCGGAGGAAGTTTCCTACCCGCCCACCCCCGGTATATGATGAGTTATGTGTGCGGGCGGGGCGGGGCGAGGGGGCGGCCACATAGCTAAAAGCCAATCCCGGGAATCCCGGGATTGGACATTTTTTAATCCCGATACCCGGGATTGAAAAAATGACCTGGGATTGGCTTCCCTAGTATCCATGCCTCCTTACATTAGGCCATACGCCCAGTACACGAGCCCCACCTGACTATTAACGGCCCTGGGTGAAAGGTATACAAGAATAGAATCTTGGGTTAAGACACTCACTACAGGAGGACAATAGAATTCATCTGAAATCACTGAAGCAAACCAGGATTACAACTAAATAGATTAGTCAGAGCCGTGACTAGACATTTTTAGCTCTGTGCCAAAAAGAACATTGATAGATACCCAATAATTTAAACAGCATGTGCCAAAGGAAAGGTCTGACAGGGGAGGGGCATGGCCACACAGTAGTACCCCCAAATCAAATTATGCCACACAGTAGTGCACCCTTAGTCACATTACACCACACAGTAGTACCCCTTATACACATTAGCCCCTTATTCATGTTATGCCACACAGCACTGCCCCTTGTAGCACATTATTCCACACAGTAGTACCCCTTATACACATTACACCACATAGTACGGCCTCTTATTCACATAATGCCACAAAGTAATAGTGTACCTTATACACATTGAGGGTCATTCTGCGTTGATCGCTCGCTGACGATTTTCGCAGTGCAGTGATCAGGTACAAAAATGTAATTTATGCGCATGCGTATGCCCCGTAATGAGGCACGCGCGACGTACAGGTACGAAGCCCTTTGTGGTTGTGCTCAGGTTCTAGCAAAGTGTTTCTTCGCACTGACGGCCGCAAGAAGATTGACAGGAAGGGGGCGTTTCTTGGTGTCAACTGACCGTTTTCAGGGAGTGTTTGCAAAAATGCAGGCGTGTCTAAAAAAATGCAGGCGTGACTGGACGTTCGTTGGGCGGGTGTATGACATCAAATCCGGACATGAATAGGCTGAAGTGATCGCAAGTGCTGAGTAGGTTCAGAGCTACTTTGAAACTGCACAAACTGTTTTTGCAGAGCTCGGCTGCACATGCGTTCGCACTTCTGCTAAGCTAAAATACACTCCCCAGTGGGCGGCGGCATTGCGTTTGCACGGCTGCTACAACTAGCTAGCGACGATCAACTCGGAATGACCCCCATTATGCCACACAGTAATGCTCCTTACACAATGGGGGAGATTCAAATGTTTGAAAAGTCATTTGGGTGTCTGTTTTTTCCTGTCTATTAGATAGGAAAAAACAGACTCCCAACTGACTTTTCAAACATTTGAATCTCCCCCATTATGTCACACATTAGTATTGCTTTTATAAACATTTTGCCACGCAGTAATGCCACTAGCACATTATTCCCTATTTTAGTAGTAAGCCCCTTACACATTATGCCACACATTAGTAGTGCCCTAATACACATTATGCCACACAGTAATGACCCTTACACATTATTCCCTTACACATTATAACTAGAGATGAGCGGGACCGGTGCTCCGAGAACCAGACCCACCCAAACTTTGTATTCCAAGTCCAGATCTGAGTCCAGCTCAGGGCTTCCAGCCAGACTCGGATCCCAAAACGAGGCAAAATGTCATTATCCTGCTGTTGGATTCTCGCAGGGTTTTGGATTCTTTAAAGGGCCCAGTGATCGGCGCCATTTTCACTCCGGCTGCGGAGTGTGCACTGAACGGATGTGTCCATCTCAGTGCTGGGTTGTGGGGCATGGGTGTGGGGCTGCTGGCTGCTGTAGGGTTGGTCTATCAGTCCAGGTGTGCTCTGTCTGTCGTTAGGTATTGTGTCTAACAAAGGGTCATCTGTCCATAATCCATATACATCCAGGCGCTCTGCCCCAGTGTAAAGACCCAGTATAATGTGTGTACAACCAGGGGCTGGTGTGTCCCAAGTGTGTCCTATCAGTATCAGTCCAGGGGTGCTCTGTCTGTCATCTGGTGGTGTATCTGACAACTAGGGGTGATATGTCCATATACATCCATGGGCTCTGTCCCATTGTTAAAAAAAATCCCAGTATACTGTGTGTGTACATCCACGGGCTGATGTGTACTATGTATCAGTATAAGTCATGGGGTGCTCTGTCTGTCATCTGGTGGTGTATTTGACAGTAAGCGGTGATTTGTCCATCCTATGGGTGATCTATCCATCCATCAAGGGGCTACTCACCAGTGTAGAATTAAAATAATAAAAGCTAAAAAGCCTAAAATATAATTATATAAAATATCTATATATTTTTTGTTTGTGCTATACAATTTTTATTTTATTTTCTTAAGTACTGTGATACTGCTGGTCATACCGCAGTATATTATTATTTTGTTCTCATACACGTATTGTGCGACACTGTTGGTGAAATTAAACCACAGTGTTTGATTACTATTTCTGACTCATAGATGTATTGTGCAACACTGTTGGTGAAATTAAACTGCAGTGTGTGATTCAAATTTTTGACTCATACACATATTGGGGGTAATTCCAAGTTGATTGCAGCAGGAATTTTGTTAGCAGTTGGGCAAAACCATGGCTCTCGTTCCGAGTTGTTCGCTCGCTAGCCGCTTTTCGCAGCAGTGCACACGCTAAGCCGCCGCCCTCTGGGAGTGAATCTTAGCTTAGCAGTATTGTGAACGAAAGATTCACAAAATTGTGAATAGAAATTTCTTAGCAGTTTCTGAGTAGCTCGACACTTACTCTGCCACTGCGATCAGTTCAGTCAGTTTCGTTCCTGGTTTGACGTCACAAATACACCCAGCGCTCGCCCAGCCACTCCCCCGTTTCTCCAGCCACTCTCGCGTTTTTCCCAGAAACGGCAGCGTTTTTTCACACACTCCCATAAAACGGCCAGTTTCCGCCCAGAAACACCCACTTCCTGTCAATCACACTACTATCACCAGAACGAAGAAAAAACCTCGTAATGCCGTGAGTAAAATACCAAACTTCTTAGCAAATTTACTTGACGCAGCCGCAGTGCGAACATTGCGCATGCGCAGTTAGCGGAAAATCGCACCGATGCGAAGAGCGAACAACTCGGAATGAGGGCCCATGTGCACTGCAGGGGAGGCAGATTTAACATGTGCAGAGAGAGTTAGATTTGGGTGTGGTGTGTTCAATCTGCAATCTAATTTGCAGTGTAAAAATAAAGCAGCCAGTATTTACCCTGCACAGAAACAAAATAACCCACCCAAATCTAACTCTTTCTGCACATGTTATATCTGCCTCCCCTGCAGTGCACATGGTTTTGCCCAACTGCTAACAAAATTCCTGCTGCGATCAACTCAGAATTACCCCCATTGTGCGACACTGTGGGTGAAGGTGGTACCACAGTAATATATTTTTGTACTCATCTCATACCTGTATTGTGCGACACTGTGGGTGAAATTAAACTACAGTGATATTTCTGACTATTAAAAAAAATTTGTACAAATTGTGGCGTGTGCTGTACCCAACTTTTTCATTGTTTGTGGATAGATATGGAGGATGAACAATTGAGAGGAGAGCAGGAAGCACATACTAGTGGTGCAAGTAATGCCACCAGTCATGACAAAACAAGTCCGTCGACGTCATCTAATAAGGCCGATGGCCAGGGGCATAGAGGGCTTAAGTCAGGGCAAAATCAAAAATCTAAATCAAAGAAGCAATTTAATTTTACAGTGGTAAAGAAAAGAACATCAAAAGAAAAGTTAGCTCCAGGAACAGTAAGACAAACTGTGCATTCAGAACTGTCAGACATTCTTGAGGAACATTTAGGGGTGTCCATGTCAGATACAGTATGTGTGAGTCTGACACAGGGCCGGCTCCAGGCATGTTCGTGTCGAGCGCCCGCGCAGGACGCCACCCTTAAGGGGCGCCGCACGCTGGCGCCGACATGTTGGAGCCTGGAGCCGGCCCTGTCCTATGCTAAAGTAATCTGTGGCTGTGCGCGCTGTTTGACGCCGGCGTCTGATGTCAGACACCGGCCCCGAACAGCGCGCACAGATCACTTAGCAGCACAGGAGCCGCACAGTGCACCCACCTACAGCAGCACTCCCCCTCCCTCATCACCGGCACAGCAGGTACTCTGGGGGCATATGTGGCACTGTGGGGGGCATTAATGTATCTGGCACTGTGGGGGCATTAATGTATCTGGCACAGTGGGGGGCATTAATGTATCTGGCACTGTGGGGGCATATCTGGCACTGTGGGGGCATTAATGTTTCTTGCACTGTGGGGGTCATTTATCTATCTGGCACTGTGTGGGAATTAATGTATCTGGCACTGTGGGGGGCATTAATGTATCTGGCACTGTGGGGGCAATAATGTATCTGGCACTGTGGGGGCATATCTGGCACTGGGGGCATTAATGTATCTGGCACTGTGGGGGGCATTAATGTATCTGGCACTGTGGGGGCATATCTGGCACTGTGGGGCATTAATGTATCTGGCACTGTGGGGGGCATTCATGTATCTGGCATTGTGGGGGGCATTAATGTTTCTGGCACTGGGGGCATTAATGTATCTGGCACTGTCAGGGGCATTAATGTATCTGGCACTGTGGGGGGCATTAATGTATCTGGCACTGTGGGGGCATATCTGGCACTGTGGGGGCATTAATGTATCTGGCACTGTGGGGGCATATCTGGCACTGTGGGGGCATTAATGTATCTGGCACTGTTGGGACATTAATGTATCTGGCACTGTGGGGGGCATAAATGTATCTGGCACTGTGGGGGCATATCTGGCACTCTGGGGGCAATCATGTAGCTGGCACTGTGGGGGGCATTAATGTATCTGGCACTGTGGGGGCATTAATGTATCTAGCACTGTGGAGGGCATTAATGTATCTGGCACTGTGGGGGCATTAATGTATCTGGCTCTGTGGGGGCCATTAATGTATCTGGCACTGTGGGGGCATTAATGTATCTAACACTGTGGGGGGCATTAATGTGTCTGGCACTGTGGGGGCATATCTGGCACTGGGGGCATTGATGTATCTGGCATTGTGGGGGGCATTAATGTATCTGGCACTGTGGGGGCATTAATGTATCTGGCACTGTAAGGGGCATTAATGTATCTGGCATTGTGGGGTCATTTATCTATCTGTCACTGTGGAACATATCTGGCACTGGGGGCATTAATGTATCTGGCATTGTGGGGGGCATTAATGTATCTGACACTGTGGGGGGCATTAATTTATCTGGCACTGCGGGGGGCATTAATGTATCTGGCACTGTGGGGGGCATATCTGGAACTGGGGGCATTAATGTATCTGGCACTGTGGAGGGCATTAATGTATCTGGCACTCTGGGGGCATATCTGGCACTGTGGGGGCATTAATGTATCTGGCACTGTGGGGGGCATTAATGTATCTGGCACTGAGGGGGGCATTAATGTTTCTGGCACTGTGGGGGCATATCTGGCACTTGGGGCATTAATGTATCTGGCACTGTGGGGGGCATTAATGTATCTGGCACTGTGGGGGCATTAATGTATTTGGCACTCTGGGGGCATATCTGGCACTGTGGGGGCATTAATGTATCTGGCACTGTGGGGGGCATTAATGTATCTGGCACTGAGGGGGGCATTAATGTTTCTGGCACTGTGGGGGCATATCTGGCACTTGGGGCATTAATGTATCTGGCACTGTGGGGGGCATTAATGTATCTGGCACTGTGGGGGCATATCTGGCACTGTGGGGGCATTAATGTATCTGGCACTGTGGGGGCATTAATGTATCTGGCACTGTGGGGCATATCTGGCACTGAGGGCATTAATGTATCTGGCACTGTGGGGGTCATTAATGTATCTGGCACTGTGGCGGCATATCTGGCACTGTGGGGGCATTAATGTATCTGGCACTGTGGGGGGCAATAATGTATCTGGCACTGTTGGGGCATTAATGTATCTGGCACTGTGGGGGGCATAAATGTATCTGGCACTGTGGGGGCATATCTGGCACTGTGGGGGCATTCATGTATCTGGCACTGTGGGGGGCATTAATGTATCTGGCACTGTGGGGGCATTAATGTATCTGGCACTGTGGAGGGCATTAATGTATCTGGCACTGTGGGGGCATTAATGTATCTGGCACTGTGGGGGACATTAATGTATCTGGCACTGGGGGGCATTAATGTATCTAACACTGTGGGGGGCATTAATGTATCTGGCACTGTGGGGCATTAATGTATCTGGCATTGTGGGGGGCATTAATGTATCTGGCACTGTGGGGGCATTAATGTATCTGGCACTGTAAGGGGCATTAATGTATCTGGCACTGTGGGGTCATTTATCTATCTGTCACTGTGGGGGCATATCTGGCACTGGAGGCATTTATGTATCTGGCACTGTGGGGGCATATCTGGCACTGTGGGGGCATTTATGTATCTGGCACTGCTGGGGGGGGCATGTCATGTGCATCTGGCACTGCTGGGTGGGGCATGTCATGTATCTAGCACTGCTGGGGGGCATATCATGTGTAGCTAGCACGGCTGGGGGCATATCATGTAGTGTTCCTGTGTCTCAGTGCAATACCTGGTGTTGCAGTGCTCTATCTGGTGCAAAGTGTGTAACGTGCTCCGACTGGCGCAAAGTGTATAACGTGCTCTGCCTGGCGCAGTGTGTATAGGAGGTTCTACCTGGTGCAATGTGTATTAGGTGCACTACTGTGTGGTGTAATGCGAATTGCCACTATTATGTGGCCACGCCCCTTCCCCACGAAGTAGAACCGCTAAATTTTTGCTGCGCGCCTTCACCGCGCACTGTCCATGGTTTTGCTAGGGGTGCACCAAGCGTTACGGTATGCAAATAATTTTGCCCTTCTAACTTAAAAATGTGCCCTCCTGAATGCAAAATGTGCCCTCCCCATGATCAGCACCCTGCCCTAAAAAAAATCCTAGAGTGAACACTATCATGTGTAGCTGGGGGGCATGTCATGTGTAGCTGGCACTGCTGGGGGGCATATCATGTAAAACTGGCACTGCTGGGGGGCATATCATGTGTAGTTGGCACTGCTGGGGGGCATGTCATGTGTAGCTGGCACTGCTGGGGGGCATGTTATGTGTAGCTGGCACTGCTGGGGGGCATGTTATGTGTAGCTGGCACTGATGCGGGGCATGTCATGTGTAGCTGGCACTGTTGTGGGGCATATCATGTGTAGCTGGCACTGCTGGGGGGCATATCATGTCTATCTGGCACTGCACTACTGTAGACATTATGTGTATCTGGCACTATACTGGAGACATTATGTGTATCTGGCACTATACTGGAGACATTGCATGTAAGGCACACTACTGTGGCTGTTATGTGTAAGGCTGCTAATTGTGTGCGTAGAGAAGGTGTGAAAATATATTTATAGTTTGATAATATGAAGTTGTGAGGCCAAGCCCACTTTTCCATGAGACCACGCCCACTTTTCCAAGAGCGCGCGCATAGAGGATGGGAGGGGGCGCTTTGAAATTTTCTCACTCAGGGTGCTAGTAGGCCTGGAGCCGGCCCTGGTCTGACATTTCTCACACTGTCCTCATAGAGAAGCCTCTTTCACCTCCTTCCACCATTACTGCACCATCTGCACATGTGGGGAGCAGTACAAGTAAAGATGGTGATGATGAGGACATAATACAAATTAAGGATTTGTGTATGGAAGTGGTACAGGATGAGGGGGATATGTGTGTACTATCTGACAGTGAGAATGTTGAAGATGATGTTTTTTGTGTAAGTCAGCCACCAGTGGCTGCAGTTGTTGACTGTGATAAAAATAAAGCCATTGTGATGCCTGGGCATAAGACCAAAACATCCTCCTCTTAGGTGTCGGATTATTTTTCCACAAATACTGACAATGTTTGTGAAGGCTCCATTTGTGATGCCAAAGTTAGTAGAGGTAGGGAAGTTAGCCATCTAGGCACCTCCTCCATGTTATGTCATTTGCAGCGAGGACATGAAATTTATTGTACAAGATTATAATGTAATTAACACCCTCATCATCAACATCCTCATCATAAGTGATTGGAGCTAGTCCTTCTAAAAAATTGTTTTGTGGGGGCCCAAACAAAGCAAGCACTTCAGCCACAAAAGTGTATGTCCCTGTCACTGAAGTGCTTGCTTTGTTAAATTGTGCGTATCCTTTTTAATATCCAACATAAGGGTGGGAGCAGTGTTGGACTGGCGCATGAAGGGCCCACCGGGGGGATGCAGTGGTAGGGGTCCATGCTTAGGGGGTGTGGCCAGCTGCCACAGAGTCTTGGCTAACAATTACAGAGTGCATGGTCTGTGCCCCTTGGTAAATATATATAGGAAATACTACTAGTGCATCAATATAATGTACCAGACTAATAACATCAATGCACTGCAGAGAATACACCAGAATTAGTGCTGTGCAGTACAAGGTAACATATGTATAATGTTTCATTCAAGTACACAGCCTCGAACCTGATCTTTAGAGGAAGAGGTGGGTCCCACTGCTAAGAGGTGGGGGCACATACAGTGGGGCCCACCGGGGGTTTCCCCTGCACCTCTCTGGGCCAGTTCAACCCTAGGTTGGAGGGAGGACCCAAGGAAATTCCATCTTGCACCACTTTTCATTTCTGCACTGCCATGTGGCAATGTTTCATAGATGTGCTGTAAACTGCTGTGTGTTTGTGCATCTGCTGTGTCAGTTAGTGAGTAGCTGGCTCGCTGCAACCTTTGTCCTAACATGGATGAAAACAATATTGTGAACTGTTAGGTGGTAAAAATTAATTGGAAATGACTGGAAATTAATGCTATTTATATTAGTAATACTGGAGGAACAAAAACAGGTCGAAATTCTGTGATTTAACTGTTTTTATGATTTAAAAAAGAAAATACAGATCCAAACCAATACATATCCAAAACACAGAGATACAAATCCAAAACAAGAACCCAAAACACAAGATTTGGGCTGGCGCACATCTCTAATTATAACACAAATTACTAGTGCCCTTATATGCAATATGCCACACATTAGCAGTTCCCTTATACACGTAACGCCCCTTACACATTATGTCACACACTAATACTCTTTACACATTATACCACAAAGTATCACCCCCCCTGTCCCCTCCCTATGCCTCTGTTACAGTAAATAATGATTTCATTAATTCCATCCACAGTCTCCAGTATATTTTTCATCCCCAGATCCCAGTATCTCTTCCAGCTTCAGTGCCCAGTGTGACTTCAAGCCCAAGACCCCTGTGTCTCTTTCAGAACCCAGTGTCATTTCCATTCCCAGTCCCCCAGTGTCACTCCCAGCCAAAGCGCCCAGTGTCTCTTCCAGCTCCAGAGCCAGTTGCAGCCCCAACACCAGTGTCACTTCCAGCCCCAGGCTCCAGTATCACTCCCAACCCCAGGTCACTTCTAGTCCCAGTCCCCAGTATCACTTCGAGCCCCCACAGTGTCACTTCCAGTCCCCACCCCCAGTGTCACTTCCTTGCCCAGCGCTCAGTGTCACTTCCTGCCCCAATGACCAGTGTCTCTACCAGCCCCTTCCCCCAGTGTCACTTTCAGCCCTGTCCCCAGTGCCTCTTCCAGCCCCGGTGTCTCTTCCAGACCCAGCCACCAGTGTCATTGTCTCTTCCAGCCTACAAAAGTTTCCTTCCCCTGGCTACCTGCCATGTCCGTGGCTCCTCTGCTTGAGAGACAAGACATCTTAACGTCTCTCCATCTCTGCCATCAGACACTTTAGGACATATCTGGTCCTGGAAATGGCTTCCACTTTGCTGAGTGGACACTCTTGTAGTTATCAGCAAGCTTGGCCTGTGCCGGGTATATTCCCAGTAGTGTACCACATCGCTACCTGATTTGTTTTCCTTCCTACATACCCACCTCCTTGTATCTTCCCAATACCCCCACTCCCTCCCCTTTACTTTTATTATGTAAGCTAGATAGTATTTAAAAAAAAAATCAGGTATATATAGTAAAAATATAGCATTTTTCATACAAGTATGAAAAATCAAGCCTCCATACAACAAATGGCCTCCTCCCTGGAGAACATGAAGGAGATAAAGAGGCGATACCAAGCCACCTGATTCCCATTTAATTCCAAGGGTCCATTCATATTACTTAATTACCGGGTAAACTCGATTAATATTTAAAAACAATTGTACAGAATAGTAAAAAAAAAAAACAACTAGCGTTGAAGGTTTATGTCACAGAACACAATCGTCATTGAAAAGAATCATGTAAAGAATCCATAAATGACATCATAATGAAGTGTGCTTGAAACTTTTAGTAATTTTGAATGACACTTTACAGTCCAGGATGTCTTTGTCAGCTCTAAACAAATTTGAAGAATCAGGGATTCCACAAAAAGACCTTCTTTATAGATCTTGTATAGAACACTGCCACCTCTTGGCAAATGCTACAATAGTGTATCTGTGTTTTTTTTTTTTTACATACAGTATAAAACATTGTTAGAGAGAAATATGGGCTTTTATAACCAACATAAAACAACTGTTGATATTTAAGTGTAAGTCGGGATACTGCTTATTGCTTATTTATTTTAAATAGTTAACCAAACCATTAAGTCATTTATCCTTAAGGCTTAATAGCTCTGTAAAATATTAAAATATAAAAAATCATTTAAATCCTGTCCCCAAAGGGGGGAAAAACAGTAATATACATAGCAAATAAATAATGTGTTGCAAATATTCTATGTGAAAGGAAAATGTCATGAATAGTCATCACTCACAATAATATCACCTCTACAATGAAACATATTGAAACAAAGGCATTTGAAATGACAGTTACAGTAAAGAATAAAATATTTAGGCAATCTAAACTGTTGGTTCCATATTCAGAACAAAACTTGTTAGAGAATAGCTCTTTTCTAGGAAGGAGTGCCACATGTAGTGCTCATAAATTAAATAATTGATTAATGAATAAGAAAAGTAAAATAATAAAGGAGTTAAATAGAGGTGTTAATTATTAAACAAAATACATTGCAGTATACAGTATCCTGTTAACGTTCCGTTGTTTAAGGGAATATTACAATACTGAATTCCCATATTGGTGTGCAGTCAGAATTTCTACAATCAGAATATTGACATTCACAATGCCACAGCAGAAGGTTGATACATTGATGATGTCACTATGCTTAAAATGTCATCATCCGCAATATGTATTATTATTATTTTATTTAAAAAGCGCCACAAGTTGTTCACAGTGCCGTACATGTAAATTTACAGATAGGAGCTGATTGGCTGGTGCATTATCACCTTGCACTGCTTTTTCACTTCTCCATGCTTAATACATCTGCCCCTTTGAATATTACAGTAACTGAAAATTAAATCAGAGCACAGGTAACAATTAGAAACACAATTCTCAGCACACAATACAGCTGAGATGTAAGGAAGCAAATAACTAATTGACATACTACTGGAGGTGGGCAGCCATTGGAAGAGATGAGCGGTTCTGAGCAAGAGGAGATGCAGGTATAGACGGTCGCTGATTAAGAGAGAGCTGTAATTGAAGTGCAAGAGAAGAGTGCTGTGTGAACAGAAGGGAAGAGAATCCTGCTCCAAGGAGCTTACAATCTAGGGGGAGGGAGAGACAGGTGACATGTGGTGCAAGCAAGTGGAAGGTGGCTAGATGGCAAGAAGTAAGCAAGGCAGATATGGCCAAAGCATGAGGCAGGGGATTAGGAGAGAGGCCTTCGAGACTAGGTTATGCAGAAGGGTACACTTTGAGGAATAGGTGGGTTTTCAGTGCATGTTTGAAGCTTAGCAAAGTCGGGAAGAGTCTGAAAGAGCAAGTAGGCTTGTTCCAGTGAAGGGGGGAGCACATCCAAAATCTTGGATTCGCACATGGGATGCAGAGGGCAGAGGTCAGGAGAGGAGAGGTATAGTTGTCTATCTTCGGCATAGAGGTGGTATTGAAGGTGAAATTAGTTTATAAGCGCATCCAGGGAAGAAGAGATGGGGGACCAAGGACAGAACCCTGAGGGACACCGATGGGGGAGGATGGAAGGGGGTAAGGTGGATCTGGAAGTAGACACAGAGTAGGAGCGATTAGCGAGGTAAGAGATGAACCAGGCAAGAAAAGTGATGGAGAGGCCAATGGTCTGGAGGGTGCAAAGATGGAGAGGATGATCCACAGTGTTTGAAGGCAGCAAAGAGTTCCAGGAGGATGAGCAGAGAGAAGTGACCCCCGGATTTGGCCGAAAGCAAGTCATTGGTGACTTTGACCAGTGCAGATGGGTGGAGTGGAGTGGGCAAAAGCCAGACTGAAGAGCATCAAGGATGGAGTTGTCAAAGAGGTAGCTGGTGAGATGGTTGTATACCATCCGCTCAAGTAGTTTGGAGGCAAACGGTAGAAGAGAGATGGGGTGGTAGGTAGCGGGTGAGGAAGAGGCAAGGTTGGGTTTTTAAGTATAGGTGACACAGGAGCATGTTTGAATATGTTGATGCTGACAGAATGTCAACATTGTAAATGTCAACATTATTATTACAATATGTTGCTATTTCAATAGTTTAAGTGTTAGCATTAGGGTTACTGATATTATTATTATTATTATTATTATTATTATTATTAACAGTTTCTTGCTGTATATAGCACTTTGCAATTGAGAACAAAACAGTAATAAAATAAGACTGCATAATGACAGACAAAGAGGTAAGAGGGCCCTGCTCACAAACTTACACTAAATAGGATTAGGGATTGATATACCGTAAAAATGCTGTAAATAAAAAAGCCCAGTTTGATATTTCAACAATGTCCATATTACATAGGCATGGATTTAATGTATGTGAACATGGTTAATTTTGACATCATGAACATGTCAACATGTTCAATATAGACATTACAACCATGTCGGCATCCCTGGGTTGTCGACATGGTTGTAATATCGATATTGTGAATGTCGACAAGCTATTCCACACCCCCATATTAGTTTATACTGCACCATATAAAATAGTTGCTACTACATCTAATAGCTTAAATGGATGCTAATCAGAGGCTTACTGTAACTATACCTCTGTGGCAATCATAGCCAAGTTATGATGTATGCATATACACAGTCTCTCTGTGTGTGTGTGTGTGTGTGTGTGTGTGTGTGTGTGTGTGTGTGTGTATGCGTGTATGCGTATCACCTCCTCTTTTATCTTGCTTATAAATATACTTAAAGACTTAACGTGTATGGGCATGACTTGGCGGTCTACATGGTTATCTAATAGCGACTTATTCCTTCATTTATTTTTTTCTTTTGGACCCTTACAACAAAATGATGAGTGAAATTTTTTTTTTATTTCTGGTATATGCAATTGTGGATTGTGGTAAATTAAGCAGCTAATTAACAAACATGTATTGCTTCTTTTTGTTGGATTAACAAATTACTTAACCAGTTAGGTTTTGAGTCACATAAAGAGGGAAAGCTGCAGACGAAGTCTTGGGGTGGGATGTACCAAGGTTAAAAATTTGGGATGTAGTTATGTTATTGCTGATCCATACCGACCCCTGCATCTCGCCTGCTCAAAATCCTGACAGTCTGCATTCCCAGTCCGCATTCCCACTCGAGCATAGCGAGCCCGCAAGGGGTTTCATTGCACTTGCCCCCCCCCCCCCCCCCCCCTGCTGGCCACCAGTAACACAATCCCAACCCAAAAATTCAGCCAGACCTCAGAAAATGCAGTTTCCGGAGGTTTGGCCACTTACCACATATGCACCAAGCTCCAGAATACGATCCTGGGGCAGGGATGCGGTGTGGAATGCCCTACAGAAGCCCATGGGCTTCTTTTCATGAGTCTCCCTTGAGACAGAGCCCATCAGATCCCTCCCAGTACTCCTTCTGGAGTCCATCACTGGACGCATGTGCAGAAGGACTCCCGGGTCCTAAACCCGGAAGTCCTTCTATGGCAAAGGGCAGCTCGTACCGGGAGAGCTGTACTTTGTGTTCTTTTTTCAGCGTAAGTAAACTCTGTTGCGATGAGTGTCATGATGCATCGCATGCAAAATGCGATGAGTGGCATCCCACCCACAATGTGAAAAGAACAAAGATTATATCTGCGCTGATATATCCAAAAGAATGGATCTGCCATCAAGGAACACCAAACAGCCCCTCACCATGGTACGCTACAACTCTAGGTGCAGCTCAGTTGCCTGGTATCTCACAGCATAGGGTGTATTTACGCTAGGTGTATAGGGACACAACTAAATTGAAATCAGTTTGTATGTTGTTGTATACAGTAGAGGTCCTGTAATAATTTTCCTAGGCAATAAATGACCACAGTTCTAGACATTTCTAACTCATTGTTTTTCCCTGAATATTTTGAACATGGGCAAAGTAAAAGTGGTGAATTGAAAACACTCAGATGTACAGTATTAAGCCCGGAGAAGGCATAAAGAAGTGATAAAGCAGTGATAAGTAGAAGGTGATAAAGAACCAGCCAATCCGCTCCTAACTGTTAATTTACATATTGGAGCTGATTGGCTGGTGCATTATCACCTTGCACTTATCACTGCTTTATCACTTCTCCAGGCTTAATACAGCTGCCCCAATGTTTTATTTTCTCAGCAATAGCAATAAGCTGCAGTAAAAAGAAAAAAAGGTAACAAAATAAAAAGTGAAAAAATAAATTGTTTCCTGGCCATCAGCAGCAATACTTTATAACGTGACTCCAGTAATAATGCCTAGTTCTATGTTTAGTAAAATACACCACAAGAAACACCGACTCTACATAAAGGTTTATAATATATACATTATTTGCTTGTTTTTATAGAGCTTATGCTCAAAAACATTTTTTTTAGAGCTGATTTTTTTCAAAAGTGATATTTGGGCCTTATTCAGGTTTGTTAGCAAAGCAGAAAAGTTAGCAATTGGGCAAAACCATGTTGCACTGCAGGGGGGGCAGATGTGACATGTGCAGAGAGAGTTAGATTTGGGTGGGGTCTAAATTGAAATCTAAATTGCAGTGTAGAAATTAAGCAGCCAGTATTTACCCTGCACAGAAACAAGATAACCCATCCAAATCTAACTCTTGACAGTCTGCGGCTGTTTGAGGGCGGGAGAGGCCAGAAACAGCATCCATTAGAAGCTCTGTAAAAACGGACGAGCTGGTGTTTCCTTTCCATATCAATCAATTTCACATATTATAACCCTGGGCTGGCAAACCCCATCCTGCGCACATTATATCATGACAGCAAGCGTTGGAGGGCACTGTGTGCAGGAAGATGGATTATAGGTGCTTCTAAAGGACACACCTTGCAGTTACTAAAGCGTGGCAGGGTGCCTCTCCAAGATGCCATTGAGATAGCGACTGTTCCGCCCTCTCAACACCCTACTCTGGAAGGCAACACCAGATGCACACCCTTTATTACGACCCCACACATACCACCGCTAAAAATTGTTTTGGTGTTGTGTCTTGGCTGCCCTGTATATCGATAAAAGAGTGCATATTGGGCCTAATTTAGACCTGATCGTAGCAGCAAATTTGTGTGCAGATGGGCAAAACCATGTGCACTGTATACTGTAGGGGGGGGGGGGGGGGAATAACGTGCAGAGAGAGTTAGATTTGGGTGGCTTATATTGTTTCTGTGCAGGGTAAATATTGTCTGCTTTATTTTTACACTGCAATTTAGATTTCAGTTTGAACACACCCCACCCAAATCTAACTCTCTCTGCACATGTTACATCTGCCCTCCCCTGCACTTCACATGGTTTTGGCCATTTGCTAACAAATTTGCTGCTACGATCAACTCTGAATTAGGCCCTTTGTCCCAATACTGTATTTATGTATTTAGGATATGCTTGTGACCAATCCAAGCCATCCTCATAGTCTGCCCAGCATTCAGGATGAAGAGAAGTGTTTGTGGGCTGATCAAAGGCCTAAATGTCTCCGTCTGATCTACGTAAAGGAACGGTGCTTCGGTAATGAGCTCATGTAACTGTACATCAGTTAGACTGCAGCATCAATACACGTATATTAATAATTGATCTATCTGTCAATAAAAGAAAGACAGTTAAGCAATAATAACTGATGATAACAAGCTTGTTAAGTGATTCTTAATTAAATATTATAGGCCTTACATATTTAATTCATAAAGAAGATTGAACTCTTTCTGAGCAAAGGGCCTCTCAATTTATTTCAGCCTCTCCTATCTTCTTTTCAAGGTAATTCTTCAGATCATATGCCTAGCTGAGCACAAGCTAAATAAAACAATGGCATACATATTAATAATATCAATAGTTCTCTATTAGAAAAGTATCTTATAGAAAACAGTGAACGATTATTTTTACCCTACACTTCAGCTGCAGATTGTTGTTTGGGTAGGGTTGGGTATGAAATCCCGTCAGTCTAAATGAAACAGCGGCATCATGATGGTCAGAATCCAGATGGAATACGGTAAGTATTTTAACCCTAACCCTAGTACAGAAGCGGACCTTGCTACGGGCACGCAGGATTTTTGCCCGGGGCGCCCCCTTCCGGAGGGTGCCGCCGCCATGGCAAGATCTGCTACTGGTGGTGCCCCCCGGTGCTGTGTGGTGCGCGATTAAGTCATCGTGCACCCGCACTGCATTGTGGGAGCGGCACATAGACACTAGAGGTCATGATTGACCTCTAGTATCTATGCGGTGCTATGGGAGAGATGTCATGATGTCTCTCCCATAGATCAGAGAAGTGGCAATGGCGGCGGCACAAACTAGGGGGCACAACTTTACTGGGGGCAATACTACTGGGGACACACAGTAGGGGGCACAACAACTCTACTGGGACAATACTACTGGGGGCATAAGTGACCACGCCCCTTCATGATGCCACACCCATATTTTTTCACCCGGGACACCACAAGGGCTAAATCCGGCCCTGCCCTAGTTCTAACACTAACCTACCCCTCCCACAGCCTAACCCTAAGCCACCTCTCTGGCAGCCTTACCCTAACCTCTCCCACCCCCGCAGCCTAACCCTAACCCTCCCCCTTGTACCAAACCCCATTCCCAGTACTTACCTTCAGGATCCATCAGTATTCTGACTGTTGGGATTCTGCTGTCTGTATTCTGACTGTCAGGATCCCGACTGACAGGATCGTGACCGCATCCCGCTTAGGAGTATTCTCTATAACTCCAGGGCAGTACCAAATCACGAGGCTTGCAGTCGCCTAGATCACAGATTCTCATACTCGGTCCTCAGGACCCCACACGGTTCATGTTTTCCAGGTCACCTGTAGATTTTTAAAATGTGACAGTTGGTGACACACAGTACAGCTGCTGGGTGACATGGAAAATGTGAACCGTGTGGGGTCCTGAGGACCGAGTTTGAGAACCACTAGCCTAGATTAACAGAATGCTCTGAACATACCGGCGTATTCAAACAGAGCTGTTTGTTAACCTACAGTTGGGTATAGCTGACATGCAATGCTTTGCGGCCTTTGCCTTTCAACTTTTTTATATATGAGCATGCTCTTACACACAAGGTGGGAAGGGAAGGTATAATATAGTGTTCTATTTTCAAAAAAATAATGATATGTGATAGAAAAAATTACAAAAAAGATTAAATTTGATTTTCACCTCTTCAAGAAATCTACTTTTTTTGCCACTTCACAACGTAGGATGACCACATGACACATACACAGAGCCATTCCATGGGATAAGCAGTCTGATCTCTTTTGTTGTGTCACTGACGCATGTTGGTGCACCTGTACACCTGTAAGATTACAGCCCGCACAGACAGACTAAGCATTATCCATGCACCCTAACATCCTATTCATTTTTTACCGTCTGCCATTGCAGTTGGTGTGGTGTACACACAGAGCTATTATTGTCTGCAACTCAGAGTACAGACAATGGGGGTAATTCAGAGTTGATCGCAGCAGCAAATTTGTAAGCAGTTGGGCAAATCCATGTGCACTGCAGGGGGGGGGGGGCAGATATAACATGTGCAGAAAGAGTTAGATTTGGGTGGGGTGTGTAATCTAAATTGCAGTGTCAAAATAAAGCAGCCAGTATTTACGCCGCATAGAAACAATATAACCCACCCAAATCTAACTCTCTCTGCACATGTTATATCTGACCCCCCTGCAGTGCACATGGGGGGTAATTCAGACCTGATCGTAGCAGCAAATGTGTTAGCAGTTGGGCAAAACCATGTGCACTGCAGGGGGCAGATATATCATTTGCATAGAGTTAGATTTGGGTGGGTTATGTTGTTTCTGTGCAGGGTAAATACTGGCTGCTTTATTTTTACACTGCAATTTAGATTTCAGTTTGAACACACCTCACCCAAATCTAACTCTCTCTGCACATGTTATATCTGCCCCCACTGCAGTGCACATGGTTTTGCCCAACTGCTAACACATTTGCTGCTGCGATCAACTCTGAATTACCCCTAATGTGCATCAATATCTCCTCAACTTCCATCAACTTTTTTTCAAAGTTCAAAGTTTTTCAGCGCATTATATTTTTTGTTGTCTTTTGTTTCACCAAGTGCTTTAATTCATCCCATTCTTCCATTCTTCCATTCTTTCCAATAGCTGCAAGTCTATATTTAATATGTTTATAATGGCAGCATTTAAATTAGCATAGAAAACCTTTTGCCTCGATGTGGCTCAAATAATGACATGTGTTACTGAAACTCATCTGTGCTTCCGGCTATTCCTATTATCCGATCAGCTTGCTTCTCCGTGTCCTATGATGTGCTTGAGAATTAGCAACATCTGTTTCCCAACACACATTTAAAAGCCACTGAGAGCAAGTGGCTTTCGTGATCTCGGACACACAGTTCCGTTATGGATCTTCAAACTATTACCCAACAAGTGATAGGTGACCATGTGACTTACAAACACGACAAAATACGGTGCCAAATTCTACAGAAGAATCTTTTCTGTGTGGGTTTTTTTTTCGGTGTGCAAATAAAGTGTAGTTATTAAACCCAGCATGAGAGACAATCTGAAACAGGATCTTCATCAATCAGGCTAACTACTTTCAAAGATGAAAGCAGACGTGGCACAGTGTGAGCCCAAGTAGATATTTATCAAAAGCCATATTAATAACCACTTTCAGGCTTTTCCTGACAGCCTCATCTAAGCTTCCATGTTTAACATTTTAGTATCATATGTTTTTGTCAGAATAAGGCTGCTAAGAGCATCAATTAATTAATTTCTCTGAAGTGTGGTTTGGTAAGGTAATAAAGTATCATCCCAAGGGTCTTGAGCAATAATTATAAGTATTTCTGTTGCTATACAATTTGAGACTTAATATAGACACAGGTTTTGCTCCAAGTACATTTTCCATAAATGTTTTCAGTAAACAGGATGCTTACGGAATATTAAAATGTGCATGGCGTGTTGCGTTATGGTGCCGTGCTTGTAGAATTGCTGCATGAGGAATGTTACAACATTGACCTGTAAATCGACAAAGTCTATTAGGCAGACTGTTTCCAGTTAGTAGGGAGGGCTCTGATATTGAAAATATGCACATCAATAGTTTTTCCTTATTTTAATTTTATTTTCATTTTACATTTTTTCCACTGCGCATTATAACTCTTTAAATACGTTTTTGAATATTTATTTGTATTCTCCATGGTTGATCCTTTTGTTTCAATAGAGTAGATCACAGGGTCTCAAACTCGGTCCTCAGGACCCCACACGGTTCATGTTTTGCAGGTCACCTGTAGATTTTTAAAATGTGACAGTTGGTGATGCACAGTGCACCTGCCGGGTGGCATGGAAAACATGAACCATGTGGGGTCCTGAGGACCGAGTTTGAGATCATCATCACGAAAGTGATGATGTAACCCATAGTAACCAATCAGATTCTGGCTGTTAACGTTTAGAAGGTGCTAGAATCTAATTGGTTGTGATGAGCATCAGCTTCACATTTCAAATCCTGCACGTTAGTAAATATGCCCCTTAGTTGATGTTTTATTATTAAATCAATACAATTTCTCAGTAAACTTTTTTTTAGTTTGCTAACAAACCTGAATATACCCCAAAGCCTGTAAAATGCAGTTAGAAGCTGAATGGTTGGTACTTTATCTCTCTCCATATTATCTTTCTCCAAGGTTTGGGACATCTCCCTATGTATGAGTACATCCAGTATTTTTAGTGGGCGTTCAAAAACAGAAGTGCGTCCAACCTTAAGGGGTCTATTTATTTACTAAGCCTTGGATGGAGATAAAGTGGACAGAGATAAAGAACTTTTTCAAGTAAAGTCGTTTTTCAAACCCAGCCTGTGACATGACGGTTGGGGGCTGATTGGCTGGTCATTTATCTCCGTCCAATTTATCTCTGTCCAAGGCTTAGTAAATATACCCCAAATCTGCCTGTATGAGTGTGTTTACGCAGTAGAGGGCTTTCTATGCTAAACATTACATTAATACACAGATGGCAGGAAAACAAATCTAAATCAAACTAACATTTGTCTGCCGATTATTTACTGTGATTTTGTATAACAGACTCTGTGTTTTTATTAAATGTCCCTTCAACTTTCTAAACAGGGCTTTAATCAAAATGAATTTTACATCTTGTTCCGTAATAAAAATAATTCTGTGCCTATAAACTGGATGCTCCTGTTATTTAGTACAATTTTCACAATAAATAATACGCCAGCGAGATTCTTTTAATAAAATCTAATAATACAGAAATTGAAAAACAAGTATTTCAAGCTGTCTATATTTTGATTTAATTCAAATACCAATCCGCAATAGGAACAACAGGTATTACCATATAATGCAGGGAAATAAAATGGACAAAGGAACAATCTAACTCTCTCTGCACATGTTATATCTGCCTCCCCTGCAGTGCACATGGTTTTGCCCAACTGCTAACAAAGTTACTGCAGCGATCAACTCAGAATTACCCCCAATAGCGGTTGTCACATTTCATGTGCAAAATAAATTCAAATGTACTAAAAAAACTGAAAACCTTAAAACTTAGCTGCTGAAAGGAATAATAGGGACTACGGTATATTATTTAGTAAGAATAAAGGCCCTCATTCCGAGTTGTTCGCTCGCTAGCTGCTTTTAGCAGCATTGCACACGCTAAGCCGCCGCCTACTGGGAGTGTATCTTAGCTTTGCAGAATTGCGAACGAAAGATTAGCAGAATTGCGAATAGAAATTTCTTAGCAGTTTCTGAGCAGCTCGAGACTTACTCCTACACTGCGATCAGTTCAGTCAGTTTCGTTCCTGGTTTGACGTCACACACACGCCCAGTGTTCACCCAGCCACTCCCCCGTTTCTCCAGACACTCCCGCGTTTTTGCCTGACACGCCTTCGTTTTTCCGCACACTCCCAGAAAACGGTCAGTTTCCGCCCAGAAAAACCCACTTCCTGTCAATCACACTACGATCAGCAGAACAATGAAAAAACCTCGTTAGGCCGTGAGTAAAATACCAAACTTTTGTGCAAATGTACTTGGCGCAGGCACACTGCAAACGTTGCGCATGCGCAGTTTGCGACTAATCGCTCCGTAGCGGAAAAAAATAACGAGCTAACAACTCGGAATGACCCCCCAAGTACCTCTATGAAAGGGATTGTACAGTGTAACACAACCTATAGGGTTAATGCAATTAGAAATTTTATGTAATAAAATAAGATATTTTTAATATGATCTAAACTATATACAGTATTTTATTCACAGTAGTGCTACTAATTCACAAAATATTTGTTAATAAACCTTTGCGGATCTGCAGAATGTTGACTTATCCAAAAACCATTGATGAATTAATAATGATATTTTAATCTACGTCTAAAATTCCAGGAATTGTCACAGTACTGGAAATACTTTGGTCCACTAAAGAATTTCTATCAGGAGTGATTGAGATAACAATGTTCTGACCTGTCACTTAAATGTAATTAGTAAGGGATTCCTGTTTTGATAGTAAGAATTTTGGAACGTGTGGAATTAGTGTTAGGTTGGTTCATCGTTAATAGTTTATTTCCGTTACTGCTATGCATTTATGGTAATGCAGTAATAAACGTGCGGGGGAGATGTACTAAGCAGTGAAAAAATTGGAGAAGTGAGCCAGTGGAAAAGTTGCCCATGGCGACCAATCAGCTGTATGTATAATTTTTAGTGATGAGCGAGGTTCGGTTTTACTCGGTTTTACTCGGTTTTACTCGGTTCTCAAAACGGCATCTTATTGGCTATCCAAAACACGTGACATCCGTGAGCCAATAAGATGCCGTTTTGAGAACCGAGTAAAACCGAGTAAAACCGAGTAAAACCGAATCCGCTCATCACTAATTATTATAGTATGCAAATTATAAATGTTATTTCTGGTTGGTTGCTATGGGCAACTTCTCCACTGCCTCACTTCTCCAATTTTTAGTCACATAGCTAGTAAATTTGAAATAATATAAAGGACCTTTAAGTTTAACCTTTCATAGATGCGAAAGGGGTTTGGTAAATTACATTTGGTAAAATGACATTCACCAGGTTGATATTTATAACCCTTATCCTAACCCTAATGCTAACCCTAACACCTGAACCTTACCCTAACGCCTAAACCTAAGCCTAACCCTAATTGTTATGTCAATCCAGCCATATTGACATTTTCCAGGTGTCTACATTTATTATGTAAACATTTAAACCATGTTAACATAATTACTGTCGACATTCTGGTGTGTCGACTTCATGTCTGCATGTTGAGGGAAAGTAGTATATGCTTATTGCTGAACCTAGATAGAATTGGCATGTGTGAATAACAATCACATAATGTACAATACAGGCTAAGGGATTTTATTTTAAAAATTTTTGTTGGTAGTAAACTGCCAGTGATGGTAACAAGAATTCTAGATATTATTTGTTTTTATTAGGATATATTGTTTTATTTTCTGGATGACATTTGTATTTTTGATGTTTTGTGGTGACAACCTCTAAGTTAACGGAGACATTGCCTTCCTGCTCATATTGAAAAGTTTTATTTCTTTTTGTCTCTTTCATTGACTCTACATATAATACCACGTATAAAGTATGTTTCCCATGGTCATCTGTCACTCTCTGCCAGCGGTTTTCAACCGCTGTGCCGCGGCACACTAGTGTGCCGTGAGCGATATCTAGGTGTGCCGCCGCCAGAGATGCTCCCCGCTGCTGCCCGCCAGACAGATCCATTGGCGCCTGCCAACCAGAGAGCCGCCGCAATCAATAGCCGGCTCGGGCAGCGCTGTGCTGTTTGCACTTCCGCGTGCGTGACCTATGAGTCATGCACACGGAAGTGCACACTGCACAGCGCTGCCCGAGCCGGCTATTGATTGCAGCGGGCGGCGGCTCTCTGGTTGGCCACGTCTTATTCCTGCCTGCAGTGCCTGCTCGCCCGCTAACTGGCCACTCCACGACGCATTCCTGCCTGGAGTGCCCGTCCGTCCACTGACCACTGCAGCTCCTCCATCCATGCTGCCATCACAGGTTTTACATTTAAAATAAAAAATGTATTTATTTATGTAAGCACTGCTTGGAATCGGGGGGGGGGGGGGGGAGATGTGAACAGCAGCAATTATTATTGGGGGCAGTGAGTGGAATTACTGGGGGGACAGTGTGTGGCATTATTAAGGAATATATATGTTTTACTGACAAACGGGATGTTGGCTGTCAGTATACCGACAGCGGCATCCTGTCTGTTTAATTACTGTGGGGACCAATGTGTTTTTTTTTTACCGTGGCGCACTGATGGTGTGCCTTGGCAATTTAAAAATCTTATGAGTGTGCCGCGAGTTGAAAAAGGTTGAAAATCACTGCTCTACGCTGAATGCCTGCTTCGGTCAGTACCTGTTGTACCCTTTTGACAAAGTTTCTTATATTCTTCAATAAAAATTGATTGTACAAAAAAAAAGAGTTCTAGAGCAGAACAGTAATATATACTGTATAACCTACTCCTGTAAATGCACAGCTGTTATCAAACATCAATCAGTTAATGAAATTACAGTATTTTATATACAATGTAGCTTACCTATCAGGTCTTCATATATTTTTTCCAGAAGGAAAAGGGGTAGTTTGTAGTTATGACTGGGTTTCTTGGGAGGCACATTAAGAAACTTTCATCCCTACTTCATAATGCCCTAGAAAAAGACTTTACTAACTCTCTTTAAATTAGTTGAGTTTTTTGTTGCTTTAGCTGGTTGTCCGAGTTGATCTCCCTGCTCGAATTGTAAAAACAAAAACTGATCAAGCCTTCTATTGTCTAGTGATGCTGTCTGAGTAGCATATACTGTCCCCCAACCCACACCACCACCCCCGCTGGTATGTTACTTCTGTAATATGTTCTTGCACTGAACCACTAATGTCTTACTGTGACTCTAAACACAAGGCTGTCTAAGAAAAATCTACTTAATGGACTTGTTTGGACTTACCAGAGTAGGAACAGGCCAAGGGAAAGTAGGCCCAGTTGGTTTACTCAAAGCAATTGTTACTCATGCAGCCATAGGAATCCTGAAAATGAAGGAACAGAAACCAGGGTAAATGCCCTGAAAGTCTGAAACCCATACAAAGTACTTTTTGGCAGCAAGACTAGACATGACATTGAAGGAGGAACTTGGGCTGGAGATGGAACAGGTGTTTGAGGGCACATGGGCCTGAAATAGGGGGGGTTATCTACTAAGGTTTGAAGAGAGATAGACTGGGGACTAAAAATCTACCAACCAATCAGCTCGTGTCATTTTTCAAACCCAGCCTGTAACATAGCAGTTAGGAGTCGATTGGCTGGTACTTTATCTCTCTCCACTTTATCAATCTCCAAGGCTTAGTACATCTCACCCATAGTCACTGAGCAAGGCAACACATGGTATTTACTCATCACTCTGTGCTTCTCTTTCTCAATAAGAAACAGTGAAGGTTCTGAGCAGTGGAGGCATGCCTTGGTGGGGTCGGTGGGACACAGGGACGCAGAAGGGTAACCTCCATCACACACCACTGCCACCTACCTATCCCATCAATAGGGTCTGCCAATACTTCATATTTACCTACTGAACTTTCTTTTTCTTCTCTCCGGGAGAAGCTGAACTTACGACATGCAGTCCGGCCCGCAGGGTCCAAGCGTAGATGGCAGGGCTAAACTGCACAATTCCCGGCTTTCGCCCATGCCCCCTTTAACCTGTATCTAGCGTTTCTGAGCTTTTTACCCATATCCCATCCGCTTCACTAGGAAGTATGCAGGTGCTGGTGGGATGCGGGAGAGCGACATACCCTTCCTGGGCTGTGGTGGACTACCCTAAAAATTGGGAGCCTCCCACAGCTTCCGGGAAGGTAGGCAAGTATGCAATACTTTTGTCACCATACTTTTTTATAAATAAAAGCTGACCACCATATTGTTGTCTGTTTATTCTTAGATAGATTTACTCAATGTTATATCTATTTGTGAACTGTATTAAAGGTTACAATCTGTCATCTGTCACTAGGGCGTGTATTATTTTCCGAAAAGGCTTCTGTACGTTTTCTCAGCTCTTCTTGACAAGAGTTCTCTGCATTTTTTTTTCTTGAAGGTACAGTAGAGCTGAATTCTTGCAACACAAAGAATGTGCTTACGTAGCACTGAGACACTAATATGCAGCCCACACCTCAGGAAATGCATTCATCCATCTGTGCTGTTTACCGAAATGACTAATGGGTTACTTACTGTGTTTCTTTTCCTCCAAACAAATATTGTAGGCTGTTTATGAAATATGTTATCTCTCCTCTATGAATGTTTTCATTAGTGAAGTACTTATTCCCATCCCATTCTCTGGGCATCTATTGTGTTTTTGCTTTATTAATTCTGTTAAGATGCATCAAGTACTGTACCATACACTGTATTGCTTTCTGCACAGAACAGGGTCCGATTAAGAATGTGTTTGCAAAATGATATATATGTACCGCTAATGGACTGCATTTGTATTTTGCACTATAGTGTTTTTGAAGTGAATCTGGATAGGGATGGATCACCCTCGTGTTTTCATTCTACATTTTCTGCATGTACTTTTGGCCCCAGTCTTGAAGTAGTTTAAAAAAAACAAAAAAACAATAACCTGTAACAAACCAGATAGTGGGAATGTTCCTGACAGGAGATGAACGTGTTGATCTCGCAGTGACCTGAGCCCTATTTTTACTGTATCTGACGGTGTAGAGGAAGCAGTGACGTTTTTAGGGCTGGGTGAACTGTGCAATCACACGGGGCATCTGCGGCTAGGGCCGCTGTCTCTTTCAGACAGGATTTTATCATTTATGCTGTCTGGCTGTTTGCATAGAATACTCTTAAAATTGTCCCACCCAAAATGTCCGTCTCTGAGGAGACACTTATGAGGGTTGCTAGAGGAGGCGGTGGCCATTTTGGGAGGGACATTTACAACCCTAGCAAGTGTGAACAGCGCAAGAGTGCCGGGACTGGGCAGGAGCGGTGGCGGCATCATGAAACCCCTGACAAAGAGCAGTTAGGTAGAGTGACACAGTGGCATAATTCTAAGGGGTATTACTGTGTGTGGCAGGGCCGGCTCTAGGCATGTTCGAATAGAGCGGCCGCGCAGGGCGCCACCCTTAATGGGCGCCACGCGCTGGCGCCGCCATATTCGATGCTGGAGCCGGCCCTGTGTGTGTGCTGCTGCAGCATTTGGCGGTCGCGCTGTGTATGCGCGCTGCGCGGCGCCGGTATCTAACGTCAGACGCCAGCGCCGCGCATAGCCCGCCTGCACAAGTGGCCGCCCGCCAGCCCGGACCCAGGCTCAGGCTCAGGCTCACTCGCCCGGCCTCCCGCCCGCCCGCCAGCGCTCCCACACAGGCGGACAGCAGTACTCCTCCCCAGCGCCGCAGGTATTTTTTTTTTTTGGGGGGGGGGGGGAGATCCGCACTGTGGGGGCATTTCTGGCACACGGGGCATTTTTGGTTATGTGGGGGCATTTCTGGCACTGTAGGGGCATTTCTGGCTCTGTGGGGGGCATTTCTGGCACTGTGGGGGCATTGCATATCTGGCTCTGTGGGGGCATATTTGGCACTGTGGGGGCATATCAGGCACTGTGGGGACATATCTGGCCCTGTGGGGGCATATCAGGCACTGTGGGGACATATCTGGCACTGTGGGGGCATTTCTGGCACTGTGGGGGCATTTCTGGCACTGTGGGGGCATTTATCTGGCTCTGTGGGGGCATTTATCTGGCTCTGTGGGGGCATTTATCTGGCACTGTGGGGGCATTTCTGGCACTGTGGGGGCATTTCTGGCACTGTAGGGGCATTTATCTGGCTCTGTGGGGGCATTTATCTGGCACTGTGGGGGCATTTCTGGCACTGTGGGGGCATTTCTGGCACTGTGGGGGCATATCAGGCACTGTGGGGACATATCAGGCACTGTGGGGGCATATCTGGCACTGTGGGGGCATATCTGGCACTGTGGGGGCATATCTGGCACTGTGGGGGCATATCTGGCACTGTGGGGGCATATCTGGCTCTGTGGGGGCATTTATCTGGCTCTGTGGGGGCATTTATCTGGCTCTGTGGGGGCATTTATCTGGCACTGTGGGGGCATTTCTGGCACCGTGGGGGCATATCTGGCACTGTGGGGGCATATCTGGCACTGTGGGGGCATATCTGGCACTGTGGGGGCATTTATCTGGCACTGTGGGGGCATTTATCTGGCACTGTGGGGGCATTTATCTGGCACTGTGGGGACATTTATCTGGCTCTGTGGGGGCATTTATCTGGCTCTGTGGGGGCATTTATCTGGCACTGTGGGGGCATATCTGGCACTGTGGGGGCATATCTGGCACTGTGGGGGCATTTATCTGGCTCTGTGGGGGCATTTATGTATCAGGCACCGTGGGGGCATTTATGTATCAGGCACCGTGGGGGCATTTATGTATCAGGCACCGTGGGGGCATTTATGTATCATGCACCGTGGGGGCATTTATGTATCATGCACCGTGGGGGCATTTATGTATCAGGCACCGTGGGGACATTTATGTATCTGGCACCGTGGGGGCATTTATGTATCTGGCACCGTGGGGGCATTTATGTATCAGGCACCGTGGGGGCATTTATGTATCAGGCACCGTGGGGACATTTATGTATCTGGCACCGTGGGGGCATTTATGTATCAGGCACCGTGGGGGCATTTATGTATCAGGCACCGTGGGGGCATTTATGTATCAGGCACCGTGGGGGCATTTATGTATCTGGCACCGTGGGGGCATTTATGTATCTGGCACCGTGGGGGCATTTATGTATCTGGCACCGTGGGGGCATTTATGTATCTGGCACCGTGGGGGCATTTCTTGCACTGTGGGGGCATTTCTTGCACTGTGGGGACATTTCTTGCACTGTGGGGGCATATCTTGCACTGTGAGGGCATTAATGTATGTGGCACTGTGGGGGCATATCTGCGCTGTGGGGGCATTTATCCATCTGGAACTGTGTGGCCATTTATGTAGCTGGCACTGCTGGGGGGCATGTCACGTGTAGCTGGCACTGCTGGGGGGCATGTCATGTGTAGCTGGCACTGCTGGGGGGCATATCATGTAGTGTTCCCGCTAGGCGTCTGTGGCTGGGCAGTGTGTCTCAGTGCTCTACCTGGCGCAATGTGTCTAACGTGCTCTTATAGGAGGTTCTACCTGGTGCAATGTGTATTAGCTGCACTACTGTGTGGTGTAATGTGAATTGCCACTATAATGTGGCTACGCACCTTCCCCACGAAGTAACTCCCCTAAATTTTTGCTGCGCGCCTTCGGCGCGCACTGTCCATACTTTAGCGTGTGGAAATGGGAACAACAAGCATTACAGTATGTACATCATTTTGCCCACCTAACTTAAAAATGTGCCCTCCCTGTGATCAGCAACCTGCCCTAAAAAGTGAACACTAGCACGTGTAGCTGGCACTGCTGGAGGGCATGTCATGTGTAGCTGGCACTGCTGGGGGACGAGACCACGCCCACTTTTCAAGAGGCCACGCCCACTTTTCCAGGAGCGCGCGCGCCTTCGGCGCGCGCATGGGGGGGGGGGGGGGGGGGCACTTTTACATTTTCTCGCTCAGGGTGCTAGTAGGCCTGGAGCCGGCCCTGGTGTGTGGCATAAATATGGTGCAAAGGGCATTGCTTTCTGTGTTTGGCATAAATATGGTGCAAGAGGCATTACTGTACGTGCGGGACACAATATGTTATTATGGTACAAGGGGCATTACTGTCTGTGTTTGGCATATAGTGCAAGGGGCATTACTATCTGTGTGGGGCATAAAATTTTATTATGGTGCAAGGGCATACTTGCCTATCTGACCCTCTCCATGAGGGAGAAAATGCTGTGTTCCTGGACTTACCTGGTAATGTATGATTTCCATCACCTGTGGTGAAACACCTTTCTTATCAATTAACTAGCTCACCCCAGGTGATGGCAATCATACATTACCAGGAAAATCCAGGAACAGAGCATTTTCTCCCTCATGGAGATTGTCAGGTAGGCAAGTATGTGCAAGGGGAATTACTGTCTGTGTGGGGAATAATATGGTGTCTAGAGCATTACTGTATGGGGCATAATATAGTGTAAGGGGCATTACTGTGAGGGGCATAATATTTTGTAAGGGGCATTACTGTGTAGGTGTAAGACAGTCTTTTTCTGCAAGGCCACAGCCATTACAGTGAGGCCATACCCCTATTTTCAGCACACATGCACAAATATTTTATTTTTACGATGTCCATGGGGGGAAGGGGTGGCGCATTTTTTAGCGTTTGCACTGGGAGCCAAATTGTCTAGAAACAGTAAGCAGCATGTGACAGCAGCATTGAGCGCTGCATACAGTGCTGGCCATTAGCAAATTGGCATGGTTTTATCTGGTACCCTCTGTTCACCTGAGAATGCCACAAATGTATGCCCCCCTGTCTCCTCATTGGCAGCTAGTGCTGATGTGGTCACGTTGCTGGGAGAAATCACCTGATCTGTTGGCAGCTCCCCCATCCATCTCCTTACATATGCTGACAAGGTGGAGAGGCCACTGACTGTAACGCTTCTGCTGAGAGGTCATGTCTGTTGGGGGCACCTCACGTAAACGTGAGCAAACACCGAGGGATTGTTCCAGGGGGGAGGGGGCATCTCTGATACAATGGGGCCCTAGGGCCGGATCTGACAGCATAGGACAAGGGAATGGAGACAGAGTGAAGGTTACACAGTGGAAGGACTAGATGCTTCTGTCACCCAAGAAGATTGTACATCTCTATACGAAACAGTCTGCAATCTACACACCCAATTTATTATTATTATTATTTACTAGAGATGTGTGGCATACACTTTTCGGGTTTTGTGTTTTGGATCTGAATCTCCGCTCATGTTTTGGATCTGGATTGGTTTTGCCAAAACCACCATTTTGAGTTTTGGTTTTGGATGTGGATGATTTTCGGAAAAAAAACCCATAAAAACAGCTAAAATCACATAATTTGGGGGTATTTATGTTCCTGCAGTATAATTAACCTATAATTTCCACTCATTTCCAGTCAATTTTGACCACCTCACACCTCACAATATTATTCACCAACATAGGCCAAAGCCTGGCTGGCTAAACAAAGCAACAGAGCAGCGGCACAAACACACGGCAGTTATTTCTGTTTAAAAATGGTTTACAAATTAGTACTGTATTAGTACTCTATTAGCAATAACCAATTAAACCAACTCACAAGTACTATCAGTAGAAAACAATCCAACACAGAAATTTCCTGAATCGTGTATACAATGGCCCTCATTCCAAGTTGATCGCTCGCTAGCTACTTTTAGCCGTGCAAATGCATAGTCGCCGCCCACGGGGGAGTGTATTTTCACTTTGCAAGTGTGCGAACGCCTTTGCAGCCGAGCGCTGCAAAAACATTTTCTGCAGTTTCTGAGTAGCTCTGGACTTACTCAGCCCTTGCGATCACTTCAGTCGTTTTGGTGCCGGAATTGACGTCAGACACCCGACCTGCAAACGCCTGGAAACGCCTGCGTTTTCCCAAACACTCCCAGAAAACGGTCAGTTGACACCCATAAACGCCCTATTTCTGTCAATCACCTTGCAATCGGCTGTGCGAATGGATTCTTCATTAAATCCATCGCCCAGCACCGATCCTCTTTGTACCCGTACGACGCACCTGTGCATTGTGGTGCATACGCATGCGCAGTTTTGACATTTTTTTACCCGATTGCTGCGCTGCAAAAATTGCCAGCGAGCGATCAACTCGGAATGACCCCCCATATCATTGCTCTAAAGTAGTTACCAAACAGCAAAGAAAAAAAAATGAAACCATGTGTAAAATAGCAACAGCAGACATTGATGCCCCCTACACATGCCTATTCTTAGTGCCCAGTCTGGTCCTCCCTCCTGGGGGCCCTGGGTCACTGATGACTGGCACTCTGTGCCCATGTAAATCCCCGATCTATCAGCCATTTTGTCGAGCAGCTCCCCAAATTCTCCCTTATCACAATAAACAGCATTCCGTACCTGTATAGTACAGTGCGGAATACTTTGGGACACACAGTTAAATATTGACCAGGTTACAGTGCTGGTCGGATGCAGTGCGGATCAGACACAGTGCGGGTTACAGTGCAGGTTAGATACAAAGCGGGTCAGATACAATGCAGGTTACAGTGTGGGTCAGATACAGTGCAGGTGTATACAAGGCAGGTCGGATACAGTGTAGATGGAATTCATTGCAGGTTGTATATAGGTGGTCATTCCGAGTTGTTCGCTCGTTGCCGATTTTCGCTATGCTGCGATTTGTTGCTAAATGCGCATACGCATGGTACGCAGAGCACATGCGCTATGGGGTCATTCCGAGTTTTTCGCTCGCAAGCTGCTTTTAGCAGCTTTGCACACGCTAAGCCGCCGCATACTGGGAGTGAATCTTAGCTTATCAAAATTGCGAACGAAAGATTAGCAGAATTGCGAATAGACACTTCTAGTTTCAGTTTCTGAGTAGCTCCACACTTACTCTGCATCTGCGATCAGTTCAGTCAGTTTCGTTCCTGGTTTGACGTCACAAACACACCCAGCGTTCGCCCAGACACTCCTCCGTTTCTCCAGCCACTCCCGCGTTTTTCCCAGAAACGGTAGCGTTTTTTCACACACTCCCATAAAACAGCCAGTTTCCGCCCAGAAACACCCACTTCCTGTCAATCACATTACGATCACCAGAACGAAGAAAAAACCTCGTAATGCCGTGAGTAAAATACCTAACTGCATAGCAAATTTACTTGGCGCAGTCGCTCTGCGGACATTGTGCATGCGCATTAGCGACTAATCGCTCCGTTGCGACAAAAAAATAACGAGCGAACAACTCGGAATGACCCCCTAAGTTCTTTAACACAAAACTTAGTAGATTTGCTGGTGTTAGTGCGACGCTTTTCAGTCGCACTGCTGATCGGTAAATGATTGACAGGAAAGGGGCGTTTCTGGGAGGTAACTGAGCGTTTTCCGGGAGTGTGCTAAAAAACGCAGGCGTGTCAGGGAAAAACGCGTGAGTGTCTGGAGAAATGGGGTAGTGGCTGGCCGAACGCAGGGCGTGTTTGTGATGTCAAACCAGGAACTAAACGGACTGAGCTGATCGCAATCTGTGAATAGGTCTGGAGCTACTCAGAAACTGCAAAGAATTATTTAGTAGCACTTCTGCTAATCTTTCGTTCGCTTTTCTGCTAAGCTAAGATACACTCCCAGAGGGCGGCGCCCTAGCGTGTGCAATGCTGCTAAAAGCAGCTAGAGAGCGAACAACTCGGAATGACCACCATAGTGCAGTTCGCACACAATGCGGGTCGGATAGAGTGCAGGTCGGAGTGCGGGTTGGATATAGTGTGTGTTGGCTACAGCGCAATGTCGGATACAGTGCGAGATACAGTGTAGGTTGGATACAGCGCGGGATATAGTTCGGGTCGGATACAGTGCAGGTCAGAGTGTGGGTTGTATACAGTGTGGGTTGGATACAGTGTAGGCTACAGTGCAGGTTGGATACAGTGTGTGTCGCATACAGTGGGGGCTACAGTGTAAGATCAGATGCAGTGCGCATCGGATAAAGTGCGAGATAAAGTGCAAGTCAGATGCAGTATGGGTCGCATACACTGTGAGTTGTATATATTGTGGGTCAGATACAGCGTGGGCCGGATAAAGTGCAGGTTACAGTTAGAGATGAGCGCCTGAAATTTTTCGGGTTTTGTGTTTTGGTTTTGGGTTCGGTTCCGCGGCCGTGTTTTGGGTTCGAACGCGTTTTGGCAAAACCTCACCGAATTATTTTTGTCGGATTCGGGTGTGTTTTGGATTCGGGTGTTTTTTTCCAAAAACACTAAAAAACAGCTTAAATCATAGAATTTGGGGGTCATTTTGATCCCAAAGTATTATTAACCTCAAAAACCATAATTTACACTCATTTTCAGTCTATTCTGAATACCTCACACCTCACAATATTATTTTTAGTCCTAAAATTTGCACCGAGGTCGCTGTGTGAGTAAGATAAGCGACCCTAGTGGCCGACACAAACACCGGGCCCATCTAGGAGTGGCACTGCAGTGTCACGCAGGATGTCCCTTCCAAAAAACCCTCCCCAAACAGCACATGACGCAAAGAAAAAAAGAGGCGCAATGAGGTAGCTGTGTGAGTAAGATTAGCGACCCTAGTGGCCGACACAAACACCGGGCCCATCTAGGAGTGGCACTGCAGTGTCACGCAGGATGGCCCTTCCAAAAAACCCTCCCCAAACAGCACATGACGCAAAGAAAAAAAGAGGCGCAATGAGGTAGCTGTGTGAGTAAGATTAGCGACCCTAGTGGCCGACACAAACACCGGGCCCATCTAGGAGTGGCACTGCAGTGTCACGCAGGATGGCCCTTCCAAAAAACCCTCCCCAAACAGCACATGACGCAAAGAAAAAAAGAGGCGCAATGAGGTAGCTGACTGTGTGAGTAAGATTAGCGACCCTAGTGGCCGACACAAACACCGGGCCCATCTAGGAGTGGCACTGCAGTGTCACGCAGGATGTCCCTTCCAAAAAACCCTCCCCAAACAGCACATGACGCAAAGAAAAAAAGAGGCGCAATGAGGTAGCTGTGTGAGTAAGATTAGCGACCCTAGTGGCCGACACAAACACCGGGCACATCTAGGAGTGGCACTGCAGTGTCACGCAGGATGTCCCTTCCAAAAAACCCTCCCCAAACAGCACATGACGCAAAGAAAAAAAGAGGCGCAATGAGGTAGCTGTGTGAGTAAGATTAGCGACCCTAGTGGCCGACACAAACACCGGGCCCATCTAGGAGTGGCACTGCAGTGTCACGCAGGATGTCCCTTCCAAAAAACCCTCCCCAATCAGCACATGATGCAAAGAAAAAGAAAAGAATAAAGAGGTGCAAGATGGAATTATCCTTGGGCCCTCCCACCCACCCTTATGTTGTATAAACAAAACAGGACATGCACACTTTAACCAACCCATCATTTCAGTGACAGGGTCTGCCACACGACTGTGACTGATATGACGGGTTGGTTTGGACCCCCCCCAAAAAAGAAGCAATTAATCTCTCCTTGCACAAACTGGCTCTACAGAGGCAAGATGTCCACCTCATCTTCACCCTCCGATATATCACCGTGTACATCCCCCTCCTCACAGATTATCAATTCGTCCCCACTGGAATCCACCATCTCAGCTCCCTGTGTACTTTGTGGAGGCAATTGCTGCTGGTCAATGTCTCCGCGGAGGAATTGATTATAATTCATTTTAATGAACATCATCTTCTCCACATTTTCTGGATGTAACCTCGTACGCCGATTGCTGACAAGGTGAGCGGCGGCACTAAACACTCTTTCGGAGTACACACTTGTGGGAGGGCAACTTAGGTAGAATAAAGCCAGTTTGTGCAAGGGCCTCCAAATTGCCTCTTTTTCCTGCCAGTATAAGTACGGACTGTGTGACGTGCCTACTTGGATGCGGTCACTCATATAATCCTCCACCATTCTATCAATGTTGAGAGAATCATATGCAGTGACAGTAGACGACATGTCCGTAATCGTTGTCAGGTCCTTCAGTCCGGACCAGATGTCAGCATCAGCAGTCGCTCCAGACTGCCCTGCATCACCGCCAGCGGGTGGGCTCGGAATTCTGAGCCTTTTCCTCGCACCCCCAGTTGCGGGAGAATGTGAAGGAGGAGATGTTGACAGGTCGCGTTCCGCTTGACTTGACAATTTTGTCACCAGCAGGTCTTTCAACCCCAGCAGACCTGTGTCTGCCGGAAAGAGAGATCCAAGGTAGGCTTTAAATCTAGGATCGAGCACGGTGGCCAAAATGTAGTGCTCTGATTTCAACAGATTGACCACCCGTGAATCCTTGTTAAGCGAATTAAGGGCTGCATCCACAAGTCCCACATGCCTAGCGGAATCGCTCCCTTTTAGCTCCTTCTTCAATGCCTCCAGCTTCTTCTGCAAAAGCCTGATGAGGGGAATGACCTGACTCAGGCTGGCAGTGTCTGAACTGACTTCACGTGTGGCAAGTTCAAAGGGCATCAGAACCTTGCACAACGTTGAAATCATTCTCCACTGCACTTGAGACAGGTGCATTCCATCTCCTATATCGTGCTCAATTGTATAGGCTTGAATGGCCTTTTGCTGCTCCTCCAACCTCTGAAGCATATAGAGGGTTGAATTCCACCTCGTTACCACTTCTTGCTTCAGATGATGGCAGGGCAGGTTCAGTAGTTTTTGGTGGTGCTCCAGTCTTCTGTACGTGGTGCCTGTACGCCGAAAGTGTCCCGCAATTTTTCTGGCCACCGACAGCATCTCTTGCACGCCCCTGTCGTTTTTTTAAAAATTCTGCACCACCAAATTCAAGGTATGTGCAAAACATGGGACGTGCTGGAATTTGCCCATATTTAATGCACACACAATATTGCTGGCGTTGTCCGATGCCACAAATCCACAGGAGAGTCCAATTGGGGTAAGCCATTCCGCGATGATCTTCCTCAGTTGCCGTAAGAGGTTTTCAGCTGTGTGCGTATTCTGGAAAGCGGTGATACAAAGCGTAGCCTGCCTAGGAAAGAGTTGGCGTTTGCGAGATGCTGCTACTGGTGCCGCCGCTGCTGTTCTTGCGGCGGGAGTCCATACATCTACCCAGTGGGCTGTCACAGTCATATAGTCCTGACCCTGCCCTGCTCCACTTGTCCACATGTCCGTGGTTAAGTGGACATTGGGTACAACTGCATTTTTTAGGAGACTGGTGAGTCTTTTTCTGACGTCCGTGTACATTCTCGGTATCGCCTGCCTAGAGAAGTGGAACCTAGATGGTATTTGGTAACGGGGGCACACTGCCTCAATAAATTGTCTAGTTCCCTGTGAACTAACGGCGGATACCGGACGCACGTCTAACACCAACATAGTTGTCAAGGACTCAGTTATCCGCTTTGCAGTAGGATGACTGCTGTGATATTTCATCTTCCTCGCAAAGGACTGTTGAACAGTCAATTGCTTACTGGAAGTAGTACAAGTGGGCTTACGACTTCCCCTCTGGGATGACCATCGACTCCCAGCGGCAACAACAGCAGCGCCAGCAGCAGTAGGCGTTACACGCAAGGATGCATCGGAGGAATCCCAGGCAGGAGAGGACTCGTCAGACTTGCCAGTGACATGGCCTGCAGGACTATTGGCATTCCTGGGGAAGGAGGAAATTGACACTGAGGGAGTTGGTGGGGTGGTTTGCGTGAGCTTGGTTACAAGAGGAAGGGATTTACTGGTCAGTGGACTGCTTCCGCTGTCACCCAAAGTTTTTGAACTTGTCACTGACTTATTATGAATGCGCTGCAGGTGACGTATAAGGGAGGATGTTCCGAGGTGGTTAACGTCCTTACCCCTACTTATTACAGCTTGACAAAGGGAACACACGGCTTGACACCTGTTGTCCGCATTTCTGGTGAAATACCTCCACACCGAAGAGCTGATTTTTTTGGTATTTTCACCTGGCATGTCAACGGCCATATTCCTCCCACGGACAACAGGTGTCTCCCCGGGTGCCTGACTTAAACAAACCACCTCACCATCAGAATCCTCCTGGTCAATTTCCTCCCCAGCGCCAGCAACACCCATATCCTCCTCATCCTGGTGTACTTCAACACTGACATCTTCAATCTGACTATCAGGAACTGGACTGCGGGTGCTCCTTCCAGCACTTGCAGGGGGCGTGCAAATGGTGGAAGGCGCATGCTCTTCACGTCCAGTGTTGGGAAGGTCAGGCATCGCAACCGACACAATTGGACTCTCCTTGTGGATTTGGGATTTCAAAGAACGCACAGTTCTTTGCGGTGCTTTTGCCAGCTTGAGTCTTTTCAGTTTTCTAGCGAGAGGCTGAGTGCTTCCATCCTCATGTGAAGCTGAACCACTAGCCATGAACATAGGCCAGGGCCTCAGCCGTTCCTTGCCACTCCGTGTGGTAAATGGCATATTGGCAAGTTTACGCTTCTCCTCCGACAATTTTATTTTAGGTTTTGGAGTCCTTTTTTTACTGATATTTGGTGTTTTGGTTTTGACATGCTCTGTACTATGCCATTGGGCATCGGCCTTGGCAGACGACGTTGCTGGCATTTCATCGTCTCGGCCATGACTAGTGGCAGCAGCTTCAGCACGAGGTGGAAGTGGATCTTGATCTTTCCCTAATTTTGGAACCTCAACATTTTTGTTCTCCATATTTTAATAGGCACAACTAAAAGGCACCTCAGGTAAACAATGGAGATGGATGGATTGGATACTAGTATACAATTATGGACGGGCTGCCGAGTGCCGACACAGAGGTAGCCACAGCCGTGAACTACCGCACTGTACTGTGTCTGCTGCTAATATATAGACTGGTTGATAAAGAGATAGTATACTCGTAACTAGTATGTATGTATAAAGAAAGAAAAAAAAAACACGGTTAGGTGGTATATACAATTATGGACGGGCTGCCGAGTGCCGACACAGAGGTAGCCACAGCCGTGAACTACCGCACTGTACTGTGTCTGCTGCTAATATATAGACTGGTTGATAAAGAGATAGTATACTCGTAACTAGTATGTATGTATAAAGAAAGAAAAAAAAAACACGGTTAGGTCACTGGTATATACAATTATGGACGGGCTGCCGAGTGCCGACACAGAGGTAGCCACAGCCGTGAACTACCGCACTGTACTGTGTCTGCTGCTAATATATAGACTGGTTGATAAAGAGATAGTATACTCGTAACTAGTATGTATGTATAAAGAAAGAAAAAAAAAACCACGGTTATGTCACTGGTATATACAATTATGGACGGGCTGCCGAGTGCCGACACAGAGGTAGCCACAGCCGTGAACTACCGCACTGTACTGTGTCTGCTGCTAATATATAGACTGGTTGATAAAGAGATAGTATACTCGTAACTAGTATGTATGTATAAAGAAAGAAAAAAAAACCACGGTTAGGTCACTGGTATATACAATTATGGACGGGCTGCCGAGTGCCGACACAGAGGTAGCCACAGCCGTGAACTACCGCACTGTACTGTGTCTGCTGCTAATATATAGACTGGTTGATAAAGAGATAGTATACTCGTAACTAGTATGTATGTATAAAGAAAGAAAAAAAAACCACGGTTAGGTGGTATATACAATTATGGACGGGCTGCCGAGTGCCGACACAGAGGTAGCCACAGCCGTGAACTACCGCACTGTACTGTGTCTGCTGCTAATATATAGACTGGTTGATAAAGAGATAGTATACTCGTAACTAGTATGTATGTATAAAGAAAGAAAAAAAAACCACGGTTAGGTCACTGGTATATACAATTATGGACGGGCTGCCGAGTGCCGACACAGAGGTAGCCACAGCCGTGAACTACCGCACTGTACTGTGTCTGCTGCTAATATATAGACTGGTTGATAAAGAGATAGTATACTCGTAACTAGTATGTATGTATAAAGAAAGAAAAAAAAACCACGGTTAGGTCACTGGTATATACAATTATGGACGGGCTGCCGAGTGCCGACACAGAGGTAGCCACAGCCGTGAACTACCGCACTGTACTGTGTCTGCTGCTAATATATAGACTGGTTGATAAAGAGATAGTATACTCGTAACTAGTATGTATGTATAAAGAAAGAAAAAAAAACCACGGTTAGGTCACTGGTATATACAATTATGGACGGGCTGCCGAGTGCCGACACAGAGGTAGCCACAGCCGTGAACTACCGCACTGTACTGTGTCTGCTGCTAATATATAGACTGGTTGATAAAGAGATAGTATACTCGTAACTAGTATGTATGTATAAAGAAAGAAAAAAAAACCTCGGTTAGGTCACTGGTATATACAATTATGGACGGGCTGCCGAGTGCCGACACAGAGGTAGCCACAGCCGTGAACTACCGCACTGTACTGTGTCTGCTGCTAATATATAGACTGGTTGATAAAGAGATAGTATACTCGTAACTAGTATGTATGTATAAAGAAAGAAAAAAAAACCACGGTTAGGTCACTGGTATATACAATTATGGACGGGCTGCCGAGTGCCGACACAGAGGTAGCCACAGCCGTGAACTACCGCACTGTACTGTGTCTGCTGCTAATATAGACTGGTTGATAAAGAGATAGTATACTACTAATATTATATACTGGTGGTCAGGTCACTGGTCACTAGTCACACTGGCAGTGGCACTCCTGCAGCAAAAGTGTGCACTGTTTAATTTTAATATAATATTATGTACTCCTGGCTCCTGCTATAACCTATAACTGGCACTGCAGTAGTGCTCCCCAGTCTCCCCCACAATTATAAGCTGTGTGAGCTGAGCAGTCAGACAGATATATAATATATATAGATGATGCAGCACACTGGCCTGAGCCTGAGCAGTGCACACAGATATGGTATGTATGTGACTGAGTCACTGTGTGCTGTGTATCGCTTTTTTCAGGCAGAGAACGGATTATAAATAAAAGTGGTGGTCACTGGTCACTATCAGCAAAACTCTGCACTGTACACTACTGAGTACTCCTAATGCTCCCCAAAATTAGTAAATCAAGTGTCTAAACGGAGAGGACGCCAGCCACGTCCTCTCCCTATCAATCTCAATGCACGTGTGAAAATGGCGGCGACGCGCGGCTCCTTATATAGAATCCGAGTCTCGCGAGAATCCGACAGCGTCATGATGACGTTCGGGCGCGCTCGGGTTAACCGAGCAAGGCGGGAAGATCCGAGTCGCTCGGACTCGTGAAAAAAAACATGAAGTTCTGGCGGGTTCGGATTCAGAGAAACCGAACCCGCTCATCTCTAGTTACAGTGCGGATCAAATACAGTGTGGGTTGGATACAGAGCAGGTCGGACTCAGTGTGGGTTGGATATAGCGCAGGTCGCATACAGTGTGGGTTGTATACAGTGTGGGTTGGATACAGTGCTGGTCAAATCCAATTTGGGTTGGATACATTGCGGGTCAAATACAATGCGGTTCAGGTGCAGTGTAGGTCGGATACAGCGCGGGTTTCAGTGCAGGTCAAATACAATGTGAGTTGGATACAGTGTGGGTCAGATACAGTACGGGTTACAGTGCAGGTCAGATACAGTGTAGGTCAGATACACTAATAGTGCACTTACTGTGACAGAGGGTCCTCAGTGCGGGGTTGTCAGTGGTGTCTTCAGTGTGGTGGTGCCAGCAGTGTCGGCACTGCAGGGGTGCCTGCAGTGTCGGCAATTGCGGGAGTGCCGGAGGTGTTCTCAGAGCAGGAGTGCCGGCAGTGTCCTCGGTGTAGGGGTGCCAGCACTGTCGGCAATGCGGGAGTGCCGTAGGTGTCCTCAGTGCAGGTGTGCCTGAGTTGTCCTCAGTGTAGGATTGTTGGCAGAGTCCTCAGTGCAGGGGTGCGGGCAGTGTCGGCAATTGCAGGAGTGCTGGTGAACTCAGTGCAGGAGTGCCGGAGGTGTCCTCAGTGCAGGGGTGCCGGCATTGTCGGCAATGCGGGAGTGCCAGAGTTGTCCTCTGTGCAGGGGTGCCGGCAGTGTCGGCAATGCGGGAGTACCGGAGGTGTCCTTAGTGCAGGAGTGTTGGCAGTGTCCTCAGTGCAGGGGTGCCAGCAGTGTGGGCAATTGCGGGAGTGCCGGAGGTGTCCTCAGTGTGAGTTGCCGAGGTGTCCTCAGTGCAGGGGTGCCGGCAGTGTCGGCAATGTGGGAGTGCCGGATGTGTCCATTGTAAAGGGGTGCCGGCAGTGTTGGCAATGTGGGAGTGTCGGAGGTGTCCTCAGTGCAGGAGTACCGGCAGTGTCCTCAGTGCAGAGGTGCCGGCAGTGTCAGCAATGCGGGAGTGCCGGAGGTGTCCTCTGTGCAGGAGTGCTGGCAGGGTCCTCAGTTCAGGGGTGCTGGCAGTGTCAGCAATGCGAGAGTGCCGGAGGTGTACTCAGTGCAGGAGTGCTGGCAGAGTCCTCAGTGCAGGTGTGCCGGCTGTGTCTGCAATGCAGGAGTGCTGGAGGTGTCCTCAGTGGAGGAGTTCAGGGGTGCTGGCAGTGTCGGTAGTGTGGGCGTGCCGGTAGTGTCCTCAGTGCAGGGGTGCCTGCAGTGTTGGCAGTGCGGGAGGTGTCCTCAGTGCAGGAGTGCTGGCAGTGTCCCCAGTGCCTGGTGCCTGCAAGTGTCGGTAGTGTCTGGGTGCTGGCAGTGAGGGAGTGTCAGCAATGCGGGCGGCGGTGTTGGCAGTGCGGGTGGCAGTGTCAACAGTGCGGGAAGCTGCGTTATTAGCGCTGTGGGAGCATCCATCTTAGGGCCATTGTAGCTTATGGGGACACGCTGATTGGCTGAGAGCCGTGACAGACAGACCTGGTCGCACGCTGCAGTTGTTTGTTTGTGCAGCTCTCTGCACAAGCTTTTGCAGCCCTGCACAGCGAATCCCCCCTCCCCTGTTGGCGGCGACTATCTGGTTGCAGCAGTGCAAAAAATAGCGTGCATGCGACCAGGTCTGAATTAGGCCCTATATGCGTGTTTTTTTTCTGTCTTTCATTGTGACCCATGCTTTGTATGACAAGCATTGGACACATGTTCTTTATAGGTTTGTTTATCCTAAAAGGTGAACCAATAGGGGTATGAGGATATTCCTTGACATGCAAGACTTGGAAAGACTGAGTATAATACTTCTCTTTGTGCACAACTGGTACCGAACTACACTCACCAGCTGGTGAGCTGTATCACACACCACTCGACTCCATCTAACAGTGTGTATAACAGTGAGTACGACTGTACCTGCTTTATCTACAATAAAACCACTCCACTGGTTAAGTAACTATACAGTAGTGACAAGGCACCTGCTGGTGTGCACAGAAACTCTGCTACATCCTCAAGCCTGTACACACATATTTCCAGCCGTAATACCCAGGGATGACTGACTTTTTTTGTTATTTTTTTCTCTGTATCACCACATCATCGCATTCTCTTGATTTCACTCCTTCTCACCCCCCCCCCCCCCCCACTGTTGCTCACACTTTCCTTTCCACGTCGCTCCCTCCATCTCTTCTCACTCAAGCCTCCTCTTTTCTCTCTCTACCCTTCCCAACATTTTCTCACCATCCTCCCCCCCCCCCGCCCCACTGTTTCTCTCTATCACTGCACCCTCATTCTCTTTACTGTATATTTGACACTAGTGGGAGGAGTCAGAGGTCATACCATCTGTCATCACATGATACCAGTGTGATTTCTTGTTTTTATTACTTGAACAATGGACCTCTAGGTCATCGAAGTCTCTGCACCTCCTCTCTGCTGCCCCCTGCTCTTACACCAATGTATCCTCCCCCCACCCTTTGTCCCAGCCCCTTTCCAGGTCACTTTCTTCAGCTCTTAAACAACTCACAGTGGCCGTTCCTCCTCTCCTAAAGCTATCCTGTCTCCCTTACAGTGGGATCCATTGGGGTGTGCACCCAAGTGTCCACTGTGCGTGCATTGAGGAGACGGGACAGACTTCTACAATTATTATGTAGATTATTATTATTCTATTTACTGTACATTCATCCATGGAAGACGTGCCAAGTTTTTTCACTGGGCAGCAAACAGTAATGAATTGCCCCGGTTTTTGGAGCAGCAATTAAAATGCATATGGTCAAACAATGTGCATGTGGGAAGTCTAATGACGGAGCTGTTTTACACAGCCAATAAAATATCAGAACAATTGTTAATTCATAGAGATAAAATCAAAGCCATATCTGGTCAGTATTCACAGCATAGCATATCGCAGTGACCATTGTACAATACAGAGAGATAGCCAATTATTCCTATACAATATAAAGGGTCTAATTCAGCATGGATCGCTAGTCTGAGAAATTGCAGTTATCTGCGAGTATAAATGCGTCGCCCCAACAGGAAGAAATAACGCCCTGTGCAGGTTTGTGAATGCATCGCAGATCGCTATCCACTCGCAGATGTATACGCAATTTCTGGAACATCGAAGAATCTTTGCCATCTGAACAAATGTGAGTAGGTCTGAGGCTGCCAATAATCTTCCACCGAGACGGCCTGGAAGTGGTCTGCACTGACATCAGAGACCCTCCCCAAAAACTCCTGGGCACGCCTGAGTTTTTTCTGATACACCCAGAAAATGTCAGGTTCCACCCAGAAACGCCGGCTTCCTGTCAGTCAAACAGCGGCTACATTGTGATTATGATCTGTACGCATTTTCTGACGCTATTACCCCTCACACGTGCGCAATGCGAATGCTGCACATGCGCAGTCATTTGATAATCGCTTGATTTGTGAATTCTTTAATTAGCGATCCATGCTGAATTAGGCCCAAAGAGCATTCTGTCCAAATTTAGTCAGTACAATATCTGTTGGTACATGTGACATTGAGAGGACCTTTTTAGGGTAGGTGAACTGGCCTAGGACTGGCCCAGTGCGTCAGTGGTGCTGATAGACTGCTGTGGGAACGTAGCGTTCCCCATATTGATGCTCATGATGTCCTGATTGGAAATGTCCAAAGATTGGCAGGTACTGTATGGTCTAATGTGTATTATACAGTATAGAGAAAATTCTAACGTCTTATTGAGAATACAGTGAGAGTCTCACCTATTCTCAAAAAACCCAACCTCGACCCTTCATCACCTACTAACTACCGCCCCATCTCTCTTTTCCCTTTCGCCTCCAAATGACTTGAACAACTGGTCTACAGCTGTCTTACAAGCTACCTCGATCCACTACAATCTGGCTTTCGCCCACTCCACTCCACTGAGACTGCCCTGGTGAAAGTCACCAATGACCTGCTTTCGGCCAAATCCAGGGGCCACGTCTCTCTGCTCATCCTTCTTGACCTCTCTGCTGCCTTTGACACCGTGGATCATCCTTTCCTCCTCCGCACACTCCAAAACGCTGGCCACTCTAGCACTGTCCTTTACTGGTTTTCTTCTTACTTCACTAACCGCTCCTTCTCTGTGTCTGCCTCCGGCACTACCTCATACCCTTCCATCCATCCTGTTGGTGTCCCTCAGGGTTCTGTCCTTAGCCCCATTCTGTTTTCCCTGTACACCTCTTCCCTGGGTGCGCTCATGAACTCCTTTGGCCTTCAATACCACCTCTATGCTGATGACACCCAACTCTCCTCTCCGGATATGTCCCCCTCCGTCCTCTCTCAGGTTTCCAGCTTCCTCTCTGCAATCTCCTCCTGGATGTCTGAGCGCTCTCTTAAGCTCAACAAGGACAAAACTGAACTCATCATCTTTCCCCCATCCAGAGCAACACCCCCGACCAATATCTCTCTCATTGTTGACAACACCATCATCTTCCCCGTTCCCCAACTCCGCTGCTTGGGTGTCACTCTTGACTCCTCCCACTCCTTTGCACCAAGGTCTGGCACAATCCTGTCGGTTCCAGCTACGCAACATTGCTCGTATCAGGCCATTTCTCTCCCAGAGTGTAACTAAACTTATCATCCACTCACTGGTCATCTCACGACTCGACTAGTGCAATGTTCTACTCACTGGCCTAACTTTCTCCCATCTTGAGCCCCTCCAATCTGTCCTGAACTCCCCAGCTAGGCTTATGTTCCTCTCCCGCTGCTCCACATCTGCCAATCCCCTTCGACAAAATCTACACTGGCTCCCATTCTCCTACAGAATCCTCTTCAAACTCCTCACCCTCACATACAAGGCCACCTCTAATTCCACTTCTCCTTACATCTCCAACCTCCTCTCCCTTCATACTCCCTCCCGCCCCCTACGGTCAACCAATGAAAGTCGCCTCTCCACCACCTTAGTCACTGCTTCCCATGCTCGAGTTCAAGACTATGCCCGTGCTGCACCCCTTCAGTGGAACGCACTCCCCCGCTCCATTAGACTCTCCCCGACCTTGCAAAGCTTCAAACGGGCACTAAAAACCCACCTATTCATCAAAGCATACCCTCCCGATGCATAACCTAGTCCTGAGGCTGCTCCTCCATCCCCCTGCCTCATGCCTTGAACATCTCAGCTTTGCTTGCATACTGCCATCAGGCTACCTCCCGCTTGCTTGCACCTCATGTCATCTGTCTGTCGACCCTTCCCACTAGATTGCTAGCTCTTCAGAGCAGGGCCCTCTTTCCTCTTGTTATCTAAGCTCTCTTCTCGACACATTTCACTCGCAGCTCTCCCCTACTCAGCGACCATCTTTACCACTTTTTCTCCTGCTGGTAAAGGCTCATCTCCATCTATGTCACCAACCCCTAGTAGTACGATGATCACTCCCTCACTACTTACATCTTATCTGTATTATGTCTTGAGAATGTGTGGTGCTCCTTGTTACCTGTACTCTATTTCTGTTATTTATATACTGTAATGCTAAGTTTTGTCTCCCTGTACTGTCCTTTGTACGGCGCTGCGAAACGCTTGTGACGCCTTATAAATAAAATGTACGGTAATAATAATAATAATAATAATTTCTATCAGCCTCAATATAATATGGTGAGTATTCTAGTAAGCTCTATATACAAAGACAATGTTGTGTCCTATTTAAATTGCAAATAACTTGCCATTACCAGGCATTCAACAGCCTTACACAGAATATCGCATTATCACATTTCTGTTTGTACAGCAAAACAATATTAGATTGTTACAGTGTACACAAATACTTTGTTTTCTTACTTTAAAAAATAAATCATAAATCCTTGTATGCTGATAGAGACAAAATGATTGCAGGACTTTAGCAGGTGTGGTTGGAAAACAAGACACTGACAACGCGTCAAGTCGTGTGATGCTCTCTGATGCTTTATCTCAGTCAGCAAGAAGTAGGGTGGGCGTAGCAGCATCTTCAGATACAAAAATGTCATGACAGAGAGAGAAAAGATCTGTATTTATTTCTATATCCGCAGATTCCTAAGTCAAATGAAGAAAGGGGATTGCATTATTCATTTACAGTCACTTTAAAGGAAATTCTGCTCTAAATAACATACACAAACGCCATACCAATTAGCCACAAAAGCACAGCAGATGTTGAGGTAATGATTATAATCACAATTATTGTTTGGTACCGTGGGAGTTGACACCATTTTTGCATAAACCATTTGCTGTTGTGTTGACCAATGGCCCTCATTCTGAGTTGATCGCAGCAGCAAGAAAGTTAGCAATTGGGCAAAACCATGTGCACTGCAGGGGAGCAGATATATCATGTGCAGAGAGAGTTAGATTTGGGTGGGTTATTTTGTTTCTGTGCAGGGTAAATACTGGCTGCTTTATTTTTACACTGCAAATTAGATTGCAGATTGAACACACCCCACCCAAATCTAACTCTCTCTGCACATGTTATATCTACCCCTCCTGCAGTGCACATGGTTTTGCCCAATTGCTAACTTTCTTGCTGCTGCGATCAACTCAGAATGAGGGCCAATGTACACTCCAGGCTGGAGATTGAGCGTAGAAGAGTGGTGTAAATGTAATGCTTAGGCTGGCCAGGCAGAGCAGGTCATTCCTCAGAGATCTGCTCTGCCCCACCTACAATATGTGTGAAAGATAAGATGCATTTACTGTACGTTCCTTTTTGTTGGACGCAAGTTGTGGACATTTTGCTGAATTTACTAAGCAAGCCGACGCTATTCTGCGTGTTTAAGGAGGATTTTTTTAACAGCAATACTACTCAAAGCAAAACACAGCGAGAAGCAGTGGCAAGTAAAAGTAGTACATTAGCCCGAGATTATAAAAGGTTAGAAATGATTAGTGTAGTACTGTATATTGGATAAAACATTATCTATTTTTATTGTGCTTAGTCTATAAATGTTGATGTTAAAATGACTTTACATGGAGCAGATTTATAAAAGCTTGGAGAGAGACAGAGTGGAGAGAGATACAGTAGTAACCCATCAGATTCTGTCATTATACAGGCTGTGTTTGAAAAATGACAGCAGCTGTTTTGTTGGTACTTTGGGGTCTAGGTACTAAGCTTTGGAGAGAGATAAAGTACCAACCAGTCAGTTTCTGTCATTTTTAAAACCTAGCTTATAACATAGCAGTTAGGAGCTGATTGGCTGTTACTTTATCTCCATCCACTTTATCTCTTCCCAACGTTCACTGCATACCCTCCTCTAAAAACTCTCCATTATTGCCCTCTGACATTGCCCTTTTAACTTATGTTTAAAATATATAATGCCCTTTTAGCATAAGATTCTCTGTATGTGTTTGATAATGCGGTAGAGATGGCAGTCATCAACATCATCAACTTGAAAATAATGTAACAAACCCCCCCCCTTCCCCCCCCAAGTTATCTAAACACTCATGCTCAAGGTTATTTATAGCTATTGTAGAGGGGAGGCAGATGCTGACAGCGGAATGCAGGGAGAGGCAGAGGGTGACAACGGAATGCAGGGAGAGGCAGAGAGTGACAACGGAATGCAGGGAGAGGCAGAGAGTGACAGCTGAATGGAATGCAGGGAGAGGCAGAGGGTGACGGCGGAATGCAGGGAGAGGCAGAGGGTGACAACGGAATGCAGGGAGAGGCAGAGGGTGACAACTGAATGGAATGCAGGGAGAGGCAAAGGGTGACAGCTGAATGCAGGGAGAGGCAAAGGGTGACAGCTGAATGCAGGGAGAGGTAGAGGGTGACAGCTGAATGGAATGTAGGTAGAGGCAGAGGGTGACAGCTGAATGGAATGCAGGGAGAGGCAGAGGGTGACAACGGAATGCAGGGAGAGGCAGAGGGTGACAGCTGAATGGAATGCAGGGAGAGGCAGAGGGTGACGGCGGAATGCAGGGAGAGGCAGAGGGTGACAACGGAATGCAGGGAGAGGCAGAGAGTGACAGCTGAATGGAATGCAGGGAGAGGCAGAGGGTGACGGCGGAATGCAGGGAGAGGCAGAGGGTGACAGCTTAATGGAATGCAGGGAGAGGCAAAGGGTGACAGCTGAATGCAGGGAGAGGTAGAGGGTGACAGCTGAATGGAATGTAGGGAGAGGCAGAGGGTGACAGCTGAATGGAATGCAGGGAGAGGCAGAGGGTGACAACGGAATGCAGGGAGAGGCAGAAGGTGACAGCTGAATGGAATGCAGGGAGAGGCAGAGGGTGACGGCGGAATGCAGGGAGAGGCAGAGGGTGACAGCTGAATGGAATGTAGGGAGAGGCAGAGGGTGACAGCTGAATGGAATGCAGGGAGAGGCAGAGGGTGACAGCTGAATGGAATGCAGGGAGAGGCAGAGGGTGACAGCTGAATGGAATGCAGGGAGAGGCAGAGAGTGACGGCGGAATGCAGGGAGAGGCAGAGGGTGACAGCTGAATGGAATGCAGGGAGAGGCAGAGGGTGACAGCTGAATGCAGGGAGAGGTAGAGGGCGTCAGCTGAATGGAATGTAGGGAGAGGCAGAGGGTGACAGCTGAATGGAATGCAGGGAGAGGCAGAGGGTGACGGCGGAATGCAGGGAGAGGCAGAGGGTGACAGCTGAATGGAATGCAGGGAGAGGCAGAGGGTGACAGCTGAATGCAGGGAGAGGTAGAGGGCGTCAGCTGAATGGAATGTAGGGAGAGGCAGAGGGTGACAGCTGAATGGAATGCAGGGAGAGGCAGAGGGTGACAGCTGAATGGAATGCAGGGAGAGGCAGAGGGTAACACCGGAATTCAGGGAGTGGCAGAGGGTGACAGCGGAATGGAATGCAGGGAGAGTCATAGGGTGACAGCTGAATGCAGGGAGAGGTAGAGGGTGATAGCTGAATGGAATGCAGGGAGAGGCAGAGGGTGACAGCAGAATGCAGAGAGAGGCAGAGGGTGACAGCTGAATGGAATGCAGGGAGAGGCAGAGGGTGATAGGGGGAGGCAGTGGGTGACAGGGAGAGACATTGGTTGACCAGGGTACTAGCACAATGTCCCTTGTGGTGGGGAGAACACGGGGCATGCACCTTAGTGGGGGCAGGAACACAGCAGCCTCTTCTCTGTCCCTGATAGGGGCCCCCGCCCCTTGTGCTTTCCTTAGTTTGGCACAATGTCAGCTACGCCCTCCTAAGGTAAGGAGCAGGTCCCTCAGTCAGTGGGGCCCTGTGATCTCTGCTCTGGGCCATTCATCTGACATTAATCAAAATGGTCCGCTTTGAACCAGGGTTTAACTTATTGCTGGTATGGGCAGCAGTGGGCCCCTTGGTCCTAAGGTACCCTGGAGCAATGCACCTGCTGCACCAATTGTAGTTCCGCCTCTGTGACATGGGCATTAAACATTACTTACCTCCCCGGTAAGGTCCAGCTGCGTTTCCTATCCTAGACAGCATTACCCATTCTGTTGCTGGCACACTACCGCTACTAGCGACAGGCTGTGACAGCCAGTCAGCCCATCAACATGACACTTTCATCCAGCAGATCGTATCGCTATTGCCATGTATACTGTAGATGGCATAAACAGTACAGTGACAAACAGCTTTTGTTAAATACTGAAAGGAGGACGTAACCCCTTTAGCGATTGCTAAAGGGTCATGTCTTGTCAGATCCGTAACTAGACATTTTAGAAACTTGTGCCAGATGGAGAATTTGTGCCCCCACCCATATTTAAATCAGGGCAGTGCGTGCTGAAGGCGTGCACAAAAAAATATAGTGGATTGGCTTAATGGGGAAGGGGCGTGGTCACATAATACTACCAGTTCATATTACGCTGCACAGAAGTCTCCATTATTCAAATTGCTCCACACAGCATTGCCACTTATACACATTACACCAGGTGGAGCCCCTTTTACAATGCCAGACAGATCTCCCTTTTACACATAATGCCAGGTAGAGCCCCTTTTACACATAACGCCAGGTAGAGTCTCCTTTTACATATCATGCCAGGCAGATCTCCCTTTTACACATAATGCCAGGTAGAGCCCCTTTTACACATTACGCCAGGCATAGCCCTCTTTTACACATTATGCCAGGCATAGCCCCCTTTTACACATTACACCAGGCAGATCCCCCTTTCACACATAACACCAGGTAGATCCCCTTTTACACATTATGTCAGGTAGAGTCCACTTGTACACATACTGTCAGGTAGAACCCCCTTTTACACATTATGCCAAGCAGATCCCCTTTTACACATAACACAAGGTAGATCCCCTTTTACACATAATGCCAGGTAGAGTCGCCTTTTACACATAACGCCAGGTAGATTCCCCTTTTACAAAGCCGGAGAGGGGGAGGGGAGTGAGAGAGAGAGAGAGAGAGAGAGAGAGAGAGAGAGAGAAAAGAGAGAGTTATACTTACGTTTGGCTTCAGAACATCAGCATACATCAGCTCCTGCAGTCTCTGTCATCCTTCCCTCCTTCTCGCCCTAACGCTGCTGCTCTTCGCAGCGCACTGTGGGCGGGCTGGGGTGTGCTGGGAGAGATGTCATCTCTCCCAGAAAACACTGGTGAGGGGGGGAGAGATGGGAGAGCCGGGATGGGAGGCGCTGCCTGGCTGTCTATATGAGAACAGGTAGCCGGGCAATGCAGCGCAGCTAACAGCTGTACATGGCGGGCGGGTGGCAGACCCCATAGTGTGGTGGTGGCGTGGCAGAGAAGGTGTTGTTGGTGGTCCTGCACCCACAGTGCATATGTGCTGTGTGCCAGGCACCACTGGCACACCGCTAGTTATGGCCCTGTGTCTTGTTGCTAAATGGGGCCCTAAGTACATTAGGCTAGGATTGAGCTGACAATGCAATGCTTTCTAGTGCACCCAATTTTCTTTAGGTTATTGTCTTAAATTAGATAAATATAAACTGTGACCTTCTCAACTCCGTCCCTGTTGTCTGTGGGACCTATTCAGCATGTATCTCATACCGTCGAATTTCCTACTAGTGCACACATGCAGTGCCTGATCTTGATTGACAGGCAGAGGCATTGGTGGCGTAGTCGGGGTGGCAACGAAGCATAGCGGGCATGTGGCATCGTAAATGGGGGAAGGTTCCGGGCGGCCGCGTGTTGAGGGAAATGGCGGCAGCCCGACTGCCTTTGCAGCCAGACAGCGCAAACAGGAGGACTTCCCTTATTCAGCATGGCGAGTGAGTCGTGATCGCATTGCTGGCCACCATTAGCATGCTGGGTGGCCTTGCCCTGTGCTGGGCGGCACACAGCATGTGATCATTAGCAGTTGTAGTTTTGCAAATTTAGCAAAACTGCAACTGAAGCTGAATAGGATCCTGTGTCATTATTTTATTGTAGTTATAGCTACAATATTTCTAATTATTATTTTTGTTATTATTAAGTTAAATGTAATTCTCGAGAATATCAAAATCAGTGGCTTAATTTTATGCATTAAGGGGGTCATTCCGAGTTGATTGCTAGCTGCCGTTGTTCGCTGCGTAGCGATCAGTGAAAAAAACGGCTAATCTGCACATGCGTATGCTCTACAATGCGCACGCACATCGTACGGGTACAAAGTCCATTGTGGTTTTGCACTGGTTCTAGCGACGATTCCAATCGCACAGCCGGCTGCAAGGAGATTGACAGAAAGTGGGCATTTCTGGGTGTCAACTGACCGTTTTCAGGTAGTGCTTAGAAAAATGCAGGCGTGGCAGAAAAAAACGCAGGCGTGGCTGGGCGTTCGCTGGGCGGGTGTGTGACATCAAAAGCCGTCCCTCCATCATTAGAATCAACGCACACGAAGAGTAAGGGCTACTCTTGTTTTGCACAAAACCATTTTGCAGGCGCTCTGCTGCACAAGCGTTCGCACTTCTGCAAAGCTAAAATACATTCCCCAGTGGGCGGTGACTATGCGTTTGCGCGGCTGCTTAACACTGTGAGCGATTCAAGTCAAGTATTTCTAGTTCTGATAACCAGGGGATACTTTTACATCTATATCTGTGTATTTTACAAGCAGCACTTTTCTATACCATATTAGGCAACTTGTTCTTTAAATATTATAGTCCTGTAATATACTTTTTTTAATTTTATTTTAAAATCTTAGGTTAAATGAGATTATGTCCGTAACACTTTAATGTTCTATGTAATATCCTGCTACAGATTACCCATCCATGCGGACAAATGAGTTGTAAGGTCACAATATCCTCAGTATACGAGAGCAGCTGAAATCCTAGCCGCTATGATTACATTTCGTATTACATCTTTAACCACTGTAAGAGATATTTTCTGAATCATACATCAGCCAATGCCCAGTTTAAATTATATCTAGTACTTATATTAAATGAATGGAGAGATTTAATAAAGTCCACAAAACAATACCAGGCGTAGTTAGTGCGTCCCAGATTAAATGGCAAGAGTTTCATCATATTTGACATTTACATTTTTATCTTCCTTTGGAGAAAAAAAAATTAACTAATATATAAATTACAACCAAAGTGGATTTAAAGGACTATGGCCCTCATTCCGAGTTGTTCGCTCGCTAGCTGCTTTTAGCAGCATTGCACACGCTAAGCCGCCGCCCTCTGGGAGTGTATCTTAGTTTAGCAGAATTGCGAACGAAAGATTAGCAGAATTGCGAATAGAAATTTCTTAGCAGTTTCTGAGTAGCTCCAGACTTACTCAGCCATTGCGATCAGTTCAGTCAGTTTCGTTCCTGGTTTGACGTCACAAACACACCCAGCGTTCGCCCAGACACTCCCCCGTTTCTTCAGACACTCCCGCGTTTTTCCCAGAAACGCCAGCGTTTTTTCGCACACTCCCAGAAAACGTCCAGTTTCCGCCCAGAAACACCAACTTCCTGTCAATCACACTACGATCACCAGAACGATGAAAAATCCTCGTTATGTCGTGAGTAAAATACCTAACTTTTGTGTAAAATAACTAAGCGCATGCACTCTGCGAACATTGCGCATGCGCAGTAAGCGACTAATCGCAATATAGCGAAAATCGGCAACGAGCGAACAACTCGGTATGACCACCTATGTTAAAAAAAGCAATAATTCTACCACTCCAATGTTAACGACAAATAAATATCATACATAAGATATATTTTAATTATTGTTTGATTGCTGCAACGTGATAAGTTGTTTAGAATTAGATCATTGCACATATATTTGTTTATTTTATTTTATATTTAACTTTATTATATGGTATTTTGTGGCCTTAACTTGGTGCTTTGTCTTCCCAAGTTGGATGTCTTCTAGACTATTTCCATGTGTCTTTGCACCAGGAGTTTCTAAATGATATAATTTATTGGCTGTACTATTGATGTCTTTGTGATATATGAGATTTTCATATCAATGCCTTATGACTATAATCCAGAAAAATTCTATGCCCTAGCCATATCATTTAAATATAAGAAAATGACTTTGGTTCATGGTCATAGGAAATGCAGTTTACATTCAGTGGTGTAACTAGAATGTTGTGAGCCCTATAGCAGTTTTATCAAGGTCCCCTCAAGCTTCTAGAGATGTGCCTCCCTCTTCAGTGATTGTTCATTTTATTCCCCACACAGTAGTAGTACCCTACTTGATTTTATGCCACACAGTGCACCCGTTTCATATTATGCAACATTGCAGTTTACACTATGCCAGACAGCACATTACAGTAGCTCATAATATACTACAGTGCCCCCAGCCAGAGCCGGCCCTAATCAATATGATGTCCTAGGCAAGATTTTAGCTGGTGCCACCTAGCACTGCTGCTTGTTCCGCCTCTGACCCTGCACCCCTTTCCCAACACCATCACCCCTCATTCATAGCAGTAAACATTTTGGTGTTCCTACCCCCTATATTTTAAATAGGAATAGTGTGCACATTCGGCGCGCAGCCCAAAAAGGGGCGTGTTCTTTTGGGAAGGGGCATGGCCACACAATAGTACATCCAATTCACACTACGCCACACAGTAGTGCAACTTCAAATTCACATTATATCATGCGATAGTGTCCCTAATTCACGTTACATCACACAGTAGTACCACTTTACCTTATATATGTTACTCCTCACAGTAGTGCCCCTTATTCACATTACACAACACCATATTGCTCTTTATTTTCATTAGACCACACAGTAGTGCCCTTTCTATACATAATTTATACACAGTAGAGCACTTTATACACATAACTACTAGAGATGAGCGCCTGAAATTTTTCAGGTTTTGTGTTTTGGTTTTGGGTTCGGTTCCGCGGCCGTGTTTTGGGTTCGAACGCGTTTTGGCAAAACCTCACCGAATTTTTTTTGTCGGATTCGGGTGTGTTTTGGATTCGGGTGTTTTTTTCAAAAAACACTAAAAAACAGCTTAAATCATAGAATTTGGGGGTCATTTTGATCCCAAAGTATTATTAACCTCAAAAACCATAATTTACACTCATTTTCAGTCTATTCTGAATACCTCACACCTCACAATATTATTTTTAGTCCTAAAATTTGCACCGAGGTCGCTGTGTGAGTAAGATAAGCGACCCTAGTGGCCGACACAAACACCGGGCCCATCTAGGAGTGGCACTGCAGTGTCACGCAGGATGTCCCTTCCAAAAAACCCTCCCCAAACAGCACATGACGCAAAGAAAAAAAGAGGCGCAATGAGGTAGCTGTGTGAGTAAGATTAGCGACCCTAGTGGCCGACACAAACACCGGGCCCATCTAGGAGTGGCACTGCAGTGTCACGCAGGATGGCCCTTCCAAAAAACCCTCCCCAAACAGCACATGACGCAAAGAAAAAAAGAGGCGCAATGAGGTAGCTGTGTGAGTAAGATTAGCGACCCTAGTGGCCGACACAAACACCGGGCCCATCTAGGAGTGGCACTGCAGTGTCACGCAGGATGTCCCTTCCAAAAAACCCTCCCCAAACAGCACATGACGCAAAGAAAAAAAGAGGCGCAATGAGGTAGCTGTGTGAGTAAGATTAGCGACCCTAGTGGCCGACACAAACACCGGGCCCATCTAGGAGTGGCACTGCAGTGTCACGCAGGATGTCCCTTCCAAAAAACCCTCCCCAAACAGCACATGACGCAAAGAAAAAAAGAGGCGCAATGAGGTAGCTGACTGTGTGAGTAAGATTAGCGACCCTAGTGGCCGACACAAACACCGGGCCCATCTAGGAGTGGCACTGCAGTGTCACGCAGGATGTCCCTTCCAAAAAACCCTCCCCAATCAGCACATGATGCAAAGAAAAAGAAAAGAAAAAAGAGGTGCAAGATGGAATTGTCCTTGGGCCCTCCCACCCACCCTTATGTTGTATAAACAAAACAGGACATGCACACTTTAACCAACCCATCATTTCAGTGACAGGGTCTGCCACACGACTGTGACTGATATGACGGGTTGGTTTGGACCCCCCCCAAAAAAGAAGCAATTAATCTCTCCTTGCACAAACTGGCTCTACAGAGGCAAGATGTCCACCTCATCTTCACCCTCCGATATATCACCGTGTACATCCCCCTCCTCACAGATTATCAATTCGTCCCCACTGGAATCCACCATCTCAGCTCCCTGTGTACTTTGTGGAGGCAATTGCTGCTGGTCAATGTCTCCGCGGAGGAATTGATTATAATTCATTTTAATGAACATCATCTTCTCCACATTTTCTGGATGTAACCTCGTACGCCGATTGCTGACAAGGTGAGCGGCGGCACTAAACACTCTTTCGGAGTACACACTTGTGGGAGGGCAACTTAGGTAGAATAAAGCCAGTTTGTGCAAGGGCCTCCAAATTGCCTCTTTTTCCTGCCAGTATAAGTACGGACTGTGTGACGTGCCTACTTGGATGCGGTCACTCATATAATCCTCCACCATTCTATCAATGTTGAGAGAATCATATGCAGTGACAGTAGACGACATGTCCGTAATCGTTGTCAGGTCCTTCAGTCCGGACCAGATGTCAGCATCAGCAGTCGCTCCAGACTGCCCTGCATCACCGCCAGCGGGTGGGCTCGGAATTCTGAGCCTTTTCCTCGCACCCCCAGTTGCGGGAGAATGTGAAGGAGGAGATGTTGACAGGTCGCGTTCCGCTTGACTTGACAATTTTGTCACCAGCAGGTCTTTCAACCCCAGCAGACCTGTGTCTGCCGGAAAGAGAGATCCAAGGTAGGCTTTAAATCTAGGATCGAGCACGGTGACCAAAATGTAGTGCTCTGATTTCAACAGATTGACCACCCGTGAATCCTTGTTAAGCGAATTAAGGGCTGCATCCACAAGTCCCACATGCCTAGCGGAATCGCTCCCTTTTAGCTCCTTCTTCAATGCCTCCAGCTTCTTCTGCAAAAGCCTGATGAGGGGAATGACCTGACTCAGGCTGGCAGTGTCTGAACTGACTTCACGTGTGGCAAGTTCAAAGGGCATCAGAACCTTGCACAACGTTGAAATCATTCTCCACTGCACTTGAGACAGGTGCATTCCACCTACTATATCGTGCTCAATTGTATAGGCTTGAATGGCCTTTTGCTGCTCCTCCAACCTCTGAAGCATATAGAGGGTTGAATTCCACCTCGTTACCACTTCTTGCTTCAGATGATGGCAGGGCAGGTTCAGTAGTTTTTGGTGGTGCTCCAGTCTTCTGTACGTGGTGCCTGTACGCCGAAAGTGTCCCGCAATTTTTCTGGCCACCGACAGCATCTCTTGCACGCCCCTGTCGTTTTTTAAAAAATTCTGCACCACCAAATTCAAGGTATGTGCAAAACATGGGACGTGCTGGAATTTGCCCATATTTAATGCACACACAATATTGCTGGCGTTGTCCGATGCCACAAATCCACAGGAGAGTCCAATTGGGGTAAGCCATTCCGCGATGATCTTCCTCAGTTGCCGTAAGAGGTTTTCAGCTGTGTGCGTATTCTGGAAAGCGGTGATACAAAGCGTAGCCTGCCTAGGAAAGAGTTGGCGTTTGCGAGATGCTGCTACTGGTGCCGCCGCTGCTGTTCTTGCGGCGGGAGTCCATACATCTACCCAGTGGGCTGTCACAGTCATATAGTCCTGACCCTGCCCTGCTCCACTTGTCCACATGTCCGTGGTTAAGTGGACATTGGGTACAACTGCATTTTTTAGGACACTGGTGAGTCTTTTTCTGACGTCCGTGTACATTCTCGGTATCGCCTGCCTAGAGAAGTGGAACCTAGATGGTATTTGGTAACGGGGGCACACTGCCTCAATAAATTGTCTAGTTCCCTGTGAACTAACGGCGGATACCGGACGCACGTCTAACACCAACATAGTTGTCAAGGACTCAGTTATCCGCTTTGCAGTAGGATGACTGCTGTGATATTTCATCTTCCTCGCAAAGGACTGTTGAACAGTCAATTGCTTACTGGAAGTAGTACAAGTGGGCTTACGACTTCCCCTCTGGGATGACCATCGACTCCCAGCAGCAACAACAGCAGCGCCAGCAGCAGTAGGCGTTACACGCAAGGATGCATCGGAGGAATCCCAGGCAGGAGAGGACTCGTCAGAATTGCCAGTGACATGGCCTGCAGGACTATTGGCATTCCTGGGGAAGGAGGAAATTGACACTGAGGGAGTTGGTGGGGTGGTTTGCGTGAGCTTGGTTACAAGAGGAAGGGATTTACTGGTGGACTGCTTCCGCTGTCACCCAAAGTTTTTGAACTTGTCACTGACTTATTATGAATGCGCTGCAGGTGACGTATAAGGGAGGATGTTCCGAGGTGGTTAACGTCCTTACCCCTACTTATTACAGCTTGACAAAGGGAACACACGGCTTGACACCTGTTGTCCGCATTTCTGGTGAAATACCTCCACACCGAAAAGCTGATTTTTTTGGTATTTTCACCTGGCATGTCAACGGCCATATTCCTCCCACGGACAACAGGTGTCTCCCCGGGTGCCTGACTTAAACAAACCACCTCACCATCAGAATCCTCCTGGTCAATTTCCTCCCCAGCGCCAGCAACACCCATATCCTCCTCATCCTGGTGTACTTCAACACTGACATCTTCAATCTGACTATCAGGAACTGGACTGCGGGTGCTCCTTCCAGCACTTGCAGGGGGCGTGCAAATGGTGGAAGGCGCATGCTCTTCACGTCCAGTGTTGGGAAGGTCAGGCATCGCAACCGACACAATTGGACTCTCCTTGTGGATTTGGGATTTCGAAGAATGCACAGTTCTTTGCTGTGCTGCTTTTGCCAGCTTGAGTCTTTTCATTTTTCTAGCGAGAGGCTGAGTGCTTCCATCCTCATGTGAAGCTGAACCACTAGCCATGAACATAGGCCAGGGCCTCAGCCGTTCCTTGCCACTCCGTGTGGTAAATGGCATATTGGCAAGTTTACGCTTCTCCTCCGACAATTTTATTTTAGGTTTTGGAGTCCTTTTTTTACTGATATTTGGTGTTTTGGATTTGACATGCTCTGTACTATGACATTGGGCATCGGCCTTGGCAGACGACGTTGCTGGCATTTCATCGTCTCGGCCATGACTAGTGGCAGCAGCTTCAGCACGAGGTGGAAGTGGATCTTGATCTTTCCCTAATTTTGGAACCTCAACATTTTTGTTCTCCATATTTTAATAGGCACAACTAAAAGGCACCTCAGGTAAACAATGGAGATGGATGGATTGGATACTAGTATACAATTATGGACGGGCTGCCGAGTGCCGACACAGAGGTAGCCACAGCCGTGAACTACCGCACTGTACTGTGTCTGCTGCTAATATATAGACTGGTTGATAAAGAGATAGTATACTCGTAACTAGTATGTATGTATAAAGAAAGAAAAAAAAACCACGGTTAGGTGGTATATACAATTATGGACGGGCTGCCGAGTGCCGACACAGAGGTAGCCACAGCCGTGAACTACCGCACTGTACTGTGTCTGCTGCTAATATATAGACTGGTTGATAAAGAGATAGTATACTCGTAACTAGTATGTATGTATAAAGAAAGAAAAAAAAACCACGGTTAGGTGGTATATACAATTATGGACGGGCTGCCGAGTGCCGACACAGAGGTAGCCACAGCCGTGAACTACCGCACTGTACTGTGTCTGCTGCTAATATAGACTGGTTGATAAAGAGATAGTATACTCGTAACTAGTATGTATGTATAAAGAAAGAAAAAAAAACCACGGTTAGGTGGTATATACAATTATGGACGGGCTGCCGAGTGCCGACACAGAGGTAGCCACAGCCGTGAACTACCGCACTGTACTGTGTCTGCTGCTAATATATAGACTGGTTGATAAAGAGATAGTATACTCGTAACTAGTATGTATGTATAAAGAAAGAAAAAAAAACCACGGTTAGGTGGTATATACAATTATGGACGGGCTGCCGAGTGCCGACACAGAGGTAGCCACAGCCATGAACTACCGCACTGTACTGTGTCTGCTGCTAATATATAGACTGGTTGATAAAGAGATAGTATACTCGTAACTAGTATGTATGTATAAAGAAAGAAAAAAAAAAACCACGGTTAGGTGGTATATACAATTATGGACGGGCTGCCGAGTGCCGACACAGAGGTAGCCACAGCCGTGAACTACCGCACTGTACTGTGTCTGCTGCTAATATATAGACTGGTTGATAAAGAGATAGTATACTCGTAACTAGTATGTATGTATAAAGAAAGAAAAAAAAACCACGGTTAGGTGGTATATACAATTATGGACGGGCTGCCGAGTGCCGACACAGAGGTAGCCACAGCCGTGAACTACCGCACTGTACTGTGTCTGCTGCTAATATATAGACTGGTTGATAAAGAGATAGTATACTCGTAACTAGTATGTATGTATAAAGAAAGAAAAAAAAACCACGGTTAGGTGGTATATACAATTATGGACGGGCTGCCGAGTGCCGACACAGAGGTAGCCACAGCCGTGAACTACCGCACTGTACTGTGTCTGCTGCTAATATATAGACTGGTTGATAAAGAGATAGTATACTCGTAACTAGTATGTATGTATAAAGAAAGAAAAAAAAACCACGGTTAGGTGGTATATACAATTATGGACGGGCTGCCGAGTGCCGACACAGAGGTAGCCACAGCCGTGAACTACCGCACTGTACTGTGTCTGCTGCTAATATATAGACTGGTTGATAAAGAGATAGTATACTCGTAACTAGTATGTATGTATAAAGAAAGAAAAAAAAACCACGGTTAGGTGGTATATACAATTATGGACGGGCTGCCGAGTGCCGACACAGAGGTAGCCACAGCCGTGAACTACCGCACTGTACTGTGTCTGCTGCTAATATATAGACTGGTTGATAAAGAGATAGTATACTCGTAACTAGTATGTATGTATAAAGAAAGAAAAAAAAAACACGGTTAGGTGGTATATACAATTATGGACGGGCTGCCGAGTGCCGACACAGAGGTAGCCACAGCCGTGAACTACCGCACTGTACTGTGTCTGCTGCTAATATATAGACTGGTTGATAAAGAGATAGTATACTCGTAACTAGTATGTATGTATAAAGAAAGAAAAAAAAACCACGGTTAGGTGGTATATACAATTATGGACGGGCTGCCGAGTGCCGACACAGAGGTAGCCACAGCCGTGAACTACCGCACTGTACTGTGTCTGCTGCTAATATAGACTGGTTGATAAAGAGATAGTATACTACTAATATTATATATACTGGTGGTCAGGTCACTGGTCACTAGTCACACTGGCAGTGGCACTCCTGCAGCAAAAGTGTGCACTGTTTAATTTTAATATAATATTATGTACTCCTGGCTCCTGCTATAACCTATAACTGGCACTGCAGTAGTGCTCCCCAGTCTCCCCCACAATTATAAGCTGTGTGAGCTGAGCAGTCAGACAGATATATAATATATATAGATGATGCAGCACACTGGCCTGAGCCTGAGCAGTGCACACAGATATGGTATGTGACTGACTGAGTCACTGTGTGTATCGCTTTTTTCAGGCAGAGAACGGATATATTAAATAAACTGCACTGTGTGTCTGGTGGTCACTCACTATATAATATATTATGTACTCCTGGCTCCTGCTATAACCTATAACTGGCACTGCAGTAGTGCTCCCCAGTCTCCCCCACAATTATAAGCTGTGTGAGCTGAGCAGTCAGACAGATATATATAATATTATATATAGATAATAGATGATGCAGCACACTGGCCTGAGCCTGAGCAGTGCACACAGATATGGTATGTGACTGAGTCACTGTGTGCTGTGTATCGCTTTTTTCAGGCAGAGAACGGATTATAAATAAAACTGGTGGTCACTGGTCACTATCAGCAAAACTCTGCACTGTACTGAGTACTCCTAATGCTCCCCAAAATTAGTAAATCAAGTGTCTCTCTAATCTATTCTAAACGGAGAGGACGCCAGCCACGTCCTCTCCCTATCAATCTCAATGCACGTGTGAAAATGGCGGCGACGCGCGGCTCCTTATATAGAATCCGAGTCTCGCGATAGAATCCGAGCCTCGCGAGAATCCGACAGCGTCATGATGACGTTCGGGCGCGCTCGGGTTAACCGAGCAAGGCGGGAAGATCCGAGTCGCTCGGACCCGTGAAAAAAAACATGAAGTTCTGGCGGGTTCGGATTCAGAGAAACCGAACCCGCTCATCTCTAATAACTACACACATTAGTAATGCATTTATACACATACCACACAATAATGCCCCATGCATTATTAATGTGCTTATAAACATAATGCACCTTACACATTCTGCCAACCTTTATTAATGCCCTTATACACATAATGATACACATAATGCACCTTACACATATGTCCCACATTATTAATGCATTTATACACATGACACACATAATGCCCCTTACACATATGCCGAACACTGTTGCACAATGAACCTACCCACACACAGCACTCACATGGCCGCTAACACTGTGACCTCTGCCTCTGCTTGGATACAGATGTGTCCTCATACATCTTCCCTCAATATGCCATGCAGTTCCCGTCCAGCTATGCTAATGTCGGGTACCTTTTTTTGCAGAAAATGTGTCTGCACATTTTCGTTGCTATGTGACTAGGATGCACACGCAGCTTCTGCTGATTAATTATCATTGTGTAACTGTGACTGTGACTGTATCTGCATATGAAATGCTACGTTACAGTGATTTCCAGGAATACACTGTAACATAGCATTTTGTATGCAGATACAGCCGCAGTCACACACAGATAGGCATCTCGCATATCATTTTAATCAGCAGAATCTGCTTGTGCCCCTAGGCATTCCAAATGTCCTAGCCATTTGCCTAGTTTGCATATGCCTAGGACCGGCTCTGAACCCAGCTCACATTATACTAAGTTATAGTGCCCCCAGTTCACATTGTGCCAAGTTGTAGTGCCTCCAGTTTAAACTGGGCATGATTCAGATGTGGTCAGATTTGCTATTGCTGCTGCTTACATGGAAGCAGCAGTAATAGCACTAATATGATAATTCAGCAGCGGGCATCATGCCTCCTGCACGCATTACTGATCCAAGCTGCGTCCTAGGACAAGGCATCAGATCAACTGAGACACCATCAGCCTGCTGCGTGACCCATGGGGTTGCAAAAACCATCCACCGCAGGTTCAAGCAACAGGCCAAAAATCTCCATCCTCTGACGGAGATCCTGGCCTCGTCCCCTCTCCGCAACGGCGGTGACGTGCCTCTGTTTTGAGAAATGGAGGCCATCGCCACCCCCAAATGACATCAGACTGTTAATCACTGACATGATGCCATATTGCGTCCATCGTTGCAGACCTGTGCTGCAAATGTGCAGTACAAATCCAGCCTATGCGCAAAATACCGAACATCGGTACTTGCGGCATGTGCCATGCTAGCGCCAGGACCTGAATCAGGCCACAGTGCCCAAGGTTCACATTGTCTTCTCTCAGTAGAACCTACTATAATAGGCAAACCACAGTGAGGAGAAGATCTGGTAGATAGAGACGGAGTCTGGTGTAGTGTATTCAGTATACTATCTGATTTGAATACAGTGTCTCCTGTTCTTACTGCACTGTGCAGCTCTGATGACACTGTAAGCTGGGAGCTTTATGGTCCCCCTACGTTCTAAGACGCTTCCAGGTCTTAGAACGATATCACCCCTGTACCCACTATATTTACCATTGCGAGGGATATTTCTAAACTATATCAATATCTGTATATAAATATCATAAAAGGAGAGTTATGGAAGACTTACCATTGTTCACTCTCTTTTTGTGAGGTACATTGGGTTCCACAGAGAAACATTGGGGTGTAGAGTTGATCTTGATCCAGAGGCACCAACAGGCTAAAGCTTTAGGCTGTCCCAGGATGCATTGGGGACTCCTCTATAACCCCGCCTCCAGGCACTGAGAGCTCAGTTTCGTTAACCAGTCCAATGCAGGAGCAGGTAAGAGAGAAGGCAGATGTTAATCACATAGAACCACATTCTCATGACAGGAGAAGGTACCTGCGGCTAATGCCATACAAAACCATAGAAGCTAGGTGCATCATGGTGGGCGCCATGTGGAACCCAATGTACCTCGCAGTAAGAGAGTTAACAATGGTAAGTCTACCATAACTTTCCTTTTCTGCAGCAGGTTACATTGGTTTCCACAGAGAAACATTGGGGATGTCCTAAAGCAGTTCCTCAAGGAAGCACCTTAGCAGGTATGAGAACCCGGCGTCCAAAGAAAGCATCCTGGGAGGCGGAAGTATCAAAGGCATAGAACCTAATAACAAAGGTAAAAATAAATACTTACACCAGCTGTGATTCCAATAAATGAAAGGACGATTAAAACAGTTAGTTAAAAAATTAAAAAAGACAATTTATTATACATGCAATAAATTAAAAAGATGTCACTTCTCTTCAATGAGATTAAAAAGACCACTTATATCTCACTCAATGGCAAATAATCTACAGCTTCTGGCAAGGGCTCATTTCTCAATAAAGCAATGGTTCATTGGTAGTGATGGTATTACCCGGTCTTTCGGGTGTAGTCCCCAAGGTATCTCACGTTCAAATAGAGATCCAAATGGCAGCCGGGGAGTGATCCGGGTCCAAATGGAGTTTTGCTCAGAGAGTCCAAAAGAGGCAGTGAGTCCAACTAATGCCAGAGGGGGACAGTAGTGGATGCAGTGTTTGTGGTCGGTAGTGATGAGCTCAACGCATTTTGCTGGTCTTAGTGGCTGCCAGCTTACTCAGGATCATACGGACTCACTGCCTCTTTTGGACTTTCTGAGCGAAACTCCATTTGGACCTGGATCACTCCCCTGATCTGCAAAGGGGAATCCTCCTCAGTAACACCAGATTCAGTGTCTGACAGGACTGTATTCTGAGTATGGAGTTTCGATCAGAGAGTCCAAAAGAGGCAGTGAGTCCATATGATCCCGAGGAAGCTGGCAGCCACTAAGACCAGCGAAACGTGTTGAGCTCATCACTACCGACCACAAACACTGCATCCACTCCTGTCCGCCTCTGGCATTAGTTGGACTCACTGCCTCTTTTGAACTCTCTGAGCGAAACTCCATTTGGACCCGGATCACTCCCGCGATCTGCAAGGGGGAATCCTCCTCAGTAACACCAGATTCAGTGTCTGACAGGACTGTATTCTCCCCCTCCTCTTCAGTTGAAACATCATAAAGGTACGTGGATTGTGAGGAGGAAATGCCCGCTTAGATGACCCAGAGACACAGGAGTGACCTGGAGTAGATTTTTGTCTAACCAAAGACTGGTTTATTTGCTGCAGTTGGTTAGATACATTATCCGCCCAAGGCGGGTTAACCATAGGTACAATTTGTGGTGGTAGTGGCATAGGGGGTCCCATAGGGGGCATAAGGCATTCCACCAGAGTACCCAGTAGGTTTGTGAACGCAGCCCAGGGTGGCTCCTGATTGGTCACAGTAGCTGCAGACTGACTAGGAGGTGTATGACAATTAGTACACAGACCATTATACAAGACTTCCCCCTAAGGTAAATCCTTGGAGCATGCTCTGCATGTTGCAGGAGCGTCCGCAGATCTGCTGCCCTTTTTGTTAGACATTATATTATAAATGCAAACAACAGAGCATCTTAGTACGATAAAGCCAGACAGAGTACAATACCTGCAAATAAATCTGGTATTATGTGACTGAATACACAGTAAACAATACCTGTGAATAAATCCGGTATTAGGTGACTGAGTACACAGTAGAATATACGTATTGAATAAATACTGTGTAACACTATATATGAGACCCAGACGCACCTAGTCCCTTATGGTACAGAATATAGGTGGTCACTATGGTGATGATGTTGGTGAGGGGACACTTCCTGGTGAAGAACTGCATTCTGATGTCACTGGAAAGGCGTTTCCGGGAACAGGCGTGTGACCCGCACTCCGGACGCTGATGTGCACTTATGGTGAAGGTATTTAAGGTAAGACATTTAATGCATTTGTTATACCTTATGAAAATGGCATATTAAAGTCATTGAAACGTTGTATACTTCATGCCCACGTTGAGCTTTTATTCTCCAAGCCGCCAGGAGTGCCGCACCTCTGGAACATTTATGCACATTTCTGTGGAGGGACCCGGTGAAGGTGATTATTGTATTGGGAGAGCCGGGCATACTGGACTATAAATATATATATATATATATATATATATATTAAACACAGCGCAGTCCTAGGCCAGAGGTATATATCAGAATACTCGTATAATATATTCTGTAATAGGTACACTCTTTCTTAACTAACGCTGTCTGTATACATGTAGAATACTCAAGTGTTTGTAAAGTCACAGCGCTGTATACAGGCGGCTTTACAAGGGAGACCTTGCCCTGCAGTCCCAGAGAACAGCCGCAGCTATGCTCATTAGATGGTGCCCAGCATCTCAGTCAGGGAGTGAGGGAGAGTGTAAGACAGCTCCAGGGTGGGAAATCTGTAAGGAGATAGCGCCCCGGGCCGGGGAAGGGGCTACAGGTCAAGCGCTGACTACCCTATGCTGGACTTTCACCCAGAGTACTGTGAGCCTTATTAAATGGGGTGTTAGTACACCTGACCTGTACTCAGACGCCCCGGTGGTCTAGTGGGGTCCCTGCCCAGTGACAGTGTCCACGCTAGCGCCGCGACCCATCTCCCTAGTTCGCGGATGGAACGTAATTTAATGGCGGGTCCTGCCTGAGGGACCCTCTTACCTCCTACCCGTAGCAGCCATGCAAACCAGGAGAGCAGTATGCGACTGTGTGCCTAATCCAGGACGTCTCCGCCACAAGTACCCGGGAACTGAGCCGCGGCAGTATGCGACGCAGCTTGGGAGGTGATGGAGCTGCAGCACTGAAGTGTTACACTGACATACAGCGCTGACAGCCCAGTTTTGAAGACATTTTCTGTCAGAAAAAGCTTTTTCAGGGCTGCCCAGTGCAGCCCTCCTTTTTTCAGTGACCTGCTGCTGCAGGCACCAACTCAAAAACTGAGCTCTCAGTGCCTGGAGGCGGGGTTATAGAGGAGGCCACTATGCATCCTGGGACAGCCTAAAGCTTTAGACTGTTGGTGCCTCTGCATCAAGATCCACTCTACACCCCAATGACTCTCTGTGGAAACCAATGTAACCTGCTGCAGAAACAATTATTTCAAGGAAACACATCAAAAGCTAAAAGTTAAAGCAAAATATAATTAATGCTGCAATATTTTTCAATAGCAACAGAAAGCAAAGTAAAATTACCTGAATGACCTGAATGACAAAAATTTACTTATGTGCCACTAGCAGATGGGGTAAAGCTTAATATGGTTTTTGCCTATAGGTCCACCAACCAAGTTCCCCTCTCATCACCAAATCTCCATCTCTGCTGATAACATCTCACGGTTTTACTCTTCACTTTACCCTAGCCTTCTATCCTGCATCAAGTTCTTCTCTCAAACCTCCAGCAATATATCCAGAATCAGGCCTTAATCACCCTTGAAGCTCCTAAAATTCTTCTACTCCATCTAATTATCTTATTATTATCATCACTATCTTATTATTATTTCTTCTCTAGATTAAGGTAATAAACTTCTCTCTAGCCTACCAAACTCCTATGTTGCCCATCTTCAACCTGTCCTTGACTCTGCTGACCACCTTAGCTTTCTGTTTCATAAATCTGCCTCTACTACCCCCTCTTCCAGTCACCCCATTATGCCTCTCCCGTTCATAATCAATTTCAAACTTCTCCCTCTAAATGGTAGATGTATCAAACCTTTGAGAGAGATAAACTTATGTTTTATAGACTGTGTTTGGTATATGATGGCTTCTCCCCTTTCTCTCTCTCGAAAGTTTTACACATCTCGGGAAGATGTATCAAACTTTCTAAGGAGAACAAGTGGAGGTGTTGCCCATAGTACATAATCAGATTTAAGCTATTATTTATCTGATATCTTCAATGAAACGATAGAATCTGATTGTTTTCTATGGGCAAACTTCTTTATCTGTACTCTTTAGAAGGTTTGGCTTTACTGTAGTGATGTGCACCGGACATTTTTCGGGTTTTTTGTTTTGGTTTTGGATTCGGTTTCCGCGGCCGTGTTTTGGATTCGGACGCATTTTGGCAAAACCTCCCTGAAAATTTTTTGTCGGATTCGGGTGTGTTTTGGATTCGGGTGTTTTTTTTACAAAAAACCCTCAAAAACAGCTTAAATCATAGAATTTGGGGGTCATTTTGATCCCATAGTATTATTATTAACCTCAATAACCATAATTTCCACTCATTTCCAGTCTATTCTGAACACCTCACAATATTATTTTTAGCCCTAAAATTTGCACCGAGGTCGCTGGATGGCTAAGCTAAGCGACCCAAGTGGCCGATACAAACATCTGGCCCATCTAGGAGTGGTACTGCAGTGTCAGACAGGATGGCAGATTTAAAAAATAGTCCCCAAACAGCACATGATGCAAAGAAAAAAAGAGGTGCACCAAGGTCGCTGGATGGCTAAGCTAAGCAACACAAGTGGCCGACACAAACACCTGGCCCATCTAGGAGTGGCACTGCAGTGTCAGACAGGATGGCACTTCAAAAATAGTCCCCAAACAGCACATGATGCAAAGAAAAATGAAAGAAAAAAGAGGTGCAAGATGGAATTGTCCTTGGGTCCTCCCACCCACCCTTATGTTGTATAAACAGGACATGCACACTTTAACAAACCCATCATTTCAGCCACAGGGTCTGCCACACGACTGTGACTGAAATGACTAGTTGGTTTGGGCCCCCACCAAAAAAGAAGCAATCAATCTCTCCTTGCACAAACTGGCTCTACAGAGGCAAGATGTCCACCTCCTCCTCATCCTCCGATTCCTCACCCCTTTCATCCCCCTCCTCACAGATTATTAATTCGTCCCCACTGGAATCCACCATCTCAGGTCCCTGTGTACTTTCTGGAGGCAATTGCTGGTGAATGTCTCCACGGAGGAATTGATTATAATTCATTTTGATGAACATCATCTTCTCCACATTTTCTGGAAGTAACCTCGTACGCCGATTGCTGACAAGGTGAGCGGCTGCACTAAACACTCTTTCGGAGTACACACTGGAGGGTGGGCAACTTAGGTAAAATAAAGCCAGTTTCTGCAAGGGCCTCCAAATTGCCTCTTTTTCCTACCAGTATACGTACGGACTGTCTGACGTGCCTACTTGGATGCGGTCACTCATATAATCCTCCACCATTCTTTCAATGGTGACAGATTCATATGAAGTGACAGTAGACGACATGTCAGTAATTGTTGGCAGGTCCTTCAGTCCGGACCAGATGTCAGCACTCGCTCCAGACTGCCCTGCATCACCGCCAGCGGGTGGGCTCGGAATTCGTAGCCTTTTCCTCGCAGCCCCAGTTGCGGGAGAATATGAAGGAGGAGCTGTTGACGGGTCACGTTCCGCTTGACTTGACAATTTTCTCACCAGCAGGTCTTTGAACCTCTGCAGACTTGTGTCTGCCGGAAAGAGAGATACAAAGTAGGTTTTAAATCTAGGATCGAGCACGGTGGCCAAAATGTAGTGCTCTGATTTCAACAGATTGACCACCCGTGAATCCTGGTTAAGCGAATTAAGGGCTCCATCCACAAGTCCCACATGCCTAGCGGAATCGCTCTGTTTTAGCTCCTCCTTTAATCTCTCCAGCTTCTTCTGCAAAACCTGATGAGGGGAATGACCTGACTCAGGCAGGCAGTTTCTGAACCGACTACACGTGTGGCAAGTTCAAAGGGTTGCAGAACCTTGCACAACGTTGAAATCATTCTCGACTGCGCTTGATTCAGGTGCATTCCCCCTCCTTTGCCTATATTGTAGGTAGCTGTATAGGCTTGAATGGCCTTTTGCTGCTCCTCCATCCTCTGAAGCATATAGAGGGTTTAATTCCACCTCGTTACCACCTCTTGCTTCAGATGATGGCAGGGCAGGTTCAGGAGTGTTTGCTGGTGCTCCAGTCTTCGGCACGCGGTGGCTGAATGCCGAAAGTGGCCCGCAATTCTTCGGGCCACCGACAGCATCTCTTGCACGCCCCTGTCGTTTTTTAAATAATTCTGCATTACCAAATTCAATGTATGTGCAAAACATGGGACGTTCTGGAATTTGCCCAGATGTAATGCACGCACAATATTGGTGGCGTTGTCCGATGTCACAAATCCCCAGGAAAGTCCAATTGGGGTAAGCCATTCTGCGATGATGTTCCTCAGTTTCCGTAAGAGGTTGTCAGCTGTGTGCCTCTTATGGAAAGCGGTGATACAAAGCGTAGCCTGCCTAGGAACGAGTTGGCGTTTGCGAGATGCTGCTACTGGTGCCGCCGCTGCTGTTCTTGCTGCGGGAGGCAATACATCTACCCAGTGGGCTGTCACAGTCATATAGTCCTGAGTCTGCCCTGCTCCACTTGTCCACATGTCCGTGGTTAAGTGGACATTGGGTACAACTGCATTTTTTAGGACACTGGTGACTCTTTTTCTGAGGTCTGTGTACATTTTCGGTATCGCCTGCCTAGAGAAATGGAACCTAGATGGTATTTGGTACCGGGGACACACTACCTCAAGAAATTCTCTAGTTCCCTGTGAATTAACGGTGGATACCGGAAACACGTTTTTCACCACCCAGGCTGCCAAGGCCTGAGTTATCCGCTTTGCAGCAGGATGACTGCTGTGAAATTTCATCTTCCTCGCAAAGGACTGTTGGACAGTCATTGCTTACTGGAAATAGTACAAGTGGTCTTCCGACTTCCCCTCTGGGATGACGATCGACTCCCAGCAGCAACAACAGCAGCGCCAGCAGCAGTAGGCGTTACACTCAAGGATGCATCGGAGGAATCCCAGGCAGGAGAGTACTCGTCACACTTGACAGTGACATAACCTGCAGGACTATTCGCTTTCCTGTGTAAGGAGGAAATTGACACTGAGGGAGTTGGTGGTGTGGTTTGCAGGAGCTTGGTTACAAGAGGAAGGGATTTAGTTGGCAGTGGACTGCTTCCGCTGTCACCCAAAGTTTTTGAACTTGTCAATAACTTCTGATGAATGCGGTCCAGGTGACGTATAAGGGAGGATGTTCCTAGGTGGTTAACGTCCTTACCCCTACTTATTACTGCTTGACAAAGGCAAAACACGGCTTGACACCAGTTGTCCGCATTTCTGTTGAAATAATTCCACACCGAAGAGGTTATTTTTTTTGTAATTTGACCAGGCATGTCAATGGCCATATTCGTCCCACGGACAACAGGTGTCTCCCCGGGTGCCTGACTTAAACAAACCACCTCACCATCAGAATTCTCCTTGTCAATTTCCTCCCCAGTGCCAGCAACACCCATATCCTCATCCTGGTGTACTTCAACAGTGACATCTTCAATTTGACTATCAGGAACTAGACTGCGGGTGCTCCTTCCTGCAGGGGGCGTGCAAATGGTGGAAGGCGCCACCTCTTCCCGTCCAGTGTTGGGAAGGTCAGGCATTGCAACCAACACAATTGGACTCTCCTTGGGGATTTGTGATTTAGAAGAACGCACAGTTCTTTGCTGTGCTTTTGCCAGCTTAAGTCTTTTCATTTTTCTAGCAAGAGGATGACTGCTTCCATCCTCATGTAAAGCTGAACCACTAGCCATGAACATAGGACAGGGCCTCAGCCATTCCTTGCCACTCCGTGTCGTAAATGGCATATTGGCAACTTTACGCTTCTCATCAGACGCTTTTAATTTTGATTTTTGGGTCATTTTACTGAACTTTTGTTTTTTGGATTTTACATTCTCTCTACTATGACATTGGGCATCGGCCTTGGCAGACGACGTTGATGGCATTTCATCGTCTCGGCCATGACTAGTGGCAGCAGCTTCAGCACGAGGTGGAAGTGGATCTTGATCTTTCCCTATTTTACCCTCCACATTTTTGTTCTCCATTTTTTAATGTGTGGAATTATTAATGCACCACAGGTATGGATGGATAGTATACTTGACGACACAGAGGTAGGTAGAGCAGTGGCCTACTGTACCGTACTGCTATATATTATGAACTGGTGGTCTGCAAACTGTGCAAAACTGAAATGCACCACAGGTATGGATGGATAGTATACTTGATGACACAGAGGTAGGTAGAGCAGTGGCCTTCTGTACCGTACTGCTATATATTATATACTGGTGGTCAGCAAACTGTGCAAAACTGAAATGCACCACAGGTATGGATGGATAGTATACTTGACGACACAGAGGTAGGTAGAGCAGTGGCCTACTGTACCGTACTGCTATATATTATATACTGGTGGTCAGCAAAATTATGCACTGTACTCCTACTATATATACTACAATGCAGCACAGATATGGAGCGTTTTTCAGGCAGAGAACGTATATTACTGGTGTTCACTGGTCACTGGTCAGCAAAACTCTGCACTGTACTCCTCCTATAAAATACTGCTGGTCCCCAGTCCCCACAATAAAACAGTGTGAGCACAGATATTTGCAGCACACTGAGTACAGATATGGAGCGTTTTTCAGGCAGAGAACGTATAATACTGGTGGTCACTGGTCACTGGTCAGCAAAACTCTGCACTGTACTCCTCCTATATAATACTGGTGGTACCCAGTCCCCACAATAAAGCAGTGTGAGCACAGATATTTGCAGCGCACTGAGCACAGATATGGATCGTTTTTCAGGCAGAGAACGTAGATATTTGCAGCACACTGAGCACAGATATTTGCAGAACACTGAGCACAGATATTTGCAGCACACTGAGCACAGATATTTGCAGCCCCCTGAACATAGAAACTGAGAGGACGCCAGCCACGTCCTCTCACTATCATTTCCAATGCACAAGTGAAAAATGGCGCGGCTCCTTATATAGATACGAATCTCGCGAGAATCCGACAGCGGGATGATGACGTTCGGTAAACCGAGCAAGGCGGGAGGATCCGAGTTGCTCGGACCAGTGCAAAAAAAGGTGAAGATCGGGCGGGTTCGGATTCCGAGGAACCGAACCCGCTCATCACTACTTTACTGTTAAGTGTGACATAGTGGGAGACAGAAGTCTTCCACTAAGCTCCAGTGATGTCCCAACATCCTTCACCGCTACCTGGCAGATACATACACTCACCAGCTGGTAATTTGTATGACACCTCGCTCCGCTCAAGCTCCGCTCCATCTATCAGTGTGTATAACAGTGAGTACAGCTGTACCTACTTTATCTATAATAAAAACACTCCACTGGTTAAGTAACTGGGCTGTAAGTAGCTGTAAGACATCTGCTAGTGTGTACAGGAACTATGCTACATCATCAAGCCTGTACACACAAATACTCTTGCCCTCTTTATTCTGCTAATGACTGCTGCCTTATCCTTTCCCAGATCACCTCTCCCTACTCACATTCAGGATATTTCTTGGCTTGCCCCTCTACATTTAATTTACCTTTTTTCCAGGCTCCCATCCTTCTAGTGAGCAAACTCATTCTTTCACACTAACCATAACCACCATTCCCTCCTACTAACTCTCCAATCTCTGCCCTACTCTGTTCCACTACTCTGTCCTCCTTCGCCATATCCTCTTTAAACTGTAAGCTCTTGTGGCCTTCTCCTCATTTTTTTTTATGGGTGGTCTTCAGTTTGCCGGCTGTCGGGATCCCGGCACACAGTATTCCGGCACCGGCATACCGACACCTTTTCTCCCTCTTGGAGGTCCACGACCCCCCTGGAGGGAGAATAGATAGCATGGTGCGCATCACCATGCCCGCAGCGTGGCGAGAGCAGTGAGCCCGCAAGGGGCTCATTTGCGCTCGCCCAGCTGTCGGTATGCATGCGGTCGGGATTCCGACGCCGGTATGCTGGTCGCCGGGAGCCCTGCCGCCGGCATGCCCTACTACACCCGTCTTTTATATATAATTACAGCTGTCATTAAATACAGTAATATGTATTTTTGCCTGCCTCCCAACATTCCATTAGGGACAACATGCTCTATCCTAGAACTTCCCTCTTAATGTATGATTGCTATCACCTGTGTTGAGCTAGTTAATTTATAAGAAAGGTGTTTCACCACAGATGCAGTCTTAAATTTAGAGGAAAGTCCAATAGCAGAGCATTTTGGGCCTAATTCAGGGTTGATCACAAAAACAAAATCTTTCTCTAATGGGCAAAACCATGTGCACTGCAGGTGGGGCAGATGTAACATGTGCAGAGAGAGTTAGATTTGGGTGGGGTGTGTTCAAACTGAAATCTAAATTGCAGTGTAAAAATAAAGCAACCAGTATTGACCATGCATAGAAACAATATAACCCACCCAAATATCACTCTCTCTGCACATGTTACATCTGCCCCACCTGCAGTGCACATGGTTATGCCCATTATAGAAAGATTTTGCTTTTGCGATCAACCATGAATTAGGCTCTTTGTCGTCTTCTGTGTTCTACGGGACCCTTGTGGAGAGATAAAAATAAAAGCTAATACGGTAGCATACCTCCCAACATGACCCTCTCCAGGAGGAACACAATGCTCTGCTTCTGGACTTTTTCTCTTAATTTATGATTGCCGGCACCTGTGCTGAACAGGTTAATGAATAAGAAAGGTGTTTTAGCGGGTGGTCTTCTGTATGCCGGCGGTCGGGCTCCCGGCGCTCAGTATACCGGCGCCGGGAGCCCGACAGCCGGCATACCGACACTTATTTTCCCTCGTGGGGGTCCACGACCCCCATAGAGGGAGAATAAAATAGTGTGGCGCGCGTAGCGTGGCGATCGCAGCGAGCCCGCAAGGGGCTCATTTGCACTCGCCACGCTGTCGGTAAGCCGGCGGTCGGGCTCCCGGCGCCGGTATGCTGGTCGCCGGGAGCCCGACCGCCGGCCAGCCGTAGTGAACCCGTTTTAGCACAGGTGACGGCAATCATAAATTAAGAGGTAAGTCCAGGAGCAGAGCATTCTGTCCCTCCTGGAGACGGTCATGTTGGGAGGTATGCGGTAGTAATATTAAAAACATACCTCCCAACATGACCCTCTCCAGAAGGGACAGAATACTCTGCTTCTGGACTTCCCGTCTAATTTATGATTGCTATCACCTGTGCTGAAACACCTTTCTTATCCATTAACCTGTTTAAAACAGGTGCCAGCAATCATAAATTAAGAGAAAAGTCCAGAAGCAGAGCATTGTGTCCCTCCTGGAGAGGGTCATGTTGGGAGGTATGGTAAAATAATGAAATAATATTAATAATAATAATAATAATAATAATTAATAGATAAATATTTATAATTTTAAATATAGAATGACTTAAAGTGTAATTGAAAATCAATGCTGGACAGGAGCAGACATTTCATTTCTTCATTTGCACATGAGATTGTAGTTTCTTTTCCAGTTTGTGTTACGATTCCTTTAACATTACTTAATCAGTAGATGCATGTATGCGTGCACACCTACAATAAATCCTAATTAACTGGATTGTCTAGGAATGTTCTTTTTCCATGAGCTCAGAATATGACATGTTTTCCGTATGCTTCGCTTTCAGAAAATATTTCTTAATTATAGCATGAGGAATGTTTTCATTTTTCTCTAATTGTTATGTTTTTCTATCTTAGCAAACTTAGCGCACACTAACAGTACTATAGATTCTCATTTACAATTCTAATAATACTCTGTTCTTTAATTCCTTGCATCACATTATAGCTACTAAAGAAATTCTATATTTTTCACATGATGATTTGTATTTTTTCAAACCAAGTAATAGAAAATTAGAATTAAGTATACAGAAGCGCAGTGACATCATCCATGCACAATAGCGTTTATTGTGCATCACAATGACATCATCCATGCAAAGTAGAAGTTATTGTGCATCGCAATTACATCATCCATGCACAGTAGCAGTTCTTGTGCATTACAATGACATCATCCAATCACACATTGGCGTTTCTATAATGGGTGCAGTGTGTGCGGTGCACACTGCACCCATTTCTCCCATACTTACCTTTGCGGAGTCCATCGCTGACCGTGTGTGGGCCCCCTCCTCTCCCGTAGCTGTCACGCCGCTACTAGTGCACTGACCCCTAGAGACTCTGGCACAGTGCCAGAGTCTACAGCGCATGCGCAGGACTCCGGAAAAATGGCGCGGCAGCCATTTTTCGGAGTCCTGTGCATGCGTTGTAGACTCTGGCACTGTGCCAGAGTCTATAGTGCTGAGAGCACTAGCAGCGGCGTGACGGCTACGGGAGAGGAGGGGGCCACACACGGATTCTGCACACGGGTCCCCTCCTCTCTAGAGATGCCCCTGCTATCACAGTAGTGGTTATTGGTGGTAATTCAGAGTTGATAGCAGCAGCAAATTTGTTAGCAGTTGGGCAAAACCGTGTGCACTGCGTGGGGGGGGGGCAGATGTAACACGTGCAGAGAGAGTTAGATTTGGGTGGGGTGTGTTCATACTGAAATCTAAATTGCAGTGTAAAAATAAAGCAGCCAGTATTTACCCTACACAGAAACAAAATAACCCACCGAATCTAACTCTCTCTGCACATGTTATATCTGCCTCCCCTGCAGTGCACATGGTTTTGCCCAAATGCTAACAAATTTTCTGCTGTGATCAACTCTGAATTACCCCCATTGTGCAGCGCAATTACATCATCTATACACAGTATCGGTTATTGTGCACTGCAATGACATCATCCACACACAGTAGCAGTTATTGTGCATCGCAATGACATCATCCACAAATAGTAGCGGTTTTTGTGCATCACAATGACATCTTCCACAAATAGTAGCAGTTATTGTGCATCGCAATGACATCTTCCGGGATCAGTACCTGTTATTGTGCACTGCAATGACATCATCCATGCACAGTAGCAGTTATTGTGCATCACAATGACATCTTCCACAAATAGTAGCAGTTATTGTGCATCGCAATGACATCATCCACACACAGTAGCAGTTATTGTGCACTGCAATGACATCATCCATGCACAGTAGCAGTTATTGTGCATCACAATGACATCTTCCACAAATAGTAGCAGTTATTGTGCATCGCAATGACATCATCCACACACAGTAGCAGTTATTGTGCACTGCAATGACATCATCCATGCACAGTAGCAGTTATTGTGCATTACAATGACATCATCCACAAATAGTAGCGGTTTTTGTGCATCACAATGACATCTTCCGGGATCAGTACCTGTTATTGTGCACTGCAATGACATCATCCATGCACAGTAGCAGTTATTGTGCATTACAATGACATCATCCACAAATAGTAGCGGTTTTTGTGCATCACAATGACATCTTCCGGGATCAGTACCTGTTATTGTGCACTGCAATGACATCATCCATGCACAGTAGCAATTATTGGGCATAATTCAGATCTGATCGTAGATGTGCTAAATTTACATGCGGGGGGACGCCCAGCACAGGGCTAGTCCGCCCCACACACACAGGCATAAAAGCATTGCACGGCGGCGATGCTTTTGTACCTGACGAGTAGCACCCTGCTAGCGCAGCTCCTGCGCACTGGCAGGCCGTTACTCTCCGCGTCCTGGGTCCGAACATGCCTCCGTTGTCCGGACCACGGCCCGCCAACGGCGTTCTAATGCTGTTGCCACGTCGTCCCGCCACCCCGCAACCACCTCTGCCTGTCGATCAGGCAGAGGCGATTACGGCCCTGACATGCTGATAGCACAGGGCTCACGGGGTGCGCAGCTGCGCGTGCGCACTCAACAAAATAATTCGGAATGTGATCTCTGCTGCTGCAGCAATGCAGTCTGAATTACCCTCATTGTTCACTGCAATGTCATCGTCCATGCATAATAGCGGTTATAGTGCACTGCAATGACATCATCCATGCCCAGTAGTGGTTACTGTGCAACGCAATTACATCATCCATGCACAGTAGTGGTTATTGTGCACTGCCATTACATCATCCATGCACAGTAGTGGTTATTGTGCACTGCCATTACATCATCCATGCACAGTAGTGGTTATTGTGCACTGCCATTACATCATCCATGCACAGTAGTGGTCATTGTGCACTGCCATTACATCATCCATGCACAGTAGTGGTTATTGTGCACTGCAATTACATCATCCATGCACAGTAGTGGTCATTGTGCACTGCCATTACATCATCCATGCACAGTAGTGGTCATTGTGCACTGCCATTACATCATCCATGCACAGTAGTGGTCATTGTGCACTGCCATTACATCATCCATGCCCAGTAGTGGTTATTGTGCACTGCCATTACATCATCCATGCACAGTAGTGGTCATTGTGCACTGCCATTACATCATCCATGCACAGTAGTGGTTATTGTGCACTGCCATTACATCATCCATGCACAGTAGTGGTTATTGTGCACTGCAATTACATCATCCATGCACAGTAGTGGTCATTGTGCACTGCCATTACATCATCCATGCACAGTAGTGGTCATTGTGCACTGCAATTACATCATCCATGGCAGTAGCAGTTATTTTGCATCGCAATGACATCATTCATGCACAGTAGTGGTTATTGTGCACCGGCGCAATTACATCATCCATGCACAGTAGTGGTTATTTTGTATCGCAATGACATCATCCATACCATTACTGGTTACTGTGCAACGCAATTACATCATCCATGCACAGTAGTGGTTATTGTGCACTGCCATTACATCATCCATGCACAGTAGTGGTCATTGTGCACTGCAATTACATCATCCATGGCAGTAGCAGTTATTTTGCATCGCAATGACATCATTCATGCACAGTAGTGGTTATTGTGCACCGGCGCAATTACATCATCCATGCACAGTAGTGGTTATTGTGCACTGCCATTACATCATCCATGCACAGTAGTGGTTATTGTGCACTGCCATTACATCATCCATGCACAGTAGTGGTCATTGTGCACTGCCATTACATCATCCATGCACAGTAGTGGTCATTGTGCACTGCAATTACATCATCCATGCACAGTAGTGGTTATTGTGCACTGCCATTACATCATCCATGCACAGTAGTGGTCATTGTGCACTGCAATTACATCATCCATGCACAGTAGTGGTTATTGTGCACTGCCATTACATCATCCATGCACAGTAGTGGTCATTGTGTACTGCAATGACATCATCCATGCACAGTAGTGGTCATTGTGCACTGCAATTACATCATCCATGTACAGTAGTGGTCATTGTGTACTGCAATGACATCATCCATGCCCAGTAGTGGTTATTTTGTATCGCAATGACATCATCCATACCATTACTGGTTACTGTGCAACGCAATTACATCATCCATGCACAGTAGTGGTTATTGTGCACTGCCATTACATCATCCATGCACAGTAGTGGTCATTGTGCACTGCAATTACATCATCCATGGCAGTAGCAGTTATTTTGCATCGCAATGACATCATTCATGCACAGTAGTGGTTATTGTGCACCGGCGCAATTACATCATCCATGCACAGTAGTGGTTATTGGTGGTCATTCCAAGTTGATCGCTAGCTGCATTTGTTCGCAGCACTGCAATCAGGCTAAAAAACGGCAGTTCTGCGCATGCGGCGCAATACACACACGCAACGTACGGGCACAACGAACGATGCAGTTTTACACAGGGTCTAGCGATGCATTTCAGTCGCACTGGTTGCTGCAGAGTGATTGACATGAAGTGGGCGTCTCTGGGTGGCAACTGACCGTTTTTAGGCAGTGTTCGGAAAAACGCAGGCGTGGCTGGGCGAACGCTTGGCGGGTGTGTGACGTCAAATCCGGAACTGGATAGTGTGAAGTTATTGCAAGCGCTGAGTAGGTTTTGAGCTCCCAGTGGGCGGCGGCATAGCGTTTGCACGGCTGCTAAAAACTGCTAGCGAGCGATCAACTCGGAATGACCCCCCTTGTGCACTGCAATTACATCATCCATACACAGTAATGGTTATTGTGCACTGCAATTACATCATCCATACACAGTAGTGGTCATGTGCACTGCAATGACATCATCCATGTACAGTAGTGGTCATTGTGTACTGCAATGACATCATCCATGAACAGAACTGATTATTGTGTTTCACAATGACATCACCCATGCACAGTAGCCATTATTTTGCATTATAAATGATTGCTTCACTGTTCCAGATAATCCACCTTTTCTGTTTACAAGATGGATTTATTCTTTACACCTGCGCAAGGTTGCTAAGTGGGGGTGAGTACCTGTATAAGCAGCCACAATCCAATATGTGTATCCATGCCTCCTAAAACGTCTGCTTATGAGACCGACACATATAGTTATGCCCTCATGCTTTGCCATATCCTATAACATGGCATCCTGATCTTACACATAAACTTCAAAGGTTATTCATCTTTTTAACTTTCTTGCTTTTCTGTGTTGTTCCCTAAAGCCTTTTGGTAAAACACTGCTCCATTCAGGCAATTGCGAACTGACAGTATTTGATTTAAGTATAAGGACATAATTTATGTCTATGCATATTTCTACTGAATATGTGTTTTAATAAATGTGCCGTTGACATTATTATTCTCTGTAAGGCACTTCTTAATATGTAGACGCCACTTATCCTACTGCTTCAGCTGTATTACCATCAAATTGAATTTGCTTACAATTTCCCTACTGCCACTGCCAAATCTCTACTTCCATAAGGTAGACACTAAAAGATAATACTAGTGACATGATTTAACCCTTTCATGCATGAATTCTGAAACCTAATGCAAGATTTGTTTTTAAATGTTTTTTTTTATTAATCTTCAGAGCTTTTAAAAACACAAAAACATTTTTGTTCTTCTTTTTACGTGTCCACTTGAGTGGACATCATTTACCACAGCTAATTGATCCTCAGGGGGTAATTCAGTTATCAGTTATCCCCAATAGTCGGCAGGAGAAACAAAATCCTTGACAAGTGCCGTGTTGTGTTCGCAAAAACACATGGATCAGGTAACTTATCCCAGATCCCAGAGCTGCCATCAGAAATTATGGGGCCCGGGACTGACAAAATAGACAGGGCCCCTCCCTCTCAAAATAAAAAGATTCTTCCGCACTGCTCCACCCCGATGTGATGTCATACATTGTGATGTTACATATAGGGGTAGTGTTGCGGACCTGCGGGAATGGTTCACAGAGATCTGATGCGCAGGGAAGCCTTGTTTTAAGAAGCCCTCCATGCACATCAGCCCGCTGTTAATTTACAGACTGGTGCAGCTCTACAGGTATTAGAAACATAGAATTTGACGGCAGATAAGAAACACTTAATCTCAACCCTTTTTGAACCTTAATTCTTTGTAAGGATGTTCATATGTCTATCCCAAGCATGTTTAAATTGCTCTACAGTCTTAGCCTCTACCACCTCTGATGGGAGGCTATTCCACTTATCCACTACCCTTTCTGTGGAGTAATTTTTCCTTAAATTTCCCCTGAACCTCCCCCCCTCCAGTCTCAGTGTATGTCCTCGAGTTCTAATACTTCTCTTCCTTTGAAGAATGTTTCCCTTCTGAACTTTGTTAAGACCCTTGATATCTTTGAAAGTTTCTATCACGTCCCCCCTTTCCCTTCTTTCCTCCAAACTATACATATTGAGATCTTTTAGCCTTTCCGGGTAAGTTTTGTGATGTAGGCCATGCACCATTTTAGTTGCCCTTCTTTGTAAACTCTCTAATGTATTTATATCCTTCTGGAGATATGGGCCCTCATTCCGAGTTGTTCGCTCGCTAGCTGCTTTTAGCAGCAGTGCAAACGCTCAGCCGCCGCCCTCTGGGAGTGTGTTTTAGCTTAGCCGAAGTGCAAACGAAAGGATCGTAGAGCGGCTACAAAATAATTTTGTGCAGTTTCAGAGTAGCTTCAGACCTACTCAGCACTTGTGATCACTTCAGACTGTTCAGTTCCTGTTTTGACGTCACAAACAAGCCCTGCGTTCGGACAGCCACGCCTACGTTTCCCCAGCCACGCCTGCGTTTTTCCGCTCACTCCCTGAAAACGGTCAGTTGACACAGTGAAATGCCCACTTCCTGTCAATCACTCTGTTGCCAGCAGTGCGACTGAAAAGCTTCGCTAGATCTTGTGTGAAACTACATCGTTCATTGTAATAGTACGATGCGCATGCGCATAGTGCCGCATACGCATGCGCAGAACTGCCGTTTTTTTGCCTGATCGCTGTGCTGCGAACGAAAGCAGCTAGCGAACAACTCGGAATGACCCCCATGGTCTCCAGAACTGGACACAGTATTCCAGATAAGGCCGAACCAATGACCTATACAGTGGCATTATTACTTCTTTTTTCCTGCTACTGATTCCTCTTCCTATGCAACCAAGCATCTGACTTGCCTTTCTCATTGCTTTGTTGCATTGCTTTACTGCCTTCAAGTCACTTGAAATAGTGACTCCTAAATCCCTTTCCTCCTCAGTAGTTTCCATTATAGTACCCTTGAAACTATCTTTAGTCTTTGGGTTTTTGAGACCCAAGTGCATGATTTTGCATTTTTTTTTGCATTAAACTGTAGTTGCCACGTTCTTGACCATTTATCAAGCCTAGCTAGGTCATCAATCATTTGTTTCACCCCTCCTGGTGCGTGTACCCTGTTGCATATCTTTGTATCATCTGCAAAAAGGCATACTTTCCCATCAGTACCATTTGCAATGTCACCAACAAAGATATTAAAGAGAACTGGACCAAGTACAGATCCCTGGGGTACTCCAGTGGTAACATTTCCCTCCATAGATAGCACTCCATTTACTACAACTGTCTGTTTCAAATCCTGTAACCAGGTTCTTATACATTTAACTGTTTTATAATCCGCCCCCACGCTTTCAAGTTTCTTTAGCAGTCTGCGATGTGGGACAGTGTCAAATGCCTTACTAAAGTCTAGAAATGCTACATCTACAGCTCCCCCATGATCTGTTATTTTCGTCAGAGTCCAAAAGTCAATAAGATTTGTTTGGCATGATCTCCCACCAGTAAATCCATGCTGTTTTGGATCCTTTAAGTTGTTTGATTTAAGATATTACACAACTCTTTCTTTTAATAGTTTTTCCATTACTTTCCCTACTACTGATGTAAGGCTTACTGGTCTGTAGTTACTGTTAGGGTCTCCTGCCCTGTGCTGCCACGTCGTCATGGCAACCGGGAGACAAGTGCTAGTGGAGTAACCTGAGCGCAGCTGATACTCCGGTTCGGGTCTTTTGCTGTGCAGTGGTTATAGGCTCTGTGCACGGCAGGGGATCCGGTGCTGGTTTTTGTGCTCACAGTCTGTGAGGTCTGAGTGGGGCGTGGACAGCACCTGCTTTATAAGGCCTCTTTTCAGGGTAAGCAGATGCTGCTGAATCTTTGTTGGTTAGTCAGTTCATGAAAGTTAGCCAGTACTGTGTAGCTTTGTATTTGTTTGTTGCTTACTGCAAATAGGCCTGGGGATTTGGTATTACACTCTGCCAATCCAGACCTAGCAGTAAGACTGGAGTCAGTCGTTTAGCTTGCTGGGGTTCTGTTACTACTCTGTGAACTTAGCAAGTTTGCGGCTGTATTCTAAGACTTGCCTGTCTAATCCTGTCTCACTGTGCTAGGTGTCAGGGGTCAGTTTAGTGGCAGTAAGCTAAAACCTGTGCACTGCAAGTGAGAAATAGGATTGTGGAGACTCTCCTTGTGTCTATCATTCCATCTCTGACCAAGGAGTTTACTGCCACACCCGTTGGTAACCCTTTAGGGTTTTGCTGTTGCCCTTAGCAACAGCATTTCGGGTTCTCTACGTATTAAAACACAACATCTTGCTTTTTCCATCTGTGCAGTTCTAATACAAGGGAGATACCCAGTTCCTTAGCCTCTGGGCTTCTCTGTTCACTTTGTGTGTATTTTGTTACCCTATTACCTTCTGTGTACGTTATGTCATATTCCCCAGTTTGTCTGTGAGTCCATTTGTTTTGCATAACAGTTCAAACACCAGTACATTCCTGCAGACACTGGAGTGCATAACAGTTCTGACACCAGTACTTTCCTGCAGGCACTGGTGTGCATAACATATTCAGCAGCCTAATACTCCTGTTGAAATTTTGTGGGAATATGGAGCATACCCCTCAAAATACGTTGCAACAGGTGGTCGATCAGGTGCAGGTCCTGACTCGACAATTTAATGATTTGTCCATTAAAATGCACACCTCCCAGGCTGCTGGCGGAGCTCCCACAGCAGCAGCACCTGCAGGGGTTAAGGAGCCGAAAGTAAATCTCCCGGCTCGTTTTTCTGGAGATCGCTCGCAGTTCTTTTGTTTCAAGGAGAGCTGCAAGCTATACTTCCGGCTTAGGCCTCAGTCTTCTGGGTCGGAGATTCAGCGGGTGGGCATAGTGATTTCCTTGCTACAAGGAGACCCACAGGTCTGGGCATATGGGTTGCAGCCTGACTGTCCGTCGCTTAAAAGTGTTGATTTTTTTTTACGGCACTGGGCATGTTGTATGATGACCCTGACAAGACGGCCTCAGCCGAGGCTCAGATTTCGATCCTTAAGCAAGGGCGAAGGCCAGTTGAGGTTTACTGTACGGAGTTTCGGAGGTTGGCCCATGATACCCAGTGGAATGACCCAGCCCTGAGGCACCAGTACCGAAGAGGTCTTTCTAACCAGATAAAGGACCAACTGGTACAATATCCCTTGCCTGATAGCTTGGATCAGCTCATGCAGTTATCCATCCGGGTGGATAGACGGCTGAGAGAGCGTAGGCTTGAAAGGGAGACTGAGATTTCCTTCCTTCCCAAGGGAACCTCAGACTCTGAGGAATTTTCTGAGGAGCCTATGCAGATTGGGGCTACCCGCCTCTCCTCGCGTGAGAAGACGCGGAGGAGACAGCAGGGGTTGTGTTTGTACCGTGGGAATAAAGGTCATGTGGTAGTATCATGCCCAGAAAAGCCAGAAAACTTCAGGGCCTGAGGGTGATGGGAAATATCCTGTCAGGCCAGAAGTCAGAATTTCCCAAGAAGACTTTTATCATTCCGGTGACCTTGAAGATCCTCGGTCAAACTGTCAAGACTGAGGCCTTTGTGGACAGTGGGGCCGACGGGGTTTTTATGGACCGCCAATTCGCCCTGAAACACTCTGTTCCCTTAGTACCCTTGGCATCGGAAATTGAGATTTGTGGGTTAAACGGGGAACCATTATCCCAAGGTAAAATTACCTCTTGCACTAGCCAGATTTCTTTGTTTATTGGAGCCACACACTCTGAAAAATTGTCCTTTTATGTGACTGTCTGTACTTTTGCCCCATTGGTGTTGGGGTTACCCTGGTTAAGGGCCCACAATCCTCAATTTGACTGGGTCTCTGGGGAGATTCTTAGTTGGGGTACTGATTGTTTCAGGAGTTGCTTGAGCCTTCCAGTCAGGCTCTCGCAGCTAAGTTTGCCAGGATTGCCAGGGTGTTATGCAGATTTTGCGGACGTGTTCTCCAAAAAAGTTGCAGAGGTACTACCTCCCCATCGCCCCTATGACTGTGCCATTGATTTGTTGCCAAATGCTAAGCTTCCCAAGAGCAGGTTGTACTCCCTGTCACGTCCTGAGACTCAGGCTATGGCAGAGTACATTCAGGAGAACTTGGCTAAGGGATTTATCAGACCTTCGCAGTCTCCAGTTGGGTCGGGGTTCTTCTTCGTGGGTAAAAAGGACGGTTCGTTGCGACCCTGCATCGACTTCAGGGAATTGAACCGTATCACGATTAAAAACTCATACCCACTGCCTCTCATTTCGGTCTTGTTTGACCAGCTTCGTACTGCCACCATTTTTTCTAAGATTGACCTACGCGGTGCGTACAATCTAATCCGAATAAGAGAGGGGGATGAGTGGAAGACTGCCTTTAATACCCACTCAGGGCATTATGAATATTTGGTGATGCCTTTTGGGCTCTGTAATGCCCCGGCAGTCTTCCAGGATTTCATGAATGATGTGCTCATTGAATATTTGGATAGATTCTTAGTTGTATACTTAGATGACATCCTAATCTTCTCCCATTCCCTGGAGGAACATCGGAAGCATGTACGCTTAGTCCTCCAGAAACTCAGAGACCACCGGCTTGGGGCGAAGCTGGAGAAGTGCGAATTTGAAGTTCAGCAAATCGCATTTCTAGGATATATTATCTCCCCAGAAGGTTTCCAAATGGAGGGTTCCAAGGTACAGGCAGTCCTGGATTGGGTGCAGCCCACTAGTTTGAAGGCGCTTCAGCGTTTCCTGGGCTTTGCGAATTTTAATAGACGATTTATCGCTGGATTTTCGTCTATAGTGGCGCCCTTGGTGGCACTCACTAAGAAAGGGGCGGATGTTGCTCACTGGCCTTGTGAGGCTAAAGCGGCTTTTGCCCGTCTCAAAAGGGCATTTGTTTCGGCCAAGGTGCTGCGACACCCAGATCCAGAGCGTCCTTTTGTGGTGGAGGTGGATGCCTCTGAGATGGGTATTGGGGCAGTGCTTTCTCAGATGGGAGTGTCTGATAATCGCCTTCATCCCTGTGCTTACTTTTCCCGTAAATTTTCGCCTGCCGAGATGAATTATGACGTGGGTAACCGGGAATTGTTGGCTATTAAGGATGCACTCGAGGAGTGGAGACACTGGCTTGAGGGGGCTAAGTTTGTGGTCTCAATTCTCACTGACCATAAGAATCTGGCATATTTAGAGTCAGCGAAGCGTCTCAATGCCAGGCAGGCACGATGGGCTTTGTTTTTTGCTCGCTTTAATTTTTTGATAACATATCGCCCTGGGTCAAAAAACATCAAGGCTGATGCGCTCTCGCGGAGTTTTGCTCCAATCCAGGAGACCACCGAGGAGCCGTTGCCCATTGTTTCCCCATCATGTATTAAAGTGGGCATTACCCAGGACCTCTTATCATTAGTCCTTAGAGCACAGGAGCAGGCTCCTCCAGACCTTCCGGTAGGTCTTTTGTTTGTGCCTCCTAGGTTAAGACAGCGAGTGTTCCTGGAATTCCATGCCAAGAAGTCGGCAGGTCACCCGGGTATTGCCAGAACTCGGGAGTTGCTATCTAGGGCGGTGTGGTGGCCCTCGGTGGCTAAGGATGTGGATCAGTGGGTTCGGGCATGTGACATCTGTGCCCGAAATAAGACTCCTAGAGGGGTTCCTGTTGGCCCATTACATCCACTCTCTATCCCATCTAAGCCATGGACCCACATTTCAATGGATTTTGTGGTGGACTTGCCCAAATCCTCGGGGATGACAGCCATCTGGGTTGTCGTTGACAGGTTTTCGAAGATGGCGCACTTCGTTCCACTGGTTGGGCTGCCATCAGCCAGACGCCTGTCTGAATTATTTATGCTGCATGTTGTGCGTCTCCACGGGTTGCCACTTGATGTGGTCTCTGACCGCGGATCCCAGTTTGTGGCCAAATTCTGGAGGGCATTTTGTTCCGATCTCCAGATTTCTGTCAGCTTGTCGTCAGGCTACCATCCGCAGTCTAATGGGCAGACTGAAAGGGTGAACCAGTCCTTGGAGCAGTTCCTCAGGTGTTATGTCTCCAAGTGTCAGACTGACTGGGTTGCTCATCTGTCCATGGCGGAGTTTGCCTATAACAACGCGGCTCACTCTGCTACAGGGATCTCTCCCTTCCTTTGTGTGTATGGGCATCATCCTAAGGCCAATTCTTTTGACCCCCTGGACTCCACGCCTGGTGGTTCCTCTGTGGTTTCGGTCCTTAGAGGTATTTGGCGGAAAGTGAAGAAAGCCCTTGTGTCTGTGTCATTAATGACCAAAAGGGTTTTTGATAAGCGGAAAAGACCCTGCAGCTTCAAATTAGGAGACTTCGTCTGGTTGTCTACCAAGAATTTGAAGTTGAGACAGCCATCTCATAAGTTAGGGCCCCGGTTCATCGGCCCTTATAAGATCACCAGGGTTATCAATCCGGTGGCATTTCAGTTAGATCTGCCCCGTTCTTTGGGTATCAATAAAACATTTCATTGTTCCCTTTTAAAACGGGCGATTAGTAATCCTTCTTCCAGTGGAAGACCTTCCCCTCTTCTGATACGTGGCCAGAGGGAGTTTGTTGTTGAAAGGATTCTTGACTCCAAGATGGTTCGGGGTCGGCTGTCATTTTTGGTGCACTGGAAGGGGTATGGCCCGGAGGAGCGGTCGTGGGTGCGCAGTTGTGATCTTCATGCCCCCAGACTGATACGCTCTTTCTTCTCGCAGTTCCCCGATAAACCCGGTGGTAGGGGTTCTTTGACCCCTCGTCAGAGGGGGGGTACTGTTAGGGTCTCCTGCCCTGTGCTGCCACGTCGTCATGGCAACCGGGAGACAAGTGCTAGTGGAGTAACCTGAGCGCAGCTGATACTCCGGTTCGGGTCTTTTGCTGTGCAGTGGTTATAGGCTCTGTGCACGGCAGGGGATCCGGTGCTGGTTTTTGTGCTCACAGTCTGTGAGGTCTGAGTGGGGCGTGGACAGCACCTGCTTTATAAGGCCTCTTTTCAGGGTAAGCAGATGCTGCTGAATCTTTGTTGGTTAGTCAGTTCATGAAAGTTAGCCAGTACTGTGTAGCTTTGTATTTGTTTGTTGCTTACTGCAAATAGGCCTGGGGATTTGGTATTACACTCTGCCAATCCAGACCTAGCAGTAAGACTGGAGTCAGTCGTTTAGCTTGCTGGGGTTCTGTTACTACTCTGTGAACTTAGCAAGTTTGCGGCTGTATTCTAAGACTTGCCTGTCTAATCCTGTCTCACTGTGCTAGGTGTCAGGGGTCAGTTTAGTGGCAGTAAGCTAAAACCTGTGCACTGCAAGTGAGAAATAGGATTGTGGAGACTCTCCTTGTGTCTATCATTCCATCTCTGACCAAGGAGTTTACTGCCACACCCGTTGGTAACCCTTTAGGGTTTTGCTGTTGCCCTTAGCAACAGCATTTCGGGTTCTCTACGTATTAAAACACAACATCTTGCTTTTTCCATCTGTGCAGTTCTAATACAAGGGAGATACCCAGTTCCTTAGCCTCTGGGCTTCTCTGTTCACTTTGTGTGTATTTTGTTACCCTATTACCTTCTGTGTACGTTATGTCATATTCCCCAGTTTGTCTGTGAGTCCATTTGTTTTGCATAACAGTTCAAACACCAGTACATTCCTGCAGACACTGGAGTGCATAACAGTTCTGACACCAGTACTTTCCTGCAGGCACTGGTGTGCATAACAGTTACTTACTTCTTTGTTGCTTCCACTTTTGTGCAGTGGAACTACATTTGCTCTTTTCCAGTCCTCTGCAATGGCACCTGTATTTAGTGACTGGTTAAATAATTCTGTTAATGGTATAATCAGCACATCTATTAGTATCCTTGGGTGTATACCATCTGGCCCCATTGATTTATCCACTTTTAGTTTTGAAAGTTCTGTTAGGACCTTCCCCTCTGTAATTGTACTTTCATCTGCCTTATTTTTATGAATGTCCTTGCAACTTAACTGTGGCCCCATCCCTTCTCCTTCTGTAGTAAATACTGAGCAAAAATAATTATTTAGGTGATCTGCTATTGCCTTGTCTCCCTCCACCAAATGCTCACTCTCTGTCTTAAGTCTTATTATTCCTCCATTTGATTTTCTCCTTTTACTTATATACTTAAAAAAAGTTTTGCACCCTTTATCTACTGACTGGGCCATTTTCTCCTCAGCTTCAGCCTTTGCACGTCTGATCACTTTTTTAGCATCTTTCCGTCTGTCAAGATACACCTCTTTGACGTTATAATTTTGTGTCTGTATGTATTTACTAAAAGCCATCTTTTTTGCTTTCACACTAGTTGATAATTCTTTTGTGAACCACACTGGCTTCCTTTTCCAGGTGCTTTTCTTAACCCTTTTGATGCAAAGGGCTGTTGCCTTTAGTATTGCGCTGTTCAGTTTTTCCCACCTCTCTTGCACTCCTTCCAAGTTCCTCCAGTCTACTAATGAATCACTTAAACATCTCCCCATTTTTGCAAAGCCAGCATTTCTAAAATCGAACACCTGCTTGAGGATCACTGGATCCCAGGTGCTCACCGACATATATGTTGGATATCCTGTCACCATTTGTAAGAATTCAATCTAATATTGAGTCTTTGCGAGTGGGCTCCCTCACCAATTACTTGAGAGATGCTCCCTGTAAGGTATGTAGAAATGTGTAGCTGAAAAGACCCCTCCCAATTTACATCAGGTAAATGAAAGTCTCCCATGATTATGACTTCTCCCTTTAAAGCCATTTTAGTGATATCCAACAATAGGTTCCTGTCCAAATCCTGCCCCTGGCCTGGTGGTCTATAGATCACCCCAATGCGAATAATGTCCTTCTTCCCAGTTTCTATGGTGACCCAAATGGCCTCAGTTTTATCTTCAATATTTTGCATTAAAGTAGCATTTATGCTTTTTTCACATACATTGCTACCTCTCCTCCTATTCTTCCCATTATATCCTTCCTAAATAAATTGTATCCTGGTATAGCTATGTCCCAGTCATGAATCTCATTGTAATTGTCACAAAATCCAGGTTATCGTTTGTCATTATCGCAATTAGCTCTGGAATTTGTCTCCTAAGCTCCGAGCATTTGCACACATAGCTTTAAGAATTTTGTCTGTGCATCTGTTATTAGTAGCCATGTCCAGACAGTACAAAATAAATGACAAATTTAAAGCTGAAATTTCCTATTTGGTGATGTTGCTCAGTGTTTGGGTTTTTTTTTTTACTAATCAGGAATCACACTCTATCCTTTACACCACAACTACACCTCACTAAATGTAAAGATATAGTACACCTGACCACAAATGGCCAAATGATCAAAGGAGGTAAACACCAGATAGCATACAATAATAAACTATGTTTCACTGAGCAACTTCACCACACATGTAATGCCAATTACAAGCCAATCATTACATCAAAAAACATACATGAGTTTGCATAAGAGAGAACTGTAGTGAGCAGATTGGGGATGTTATTTCATAGTTTAAAAAGGCAAATAACATTGGTACAGGTGAGAATTCAGGTGTTTTTGGTAAGATATAGACATAAATTTGAGTAGCTGAGGATGAAGTGGAAAGGTCTTGCAGCGTTCCTAACACAGATTTGTGTTATAAGTGTCTGGGTTACCCAGACTGGAGTAGTTTGATGTGTAGAGGAATTGGACTCACATTTGTTTGAAAGCTGTCCTTCAGTGGTCCAGATTGTGGGTTGATTGTTGTCCTTCTCTTTTCCTTCGGTTTACCGTCGGTGTAAAGTTAAAATTTTAGTTATTCTTTGAATAATGTACTTATTGACTGTATTGACGGTAGGAGCCAGGGGTGGGCCCCCTTCTCCATAAGGGCTCGAGACACCAGTCCCCACAGTCCCCCCTGATGGCTGTCCTGCCGGATACTGTGTGTTTTTGTGTGAAAAAAAACAGGAAGTAATTAAATAGAAAAAAAATGTAAAACAGAATTTTACCACAATTTTTTTTACCGCAAAAATGGATTGCAGGTAGTTTAAATGCTATGCTATGGGCAACATCTCCACAACTGAAAATGTAAATATACCCTTAAGTGTGTGAAGGTGCACAGATCCTCTGATTCCAAAAACATTGTTTTTGGCATTGTGGTGTGCATTGTTCTGATTGACGACAACATTTGTGGCAAGTGATTTAAATCTTCTATTGACTTAAATGTGAGCCTCAAAATTCATGTGACAATTTATGTGTGATTCAGAAAAACAGAAAACTGGACCCTGTTTTCTAATGCAGCCTTTGTTTAATCCATCCCTTCGCCTAATCCATCTACAGTATAATAAAACTAGATTATGTATGAAAAAAATATTTGATGGAAGAGATTATTAAAACTTATTGCTTTGGCTAAACCCTGCTTCAAACTTTGTTCTTAAAAAAAAGAAAAAGCAAATTAAAACTGTTTGAAGTTGACATTGTGATGCAATGCAATTACCAGGGAGAGACAGTGGGTGTCAGATCGGCTGATCACCAGCTCTACCATCTATTAATCCTGACAGCTCTAAATAAAAAGCTTTTAGACAAATCTTAATCATGATAAAAAGCTGCAGAGTTACGTATGGGGTCAGGTCCTGTCAATAACGGAAACATGTTTTTATATGTATGTAAATGTAAACAAAGTTATGCAAAGTAAAACTATTCTGAAGAAGGACCGTGCTGGACATTATGGGGGTCATTCCGAATTGATCGCTTGCTAGCTACTTTAAGCAGCCGTGCAAACGCATAGTAGCCACCCATGGGGGGTGTATTTTCGCTTTGCAAGTGTGCGGACGCCTTTGCAGCCATGTGCAGCAAAAACATTTTGTGCAGTTTCAGATTAGCTCAAGACTTACTCAGCCCTTGCGATCACTTCAGTCTTTTTGGTGCCGGAATTGACGTCCGACACCCGCCCTACAAACACCAGGACACGCCTGCGTTTTCCCAAACACTCCCAGAAAACGATCAGTTGACACCCACAAGCGCCCTCTTTCTGTCAATCACCTTGTATTCGGCTGTGCGAATGGAATCTTCACTAAATCCATCGCCAAGCACCAATCCTCTTTGTACCCATACGATGCGCCTGTGCATTGGGTGCATGCACAATTTTACAGATTTTTTTACCTGATCGCTGCACGGCAGCGAATGATCAACTCAGAATGACCCCTTTAGCTTTAACAAGAACGAGAATGATAGGAGAAAAATGTTACTTGCTTGTATTCTTTATAATTGTTGGTTTATTTTGTGCCTACATAAGTATATACAGATAAGGAAGGACCTAATACTGGACACAGTGGAGCTTTTTGGCCACTGTGTAAGCATTTAACTCGCATGTGCCATGATGGTCTTCGATCGTGATCGCAGTGAGGACTTATTCACAAAGTGTTTGACAGGGTATCTGGATGATAGGTCGACAGTACTAAGGTTGACAGTCAATAGGATGACCACTATTGGTTGATATACACACTGCCGCCAAAAGTGGGAGGGTACTAATTACCTGGGCCTGATGGAGGGGCCTGGATCTGCCACCACCCCACTACCCCCTTTTCCTATCAGCTGCAGCTTTATTCTCCAGCCAGCACATGCTGCTGTGTGCTGGCTGGGCTGTGGTGGTGTAGGGAGTCTGGTGCCGCTTAACAGAAGCAGTCTCTTCTGCCTGTGCAAGGGGCGGTAGAGGGGGAGCGATCACACTGATCGCGCCCCCCTCTGGATTTGACCCTGGCTGGAGGACACATATCTGCATCAAAGATTTCTGGTCCATCATGTACATAAAGAGGTGTGGCCACACATCCTGCTATTACGTCACCCCCCCCCCCCCCGAATCCATACCTTGGCCCGCCATACCTCTCTACAACCCTGGACGTGCATTAGGTCGACACAGTTAAAAGGTTGCCAATGTCAAAAGGTCAACATGGCAATGGTCGACACAAGTTTTTTTACATTTTTTTATTTTAAACTTTTTCATACTTTACCATCCATGTGGACTACGATTGGGAATAGTAACCTTGCCTTCAGTTCACTCGCCATGCAAGGGGACGCTGTGCGCTAATTGGGGTTCCCGGTTATTTTACTGAGAAAACAACAACCAAAAAAATAGAAAAAACCTCATGTCGCCCTTTCCCATGTCAACCTTTTTACCATGTCGACTTTTCCCCATGTTGATCTTGTGCATGTCAATCTTTTGGTGTCGACCTAGACAGTAGATACTATGAACCTTTTTCGACCCAATGATCCACGCCAATTTGACAGTCAGGGACCATTTGTGGGCCATGCTGCGCTTCCATGCATCTGAGACATGGTCAATGGGCGTCTCAAAACACATTTCTGTGGCTGCGACATTTGCATATTTTTGCACAACCGCTGCGTACAGGATCGCAGGTGTGACGGCATCAGTGACCGACAAGCTCCTTTTTGACAGCTATTCCACAGATATTACAATTTCTATCTCTTCCCAGACCACATTCGCAATCCCCCTCCTGACCTGACAGATGCCCTGGTACATGCAGTGCTGTAAACTCCTCCTCTGTCATTTCTTTTATCCTTTGTCTTCTTTAGCCCCTTGACTGATCTGGATTTCGCTGTCCTTGCTGAACCCATATTTCGACATTGCAGTTCACATTCCAACACCAATGTCACTATGTTTTTATGCCGTACCTACACAAATTATGTCTTACACGTTCGGAAAATGCCATTAGCGTTGTTTCTTATTTTAAAATTTCTATTAAAATTTAACTTAATTGGTGAAAGTTCAAAAAGTGACCTATGAGCAAATGTGTTTATGATAATAATACTGTAGCCCAACAAGACCTAAATTATAAAACCTCCTGCATTAAATGAGGTGACTCCATTTTTTATTTACCACACGATGGGAGAGAATTGGAGGGGGGTCGGCGTCTGCTGTGGGGACGGCGGAGGCAGCGGGTTGCGGCGGTCGGTGATAAGAAGCCCATAGGCTATCGCCATCCAGAGATGGCGATACCCTGGACGGCAAAATACTGTCAGTAGGGTCTTAGTACATTTGAAAATGCGGTAAAACCCCCGTTTTCGGGGGTTTTACCGCATTTTTCCTTTAGTACATCCCGCCCTATGGGCCTAATTCAGAGTTACATGGGAACACCTCGCTGCTACTGCTTGGCATACAACTCTGAATCAGGCACTAAATATCGTACACAGATATACAAGAGTTGAATATGAAATGAATGAGCACAGTCTCCTGGTGCGCCCTAGTCGCATTGTGTTGTCTAAGTGGTTGCGAGGTATCACAGGTGTTGGGTGGCTATGGGACAGACCTTTCCCCTTTAAATGTTCTTCCCAGTACCTTGTTTCTAGTACCTTGCTCAGAGAGGTAGTATAGATTGATACGAAACAGGAGTGAGTCAGCAATTCCAACAGGATGTCTTCTTAGTGAGCCGCAATGAACTCTGGATTGAGGTTGATGGGTTAATTGGCAAAAATATTAGATAATCACAAAAAGAATATGGCATAAAAAGAAGATAAAGAGATGACAATTGACTACAGTTCACATCACATTGGATCATTCAAGAATGCAAAAGACAATCAATCAAATCACGGATATTTGCGTATTTCAAATATAAACATTACTGTGGTGATGAGAAGAGTGATGAAAAATACAATTCCCAATGACAATTTCTAAATTCCTAACTTTCCCTAACCAAGTTGTTGCAATCTTCACAGGTGAATAGCGTTGGAGCTCTCTTTTAAATCCTGAGGTGCCACAATTTTGTAATGGGGGGAATGCACATTAGAGATGAGCGGGTTCGGTTCCTCGGAATCCGAACCCGCCCGAACTTCAGTTTTTTTTACACGGGTCCGAGCGACTCGGATCTTCCCGCCTTGCTCGGTTAACCCGAGCGCGCCCGAACGTCATCATCACGCTGTCGGATTCTCGCGAGGCTCGGATTCTATCGCGATACTCGGATTCTATATAAGGAGCCGCGCGTCGCCGCCATTTTTCACACGTGCATTGAGATTCATAGGGAGAGGACGTGTCTGGCGTCCTCTCCGTTTATAGAGATTCGAGAAGAGAGTGAGACAGAGAGAGACACAGTAGTAATTTGGGGAGCATTAGGAGGAGTACTACTACTACTAGTACTTGCTGAAGTGATAGAGAGAGATAGTGTGACTGTATTATCTGACTTGTGGGGGAGACACTGACAGTGGGGAGCATTTAGAGTCTGAGAGCAGGACTCAGGACTCAGGAGTACATATAACGTACAGTGCACACTTTTGCTGCCAGAGTGCCAGCCACACTGCCATTGTTTGTGACCACACTGACCACCAGTATAATATATATTGTGATTGTCTGCTTAGGACTCAGGAGTACTACTTGCAAGTTGCTGATAGTGTGACCAGTGACCTGACCACCAGTTTAATAATCACCACCAGTTTATGAGTTTAATATATATTATATATATATATATATATATATAATTGTATATAATATATATATAATATTGTATACCACCTAGCACCTACCCGTGTTTTTTTTTTTTTTCTTTCTTCTTTATACATACTACTATAGTAGCTTACTGTAGCAGTCTGCGGTGCTGCTGGGCTGACAGTGTCCAGCAGGTCCGTCATCAGTCATTACATAATAAATATATAATATATACCTGTCCGGCTGCAGTACTAGTGATATTATATATACATATATATTGATTTCATCTCATTATCATCCAGTCTATATTATCAGCAGACACAGTACGTTAGTCCACGGCTGCAGCTACCTCTGTGTCGGCACTCGGCAGTCCATCCATAATTGTATACCACCTACCCGTGGTTGTTTTTTTTTTCTTTCTTCTTTATACATACTACTATAGTAGCTTACTGTAGCAGTCTGCGGTGCTGCTGAGCTGGCAGTGTCCAGCAGGTCCGTCATCAGTCATTACATAATAAATATATAATATATACCTGTCCGGCTGCAGTACTAGTGATATTATATATACATATATATTGATTTCATCTCATTATCATCCAGTCTATATTAGCAGCAGACACAGTACGGTAGTCCACGGCTGTAGCTACCTCTGTGTCGGCACTCGGCAGTCCATCCATAATTGTATACCACCTACCCGTGGTTGTTGTTTTTTTCTTTCTTCTTTATACATACTACTATAGTAGCTTACTGTAGCAGTCTGCGGTGCTGCTGAGCTGACAGTGTCCAGCAGGTCCGTCATCAGTCATTACATAATAAATATATAATATATACCTGTCCGGCTGCAGTACTAGTGATATTATATATACATATATATTGATTTCATCTCATTATCATCCAGTCTATATTAGCAGCAGACACAGTACGGTAGTCCACGGCTGTAGCTACCTCTGTGTCGGCACTCGGCAGTCCATCCATAAGTATACTAGTATCCATCCATCTCCATTGTTTACCTGAGGTGCCTTTTAGTTGTGCCTATTAAAATATGGAGAACAAAAATGTTGAGGTTCCAAAATTAGGGAAAGATCAAGATCCACTTCCACCTCGTGCTGAAGCTGCTGCCACTAGTCATGGCCGAGACGATGAAATGCCAGCAACGTCGTCTGCCAAGGCCGATGCCCAATGTCATAGTACAGAGCATGTAAAATCCAAAACACCAAATATCAGTAAAAAAAGGACTCCAAAACCTAAAATAAAATTGTCGGAGGAGAAGCGTAAACTTGCCAATATGCCATTTACCACACGGAGTGGCAAGGAACGGCTGAGGCCCTGGCCTATGTTCATGGCTAGTGGTTCAGCTTCACATGAGGATGGAAGCACTCAGCCTCTCGCTAGAAAAATGAAAAGACTCAAGCTGGCAAAAGCACCGCAAAGAACTGTGCGTTCTTCGAAATCCCAAATCCACAAGGAGAGTCCAATTGTGTCGGTTGCGATGCCTGACCTTCCCAACACTGGACGTGAAGAGCATGCGCCTTCCACCATTTGCACGCCCCCTGCAAGTGCTGGAAGGAGCACCCGCAGTCCAGTTCCTGATAGTCAGATTGAAGATGTCAGTGTTGAAGTACACCAGGATGAGGAGGATATGGGTGTTGCTGGCGCTGGGGAGGAAATTGACCAGGAGGATTCTGATGGTGAGGTGGTTTGTTTAAGTCAGGCACCCGGGGAGACACCTGTTGTCCGTGGGAGGAATATGGCCATTGACATGCCTGGTGAAAATACCAAAAAAATCAGCTCTTCGGTGTGGAAGTATTTCAACAGAAATGCGGACAACAGGTGTCAAGCCGTGTGTTGCCTTTGTCAAGCTGTAATAAGTAGGGGTAAGGACGTTAACCACCTCGGAACATCCTCCCTTATACGTCACCTGCAGCGCATTCATAATAAGTCAGTGACAAGTTCAAAAACTTTGGGTGACAGCGGAAGCAGTCCACTGACCAGTAAATCCCTTCCTCTTGTAACCAAGCTCACGCAAACCACCCCACCAACTCCCTCAGTGTCAATTTCCTCCTTACCCAGGAATGCCAATAGTCCTGTAGGCCATGTCACTGGCAATTCTGACGAGTCCTCTCCTGCCTGGGATTCCTCCGATGCATCCTTGAGTGTAACGCCTACTGCTGCTGGCGCTGCTGTTGTTGCTGCTGGGAGTCGATGGTCATCCCAGAGGGGAAGTCGTAAGCCCACTTGTACTACTTCCAGTAAGCAATTGACTGTCCAACAGTCCTTTGCGAGGAAGATGAAATATCACAGCAGTCATCCTGCTGCAAAGCGGATAACTGAGGCCTTGACAACTATGTTGGTGTTAGACGTGCGTCCGGTATCCGCCGTTAGTTCACAGGGAACTAGACAATTTCTTGAGGTAGTGTGCCCCCGTTACCAAATACCATCTAGGTTCCACTTCTCTAGGCAGGCGATACCGAGAATGTACACGGACGTCAGAAAAAGACTCACCAGTGTCCTAAAAAATGCAGTTGTACCCAATGTCCACTTAACCACGGACATGTGGACAAGTGGAGCAGGGCAGGGTCAGGACTATATGACTGTGACAGCCCACTGGGTAGATGTATGGACTCCCGCCGCAAGAACAGCAGCGGCGGCACCAGTAGCAGCATCTCGCAAACGCCAACTCTTTCCTAGGCAGGCTACGCTTTGTATCACCGGTTTCCAGAATACGCACACAGCTGAAAACCTCTTACGGCAACTGAGGAAGATCATCGCGGAATGGCTTACCCCAATTGGACTCTCCTGTGGATTTGTGGCATCGGACAACGCCAGCAATATTGTGCGTGCATTAAATATGGGCAAATTCCAGCACGTCCCATGTTTTGCACATACCTTGAATTTGGTGGTGCAGAATTTTTTAAAAAACGACAGGGGTGTGCAAGAGATGCTGTCGGTGGCCAGAAGAATTGTGGGACACTTTCGGCGTACAGGCACCACGTACAGAAGACTGGAGCACCACCAAAAACAACTGAACCTGCCCTGCCATCATCTGAAGCAAGAAGTGGTAACGAGGTGGAATTCAACCCTCTATATGCTTCAGAGGTTGGAGGAGCAGCAAAAGGCCATTCAAGCCTATACAATTCAGCACGATATAGGAGGTGGAATGCACCTGTCTCAAGCGCAGTGGAGAATGATTTCAACATTGTGCAAGGTTCTGATGCCCTTTGAACTTGCCACACGTGAAGTCAGTTCAGACACTGCCAGCCTGAGTCAGGTCATTCCCCTCATCAGGCTTTTGCAGAAGAAGCTGGAGACATTGAAGGAGGAGCTAACACAGAGCGATTCCGCTAGGCATGTGGGACTTGTGGATGGAGCCCTTAATTCGCTTAACAAGGATTCACGGGTGGTCAATCTGTTGAAATCAGAGCACTACATTTTGGCCACCATGCTCGATCCTAGATTTAAAGCCTACCTTGGATCTCTCTTTCCGGCAGACACAAGTCTGCTGGGGTTCAAAGACCTGCTGGTGAGAAAATTGTCAAGTCAAGCGGAACGCGACCTGTCAACATCTCCTCCTTCACATTCTCCCGCAACTGGGGGTGCGAGGAAAAGGCTCAGAATTCCGAGCCCACCCGCTGGCGGTGATGCAGGGCAGTCTGGAGCGACTGCTGATGCTGACATCTGGTCCTGACTGAAGGACCTGACAACGATTACGGACATGTCGTCTACTGTCACTGCATATGATTCTCTCACCATTGAAAGAATGGTGGAGGATTATATGAGTGACCGCATCCAAGTAGGCACGTCACACAGTCCGTACTTATACTGGCAGGAAAAAGAGGCAATTTGGAGGCCCTTGCAGAAACTGGCTTTATTCTACCTAAGTTGCCCTCCCACAAGTGTGTACTCCGAAAGAGTGTTTAGTGCCGCCGCTCACCTTGTCAGCAATCGGCGTACGAGGTTACATCCAGAAAATGTGGAGAAGATGATGTTCATTAAAATGAATTATAATCAATTCCTCCGTGGAGACATTGACCAGCAGCAATTGCCTCCACAAAGTACACAGGGAGCTGAGATGGTGGATTCCAGTGGGGACGAATTGATAATCTGTGAGGAGGGGGATGTACACGGTGATATATCGGAGGATGATGATGAGGTGGACATCTTGCCTCTGTAGAGCCAGTTTGTGCAAGGAGAGATTAATTGCTTCTTTTTAGGTGGGGGTCCAAACCAACCCGTCATTTCAGTCACAGTCGTGTGGCAGACCCTGTCACTGAAATGATGGGTTGGTTAAAGTGTGCATGTCCTGTTTATACAACATAAGGGTGGGTGGGAGGGCCCAAGGACAATTCCATCTTGCACCTCTTTTTTCTTTAATTTTTCTTTGCGTCATGTGCTGTTTGGGGAGTATTTTTTGGAAGGGCCATCCTGCGTGACACTGCAGTGCCACTCCTAGATGGGCCCGGTGTTTGTGTCGGCCACTAGGGTCGCTTATCTTACTCACACAGCTACCTCATTGCGCCTCTTTTTTTCTTTGCGTCATGTGCTGTTTGGGGAGGTTTTTTTGGAAGGGACATCCTGCGTGACACTGCAGTGCCACTCCTAGATGGGCCAGGTGTTTGTGTCGGCCACTAGGGTCGCTTATCTTACTCACACAGCTACCTCATTGCGCCTCTTTTTTTCTTTGCGTCATGTGCTGTTTGGGGAGGGTTTTTTGGAAGGGACATCCTGCGTGACACTGCAGTGCCACTCCTAGATGGGCCCAGTGTTTGTGTCGGCCACTAGGGTCGCTTATCTTACTCACACAGCTACCTCATTGCGCCTCTTTTCTTCTTTGCGTCATGTGCTGTTTGGGGAGTGTTTTTTGGAAGGGCCATCCTGCGTGACACTGCAGTGCCACTCCTAGATGGGCCAGGTGTTTGTGTCGGCCACTAGGGTCGCTTAGCTTACTCACACAGCTACCTCATTGCTCCTCTTTTTTTCTTCTTTGCGTCATGTGCTGTTTGGGGAGTGTTTTTTGGAAGGGCCATCCTGCGTGACACTGCAGTGCCACTCCTAGATGGGCCAGGTGTTTGTGTCGGCCACTAGGGTCGCTTAGCTTACTCACACAGCTACCTCATTGCGCCTCTTTTTTTCTTCTTTGCGTCATGTGCTGTTTGGGGAGTGTTTTTTGGAAGGGCCATCCTGCGTGACACTGCAGTGCCACTCCTAGATGGGCCAGGTGTTTGTGTCGGCCACTAGGTTCGCTTAGCTTACTCACACAGCTACCTCATTGCGCCTCTTTTTTTCTTCTTTGCGTCATGTGCTGTTTGGGGAGTGTTTTTTGGAAGGGCCATCCTGCGTGACACTGCAGTGCCACTCCTAGATGGGCCAGGTGTTTGTGTCGGCCACTAGGGTCGCTTAGCTTACTCACACAGCTACCTCATTGCGCCTCTTTTTTTCTTCTTTGCGTCATGTGCTGTTTGGGGAGTGTTTTTTGGAAGGGCCATCCTGCGTGACACTGCAGTGCCACTCCTAGATGGGCCAGGTGTTTGTGTCGGCCACTAGGGTCGCTTAGCTTACTCACACAGCTACCTCATTGCGCCTCTTTTTTTCTTCTTTGCGTCATGTGCTGTTTGGGGAGTGTTTTTTGGAAGGGCCATCCTGCGTGACACTGCAGTGCCACTCCTAGATGGGCCAGGTGTTTGTGTCGGCCACTAGGGTCGCTTAGCTTACTCACACAGCTACCTCATTGCGCCTCTTTTTTTCTTCTTTGCGTCATGTGCTGTTTGGGGAGTGTTTTTTGGAAGGGCCATCCTGCGTGACACTGCAGTGCCACTCCTAGATGGGCCAGGTGTTTGTGTCGGCCACTAGGGTCGCTTAGCTTACTCACACAGCTACCTCATTGCGCCTCTTTTTTTCTTCTTTGCGTCATGTGCTGTTTGGGGAGTGTTTTTTGGAAGGGCCATCCTGCGTGACACTGCAGTGCCACTCCTAGATGGGCCAGGTGTTTGTGTCGGCCACTAGGGTCGCTTAGCTTAGTCATCCAGCGACCTCGGTGCAAATTTTAGGACTAAAAATAATATTGTGAGGTGTGAGGTATTCAGAATAGACTGAAAATGAGTGGAAATTATGGTTTTTGAGGTTAATAATACTTTGGGATCAAAATGACCCCCAAATTCTATGATTTAAGCTGTTTTTTAGTGTTTTTTGAAAAAAACACCCGAATCCAAAACACACCCGAATCCGACAAAAAAAATTCGGTGAGGTTTTGCCAAAACGCGGTCGAACCCAAAACACGGCCGCGGAACCGAACCCAAAACCAAAACACAAAACCCGAAAAATTTCAAGTGCACATCTCTGCACATGTGAACACAAGTAATTCTGGGTTAGCAAGAATGTCACTGTAACTCAGTCTTATTCAAAGCGGATGAATCTAGCAAAGGCATTGTAGTGTCTCTCAATGAATACCGCTTACTTAGTAGTAAGGGTTCCTTGGCCAAATCAACTCAGTCCTTCCCAGATAAAGTAACTCAATTTCACTTGCATAAATGACTCAGGGACTGATTCAGCAACCGGATGGAGAAGTGCGGAAATCGATATTTGGCTGTGTGCAGGCGTGAGGACTTAGATTGCGTTTTGAAGTCATCAACGCAGCTTTTAGGGGCCGTGTCCGGATTGTTGGTGGGGTGGGCTGCGGAAACTGCATGACGTCACATGCAGCCTCCGTGACCCAAAAGAGGGTGACCCAGCGAGTGCCTTTGCAGCTAGACTGCTGAGGCAGGGGGCTACCCTTAAGATGCAAGCACATCACTGTTTAGCGATGTGCTCGCATTTCAGCAGGGGGGGATGGACCGAGCATATGAGGCGGCCTTTCTCTGTGCTGGGCAGGCCCCTGCATGTTAGTGAAAAGAGTGGCATTTTCGCACAACTACAACTGATGCTGAATTACATCCTCAGTCTCTTTCTCTTCCATGATCACTAAATTCTCTTCCACGATCGCCCTCAGTCTCTTTCTCTTCCACGATCCCTCTCAACAGTACTTAAACAGGGATTGTTTGTCTTAGCTGTACTCAAACAGGGGCTGGTTGGTAAAAGGTGGCGTTGCAGGGCTGTATTACAATGCTTGTTCCATTTACAATGTGCAGCGTGTGACAAATGGATACTTGGTCTTCGTTTACCTGTTGTCATGTTCCGTTGTTCGTGATAATAACAGTCTCTGTGTACTCACTCAGAACATCTGTCATAGAGGTACCACTAGCTGGACCTGTCTCAGCTGTTCCTTACTGCACAAGATGACCGCGGCATCCACATCTTTAAGTAGGCCTGGCAGTGTCCGGTCTACAACTGTGATGTCTCACCCTTGCTCACCAGACTCTCTGCTTCCCGGTAGCACCCTGCTGCTTCTACTCTGCAGCACTGCTCTCACCACCCAGTGTGACCATACGGTTTGTATCTGTTACTCATCTCCCGCACCGCTCCTCACTCAGCGTGTCCAGCACCTCCAACCACTTCCCATCGACTCCTCCTTCTTCTTCCCACAAGGCTCCTCTGCTCCCAGACTGCCTTGTCCAAGCCACACTCACCATCTGGAACATGTGATCGGTCCTATCAACCTGATGTTTGTCAAGATGAGTAAATCTCTACTTAGACATACCTGATTGCTGTAAAATAGAATATTAGACCTTTATGTTTGTATCAACATTTAAAAAACATCCGGTACATAAATATAAGTCTAGCAATATTAGTTATATACCCTTTGATTAGGGATTTGATGATATATAAATCACTGGTCAGTCAATAATGATCATTGATCCCCAAAAATATATTAGAGAGTTAATAAGCCAGTTAGTAGTGCTTAGTAGACAGCAGTCATAAGTCGCAGCTCATAGATGGATTAGTAAACCACACTGAAAGTGACGTTGTTAGCAGTAAATCCATGCTGTTTGGGATCCTGTAAGCTGCTGTTTGGGATCCTGTAGATAATCTACAACTTTTTCTTTTAAGAGTGTTTCCATCAATTTCCCTACTAATGATGTAAGGCTCACTGGTCGGTAGTTGTTTGCCTCTTCCTTGCTTCCACTTTTGTGCAGTGAGAGTATGTTTGCTCTTTTAGAGTCCTCTAGAATTACTCCAGTAGCTAGTAACTGCAAGAATAATTCTGTTAATGGTGCTACCAGCATAGTTTTAAGGTCTTTTAGTATCCTTGGATGTATCCCATCTAACCCCATTAATTTATCAACAGCACCTTCAGTTTTGAGAGTTCTGTTAGGACGTTTTCCTCTGTTAATGTACTTGCTTCTATGCCTACAACTTAACAGTGGCCCCCTTCCCCTCTCTTTCAGTAATGAATATTGAGCAAAAATAATTATTAAAATGATCTGCTATTACATTGTCTCCTTCAACATGACTACCACTCTCTGTCTTTAGTCTTATTATTTTGCCTTTTGTTTTTTTCCTTTTGCTTGTATACCTAAAAAAAGGTTTACCCTTCACCCACTGACTGGGCCTTTTTCTCCTCAGCTTGTGCCTTTGCACATCTGATTACCTTCTTAGTCTCCTTCTGTCCAACAAGATATATCTCTTTGTCTTCATTATTTTGCATCTGCTTATATTTCCTAAATGCCATGATTTTTGCTGTCACACAATACTTGCTACTTCTTTTGCAAACCACACTGGCTTCTATTACCTTGTGTTTTTTTCTAACTGTTTTGAAACAAAGGTCTGTAGCCTTTAGAATTGTACTTTCTCATTTTTCCCAGCTCTCCTGCACTCCTTCCAAGTTCCTCCACTCTGCCAAAGAATTGCTTACACATTTTCCCATCCCTACAAAATCACCCTTTCTAAAATCTAACACCTTTGTTTTTGTATGGTATAAGTTGGTCTCTATCTTTATTCTAAACCATACTGCTTGATGATCACTGGATCCCAGGTTTTAACCCACTTTTATGTCAGAATTTCTTTATCCATTCATAAGTATTAACTCTAATATTGCCTCTTTCCGAGTGGGCTCACTCACCAATTGCTGGACGGATTCTCCCTGCAGTGGAACTTGCAACAGACACCTCCCAGTTTACATCAAGTAGATTAAAGTTTCCCATGATTATTACCTCTTGTTTTAATGCTGTTTTAGTGATGTCCTGCAATAGGCTTTTGTCCAGTTCCCCTTCATTACCTGGTGGTCTGTAGAAGAATCACCTTCTCCCCTGTTCCTATGGTCACCCAAAGGGTCTCAGATTGAATCTTTTACTACTTTGTATTAAGGTAGTATTTATGCTTTTTTCCAACATTGCTATCCCTCCTTCGATTCTTCCCATTCTGTCTTTCCTAAATAAAGTATATCCTGGTATAGCTATGTCCCAGTCATGATTTTCATTACACAATGACTTTGTAATTATTGCAATCAGTTCTGGGATTTTATTTCCTAGCATTTGCACACATAGCTCTCATAGTTTTGTTTGTGCTTCTCCTGTTCTTAGCTATGTGTCACACTCGGCGTAAGTTGGGGTTCCGACAACCGAGTTTTGGCTGAAGGGACAGCTACCTGTGAGGAGAGTAAACGAGGTGGCTGAATGTAATTCCTCCTCATGGGGTGGAAGCCAAACTAAGTGTTAACGTTGTCCGGAGGGCATAAAGAAAAGGAGGACTTCGTAGGAAGATAACTGTAGTTTTAATGAATAATCAGGCTGTACACAAATTTTGGAGCAATTGAAGAAACTGGAAGAATTAGAGTCTATGGTTAAATGACTTGAAGAGTGAAGCTGAAGAACTCCGGTAAAGATGAACTGAAGACTGTGTTTTATGATTAAAAGAGGCTGAAGAACTTGGACTTTTGAAGAAATGAAGACTATGGTTTGTAATTGAAAGACAAGGCTGAAGAACTTGGACTTTGAAAAAATGAGGACTGTGGTTTGTGATTGAAAGACGAGGATAAAGAACTTGGACTTTGAAGAAATGAAGACGTCTGCGGGAACCGCCGTTAGCACCTGGAGCTCCTCTACGACCTGGGACCCCGGGAGCGCTTCCACGAGTGGCAATGGACTTAGACAGCAGTACTGCAGCAGCGTGTAACCAATGGATGAGAGCAACCAGGACCAGGGAACCAGAAGTAACCTTGGAGCACAGAGCTGGAGAACCTTTCACAAGGATGTAACATGAAGCACTGGCACTCTCCCTCTGAGCCAGCCCCCTTTTGTAAGGGGAGAACACGCAGGATTGGCTGGACACAGATTGGGAACTTCATTGGTAATACTCTGGTCTCCAACATGGCTTCCCTCAGCACAGGAGACATACTTAGCTGTTAGCACACAGCTTTAGCCAGCTTCTGTCTCTGACACACTATACTGTGTCACCACTAAAGGACCTTACCGCAGCGATCCCCGCCGCAGCGCCCGGCTCTCCAGACCCTCGGCCCCCGAACCTTGACAGCCGCACATCCGTCCAGAAGGACCCGCCACCAGCAGCTCCCTGCCGCCGCAGCCACGCCAACCAGCGGGATGGTAACCCGCTGGAGCACCCGCCGGAGGTAAGGCTCATGAGCCTGACACTATGTTCATCTCTCTGCCTGTGTTGATTTGGTTTTGATCTGAATTATCTTCTGTTGCTGTGGATATGCTTCCTATTCCATTTGCCTAAAGAAACAAAACCTCTAGGTTGGGGGGAGCAGATGGCTTTATTCCTATTTTTGGTTCACTGCCCTCCCCTCTGCTAGTTTAAATAGTTCTTGATGATGCATCCAAACTGTTCACTTGTTTCCCTTGAAGTTGGGGGGCAGGCCATCACTTTGTATAAGCTCCCATTTTGCCAAATAGCATGATTATGGCCTATTAATCCAAATCTCTCCTCATTACACCACTTATTTTACCAAACATTGAAGTTTCTGATGCTGTAGAGCTCTCCCTAATATCCTAAATTCATCTTTCATGGCAATGACTGCAGCATTACCAAGGAAATTTGTACTTTTGCTGCTTCCTCTATGGTTTTGGGAGGGTGAGGGGGCAGATCATGTTAAACAAATCTTACTGACTTTTTTCACTGGGTGACTAAAGTAATCGATAAAGGGGGGGGGGGTGTAGATATAGCTTATCTAAACTTTATTAAAGCTTTCAACACTGTCCCATATCGCAAACTGTTAAATAAACTTGAAAGCATGGGTGAATGGATGGTTGATTGGATAAGATCTTGGTTGCATGATAGAAAACAGAGGGTTGTAGTACAAGGAGTGCATTCAGGGAAATGTCACCAGTGGCGTACCCCAGGGATCTGTACTTGGACCAGTGCTTTTTAGTATCTTTATTGGTGACATTGCAATAATAATGAAGGGGAAGTATTACTTTTTGCAGATGACACAAAGGTATGTAACAGGGTAGACACACCAGGAGGGGTTAAACAAATGATTGATGATCTACAGTGGGTAGACTAGAAGAATGGTCAAAAGAGTGGCCATCACACTTTAATGCCAAAAAATGCAAAATCATGAACTTGGGTCTCAAAAATCCAAAGGCTAAATATAATATTAATGGCACTATATTGGAAACTACTGAGGAGGAAATGGATCCAGGAATCACTATTTCAGGTGACTTAAAGGCAGGTAAGCAATGTAACAAAGTAATGAGAAAGGCTAGTCAGATGTTTGGTTGCATAGGGAGAGGAATCAGCAGCAGAAAGAAAGAAGTAATATTGCCACTGTATAAGTCATTGGTACAGTACATCTAGAATATGGTGTTTAATTCTGGAGGCCATATCTTCAGAAGGATATAAATACATTAGGGATTGTTCAAAGAAGGGCAATTAAAATGGTGCCTTGCCTACATCACAAAACATCCTGGAAAGACTAAAAAATATTAACATGCACAATTTGGAGCAGAGAAGGGAAAGAGGGGACATGATAGAAACTTTAAAAGGTATCAAGGGTATTAACAAGGAAATGGAGGGAGACATTTTTCAAAGGAAGTGAATTAATAGAACACATGGACATGCGTTGAAATTTGATGGAGGTAGATTCAGGGTAAACTTGAGGAAAAATGACTTCACAGAAATTGTAGTGGACAAGTGGATAAAAAAAGGGTCAGACTAGATGGGCCAAGTGGTTCTTATCTGCCATCAAATTCTATGTTTCTGTGTTTCTATGAAATGTTGGTTATTTATCTGTAACTAGCAATAAAACCTTTTTACTGCACAAGACCCGGAATGCCTCTCATTCCTAAGGATTTACCGATATTAAGATATTTATTCCTGTAGCAGCCCTGCTCGTGCCCTGCAGCACCCCAGTTTGGAAACCACCGCGTTATACTTATTATTGTTACAAGTATAAGTGATCTTGGAGGCCATTCCGAGTTGTTCGCTCGTTGCCGATTTTCGCTATGCTGCGATTTGTTGCAAACTGCGCATGCGCAAGGCACGCAGGGCGCATGCGCTTAGTTATTTATCTAAAAACTTAGCAGTTTTGCTGTGGAGTTTGCCTCGCTTTTCAGTCGCACTGCTGTTCGGTAAATGATTGACAGGAAAGGGGCGTTTGCAAAAAAACGCAGGCGTGTCAGGGAAAAACGCGGGAGTGGCTGGAGAAACGGGGGAGTGGCTGGCCGAACGCAGGGCGTGTTTGTGACGTCAAACCAGGAACTAAACGGACTGAGCTGATCGCAATCTGTGAGTAGGTCCGGAGCGACTCAGAAACTGCAAATAATTATTTAGTAGCAATTCTGCTAATCTTTCGTTCGCACTTCTGCTAAACTAAGATACACTCCCAGAGGGCGGCGGCCTAGCGTGTGCAATGCTGCTAAAAGCAGCTAGCGAGCGAACAACTCGGAATGAGGGCCCTAGTACTAGTGACGGCTCCAGAGGTGGAAATAGGTGAGCCACACCAAATGTCAGTGAGTCAGTTTGGGATGACAGTTGGTGGCAGTTGGTGTGGCTCCCCTATTTGACATTTAGACTACGCTGAAGCCCCACCTCTAGAGCCGCCACTGTCTAGAACCACAACAAGTATAAAAGCAGTTTTAGGATCGTGGAGCTCCCCGGGTTTCCCCAGGTTTCAGAATAAAAAATCATGCTCACTGACAAATAAACTGGTATTATTGAATAAAAAAAGAAGTTTAAAAAGAACAAAGTGTATATACAGTACACATATTTAAAATGATTATGCATTTGCAAGAGTGTTGTTGTAACATTGCAGTAAGAAGTCATTTATATTTTAGTTTTTAAGCATTTACATGCATTTACAAAGTCAGTAACAAGAACACCTTGCTTGCATTATCCCCTGGGGGATAAAACACAGAGAAATTGATTATTGGACAGCAGTGAGAGGAAATAAGGGAAAATAGGATAGAAGAGTAATCAAGTGCACTGGACAAGACCGAAGACTATCACTCTAACTTTAGTTATTATCCCTTCTAATGCTGCTCAATGGTCTGCAACCATATTACAGAATCCCTTCCTAATGTCTAATACAGAAGACAGACAAATCAAATACATTTTCTCTTATATGTCATTATCTATTGAAGCAGAGCTCTAAGCCCTTGCATTGAAGTGGACTCTGTAAGATTAGACTTTGTAAAGGACACAAGTTTAAAATGGATTTGGCAACCAACATAGTTCAGCGAATAATTAATTTGTCATGAGAAGCAATAAAGCAATATATGTGTATGTATATATATATATATATCTATATATATATGTAATTATATATATATATATATATATATATATATATTATATATAGTGTGTGTGTGTGTGTGTGTGTGTGTGTGTATGTGTAGATAGATTCAATATATGTATTCTAAATAATTATATTTTAGCAGTAGTGTGTGTGTGTGTGTGTGTGTGTGTGTGTGTGTGTGTGTGTGTGTGTGTGTGTGTGTGTGTGTGTGTGTGTGTGTGTGTGTGTGTGTGTAGGATCTGGATTGGTTTTGCCAAAACCACCCTTTCAGGTTTTGGTTTTGGATCGAGATTGTTTTTTAAAAAACATAAAAACAGCTAAAATCACAGAATTTGGGGTAATTTTGATCATACGGTATTATTAACCTCAATAACATTCATTTCCACTCATTTCCAGTCTATTCTGAACACCTCACACCTCACAGTATTGTTTTAGGCATAAAGGTTGCACCGAGGTAGCTGGATGACTTAGCTAAGCGACACAAGTGGGCGGCAGAAACACCCGGCCCATCTAGGAGTGGCACTGCAGTGGCAGACAGGATGGCAGTTTTAAAAACTAGGCCCCACAGAGCACATAATGCAAAGAAAAAAAAGAGGTACAAGATGAAAGTGTCTTGGGCCCTCCCACCCACAGGACATGCACAGTTTAATAAACCCATCATTTCAGTGACAGGTGGTCCCCCTTGAAAAGGCTCACCAAGTTCTCCAAATCATAGCTAGCTACAAACATACCATCTTCTTCTTTGATGACTTTTCACATTATGAGAAGAGGCAAGAGGAACAGGACAGTGTCAAGAAGGTGATTAAAAATTAGAAAGGCACACACAATCAGGAACAACACACAGGCTTTCAACCCCACTCCTATATTGGTGTGGAACGGAAAGGACTTTAACCAAACAAATGTATAATTAATTACCACATTACTGGACAAACTGAAAAACTAGAGGCCAAAGCCTCCATATTTGTACCCCCTTCTCCATTTTCAGGGATTAAGATAATCTCGGATTTAATGCTGGGATACAAATAAACTGGTATATACCACAGGACGAAGTCTGGATATTTTCCCCTCCACGGAGTCCGGAGACTTATTTTGTGACAATCTTGTGGGTTTCTTTTTTTCCATTTTTTTATTGCATTTTTATTTACATATTTTGTGGCAGATGCCTTATTTTTGTTTTTCACAGATCCCAGTTACACGCACGTGAGCATAAGTGTGTGTCCCAGTTACATGCATGTGTGTCTTGTTTATTTTTTTTCATATTTAATTTTTACATAAAACAGCCCCTTAGATGTTTTAGCAGTCCCTCCTGAGCCCCCACAGCAGCCCCAAATGGGGCAAGTTGAGTTCAGGTGGGTTTGCTACAGTACTAAGTAGGACTGTGCAGTGAATTTTTTGTTATTCAGCCCCTGTACTAGTGGAGCTTACCACTCTACAGTCAAAAATCATTTCATACTAAGTCTATAAGTAGGATTGTGGGAGGAAGCAATGCTAAACTCTGTGCCAACAGCATGCCTCAGCCTGGCAAGCCAGACATCTTCCTGGCTGCAAGCCACCATGAGACTCCATACTGGGCCTTATTCAGTAACTGTTTGTACCTCACAGGAGCTTCTGGCCCATCCAGTGCTGCAGTGCAATGGAAAGCTGATGCAATACAAGATCACTGAAACTCTATTCTTCTAACACCGCAAGGTCTTGCAATAACCCTACGCAGCCCTTAGTAAAATAACCCTGTACAAAAAATGCGCATCTTGTAAATAAATAATCCCAAAATGTGGAACATCAATAATAAATCAAAATTAAGGTTGACTAATTGGAGCCATTCATTTCAGTGAGTCCCTAACATGAAATAATTGAGAAGAACCCCTCTCTAAAGCTCTGGCAGAAAATCTCTCCGGCAGTTGCACTGGATTATGATTCTGTCTCTTCTGAGTCACACTGACTTTGGCCACAAATGTGGTTTCTCCCCACTTTATTAAAAAACACTTTGTGAAAATAGCAATTTCCATTTCCACCTTTGCGGCTATGTTTTCACAAATCTGTTTGTGATGTTGAAGCTTGTTTCATATCTGCTCTAGGCTTTCATTTAAACCTAGGACCAAGTACAGAAGCACCCCTGTAATTATACGGCAGCACCCCTGGACTTATACTGCATAGGCAGCACCCCATGAGAATTACACAGCACAGCAGACAGGCAACAGCACCCCTGGACTTAAAAAGCAGTGGGGCAGCCCCCCTGTACTGATAGGGGAGAGGGGCAGCACCCCATATAGGGAAGCACTCCTGGAATGATGTGGCAGCTAAGAAAAGACATGCAAGATAGAATTGTCCTTGGGCCCTCCCGCCCACCCTTATGTTGTATAAACAAGAAATGCACACTTTAACAAACCAATCATTTCAGCTACAGGGTCTGCCACATGACTGTGGCTGAAATGAATGGTTTGTTTGAGCCCCCACCAAAAAAGAAGCAATTAATCTCTCCTTGCACAAACTGGCTCTACAGAGGCAAAATATCCTCATCCTCAGATCCCCCTTTCAGTGTTTACATCCTCATCCTCACAGAGAAATAATATTCGAACAAACCACATCATTTAGGTGTCAGTGGACTGCTTGTGCTATTACCCAAAGTTTCTGAACTTGAAAATTACTTATGATGATTGCGCTGCAGGTGACGTATAAGGGAGAATGTTTCTAGGTGGTTAACATCCTTACCCCTACTTATTATGGATTGACAAAGGCAACAGATGTCTTGACACCTCTTGTCTGGATTTGTGGAGAAATAATTCCACAATGAAGAGGTGGCTTTTTTGGTATTTTGCCCAGACATGACAATGGGCTTTTTCATCCCATGGCCAACAACTGTCTCCACTGGTGCCTTAGTCAAACAAATCACATCACCATCAGAATCGTCATTGTCAACATCCTCCTCAGCGCCAGCTACACCCATATCCTCCTCATTCTAGTGTACTTCTACAGTGACATCCTCAATCTCAATATCAGCAACTGGACTGGTGATGCTCCTCCCAGCACTTGCAAAGGGCTTGCAAATGTTGGTAGGAGCCACCTTTTCCCATACAGTGTTGTGAAGGTCAGGCTAGACATCACAACTGCGGACAGTGTCAGCACCCCTGTATTTTCACAACGGGGGTAATTCCAAGTTGATCGCAGCAGGATTTTTGTTAGCAGTTGGGCAAAACCATGTGCACTGCAGGGGAGGCAGATTTAACATGTGCAGAGAGAGTTAGATTTAGGTGTAGTGTGTTCAATCTGCAATCTAATTTGCAGTGTAAAAATAAAGCAGCCAGTATTTATCCTGCACAGAAACAAAATAACCCACCCAAATCTAACTCTTTCGGCACATGTTATATTTTCCTCCCCTGCAGTGCACATGGTTTTGCCCAACTGCTAACAAAAATCCTGCTGCGATCAACTTGGAATTACCCCCAACATCCCTGTCATTTTACAGCATACTAGAAAGGGCCAGTGTATATTTATTTTCACTGCACCCCTGTATTTTACAGCATACAGGGCCAGTGTACTTTTATTTTAACAGCAGCACCACTGTATTTTTACAGCATACAGGACCAGTGTACTTTTATTTTAATGACAGCACCAAGAATTTTTACAGCATACAGAAACCAGTGTACTTTTATTTTAACAACAGCACCCCTGTTTATTTGCAGCATACAGGACTAGTGTACTTTTATTTTATCAGCAGCACCCCTGTATTTTTACAGCATACAGTACTTGCATACTTTTATTTTAACAACAGCACCCCTGTATTTTTACATCATACAGGACCAGTGTACTTTTATTTTAAATGCAGCACCCCTGTATTTTTACAGCATACAGGACCAGTGTACTTTTATTTTAACAGCAGCACCCCAGAATTTTTACAGCATACAAGACAGGGCCAGTGTACTTTTATTTTAATAACAGCACCCCAGAATTTTACAGCATACAAGACAAGGCCAGTGTACATTTATTTTCACTGCACCCCATAATCTTTACAGCTAGCACCCCTGAATTTTCACAGCATACAGGAGAACAGTGCCCCTGCCCCCTGTCCAACACAGTGACAGCCAGGACAGCAACACCCATGTACAGCTGCAGCACCCCTAACAGCACCTGAAACACCATTGACAGCCAGGACAGCACCCCTAACATCACAGTGACAGGACAGCACCCCTAGAGAGCAGACACTGACCCCACCTGACACCACCACCCACAGAGGGAGACAGAGGTTTGTCTCCCTTTACTTTCCAAGTCTGTAGTGAAAATGGCAGTGGCGCACGGCTGTTTATATGGAATCCAAAACCTGCAAGAAGCCGACGATAACATTTTGCCTCATTTTGGTTTCCGAGTCTGGTGGGAAGTCCTGAGCCGTACTCGGATTCTAGCTCGGAACGTGATGTTCGAGGATGTTTGGTTCTCTGAGAACCAAACCCACTCATCTCTAATATATAGTGGCAGTATCAGCAAAGATGTCAATGATGAGCAGTTGATTCAGTGTGGGGCCATGCGGGATTCCACCCACACAGAGAAGATAAAGATTGTGTGGCTACACCTAGAAGTGACCTTGTGAAGACAGAGCACAGGTGGAACTGGGCAGTCAGGTTCCCTTGTGCCTAGAAGCCAGTGAGCCAGGAGGCTAGTAGGGGCTACAAAGCCAGTATTCTTACATGCAGGAGGCTGAGAGAACACTACAACTCTGAGACTATATTTGAAAATTTATGGCAACCAGGCTGGAGCCTTTGACATACCTGAAAGAATCAGGAAAGACTTTGAGACATTGTATGCAGATTAGCTGTCCAGTATAGAGAGGGGAAAGCAGTGAGATAGTGCCTGACTTGGGGGCTAAATTGTTTTTAGTTTATTTCAGTTATGCTGATAACATTAAAGCATTAATTTAATTTATGTAAACCTGTAATGCTGCATTTACGTACACAGTATATACATTATACATATACTGTATATCCTGATGATAGATGTGACAATACAGTACTTCTGAAATGTTGATGATACAGTTTTTCAAATCTATATACTGTATTTATAGTGACAACTATCAAATGCACCGGGTAAAAGTTCCACATTACAGGTTTATTTTGCACAGCTTTTCCTCAGGTAGGCAATTCACAGCCAGGGCCGGTTCTAGACCTTGTGGCGCACAGGGCGAAAGTTTCCCTTGGCACTGGCCCCCCACCCCCAAAAGGTAAAACAGAATTGGTGTGCACAGAAGGCGCGCGCCCAAAGATAGGGGTGTGGCTATATAGGGAAGGGGCATGGCCACAGTTATGCCCCTTGTAGTTGTGCCCCCAGTAGCTGTGCCCACTGTAGCTGTGCCCCCAGTAGATGTGCCACCAGTAGATGTGCCCCCTGTAGCTGTACCCCCAGTAGCTGTGCCACCAGTAGCTGTGCCCCCTGTAGCTGTGCATCCTGTAATCATGACGTCTCTTTCATAGCAGCGCCGCACAGACACTAGAGGTCAATTATAACCTCTAGCGTCTGACAGTGGCGCCGGCTGCAGCGGGCGCCCACACATCCCATGGCGCTTGCTGCAGCTGGAGTGCGGGTGGGCGACTGGTGCCTGCAGGGTGACTGCGGCTGCGCCTGTGGGATGCAGCATCCCGGGTGCCTGCCCTGCTTGCCCATGCCTAGAACCGCTCCTGTTCACAGCTGAACATTAGCAGTTATCAGCAAGTAACCAGAGTAGTACATAGCAGTTCTTAGCATACAAGATGTAAATTCTCTAGAGACAATTTACCCAGGACCCCTAACAGTAGCCACCCACTGGCCTATTACCTGGGTGACTAGTTCTCTTTCAGAAGCAATTCTTCTTGTTTCTGAAACCATTTTAACAGCAGGATAACAGGCGTCTGAAATCATGCTTGTTGCTGCTCAAACTTTATCAAACTGAATACCTGGACTAGATCCCACACCCTGATATTCTACATCCATGTCAGGTATGTTTATGCTGTCCCTGTGACTATATATAATCCAGAAGAGTCAAATAAAGTGCACTCACCAGGGACTCACAACTACAGGTCATGTCATTGTGTTGACGTTTCGACCACAGAAAACGGCCGTCATCAGGACAACATACCCGAGTGTCACACCACTGTGTAGTCGAAATGTAGACATAATTACATGACCTGCATTTGTGAGTTGGAGTAAACTTTGTCTGAAAAAAAGTCCCTGATGATGGTGAGTGCACTTTATTTGACTCTTCTGGATTATAGGGATGCTACCTTCAATGGCAGCATTGAAGAGCACCCCAGGCAATTGGAACTTTTTTTCTAGTGTGTGCCAACCAATGGTTAGATTATGTGACTCTCTCTCTCTCTCTCTCTCTCTCTCTCTCTATATATATATATATATATATATATATATGTACATGCAGCCCGGCACTCCACTTGCAAGACGTGACGCCCCGGTGCCCTCAGGGAGGATACAAAACAGCAAAAACTGCGGCACTCGGGGACTGATACAAAGTCACTGTATTAGGCAAAACAAAACATCCATCGACGTTTCGGGGAATTCAACCCTTTTCTCAAGATGTAGGAAAAAACAAGAAAAGAGAAGTCCCACTCACCTTTAAAAGAAGAGGGAGAGCCCGCCTCACCACCCGTGTGTGTGTTCCCGAGCCTCCGTTTCCGGCATGGGGGGGCCCCAGGAGATGACGCACCATGACGTCCGCGCTGTGCCCGGCTGCTCATTGCCTGGCAATGCCTGACGCTCATCCCGCGGACCGGAGGCTAGGGGAGAGAAGAAAAAACAGAGAAGGCAGCGCTATAGAGATAGATACCAACACATAGATCACATAGCAAATTGTGGCCAAATGAAAGCCTAATAGATGCAGCCACCTGATCCCTTATTATAGTCAAAGCTCGCCCAGCCGGCACTAGTAAAAAAAAGAAGTTTAAGAAATACCCGCATGCAAGAGAGGGGAAACAGTAGCTGTGCTAACTCGCAGCTAGAGCAGTGTAACTCATAGTGATAATCATCGGAACAAGTTTAACAAAATTAAACAAATTTAACCAAAGAACAGGTCCTGGCATCCCCTGCACCAGTGATGCTAATGTCCCTGGATTGATAAAATGAACTCAGATCTCAGGGTGTCAGCGCGCTACTTAGTTCCACATAATGTAGAGATAGTCTCTGGCCAACTAGTATCAGGCGGGACTTCTTGTCGTATTCAACAGTTACCCGAAAGTACTCCACACAATTCTTTCGTTGAGGCCCGCTGGGTGGATCGTGTTGAGCCCGAAGATCCAGGACGCCTCTTTGCGACTTGGGGACGTGGTCAATGATAATATGTTTGAGATCTCCCAGTGTGTGTTTAACTTCCTGGAAATGTCTGGCCACTGGTTGGTCAGAAGGGGACCCTGTAATGACAGCCTTAATGGCCGAGCGGTGGAGGGCCATATGTTCCCTCAGAGTCCTGATTGTCTTCCCTATGTAACAAAGGTTGCAGGGATAGATGATGAGGTAAATAATGTGCGTGGAGGTGCAGGAGACGATATGCCTGATAGAAATTTTTCTACCCGTTAAGGGTAAAGTGAAGGAAGACCCGGTGATTATATGGCTGCAAGTGGTACAACCAAGACAACGATAGCAGCCTGTTTTTTTTGACAGAAAAGACCCCTTCGTAGGATTGGAAAAGCTGGAAAGTGTACCACCAGGTCTTTGATGTTGCGACCTCTTCTGTAGCACATCATGGGGGTGGTATGCTTGAATGGAAGAGAGGTACCTGTAGAGACTATAGGCCAGAGGGCTCTGTTCGCTCTGTTTAAAATGGGGCTGGAGGTGTCAAAGGTCGTGGTCCACGGGATTCTGTCACCTGAGGATCTTGAAATGGGGCGTAGAAGTTCGTCCCGTTTAATTTGCAACACCTCCCTTTTGATGCAGACCAGAGCTGTCTTCTCATATCCCCTTTCCGTAAATTTAGTGACCATCTTGTCTAATTCCCCCTCGATCTTGTCTGGCTGGTTGCAAATGCGTGCTGCCCTTAACATTTGAGATCTTGGTAGACCCTGCTTCAGGGGGCGAGGGTGGTGGCTATTGGCACGTAGAAGAGTATTTTTATCAGTTGGTTTACTGTAGATGTTAGTCAGAAGTTTCCCTGCGCTCAAAGACACCAAAACATCAAGATAGTGAATAGACGTCGAGGACCACTGGTAGGTGATCCTAATGGGAGAGGGTCTAGTGTTGATGAATTCCAATAGGCGTACAAGCGCCGACTCTCCTCCAGTACAGAGGATGAATATATCATGAATGTATCTGGTGAAGAGAGCGTTGGACTGGGCAACCGCGGGGTTGTGTAAAAACATTGATGCCTCCTCCTGCAACATAAAAATGTTGGCATAGGATGGTGCCATGTTGCTTCCCATAGCACAACCAGATCTTTGTTGGTAAAATTTGCCATCGAAAAGGAAGAAGTTCCTGGATAGCGTAAACTCCAGCAAGGTCATGAACAGACCTAGGTCTATGTCCCGCATGCCTTCATCACATAGAAAGGACCTCATAGCATCCAAACCCCCTTCATGGGGGATGCTAGTGTATAGACTGCAGATGTCAATGGTACACAGTAGAGTCCCTTTAGGCACCTCACCAAAAGAGTCCAGGAGTAAAAGAAAAGACGTGGTATCTTTCAAACACCTGGGTTGCTTCAGAACAAGTGGCTGTAGAATGCAGTCTAAAAACTGGGAAACAGGTTGGTATAGGGATTGACGTGCAGATATGATCGGACGGCCGGGAGGTTTATTGAGATCCTTGTGGATTTTAGGAACTGTGAAGAAGATAGGGACCATTGGAAAGTCCTGTGTAAGAGCTTTATGAACTTTGTCTGTTATGTGGCCTAGGGCTTTGGCTTCAGCTAAAATTCCGTCCAGCTCCTGTTTGTATTTCATGGATGGATCTGCATCCAGTTGGCAGTACGTGTTGGGATCCGATAACTGGGCCAAGATCTCGGTTTTGTAATAAGTCATGTCTAATATGACAATCCCGCCCCCCTTATCTGCGGGGCGGATGACCACGTCGGAATAGGAACCCAAATCCTTGAGCGCCGACCACTGCTGTTTAAACAGATTATGATCTTGTTGTGTCGACGCCTTGGTATACTTGTTCATGGACTCGTCGACAAGTCGAATGTATGACTTGATGGAGGAATTAGTCGACTGTGGGTCAAACACTGAGCTGCTCCTTTTGCTGAGAAAAGGCCTGAAAATGGCAGGGGAAGTGGAAATAGAGGTGGGATGCATGGAGAAATATTCCTGTCTCCGCAGCTTTCTGGAAAAATGATACAAGTCTATTTTCAAATCCAACTCCTTATGTTGGTTGGTGGGGACAAAGGAGAGTCCGTTGCCCAGAACGTCCATTTCTACTGGGGTAAGGGTACGCTGGGATAAATGATACACTAAATTTTGTTTTTCACTGCTCGATCGAATGAGTCGCGTGTTCTGACCACCCCTGCGGGTGGACGTCCTCTTCCTCTTGTTGCCGGAGCAGGTATCGCCCCTTAAGGGACCGATGGATTCTCCTGGGCGCCGTCCGAGTCGACCACTGCGAACTCGCTATCGCTGTTGGACGATGCTCCAGACCTCTGTTTGTTCTCCCTACGTCTACGCCACCCCTGTTTAGGCTTTGGCTGAGCCATATACTGGCTGCCCGTGCTGCCGCCCATCAGCCATCGGTGTACCCTGTTAGTGTCGTAATCCTCCTGAACAATGCTGAACTTATTCTTCTTGAATTTAATCAGATCCCGGCGATAAACATCGCATTGGGACTGCAATTTCTGCAGCCAATTATGGGCCTCTTCTTGTTGTAACGCTGCAGCATGTAGCGCTTCAAATGAGGTAATCTTCTCCTTGACAGCCGACAGTTCCTTGCCAGCCTCCTCAATTACTAATAACATGAGGTCTAGGCTGCACTTGTTGGTGATGCCAATTAATTTTTTACAGAACTCTGGATTAAACCTGCCGATTGTGGGGGTGTTTTTTACCCTAAACCCCCTGAGAATCATACACTCCCGATGGTAATCGGAGAGGGAGATGCCGTGAAGCATGAAATCGATTTCTCTGCGTTTTAGTTTGTATAATTGTTGATAGAGGTCCTCCAGACTTAAATGTTGGTCTGTAGAGGACAATTTCTCCTTGAAGCGCAATCTGTCGGCATCCTCATCAGTAAATCCAAACAGTTCCCGTCTGTTGATACTAAGGTGTGCGTACCCTTTAGTACCGTCTGAAGCGGAGGTGGATGGGCAAGCATCCATGATGGATGGCGCTGTGTTGGTGAGCCTCCAGAAAAAAGTGCAGGTGCCGATTAGTGCAAAACTGCAGTGTAAAGTGTCCAGTGCTAAAGTGCTGGGTTCCAGAACGAGACAACAAAGGAGGGGGGGGGGGTGCAACACTGCAGCTGTGTCTGGCTGAGACTCTATCACCTTTAGAGAGGCGAATATGTAGAGACTAATGTTGTAGCAATAGAATTCAGAGGTGCCATGGCTCAAGAAATACCCGCATGCAAGAGAGGGGAAACAGTAGCTATGCTAACTCGCAGCTAGAGCAGTGTAACTCGTAGTGATAATCATCGGAACAAGTTTAACAAAATTAAACAAATTTAACCAAAGAACAGGTCCTGGCATCCCCTGCACCAGTGATGCTAATGTCCCTGTGATTGATAAAATAAACTCCGATCTCAGGGTGCAAGCGCGCTACTTAGTTCCACATAATGTAGAGACAGTCCCTGGCCAACTAGTATCAGGCGGGACTTGTTGTCGTATTCAACAGTTACCCGAAAGTACTCCACACAATTCTTTTAAAGGTGAGTGGGACTTCTCTTTTCTTGTTTTTTCCTACATCTTGAGAAAGGGGTTGAATTCCCCGAAACGTCGATGGATGTTTTGTTTTGCCTAATACAGTGACTTTGTATCAGTCCCCGAGTGCCGCAGTTTTTTCTGTTTTGTATCCTTCTGCCTGAGGGCATCGGGGCGTCTCATCTTGCAAGTGGAGTGCCGGGCTGCATGTACAAATATACCTCCAGGAGCCGCCGCTTTGGACGTCACCTACTTGAGCCAGGGCACCTCTGAATTCTATTGCTACAACATTAGTCTCTACATATTCGCCTCTCTAAAGGTGATAGAGTCTCAGCCAGACACAGCTGCAGTGTTGCAACCCCCCCCCCCCCCTTTGTTGTCTCGTTCTGGAACCAAGCACTTTAGCACTGGACACTTTACACTGCAGTTTTGCACTAATCGGCACCTGCACTTTTTTCTGGAGGCTCACCAACACAGCGCCATCCATCATGGATGCTTGCCCATCCACCTCCGCTTCAGACGGTACTAAAGGGTACGCACACCTAAGTATCAACAGGCAGGAACTGTTTGGATTTACTGATGAGGATGCCGACAGATTGCGCTTCAAGGAGAAATTGTCCTCTACAGACCAACAATCAAAGTCTGGAGGACCTCTATCAACAATTATACAAACTAAAACGCAGAGAAATCGATTTCATGCTTCACGGCATCTCCCTCTCCGATTACCATCAGGAGTGTATGATTCCCAGGGGGTTTAGGGTAAAAAACACCCCCACAATCGGCAGGTTTAATCCAGAGTTCTGTAAAAAATGGATTGGCATCACCAACAAGTGCAGCCTAGACCTCATGTTATTAGTAATTGAGGAGGCTTTCAAGGAACTGTCGGCTGTCAAGGAGAAGATTACCTTGTTTGAAGCGCTACATGCTGCAGCGTTACAACAAGAAGAGGCCCATAATTGGCTGCAGAAATTGCAGTCCCAATGCGATGTTTATTGCCGGGATCTGATTAAATTCAAGAAGAATAAGCTCAGCATTGTTCAGGAGGATTACGACACTAACAGGGTACACCGATGGCTGATGGGCGGCAGCACGGGCAGCCAGTATATGGCTCAGCCAAAGCCTAAACAGGGGTGGCGTAGACGTAGGGAGAACAAACAGAGGTCTGGAGCATCGTCCAACAGCGATAGCGAGTTCGCAGTGGTCGACTCGGACGGCGCCCAGGAGAATCCATCAGTCCCTTTAGGGGCGACACCTGCTCCGGCAACCAGAGGAAGAGGACGTCCACCCGCAGGGGTGGTCAGAACACGCGACTCATTCGATCGAGCAGTGAAAAACAAAATTTAGTGTATAATTTATCCCAGCGTACCCTTACCCCAGTAGAAATGGACGTTCTGGGCAACGGACTCTCCTTTGTCCCCACCAACCAACATAAGGAGTTGGATTGGAAAATAGACTTGTATCATTTTTTTCAGAAAGCTGCGGAGACAGGAATATTTCTCCATGCAACCTCTATTTCCACTTCTCCTGCCATTTTCAGGCCTTTTCTCAGCAAAAGGAGCAGCTCAGTGTTTGACCCATAGTCGACTAATTCCTCCATCAAGTCATACATTCGACTTGTCGACGAGTCCATGAACAAGTATACCAAGGCGTCGACACAACAACATCATAATCTGTCTAAACAGCAGTGGTCGACGCTCAAGGATTTGGATTCCTATTCCGACGTGGTCATCCGCCCCGCAGATTAGGGGGGAGGGATTGTCATATTAGACATGACTTATTAAAAAACCGAGATCTTGGCCCAGTTATCGGATCCCAACACGTACTGCCAACTGGATGCAGATCCATCCATGAAATACAAACAGGAGCTGGACGGAATTTTAGCTGAAGCCAAAGCCCTAGGCCACATAACAGACAAAATTCATAAAGCTCTTACACAGGACTTTCCAATGGTCCCTATCTTCTTCACAGTTCCTAAAATCCACAAGGATCTCAATAAACCTCCCGGCCGTCCGATCATATCTGCACGTCAATCCCTATACCAACCTGTTTCCCAGTTTTTAGACTGCATTCTACAGCCACTTGTTCTGAAGCAACCCAGGTGTTTGAAAGATACCACGTCTTTTCTTTTACTCCTGGACTCTTTTGGTGAGGTGCCTGAAGGGACTCTGCTGTGTACCATTGACATCTGCAGTCTATACACTAGCATCCCCCATGAAGGGGGTTTGGATGCTATGAGGTCCTTTCTATGTGATGAAGGCATGCGGGACATAGACCTAGGCTTGTTCATGACCTTGCTGGAGTTGACGCTATCCAGGAACTTCTTCCTTTTCGATGGCAAATTTTACCAACAAAGATCTGGTTGTGCTATGGGAAGCAACGTGGCACCATACTATGCCAACATTTTTATGTTGCAGGAGGAGGCATCGATGTTTTTACACGACCCCGCGGTTGCCCAGTCCATCGCTCTCTTCACCAGATACATCGATGATATATTCATCCTCTGGACTGGAGGAGAGTCGGCGCTTGCACGCCTATTGGAATTCATCAACACTAAACCCTCTCCCATTAGGATCACCTACCAGTGGTCCTCAACGTCTATTCACTATCTTGATGTTTTGGTGTCTTTGAGCGCAGGGAAACTTCTGACTAACATCTACAGTAAACCAACTGATAAAAATACTCTTCTACGTGCCAATAGCCACCACCCTCGCCCCCTGAAGCAGGGTCTACCAAGATCTCAAATGTTAAGTGCAGCACGCATTTGCAACCAGCCAGACAAGATCGAGGGGGAATTAGACAAGATGGTCACTAAATTTACGGAAAGGGGATATGAGAAGACAGTTCTGGTCTGCATCAAAAGGGAGGTGTTGCAAATTAAATGGGACGAACTTCTATGCCCCATTTCAAGATCCTCAGGTGACAGAATCCCGTGGACCACGACCTTTGACACCTCCAGCCCCATTTTAAACAGAGCGAACAGAGCCCTCTGGCATATAGTATCTACAGATACCTCTCTTCCATTCAAGCATACCACCCCCATGATGTGCTACAGAAGAGGTCGCATCAAAAACCTGGTGGTACACACAGACATTTCCAGCTTTTCCAATCCTACGAAGGGGTCTTTTCTGTCAAAAAAAACAGGCTGCTATCGTTGTCTTGGTTGTACCACTTGCAGCCATTTGATCACCGGGTCTTCCTTCACTTTACCCTTAACGGGTAGAAAAATTTCTATCAGGCATATCGTCTCCTGCACCTCCACGCGCATTATTTACCTCATCATCTGTCCCTGCAACCTTTGTTACGTAGGGAAGACAATCAGGACTCTGAGGGAACGTATGGCCCTCCACCGCTCGGCCATTAAGGCTGCCATTACAGGGTCCCCTTCTGACCAACCAGTGGCCAGACATTTCCAGGAAGTTAAACACACACTGGGAGATTTCAAACATATTATCATTGACCACGTCCCCAAGTCTATTCGGGGGGCGACCGTGATGGTCTATTGCTTCGCAACGAGGCGTCCTGGATCTTCGGGCTCAACACGATCCACCCAGCAGGCCTCAACGAAAGAAGTGTGTGGAGTACTTTCGGGTAACTGTTGAATACGACAACAAGTCCCGCCTGATACTAGTTGGCCAGGGACTGTCTCTACATTATGTGGAACTAAGTAGCGCGCTGACACCCTGAGATCGGAGTTTATTTTATCAATCACAGGGACATTAGCATCACTGGTGCAGGGGATGCCAGGACCTGTTCTTTGGTTAAATTTGTTTAATTTTGTTAAACTTGTTCCGATGATTATCACTATGAGTTACACTGCTCTAGCTGCGAGTTAGCACAGCTACTGTTTCCCCTCTCTTGCATGCGGGTATTTCTTAAACTTCTTTTTTTACTAGTGCCGGCTGGGCGAGATTTGACTATAATAAGGGATCAGGTGGCTGCATCTATTAGGCTTTCATTTGGCCACAATTTGCTATGTGATCTATGTGTTGGTATCTATCTCTATAGCGCTGCCTTCTCTGTTTTTTCTTCTCTTCCCTAGCCTCCGGTCCGCGGGACGAGCGTCAGGCGTTGCCAGGCAACGGGCAGCCGGGCACAGCGTGGACGTCATGGTGCGTCATCTCCTGGCGCCCCCTATGCCGGAAACGGAGGCTCGGGAACACACACACGGGTGGTGAGGCGGGCTCTCCCTCTTCTTTTAAAGGTGAGTGGGACTTCTCTTTTCTTGTTTTTTCCTACATCTTGAGAAAGGGTTGAATTCCCCGAAACGTCGATGGATGTTTTGTTTTGCCTAATACAGTGACTTTGTATCAGTCCCCGAGTGCCGCAGTTTTTTCTGTTTTATATATATATATATATATATATATATATATACTGTATATATATATGGGACATGATTTTGCTGCAACCACAAGGTATATTATTCTCTCATATCTATACACCTTGATGTTGTAGCAAAATAGTGTCTCTACTGCCATAATGTGTTAAAAGGGAGCTCTACCTGCCTGATGTGTAAAAAGGGGTACTCTGTGGCCATAATGTATAATAAGGGGAATCTGTCTACCTAATGTGTAAAAAGGGGATTCTGCCTGCCTAATGTGTAAAAATGGGGACTCTGCTGCCATAATGTGTAAAAAGGTGGACTCTGTCTGCCTAATGTGTAAAAGGGGGCCTCTGCTGCCGTAATGTGTAAAATGGGTGACTCTGCTGCAGCAGTGTGTTAAAAAGGGGTACTCTACCTGCCATAATGTGTAAAAGGAGATGCTACCTGCAGTAATGTGTAAAAGGGGACACTACCTGGCACAGTGTGTAAAAGGGGACTCTACCTGCCGTACTGTGTGAAAATGGACTCTACCTGGCATAATGTGTGAAAGGGACTCTACCTGGAGTAATGTGTGACAGGGGCTCTACCTGGCGTAATGTGTGATGGGGCTCTACCTGGCATTATGTGTGACAGGTGTTCTACCTGACATAATATGTAAAAGGGGCTCTACCTGGTGTAATGTGTGTAAGTGGAGCTACTGTGCGGTGCAATTTGAATAATCGAGACTACTGTACAGCGTAAAATGAATTGATATTATTTTGTGACCACCCCTTCCCCATGAAGTCACGCCCCTATATATTTTATACGCACCTGCCGCAAGCACTGGCCCTATTTTTTATATGGGGGTGTGCCAATGCTGTTTCTTGCACATAGCACTAAAATGTCTAGTTATGGCACTGGGTACAACACTGATTATCTGGCACCAGATGGTCCGGTTTTAATCCGGACACATCAGGCTGGGGGGAGTTACGCTGCCAGAGGGCTCAGGTAGGCTGTGATTGGGCTTGGTTAGGCTTTGGGAAGGAGTCATGCTGCAGGATGTTTAGGATTATGTGGTGAGTAGTGGGAGGTTTAGCTGTCAGGATGCTGCAGGGTTGAGTCAAGCTGCAGGGGAGAGGTGTCAGGCTGCAGAAGGTTTGGGTGCTGTGGGGGGGTGTTGGAGCGAGGTCGCAAGAGGGCACAGTTAGGCTGTAGAGTCATGCTGCGGGCGGTTTAGTATTAGGTGGTGGGAGGCTTGGCCGTCGGGATACTGCAGTATGTACCACCGATAATCCGGCAAAACAGATTATCTGGCACAGTGCTGGAACCAAGGGTGTCAGATTATCGGAGGTCCACCTGTATCACAGAGAACATGCCATCAGTGATGATGTATTGAATTGTGGATCAGTGGCAGAGAATCCGTGTCCCAATGTCGACACAACCTACGCCCGGTAAAGTTGTGTTAAGTTTACTCATCCTTTACTTGTTCTAATTATTTTATTTCATTTGAAACTAGAAAGATTTTGTTCTTGAAAGAGACATTCGAATTTCCAATTCCGCCATGACTCTAGGCTAGGAATTGAAAAGTAATACTCAATGTGCCAGAGTGAGCTAATAATGTCCTGCTAAATGATAATGAAGGAAGTTGCTATAAAATAAAAAAACCCAGACTTCATGTCTTTGGTCCATCCTCTAAGAAAATGTAATGAAGGGTGACGTGATCAGCATTAGGGGTTTTAATAGGATTGAAATCTGTTAATGCAGGGTGAGCCAAGACTGTTGGTTCCAATGATACATGGTCTTTGTTCAGCCTTTACAAAAAATAAGTTGTGTGTATATACTGTATTATTTGTACTCTTCTAATTTGTGTGTGTGTGTGTGTGTGTGTGTGTGTGTGTGTGTGTGTGTGTGTGTGTGTGTGTGTAGGGTGATTGTGTGTGTGTGTGTGTGTGTGTGTGTGTGTATACTGTATATATAATTATAGTAGATCACATTTAGCAGTTCTCTTTGCACTTGCTTTAAATAGTTATAAAATTTCTATCAATGTTTTGGTCCATATTTTTGGTAGTCTAGTAAACACTTTTAGACAGCAATAGAGACATGCAATAAGTTGAAAAAGCTGTTAAGGGTTCGTTGATTATCAAGTATTCCCATTATCATATAAATGAGACGCCGGAGCTGCATTATAGTGCTAGTTTCTAAAGTTAAATAAAGAAGAGGAGAGATGCGTTTTGCCCTAGGGTGGTGCACACTACATACTATATTAAAATATAACTTTGAATTTATAATATGTTAAAAACTAACGAAATATAGATAAAATAAAAAAGATCAGTGAAATAGACAAGAAAAGTGATTAAAAAACATAAATTCTGATGTTGATTCTGGGGGGAATTCAGACCTGATCGCACGCTAGGTTTTTTCGCTGCTCTGTGATCAGGGCTGAACTGCGCATGCGTATGCACCGCAATGCGCAGGCGTGTCACACGGGTACAAAGCAGATCGTTGCTGTGCGATGGGTTTTACGAAGAATCCACAGCCGAATGCAAGGAGATTGACAGGAAGAGGGCGTTTGTGGATGTCAACTGACCATTTTCTGGGAGTGTTTGGAAATATGCAGGCGTGTCCAAGCATTTGCAGGGCAGGTGTCTGATGTTAATTCCGGGACAGGCTGAAGTGATCGCAAGGGCTGAGTAAGTTCTGAGCTACGCAGAAACTGCACAAATATTTTTTGTACCGCCCGGCTCCACACACGTTCGCAAACATGCAAAGCAAAAATACACTCCCCTATGGGCGGTGACTATCTGCTCGCAGCAGTGTAAAAAAACCCTCGCGAGCGATCAGGTCTGAATTAGGCCCTCTGTCCTGAGGAAGACCAGTCTTTGGCCAAAACATCAACCATAAACTGCACACGTCAGATGCATTCGCACATCACTCAAGCCCACGTATCTAATAAATAAAGACACAACAACCGTAATTTGGCGTGAAAGGGGTCAGCTTTTTATTTAGACTGAGAGGAAGGCTTATTAATTCTAAAACTAAAATGCAGAATTCCCTCTCTAACTAAGGTGGCGGGGAGAAGAACGCTTAAGCATGATAAACCTAACATGGGTGAACAGTTCCTGAAAATCAAAATTATATGACAAATTGAACAATAACAAGCATATGTGTTAGAGGGCCTTCTGCCGCAGATGTTCAGGGATTGGCCTCCTGCCTCCATCCCTGACATCAGAAATAGAAGCTCCATGGCCAGGGGTCGACCTTCTGCCACTACCCCTGACCACCACACCATTTTTAAGGACGGAGGTACAATCCGCCCCTACAGGCTACAAAAATTGGTCCACTGGCCCCAATATCCACATATTCTTACCAAATATCATATGTGCCCACCTGGTACAACGGTTCCCATAAATAAATTATAGAAGTATAAAATTACCTCAAAAGTTCACCCGAACTTACTAACATTAACCTCCTAAGTTAATTTAAACTAACCGTTCAGAACCGGCCAACTGCCAGGTTACAAACCTGCCACCGCCACCAAACCTCAACAAGAAGGAACTCTACTGACCTAAACGGACCTCAATACCCAAACCATGTCCTCCAAAAAAATATACACATGCCCGCTGGTGACAAATGCACCCCATGGGACCAGGACTATGTCACTAGCGATCACCGACACTGAGTTCACCGACACTAAGTTCACCGACACTAAAAACCAGAATATGTAAGAATGGCCGACCATCCATAGAACCGATAACCCGTTTACAAAGAGAGGGGTCCACGGGTATCCCGGCTAGGTTGCTGCGCCTATGCCCAACATGGTTTATTGCTCTCGGCTGCAATACAATACAGAGAACAATACAGCAAGGGATCCGGTCGCTACAGCAGGGGATCAAGTCATTACAGCAGGGGATTAAGTCCGACTGCCCAGTCCCAGGTAATCCTCTGAAAAGTCAAGAGAAACATGGACCCATCTGCATCTAAGAAATGGCCAGCCCTCCATAGACGGATAACCAGTATATGTAAGAATGGCAGACCCTCCATAGAAACTTTAGATCTAACCGCCGCCCTGCAATAGGAGTGTGTAAATGGTATCAATAAAGGAATTATAGCTAGGTAGCATGGGAAAAAGCTCTCTAACCCATGTAAGAATGGCCAACCATTCATAGAAACTGTGGATCTAACCGCAGCCCTGCAATAGGAGTGTGTAAATGGGATCCTAGGCACCATGGACAAATTTCCCTAACCTGCTTCCCTAACAAGAGGGGGAGGGGAGAAGGGGGAGGGGAGAAGGTGAGTGGGTCGCCCAATTTGACTTTAGGCAAAAACTCGAAACTTCCGTTAGCCGGCAAAAGCCGTAATTAAAACCAACTACAAAACAAAAATTCCTCAAGGCCCCCGCAATCGCAAAGAGCAACTGCGGCTAATCCTCAAACGGGCGCACTGGCAGGAAAAAGGCCTGATATAGCATCTGCTGTACCAGACCTTCCCACACCCAGTGCCCAGATATCGACTTTGGACCAACACGCCACAGCGGCCGCAGAAGCAGCGCCGGTGCGAAAAGAGTGAGTCCCATAGTCGCCCGGAGATAGACCCAGGTCCAAAATACAATGTCCCAAAACCGACAGGAATTGATATCTAGTAAACGGGGAACCATCACATGGACGAGCCACCCATCAGCCGAAGGAGGCCGTACGCCCAAATAAGCACAGGCCGCGATGACTGGACAAATGCCCCGCTCGCGAGCCTGACCCACTCGAACCCACAGCCCCCCGCCGGCTACGTCAGTCTTAGAGCGCTGAATTCCGAACCACAACCCATCGGGCGTACGACGACTTGGCTCGCAAGCATGGGCGAAGCTGTTGCTCAAGAGGCCGATACCAGCTCGCCCACCCTGAACGCTCCGTGATAGTACCTCGCAAAAGCCGTCTTGAGGAGGCGAACTTCACATCCCGATGAGCAAATACTGCTTAGTGATCCTAAAATTCGCCTCCACAAAGCTCCGTCGATCAGTTGCCGTTTGTCCGGCAGGGGCGGGACCGCTCCCACCCATCCAATCAACATCCTCCTGAGGAAAAAGGACTTGATAAAATCTCCTTCCCCCGAAGTTGCAGAAAGCATGATATACACGCCAGTATGCGACCGACATGCGCTCGCGTTCTCCCGTCGATATAAACGCCCAAATGTAATACACAAGTAAATCATGGCTGGTCATACCGCTGTGGCCCACGTCCAGAAGGTAGCGACTCCACCGCTCCCATGCAGCCAGGTAACCTGTGAAAGTTGCAGGAGCCAAAGACCTGTGCGGTAAAACCTCCCATCCAGGCGAAAAACCTGCCACACAAAATCGGGTCACAATTCCAGAGTATTCGTGTAGCAGGAGCCAAAAACCTAAATCGTTCCCATTCGCCATGAGAAAGGGCATCAGCAAGTTCGTTTCGCACACCCGGGACATGCTTGGCTCGCAACGTAATGTCGTTCACCAAGCATACTGTATAACAACAATCTGGGCGATGACCCGCAGGACTGTTTCAGATCTCGATTATGCCTATCGCACCAGAACAGAACCTCCGTGATACGCAGGTTATGGCACTATAACTCCAACGCCATGAGTATTGGAGAGATATCCAGCAACACATGTTCTGCGGCAACTGATCGCTGATCCAGTTGCCCGGCCACCGTGCCGCACACTACCAACCCACGAATAAAGATTGAGCCTGCTTGAGCGTAAGCTTGCCACTGCGAGTGCATACAGGAGACCATGTGCTCCGGGAGCCTATACAAACCGGCCACGGTATCAATTTGCATTTCCAGGTAAACTGAATGTCCCCGAAGGTCCCTCTGTCTATTCCGACGCCACCGGAACCTGCGAAGTCTGCGAAGAGGGCCAATGCTCCCTGAAGCAAGCTCGCGCACAGATATGACCTAGGGGAAGGGGAGGGGGGGCCACCTTATGACGTCTATAGCTGAATTGAAAGATAGGTAAACGACCCTTCACAGATCTACACTGTTCTGACCAAGTGGGGAGGGAGAAAGCACCGTATGACGTCCATAGTTGAATTGAAAGATACAGTAGGTAAATGACCCTCCACAGACCTACAGTATAGCATCAATTACAGACACCCATAGAGTGTAGGAAAGATGCTGCAGGAGCCAAAACTCGCCCGCGGTCTACTTGCGGACAATTCCAATGGGCGACAACACCAAATACAGCATGGGGGGATTCTCAAAAGGACCTATCATCCTGCACAAAAACCACCTGGGCCATTACCTGTTGCCTCAACACATCCGGAAAAGGCATGAGCTGAACGCAATTTCCTCCCAGGACCGCAAACCACGAGACCAGATATAGGTAATGGGAAACCGTACGTAAATCCTGACCGCAAAATGCGCCGCGTCCATCTGGCGCGGGGTAACTATATAGCCAGGGTATGAGCGCCAGCAGTTAAAGTAGGGAGGGGGCAGTGGCCTGCGACTGTGGCCGCAGGTCCGGGGCTTTGCCCAGTTGCCGGCTCACCAGGACCCCCTGTCCCCGGCCAGCTACATTCTTGAATCCCATGGTCTCCGCCACAGCCGATACAGGAGTGAGGAAAACGACACTACACCCTCAAGTCGCATTAGCCATTATGAAATGCAAAGCAATTGCTATGCCCTGCGCATGATGAGCCCGCTCGAAAGCCAGTAAAACGAGCGACAGACTGCGTTGCCCATAATTGCGTGGTACGTCCGTCCTCATTGCCCCCAGCGCCTCGTGTCAGTTTGACTTATAATTCCACCAATGTTTACTGAAATTATAAATAGCACGGCAGTGTTGTTTACGCCGGAAGTCTTCATCCTAATGGCGCCAAGCCGAACCCCTGTACATATGGTACAGCATGTGGAGAAGGAACGGATATCGAACCGAGTTCACGTGTTCATCCGGGCGCGACTCCAAATAACACGCCGCGAAGACCAACATATACCTGACCCAGTTTGGAGAAGAACGCAACCTTTCACAGCCCTAACCTTTCTTCCTAGCCGCAAGCAAGGCTTTACAATCATCGCATGTGAGTGCGAAAATATGAAGGTACTGACCCTTACGGATCCGGTCCCATGCCCAGGGCCTCAAACCGCGCTTCACCGCCATGTTGGCACAGTGAACCGTGTCTGATGTCACAGACACTAGCGAAGCGATTGAGCTTGAATATCCGCGCTGGCGCCGCCTGTGTCACCTGACCCTGTGCCCTCTGCCATCAGTGGAGGATACCCCGTACGAGGACACACAGGCCAGGGACGAGTCCGTACCCCGTCGCCTAACGCCTTTTGCTACTACGCCTGCTGGAGCCCTGACGCGTACTCCAACCCCCGCTAGAGGAATAGGACTGCGGACTCGAGTTCACTCCGCTACTGGGGCTTACCACACTCCCTCTGAACCAGTCGGGGATCGATGAAGACTCACCTGCCCGCTTGGCTGCTCCGGACGCTTCGGCTCCCTCCAGAGACCTGCTCCATGTCTCTCCTGTTGTCTCCATGTCTCTCCTGTTGTCCGCAGCTGGTGAAACAAGCGAGATATCGATCCCGAGCACCCCAGCCGGCTCTGCGCCCGCAACGGGTAGAGGGGGTGATGCTTCGCTCGCCCCCCTGGAGGACAGGAGCGGTGTAAGAGCCTGCGCGATGCTATCTGCCAAGGATCCTGTGGCCGGCCCATGTCCACCGGGTACGGTGGATAACAAGGGAGCCACTGCCAACGCGACCGCGGTACAAATGGCAGCAATACAGACGCACCCACCAAGGGTGTAGCCGACACCATCGCCCCCCTGTGCCCCGACGCGGTGCGTGAGACCTGCCCCCTACGGGAAGTCTGTAACCCACATGTCGGAAGTAAAGATCCCGACGAGCCCTTGCTGATGATTGTCGCGGAGCCTTCGTCCCCATCCGAGACGCTCGACCTAGCCTGCATGCGCCTTATACACCTCCTGTCCCTAGTCTTGTACTCTGCACCAAATCCCTGTGTGCGCCCGCTACCAATGCGACGCTGCGCACCTCTCTATGCGTGCCACTCGCGGGCGTCCTGCCCTATGACCCGGCAGGGGCCCAACCCTCCACCGAAAGCCAGCAGCAGCCACAGTAGATGCCGGCACGGTGGCAGGCCTATCTGAGGTGCCGGCCGCCCACGTACGCCGAACCCCCAAGGGGGTACTGGCCTGCCCAGCATCTACAGGAGGAGCCCAGTGGCCTGGACGTCCCTGCCCTATGCGCCCTCCCCCAGCCTGTCCTCGCGTCTCCTGCCTGTGTACACCAGAGTGGGAGCGCTGCCTGGGCTGGCCAGGCCCGTCGCGCCCACCCAACACGAGGCCTAGCACCTAATCATATGTAAATTGGGGCACATTAATACTAAGCGGGCACGCTGCCCGGCTTGTCTAGGCCCTGGGCGGCCCAGTGTCGCCCGCAGAGTCGCGGCAGATTGGGTCCGCAGCCCGGTCCTGTCGCGGCCGGCCGGCGCGAGGCCCAGTGTCCCATTAGCACCGCCTCCAGCGCACGTGGTCAGCCTGGCACGTGGTCACCTCCAGCTCGGTCACGGCCGGCAGGCGCGCCTACCCCCTGTTTATTAAATATTCACACATCTAACAGGCTCTTGCTAGTCTCAATCTGCAACCGTGTGTAGCACACTCCAGTTGCGTAGAATCGGAGCCACTGCAGCTGGAGGTAGCGGCTGCTCGGTAGCAGACCCCCCCATTCGAGCACGCCTGTCGGATAGCTGCCGCTGGGCTCCAGCGGCTCGATCCCCTGCGATGTCACCCGCCTCTGCTGCAGTTCGCACCGGAGACGGAGAGGGCACCTTCCGCACAGCGCGCGCAGGTGGGTGAGACCGCCCGCATATGGCCGCGGATCCCCTTACAGCAGGTGCAGCAGGCCTGCCCCGACTCGCCCGGCCCACAGAGGAGTCTGCCAAGCGAGCAGGCAGGCCGGCGCTGCGCCCCGGTCAGTGTAACAGTACTGAAAATTAAGATAGGATAGGAAGGATAAAGAAATAGCAGGAAAGGTAAGGTGGAAAGGAAAGAAAAAGCAGAGTTTATACAGAGTGAGAAGAAGTGAAAAATAATGTATAGATAGAGAGAAGAATTAAACACTGGAAATAGACAAATTCACAATGTACTTATCAGATCAACGAAGAAACTGAAAAGAGGCAGAATAAACTGGATCTGAATCCTATGTGTGTGTCAGACCAGCCCCTATTTTCAGTCCAGCCAGTCACAAAACAGCAATGCTTCCTTACGATCCTCCCCAAAAAAACCTTAACCCCTTCCATGCCACAGCGATACATTGAGTGACATGCTGGTTCCCCAGACGGGGAGTTTATGCTGTTCGGTCACATTCCATGTCCTACACAGTCTTTCTGGGATGTGATTTTACAGTGAACAATAATCTCTGTTTGCAAAAGACCCTTGTGGTGCTACACTGGGTTTGCCCCTCATGCATTGAGCTTTATGTTGCTGTGTGTCAGCCAACCTTACAGTATGTGTGTATAATTATATATACTGTGTATATTTCACATATAACCAAAAATATAATATGATTCTACATGACTGAAGATATTTTTATGTCAAAGAATATCCTTGTATCAAAAAATCTATAAAGCAAAAAAAAATAAAAAATAGTCAAAATGACTCCCAGATTTGAAAACAACAACAACAACAACAAAAACCTAGCATATACTATGGCGGAACATCTACTCTCAGAGCAAACATAAGTTCAAATGATCATAGGAAACATGTAAATTGATTTTCTTGTTGAGTTTAGACTTTCTACATTAGAGCAATTTATGTATACATTTTGCCTGTCTCTGTAATCGGACTCTGGCTCAGTCCCCTCTATGGGCTGATTTGGGTACGTGATCAATAATGATACATTTGAGGGTGGCCAACATTTGTTAACTCTCCCCACCGGTTTATCTGGCTGTCGAGATGTCTGCACAGATCTTATAGATTACCGATGGTTGGCCATACATTCCCTTATGAAGACAATGGTTTTGCCTATATACTGTATGCCAAGCCGCATGGACATTTCAGCATGTTTATGACATGATTAGATCTACATGCACTTTATGTTAAATGTTGATTTTTGTTCCACTCTGTGGATGACAGAAAAATAATCCTGTTATCATAGACAAACAAGTGGTGCACCCCGTGCATTTATAGCACCCTGGTTTGGAACGACGCAACCAGGTGACATTCTGATATTTGGAGAAGTATAAACGTGATCTCATGAAGTTTCTCAAATAAAGTCCCCTTTTATATGATAGCAATGGCTTTTTCTTGCTCAGTTTGAGTTTGGGATCTGTCGCTGTAATATTCCATGTTTTTATAAGTTTTCCAAAAGTTATATTTATGTGCGTCATAGTATGCTGTTTCTTCCAGTGGCAGAATTTACCTATGGGCAGCAGGACTGCAGCCCCAGCCCTGGTAAAATTCCCCACCCGATCAGTGTCAGTGAAGCCAGATGCAGTCCGTGACTGGCAGCGACGGACTGGGGCTCAAAAATGGCCCAGCATCTGTGAGCGCGCGCTCGGCACGGGGGTGTGCGCACATCACGAGGGCACGCCTCCACGATGTACGGGGGCGTGCCGTGAGTCATGAGGGTGTGGACTCACGGCACGCCCACATTTCCATGGAGACCAGTGGGGGTGGCTGAACCAGAGATTGGCCACCTGCCCATCGGCCTTTCTGGCATGTGCCAAAAGTGCCAGATGGCCAGTCCGGGCCTGGTGACTGGGCTGGTATCACTGTAACTCGGTGGTATTCAGTATACCGGTTGTGGGGATCTCGGCGCACAGTATGCCGACGGAATCCCGACAACCGGCATACGACACCTTTTCTTCCTCTTGGGGGTCCACGACCCCCCTGGAGGGAGAATAGATAGCATGGCGCACGTAGCCCGCCACCGTGCCCGCAAAGGGCTCATTTGTGCTCGCCCTGCTGTCGGCAAGCCGGTGGTCAGGATCCCAGCGCCGGTATGCTGGCCACCGGGGACCTGGCCGCCGGCAACTCATACTATACCCCTGTGACTGGCAGTGACACTTCCTATTGGAATACCTACCTGTCAGTCACAGATACTACAGGCAGTCCCATTGTGAGGTGTTTCCGCCCTCTGGGACTGCCAGACCGTGCTGCGATTAGCAGAGAGCATGCTTCCATAAGGAAGCTACTCCCTGTCTGACCGTCAACATTAGTCGGCTTCTATGGGCTGCAACCGATGCAGTCCATAGAAGGTGGGGTTTTTGCAAGCGCAGACCAGCCACCGGAGGTGCACATGCACCAGCTCCTGCCAGATCCGCTGTGCAGGTGCCAGGATCCAGCTGACTGTTTCCTCTCCTCCTCTCCGGGCAGGCATAGGTAACGGCACCTGCCCTACCACAGTCAGGTAGGAGTCGCCATTGTGCAAAACTCAGCTGCATATCTCCACATGTAAGAACCATACCGATAAACATTAAAGAAATCATATGTTTTCACAAATCGTAACATGATTAATTTCTTGGAAATTCTTTTCAGCTGAACTGTAATTATTCAGTCAGCATAAAAGGGACCTTAAGACTAAGACACTTTTTGGAATTGTCTCTCTGTCCTCTTCTCTAAACTGTCATGTATTATATCAAACCAAATTACAGAGAGACACAGAAGTCTTAGGGCAGAACAGAACAGTATAAGTCTACATAAGTGATGATGGCTCAGGTGTGACGGTTCAATGCTCGGAAGAATCAAATTATAACGCTTAGGTCACGTTGTACTGTAAGCGCGCTACTGTTTCTTGTTTGATAGAAATGCTTCTGGGAAAGTTAAAATAAAATGTTATGGACAATAAAATTCGGGTCATATACACAGTATACACCTGCTGATACTGCAGCTCCATTCCCTCCCAGTTCCAGACATTAGGTTGCCTAATTTACCCGTTATTTAATATATATTTCAAATCATCTGCAAAATAATGTAAAATATTCTAATGTTTTAATAAATGACTCATGGAACAACAAATGAGGCTGTTTAGTAAAAATGATTAATGCTACTTAGAATTTATTTTCTAAATATTCAGAGGTTATCCAAAAATCAATACAAGCTTGTTTGTGTCGTAAAACAAGATAAACTTATTTTACAATTAAATGCTGACACAGCAGGGGCTGCAATTCCTTGAAAGAGTTTCTCTGATGAAAATGCTGTTGCGGCTTAGAGATTATTTGTTAACCATATTATTATTTTCCAGGCCAGAACGGAGGTCTAAAATATAGGAGCGTAATTGATTACATTATTTGTAGTATTTTATAAAGGAGACAATCCAAGTATTGTAATTTGCAGTATCTGTGTAAATATTGCCCCTTTTGTTCCATCCAGTGGTGCTGACAGGACCCGCCACTGCCACGTACCCTAAGCCCCCCCAACACTGCAGGGGGCAGGGACTGAGAAAAGACTCTCCCCCCAGGTTCGTGTGCTGTGCTTCGGAGAGAGGCTGCTGCAGAAGCAGTCAGAGCTATCTCTTCCTGCGTGATGTGCGGGGGTGGGGGCGGAGCGATTGTGCTCCTGATCTCCCTTCCACAGGATCTGCCACTGACGCCACCCCTCCCTGTGTGGCATGCGTGGCCGCTTCACATCCACCCCTCAAGTGTGATTTTTAATATTTTCCAAAAAGGGGGCCTGGCCACACTTTCCCTAGTTGACGCCGCCCCCTACCAGTACCGGGCCCCCTACCAGTACTGGGGCCCGGCGGAGATCTTGTCTCCCCTGTACCAATCTCTCATTCCCTGCTGAAGATATGATTCCTAAAGTAAGGGGACATGTACTAAGCAGTGATAAAAGTGGAGATATGAGCCAGTGGAGCAGTTACAGCTGCTCTGTATACTATTATGATAAATGTTATGTCAATGCTGATTGGTTACCATGGGCAGCTTCTCCACTGGCTCACTTCTCCACTTATATGACTGCTTAGTACATCTCCCCCGTAGTTCTGTGCACTTGGCTACTTAGCTTTTAACTACTCTCAGTAAGAGGCATTCTAACAATGTCTAACTACAGTAAGGGAGGAAATATACAGGAAATGGTGCTGGATCTGGGATCAGTATGAGATAGTTACATAGTTAATGAGGTTGAAAAGAGGCAAAATGCCCATCGGGTTTAACCTGTAATCTGTCTTAAGCCGAGTTCATTATAACGTCCCAACTGAAATAATGTTTTATGTTTAGTTAACAACTGTAAATCATGTTCCTCCCAGATTAAAAATTTCAATATTTTAAATGTTATAACCTTGGATATCTTTTTCAGTCAGAAATTTATCCAATCCGTTTTTAAATGCATATATAGTGTCTGCCATTACCACCTTCTCTGGCAGGGAATTCCAGATCCTTATTGCCCTAACAGTGAAGAACCCTTTCCTACGTAGTGTATGGAATTTCCTCTCCACAAGCCTCAGCGAGTGACCTCAAGTCTTATACAGAGTTTTTTTTAAATAAACAATTCCTCTGATTACTCTTTGTAATTTCCCTTTACATATTTGAAGATATTGATAATGTCTCCTCATAGGTGCCTCTTTTCTAGTGCATACAGTTTCAACCTAGTAAGCCTTTCGTCGTAATCCAGTCCCTCTAGCTCTTTAATCAATTTAGTAGCACGCCTTTGAATCTTTTCGAGTTCACAGATATCTTTTTTATAATGTGGTGCCCAAAATTTAACACAATATTCCAGGTGTGGACATACCAATGATTTGTACAGTGACAGGATTACTCTCTCGTCCCTTGTCTCAATTCCCTGTTTTATGCACGCTAGCACTTTACTTGCTTTCTTTGCTGCACTTTGACATTGTATACGGTTATTAAGCCTATTATCTATGAGCACTCCCAAATCTTTTTCCATTACTGATACCCCTAGATTTTCCCCATTTAATATGTAGGATACAAGTTTGTTTTTGGTCCCAAAGTGCATAACGTTGCATTTTTCTATATTGAATCCCATTTTCCATTTAGACGCCCAGACTTCAAATTTAAATAAGTCGTTCTGTAGAGACTCCACATCTATTTCCAAATTAATTACCTTACACAATTTAGTATCATCTGCAAAGATCGACACTGTGCTTTCCAGGCCTATTTCCATGTCATTGATAAATATGTTAAACAGTAGCGGGCCCGAGTACGGACCCCTGTGGTATTCCGCTGACTACTGGTGCTCAGCTGGAGGACTTCCCATTGACCACTACTCGCTGTTATCCAGCCAGTTACTTATCCATGTACAAATAGTTTTTCCTAGGCCACGCTCCTATTTGATGATCAGTCTCCTGTGAGGCACTGTATCGAAGGCTTTTGCAAAATCTAAGTATACCACATGCACTGATTTTCCCTGGTCAAGATTGTCGCTCTCTTCCTCGTAGAAGATAACTAAGTACATCATGCCGGCCGGGATGCCGAACATAAGTATCCCGACATAGGCATCACGAGCGGTGGCATGGTTGCCCTGTCGGGAACCCGGCATGGGTATTGTGACAGCAGGGATCCTGATTATCGGTATGCTGACTGCATACCCCGATTCCATTCCCAGAGATTTCACCGGTGCCAATTTTCCCAGAGATACTGTATGCAATGCACCATCGCAAGGTGGGGGGCCCACTCGAACACTTTACATTGGTGGTCATTCCGAGTTGATCGCTAGCTGCATTTGTTCGCAGCGCAGATCAGGCTAAAAAATGGCAGTTCTGCGCATGCGTTTGCGGCGCAATGCGCACGCGCGTCGTAAGGGCACAACGAACGATGCAGTTTTGCACAGGGTCTAGCGAAGCATTTCAGTCGCACTGGTGGCCGCAGAGTGATTGACAGGAAGTGGACGTTTCTGGGTGGCAACTGACCGTTTTCAAAGAGTGTTCGAAAAAACTCAGGCGTGCCAGGAAAAACGCAGGCTTGGCTGGGCGAACGCAGGACATGTTTGTGATGTCAAATCCGGAACTGAATGGTCTGAAGTGATCGCAAGCGCTGAGTAGGTCTGAAGCTACTCTGAAACTGCACAAAAATATTTTGTAGCCGCTCTGCGATCCTTTCGTTCGCACTTCTGCTAAGCTAAAATACACTCCCAGTGGGCGGCGGCATAGCGTTTGCACGGCTGCTAAAAACTGCTAGCGAGCTATCAACTCGGAATGACCACCATAGACTCCCCTGATGCTAACACTTTTATTGTGCTTATTGGAATTTGCTAAAAATTTGTACCTTTCTTAAGTTCCACTGGGAGCACCAACAATTAAAATCTGTAAGTTGTTGAGAAATACAGAGCTCATATGAAAGAGGGAGATTACATGAATAAATCAGGGATAAAGCACAAGGAACACGTGCTGAACTTTCACAGCTTGATTTAATAAAATGTTATTACATAAGTATACAAACCCCGTTCAAGACACATTACTTTCATTAAAATATTACATTAAATAAATTAACCTCTGACAATAAAACCGGTGGTGCAGATATATGCAAGTCATTTAAATCTTGTTGTAAACTTATTTGATGTAGCAAACAACAAATGTGTTATTGTAGAATTTCATTAGCACATGCAGTTTAATTGTGTTAGAAGCCCAGATTATATGAGGAATAAAACGATACATTGTATCTATTAACAAGGCTGTTCTGCTTTCCCGTTCTACAAAGCCTTCATCAGTTTGTTTTTCACTCCATCTTTTGAAAGGTGATAAAAATAAGCCTAAATCCTGCTGAGAAGTTTACTATCATTTATCATTTATTATCTAAATCAAGAAGTCAGTGACCCTAAAGCTGGGCACACACGGTATGGTTTTTTGCACTATATCGCACACTATCTGTCTAGAGTACGATATACTGTAGTGCACTATATTGCACCATGGGGGTCATTCCGAGTTGTTCGCTCGCAAGCTGCTTTTAGCAGCTTTGCACACGCTAAGCCGCCGCCTACTGGGAGCGAATCTTAGCTTATCAAAATTGCGAACGAAAGATTAGCAGAATTGCGAATAGACACTTCTTAGCAGTTTCTGAGTAGCTCCACACTTACTCGGCATCTGCGATCAGTTCAGTCAGTTTCGTTCCTGGTTTGACGTCACAAACACACCCAGCGTTCGCCCAGACACTCCTCCGTTTCTCCAGCCACTCCCGCGTTTTTCCCAGAAACGGTAGCGTTTTTTCGCACACACCCATTAAACGGCCAGTTTCCGCCCAGAAACACCCACTTCCTGTCAATCACATTATGATCACCAGAACGAAGAAAAAACCTTGTAATGCCGTGAGTAAAATACCTAACTGCATAGCAAATTTACTTGGCGCAGTCGCACTGCGGACATTGCGCATGCGCATTAGCGACTAATCGCTCCGTTGCGAGAAAAAAATAACGAGCGAACAACTCGGAATGACCCCCCATGTGTATACACTGTGGGGGTCATTCTGAGTTGATCGTAGCTGTGCTAAATTTAGCACAGCTACGATCATGAACTCAGACATGCTGGGGGACGCCCAGCACAGGGCTAGTCCGCCCCGCATGTCAGTGCCACCTACCCCCCGCAGAAGTGCAAAAGCTCCCCGGCCCGCACTGGCTGCGTGTGAAGCCAATCCCCGCATGGTCCGGCCACGCCTGCGTTTGCTGAACCGCGCCCACGTTTCGCCACCTCCCGCCCATCGACCGCCTCTGCCTGTCAATCAGGCAGAGGCGATCGTAGCGCAGCTGTGGCGCCGATCGTAGCGCACTGTGGCGCCGGCGCATGCGCATTTATGACCTGATCGGTACGCTGTGAAAAACTCGGTATGCCGGCGGTAGGGATTCCTGCACCGGTATGCTGGTCGTCGGAAGCCCGGCCGCCGGCAATCTGAAGACCACCCCTAATTCAGACCTGATCGTAGCAGTAAATTTGTTAGCAGATCTGATCGCTGCTGTGCGTTTTTGCACAGCGGTCGTTCAGGTCTCAACTGCGCCGCAGTGCACCAGCGTATGCCAGAGATGAGATCTGCACCTCAGCCCAGCGATCGTCTCTGCCTGATTGACAGGCAGAGGCGTTCGCTGGGCGGGAGGGGGAGGGCCAGCAGCGTTGGGCCACCGTTTTGGGGGCGCAGTCCAGGCAACGTAGGCGTGCCCGGACCATGCGGGGGGTAAGCAGCGGTGCGAAGGGCAGGCGGCAGTGATGTCACACGCAACCGCTGCAACCCAGAGAGCGATGGGCAGCTCCCTGCCAGCGCGCAGGAGCGGCGCTGGTAGGAAGCTACTCTTCAGGTAGAAGAACATCGCCACCATGCGATGCCTTTGTACCTGTGCGGGGGCGGGGGGGGGGGGGATGTCCCGCATGTCTGTGAAAGTGGTCGTAAGGTGGTCGTAAAGTGGTCGTAGATGTGCTAAATTTAGCACATTTACAATCAAGTCTGAATTACTCCCCATGTGCAGTGCAGGTGGGGCAGATGTAACATGTGCAGAGAGAGTTAGATTTGGGTGGGGTGTGTTCAAACTGAGATCTTAATTGCAGTGTAAAAATAAAGCAGACAGTATTTACCCTGCACAGAAACAAAATAACCCACCCAAATCTAACTCTCTCTGCACATGTTATATCTGCACCCCCTGCAGTACACATGGGCCCTCATTCCGAGTTGTTCGCTCGCAAGCTGCTTTTAGCAGAAATGCAAACACAAAGCCGCTGCCCTCTGGGAGTGTATCTTAGCATAGCAGAATTGCTAACGAAATATTAGCAATTGCTAATGAAAGTAATTTCCTTGCAGTTTCTGAGTAGCTCCAGACCTACTCCTAGATTGCGATCACCTCAGTCCGTTTAGTTCCTGCTTTGACGTCACAAACACGCCCAGCGTCCGACCAGCCACTCCTCCATTTCTCCAGCCACTCCTGCGTTTTTACCTGGCACGCCTGCGTTTTTTAGCACAGTCCCTGAAAACGGCCAGTTTCCGCCCAAAAACACCCACTTCCTGTCAATCAGCAGAGTGATTGAAAATATTTATTATCCTGTGGGTAAAATAGCATAGTTTTGTGTAAATTTGCTTAGCGCGTGCGCTCTGCTGTGCATACACATGCGCAATTCTGCTAAAATTAGCAGCGAGCGAACAACTCGGAATGAGGGCCTTAGTGATGAGCGGGTTCGGTTCCTCGGAATCCGAACCCCCCCGAACTTCACCCATTTTACACGGGTCCGAGGCATACTCGGATACTCCAGTATTGCTCGGTTAACCCGAGCGTGCCCGAACGTCATCATCCCGCTGTCGGATTCTCGCGAGATTCGGATTCTATATAAGGAGCCGCACGTCGCCGCCATTTTTAACTCGTGCATTGGAAATGATAGTGAGAGGACGTGGCTGGCGTCCTCTCACTTTGTTTCAGAGCTTTCAGGGGGCTGCAAATATCTTTATTCTGGGGACCAGCAGTATTATAGGAGGAGTACAGTGCAGAGTTTTGCTGACCAGTGACCACCTGTATTATACGTTCTCTGCCTGAAAAACGCTCCATATCTGTGCTCAGTGTGCTGCATATATCTGTGCTCACACTGCTTTATTGTGGGGACTGGGGACCAGCAGTATTATATAGGAGGAGTACAGTGCAGAGTTTTGCTGACCAGTGACCACCAGTATTATACGTTCTCTGCCTGAAAAACGCTCCATATCTGTGCTCAGTGTGCTGCATATATCTGTGCTCACACTGCTTTATTGTGGGGACTGGGGACCAGCAGTATTACAGTATATAGGAGGAGTACAGTGCAGAGTTTTGCTGACCAGTGACCACCAGTATTATACGTTCTCTGCCTGAAAAACGCTCCATATCTGTGCTCAGTGTGCTGCATATATCTGTGCTCACACTGCTTTATTGTGGGGACTGGGGACCAGCAGTATTATATAGGAGGAGTACAGTGCAGAGTTCTGGTGACCAGTGACCACCAGTATTATACGTTCTCTGCCTGAAAAACGCTCCATATCTGCGCTGCATTGCAGTATATAGTAGGAGTACAGTGCATAATTTTGCTGACCACCAGTATATAATATATAGGAGTACGGTACAGAAGTCCACTGCTCTACCTACCTCTGTGTCGTCAAGTATACTATCCATCCATACCTGTGGTGCATTTCAGTTTTGCTCAGTTTGCTGACCACCAGTATATAATATATAGCAGTACGGTACGGTAGGCCACTGCTCTACCTACCTCTGTGTCGTCAAGTATACTATCCATCCATACCTGTGGTGCATTTCAGTTTTGCACAGTTTGCTGACCACCAGTATATAATATATAGCAGTATGGTACAGTAGGCCACTGCTCTACCTACCTCTGTGTCGTCAAGTATACTATCCATCCATACCTGTGGTGCATTTCAGTTTTGCACAGTTTGCTGACCACCAGTATATAATATATAGCAGTACGGTACAGTAGGCCACTGCTCTACCTACCTCTGTGTCGTCAAGTATACTATCCATCCATACCTGTGGTGCATTTCAGTTTTGCACAGTTTGCTGACCACCAGTATATAATATATAGCAGTACGGTACAGTAGGCCACTGCTCTACCTACCTCTGTGTCGTCAAGTATACTATCCATCCATACCTGTGGTGCATTTCAGTTTTGCACAGTTTGCTGACCACCAGTATATAATATATAGCAGTACGGTACAGTAGGCCACTGCTCTACCTACCTCTGTGTCGTCAAATATACTATCCATCCATACCTGTGGTGCATTTCAGTTGTGCGCAGTATATATAGTAGTAGGCCATTGCTTTTGATACTGGCATATAATTCCACACATTAAAAAATGGAGAACAAAAATGTGGAGGGTAAAATAGGGAAAGATCAAGATCCACTTCCACCTCGAGCTGAAGCTGCTGCCACTAGTCATGGCCGAGACGATGAAATGCCATCAACGTCGTCTGCCAAGGCCGATGCCCAATGTCATAGTAGAGAGCATGTAAAATCCAAAACACAAAAGTTCAGTAAAATGACCCAAAAATCAAAATTAAAAGCGTCTGAGGAGAAGCGTAAACTTGCCAATATGCCTTTTACGACACGGAGTGGCAATGAACGGCTGAGGCCCTGGCCTATGTTCATGGCTAGTGGTTCAGCTTCACATGAGGATGGAAGCACTCATCCTTTCGCTAGAAAAATGAAAAGACTTAAGCTGGCAAAAGCACAGCAAAGAACTGTGCGTTCTTCGAAATCACAAATCTCCAAGGAGAGTTCAATTGTGTCGGCTGCGATGCCTGACCTTCCCAACACTGGACGGGAAGAGGTGGCGCCTTCCACCATTTGCACGCCCCCTGCAAGTGCTGGAAGGAGCACTCGCAGTCCAGTTCCTGATAGTCAAATTGAAGATGTCACTGTTGAAGTACACCAGGATGAGGATATGGGTGTTGCTGGCGCTGAGGAGGAAATTGACAAGGAGGATTCTGATGGTGAGGTGGTTTGTTTAAGTCAGGCACCCGGGGAGACACCTGTTGTCCGTGGGACGAATATGGCCATTGACATGCCTGGTCAAATTACAAAAAAAAATCACCTCTTCGGTGTGGAATTATTTTAACACAAATGCGGACAACAGGTGTCAAGCCGTGTGTTGCCTTTGTCAAGCTGTAATAAGCATGGGTAAGGACGTTAACCACCTAGGAACATCCTCCCTTATACGTCACCTGGATCGCATTCATCAGAAGTCAGTGACAAGTTCAAAAACTTTGGATAACAGCGGAAGCAGTCCACTGACCACTAAATCCCTTCCTCTTGTAACCAAGCTCCTGCAAACCACACCACCAACTTACAACTTTCCTCCTTACACAGGAAAGCCAATAGTCCCGCAGGCCATGTAACTGTCAAGTCTGACGAGTCCTCTCCTGCCTGGGATTTCTCCATTGCATCCTTGAGTGTAACGCCTACTGCTGCTGGCGCTGCTGTTGTTGCTGCTGGGAGTCGATCGTCATCCCAGAGGGGAAGTCGGAAGACCACTTGTACTACTTCAAGTAAGCAATTGACTGTCCAACAGTCCTTTGCGAGGAAGATGAAATATCACAGCAGTCATCCTGCTGCCAAGCGGATAGCTCAGGCCTTGGCAGCCTGGGCGGTGAGAAACGTGTTTCCGTTATCCACCGTTAATTCACAGGCAACTACAGACTTGATTGAGGTACTGTGTCCCCGGTACCAAATACCATCTAGGTTCCATTTCTCTAGGCAGGAGATACCGAAAATGTACACAGACCTCAGAAAAAGAGTCACAAGTGTCCTAAAAAATGCAGTTGTACCAATGTCCACTTAACCACGAACATGTGGACAAGTGGAGCAGGGCAGACTCAGGACTATATGACTGTGACAGCCCACTGGGTAGATGTATTGCCTCCCGCAGCTAGAACAGCAGCGGCGGCACCAGTAGCAGCATCTCGCAAATGCCAACTCGTTCTTAGGCAGGCTACGCTTTGTATCACCGCTTTCCAGAAGAGGCACACAGCTGACAACCTCTTACGGAAACTGAGGAACATCATCGCAGAATGGCTTACCCCAAATGGACTCTCCTGGGGATTTGTGACATCGGACAAAGCCAGCAATATTGTGCGTGCATTACATCTGGGCAAATTCCAGCACGTCCCATGTTTTGCACATACATTGAATTTGGTGGTGCAGAATTATTTAAAAAACGACAGGGGCGTGCAAGAGATGCTGTCGGTGGCCCGAAGAATTGCGGGCCACTTTCGGCATTCAGCCACCGTGTGCCGAAGACTGGAGCACCACCAAACAATCCTGAACCTGCCCTGCCATCATCTGAAGCAAGAGGTGGTAACGAGGTGGAATTCAACCCTCTATATGCTTCAGAGGATGTAGGAGCAGCAAAAGGCCATTCAAGCCTATACATCTGCCTACGATATAGGCAAAGGAGGGGGAATGCACCTGACTCAAGCGCAGTGGAGAATGATTTTAACGTTGTGCAAGGTTCTGCAACCCTTTGAACTTGCCACACGTGAAGTCAGTTCAGACACTGCCAGCCTGAGTCAGGTCATTCCCCTCATCAGGCTTTTGCAGAAGAAGCTGAAGACTTTGAAGGAGGAGCTAAAACAGAGCGATTCCGCTAGGCATGTGGGACTTGTGGATGGAGCCCTTAATTCGCTTAACCAGGATTCACGGGTGGTCAATCTGTTGAAATCAGTGCACTACATTTTGGCCACCGTGCTCGATCCTAGATTTAAAACCTACGTTGGATCTCTCTTTCCGGCAGACACAAGTCTGCAGAGGTTCAAAGACCTGCTGGTGAGAAAATTGTCAAGTCAAGCAGAACGTGACCCGTCAACAGCTCCTCCTTCACATTCTCCCGCAACTGGGGGTACGAGGATAAGGCTAAGAATTCCGAGCCCACCCACTGGCGGTGATGCAGGGCAGTCTGGAGCGAGTGCTGACATCTGGTCCGGACTGAAGGACCTGCCAACGATTACTGACATGTCGTCTACTGTCACTGCATATGGTTCTCTCACCATTGACAGAATGGTGGAGGATTATATGAGTGACCGCATCTAAGTAGGCACGTCAGACAGTCCGTACGTATACTGGCAGGAAAAAGAGGCAATTTGGAGGCCCTTGCAGAAACTGGCTTTATTTTACCTAAGTTGCCCACCCTCCAGTGTGTACTCCGAAAGAGTGTTTAGTGCAGCCGCTCACCTTGTCAGCAATCGGCGTAAGAGGTTACTTCCAGAAAATGTGGTGAAGATGATGTTCATCAAAATGAATTATAATCAATTCCTCCGTGGAGACATTCACCAGCAATTGCCTCCAGAGAGTACACAGGGACCTGAGATGGTGGATTCCAGTGGGGACGAATTAATGATCTGTGAGGTGGGGGATGTACATAGTGAAAGGGGTGAGGAATCGGACGATGAGGAGGAGGTGGACATCTTGCCTCTGTAGAGCCAGTTTGTGCAAGGAGAGATTGATTGCTTCTTTATTGGTGGGGGCTCAAACCAACCAGTAATTTCAGTCACAGTTGTGTGGCAGACCCTGTCGCTGAAATGATGGGTTTGTTAAAGTGTGCATGTCCTGTTTATACAACATAAGGGTGGGTGGGAGGGCTCAAGGACAATTCCATCCCTCACCTCTTTTTCCTTTCATTTTTCTTTGCATCATGTGCTGTTTGGGGACTATTTTTTTGAAGTGCCATCCTGCCTGACACTGCAGTGCCACTCCTAGATGGGCCAGGGGTTTGTGTCGGCCACTTGGGTCGCTTAGCTTAGTCACACAGCTACCTCATTGCGCCTCTTTTTTTCTTTGCATCATGTGCTGTTTGGGGACTATTTTTTTGAAGTGCCATCCTGTCTGACACTGCAGTGCCACTCCTGGACCAGGTGTTTGTGTCGGCCACTTGGGTCGCTTAGCTTAGTCATCCAGCGACCTCGGTGCAAATTTTAGGACTAAAAATAATATTGTGAGGTGTGAGGTGTTCAGAATAGACTGAAAATGAGTGGAAATTATGGTTATTGAGGTTAATAATACTATGGGATCAAAATGACCCCCAAATTCTATGATTTAAGCTGTTTTTGAGGGTTTTTTGTAAAAAAAACACCCGAATCCAAAACACACCCGAATCCGCCCAAAAATTTTCAGGGAGGTTTTGCCAAAACGCGTCCGAATCCAAAACACAGCCGCGGAACCGAATCCAAAACCAAAACACAAAACCCGAAAAATGTCCGGTGCACATCACTAATTAGGACCATAGGCCCTCATTCCGAGTTGTTCGCAGCAGTTCATTGCATCGCAAACGGCAAAAAATCTCAAACTGCGCATGCGCGAAAGCGGAAATACGCATGCGCAAATCGAGCGATACGACGCTTGTGCAAATTTACTAACCGAAAATCTGCTCGTAATACATAACCGAAAACAGGGAGTGACGGAGGCGTGGCAGAGGCACGGCTTCGCAATCCAACAAAATGGGCGTGAAAGTGGGCTGCTAGTGTGGGAGTATGCAACCAGCAGTAGGGGTGTTTTTTGCAAAAATGCGTATCTTATGGTAAAAGTACATAACAAATGTTCGCTATCTTGACGCAGCCGAAGAGTAAGTCTGCAGCTACTCAGCACTTGCGAAGTACTGTTAAAAGTGTGTGTCTGCTCTAATTAGCAATTAATTAGCAACTGAATTCACCTGTTGAGCAATTACTCGCCAAACACTGCTCTTACAAAATACTACAAACAGCAATTATATGGCCACTTAACATTTGTATTGTTACCACGTATAAATCTGACACACTCTCAAATAATGCACTGTATTTTTGGGACAAATATAAATACTTTGATGTTAAATGCATGTTTTAATTATTTGTTTAATACTATCAAATGTGACTAAACCAACTTATAAACTACATCAGCTAAATCTTCTCGACATAGACATATTCCTTTGTACATACCAAATAACATGAGCAACATAATGCATCCTACATTTAATGTGACTTAATATGTTTTTTTTTTTTTTTTTTGTTGGAATATGTGTCCATATCTAATACTATGGCATGTTGCCCCTAGTTACCCAAGTTCCTAATTATTTTTGGTTTTTTATATGGCCAAATAAGTGTTGTGCAAGGCATACAGTTTTTAAATTAGAATATGCAATGTTTGTCTCAATATTCTGATTGTTCCCTTGTTCCACAAATGTCAATATGCCATGTTCAAGTTTACAGGGCACAGTTTTCCTGAGTGCATAACCTTTAATAAAACACACAAACAATTGTAATGTAATTTTTTTTTACTTCAAAAAAAATACAAAATCAACAACACAACATGGCTACAAATGAGCATCACATACAGAGATGGACATAGCAGCAAGCAGATGGCAGTGGCAAAATGCACATAGCAGAACCCAGTACTATGGTAACCCCATCTTCTGACAAAATATGATGTTTTAAATTAACTAAGTGAACCCCCAGCCAGACTAAACTTTTAGGGGAACTGAGGTAGATTCCGGAACCAACACACAAACACAAACATACACAGCACGCTAGGAAGAGAAAGATGGCTCAGGTGTAGGCCAAAATAACTCACAGGCTACAATTTAAAGAAAACCTTTCACTTTGAGGGAGTTGTACATTCTGGCCACACAAGCCAAAATTAAAAAATCCATCGAGGCAACATGTAAAACATGGGTGCTGCCCATCTGGAGAGACATCACTTTCTCTTTTTTCCCCCCCGCCTGATGTAGTTCTTTATGGCTCGGTCTGCGGAGCGACCTTCGAGGGCCCTGCCCAGTGGGATGTTCTTCCTGGGCAGGGGGAGGGGAGGAAGCCGATGTGGCTGGCTCTCTGCCACTGTGGGCAAGGGAGACAGCGATGTCCTGGAGCCCTTGCCGAATCGAATTGGCAAGTTGTTGGAAGGAGGAGGCGAGTTGATCTTGGCCCTGCCTGATCTCTGCCAGACCTTGGCAGAGTTGAGCTACACCTTGCTCCACACTGTTTCTGTGCTCAGTGAGCCGGACAGGTATCTGGCTTACCTCCCGGAGCATCCTGTCCTGAAAAGCATTCAGGCTCTCACCATACCTGGCTATTTCAGACAGGATTTCCGGGATAGTAGAGGGTTGGGTGGGGGGGCCAGTTGGTATCTGGACAGATGGAATGTGTGGTCCCACACTGGCACAGACACTAGGTCCCCCCACCTCAGCCTCAGCCACATAACCCTCCTGTGACTCTACCTGCTCACCCACCTGTGCTGTGTTATGTTCAAAGCAAATAGAAGAATGAGTGGAAAAAGAGTAGAAAAAAACAATATGAGACTTTTGGAACCAAAAAAATATTTCTTTAGGAATATGTGTGTAAACTTACCTGGCAAGTCATGTGCATGGAGTATTTCAGGCAGGTCCGTGTCCATATGAGACACCCCAACCCCCTCCTCGTAGCTCACACAGTCCATCGCCATCTCCTCAAGATCTGTGTATTCCACAGTGGCAGCTGGACCTCCCCCTGTTGCCCTCGAGGCATTCCACTCCGCAGACCTCTTGCCCTTCAGGCGGGATTTGAAGTCGGCCCAACTACATATGTGTTAAAACATAGGGGCAAGGGACATAAAAGTTATAAAATATACCTGCTTTATTTGATAGTACACATGTTATGTATTTGGTTGCTATAGGCAACATCACATATAGCTAAGTTTGTAAGAATACTTGGCTCAGAAAATGGTTTGTCAATATACACTTACCGTCTTCTAACTTCCTGCGAGGTGCGGACTATTAAGCCGACTTCATTAACAGAATCAGTGATGTCCCTCCAAATTCTATCTTTGGATGCAGCACCCATGTTTTTGGGTCCTCAATGTATTTTTTCCATGGCCTGTGTGACCAAAACCCGTAACTCCCTCTTAGTGAAGGCGGGCTGTCTTTTCTTTTTTTTGGATGTAGCTTGTGAGCTATCGTCCTGTCCTTCCTCACCATCTTCCTCTTCACTAGCTGCTTGTGTAGTTTGTGTTTGAGCTGCTAGTCCGGAATCACCCTCAGTTTCCCCACTATCTATGTCTGGCAGGGGATTCACTCCTAACTCCTGGGTATCAGAAGATGGAATTTGTATAGTACTGGGTCCTGCTATTTCTAACTCAGCATTGGCAAAGTCAAGCATCTGCCTCCGCAGACCTAGGCTTCGATGTGTTAAAGCAGCCATCTGCTGCTGCACCTCATCCATCTCTGCTGCCATCTGCTCACGAGTAGCCATGTTGCTGGTGGCATGTGTGTATGCACGAGTGTCTAGCTATTTATAGCTGCGTGTGTTTTCCGGTGCGGAAATCCGCGCAGGTGTAAATTATGCAAATTGGTCCAGTAATTGTTGTACTGGCTATATAAACGCCCTGCATGCAGCCTGTGTGTGTGTGGGTGTATGCAGAAAATTACTGAAGCAAGGTGGACATTTCTGAGTGAGCACATTTCTGAGTGAGTTTTGCGAGTATTTTATATTGTTTCAGTACAGATTTTATCTGTAATGTTCTCCTTATCATGTATGTTGTGTAAGATTGTTGTATACAATGTTTTTTGTTTTTTGTTTATTACTTTTGTAGTTTTGAATTTAAACAAAGAAGAAGAAAAGTACTGGCGCCGGCTGAAACTCAAAACACAATATATAAAAAATATAAAATATATCTTTGATACATTTATCTAGGAGATTTTCTATCTCTCAAGGGTAAAACAACAACAATAAAAATGAACACTGTAGGATACCACAAAGAATTAACCCTTTCAATTTGAATGTCCACAGTTCCTGGCTAGGACACTAATCCACATTTGCCCACAAGTTATTTCGTGTAAAGCTTTTTACCAGACTTGCTTCTGGATAGAGTCCCCTAGGAATCCCATGCAAATGGAGTCCAGATGGCAATTGGGGATAAGTCCGGGTCTGTAGAGAAACTTGTGCCGGAATTAAATACAGTGGATGCTGATGGGTCCAGATAACGCCAGGAGGTGGATATGGGTGCTGGTACTTGTGGTCCTACAAGGAAAAGCCCTTTAAACAACAATAACTTTTTTTTTTAAATGTTTCTGTTTGGCTTGTGCATCTGTTTACCATAAAAATGACACACCATCTGATTCTAAAAATCCAAAATTGTGTGACTTCGTGTAGCTGTTTGTTCCAGCAAAATGTGGTGAGTAAACAGATTGTTACACTTAGTTGTGTTTTTTCTAAGCCCAAAAATAGGGTAAAAAAAATGTGTGTGTGTGGTTTTAAATATATATATATATATATGTGTGTGTGTGTGTGTGTGTGTGTGTGTGTGTGTCCGCGGGTGCGAATCTCCGCCCATGCGAACTTTACCAACTGTCCTGCACATTAATGTACACATATCAATAAAGTTTATTACAGATGACACCATGCAATTACAACCAATCACATGCCACCACACACTATAAATATAAGCCCATATATGGAAAACGCCATTGCCATCATGCGCGCAGCAGCATTTACACACCACGAGCTGCGCGTGTTGGTAGCGGTAATGGACCGCCGCGTAGGCAGCGCAGGGCCCTTTATCCCAAATAGGGTAAAGGGCGAGGCCTACACGGAGGTCCGCCGCTTATTGCGACCCGCGCCCGGAGCAGGAGGACCATCATCCAGCTGGAAAGGCACTGGAGCGACCTCTGCAGTCGCACGCCGGACCTGTTGGCGGATCTCCGCCAACAAATCCGTGATATACGTAGGCGCAGCAAGTTTCATCTTACATTAAATAACACTGAGATTATTAGCATAAACTTTGCCTATTTTCACTAAGTGATAGTGTGAAAATTTGCACACTGACAATGAACTCTTTTAGATTAAACATGACACAGTGTGTGTGGTTAGGGCAAGCAGTACTGACTGTGTAGCAAGGTGCTTCTGAAAAAGTGCATGTTGTTGTACAGAGTTGCTACACAGGCTGTCAACTGAACCCAATAACTTGCTCAGTGGGGTAAATTTAATAAGGTGGGAGGTTTTTAGAACTGGTGATGTTGCCTATAGCAACCAATCAGATTCAATCTATTATATTCTAGAAGCAGCTTAATAAATGTTATGTATAATCTGATTGGTTGCTATGGGCAACATCACCAGTTTTAAAATTAGAAAAACCTATTAATGTTACCCCTGTGTCTTTAACATGGGACAGAACAGTGTAATAGAAAAATGCTGTTGTTATAATTTTTCATGCTACAACTTAAATATTACATATGTCATTCTAGGGTGAGCACAACGGCAAGCTGCTGCTGCTGGGAGCCCCGGCCAATCCCCTTCTCAGCCCCCCTCCCCTTCTGTCGCCCAATCCCCCTCTCCTTACCAGTCCCCTTCTCAGCCCCCCTCCCCTTCTGTCGCCCAATCCCCCTCTCCTTCCCAGTCCCCTTCTCAGCCCCCCTCCCCTTCTGTCGCCCAATCCCCCTCTCCTTCCCAGTCCCCTTCTCAGGCCCCCTCCCCTTCTGTCGCCCAATCCCCATCTCCTTCCCAGTCCCCTTCTCAGCCCCCCTCCCCCTCTCTTTACCAATACCCATCTCTGTCCCCCTCCCCCTCTGAAGGCCAAACAACCACTCTGGCCACCTCCCCCTCTATTTCCCAGTCCCCCTCTCTGGCCCCCTCCCCCTCTGTTGCCCAAACACCCTCTCCGCCCCCTCCCCCTCTCAATCAGACCCACCCTCTGAAAACAGCTCCCCAATCCCTCCTCCTTCCCCAATACCTCCTCCTTCCCCAATCCAGCCTCCTTCCCCAATCCAGCCTCCTACCCCCATCCAGCCTCCTTCCCCCATCCAGCCTCCTTCCCCACCCAGTGAATGGGCAGCAGAAGCCCCAGCGGATATTCCGGGGAGTCCGCATGTGGCAGATGAGAGTAAGTTTATCAACATTAAAAATTTATTGGTTACCTACTTACACTTACAATTACAATACATGCAGTGTTGTACTGTGGCCAATCTTGGCCCAAGGAAAAATGTTTGTGTTCTTCTTCATGGTATAGATGTTGCTTGTACATTTATGTGAGTATAATTGGATGTACAGTGTCTATGTGTGCAATGTTTAGGCTGTCCACTCTAGGTCGACACTCATTAGGTCGACAGGGTTGCCAGGACAACAGGGTTTATATGTGCTAGGTTGTCAGTGAAAAAGTTAGACCTGAGTGGAGTTTAGTATGTTGTTGGTCTTTTACACTTGTGCCTGGGAATTCCTAATATTTGCACATTTCAACTCGCATGCTTCACTTTGTTAGCCAGGCTAACAACACAATGATTTGTGTTGTGAAAGTTACACTCACAAAATGATTATTTGATTTTTAAAAACCTGTTTGACCTTATGTAGTAAGGCAGGCTTTCAGGGAGTGTGGGCATGCTAGGATATGTTGGCCTTCTGAAGATGTTGATATGCAGTGTGATGATGCAGGGCAAACACCACAAAAGATAAGTCTGCTTCACTCCAGATGTGAATGAATCCCAAAATGGTGTTACATTTACTAAGATGGTAGTTCTCTTTAAGATGGGATGTTGCCCATAGCAACAAATAAGATTATACTTGTAATTTTTTTGGCCCCTTCTACAAGATAATATGTTGAATTTGATTGGTTGCTATGGTCAACGTCCCATCTTAAATAGAACTCCCATATTAGTAAATGTACCCCATGGTGTGGTACACTTTATAAAAAAGTAATAATTAAAAAAAAACATTGCTGAGCAGGCTTGTGTGTTGTTCTGCTACTGATTTATCCTTAAAACAGCCATGATGTAGTCACTTTGCCATTAAAGCAGGCCTGTCCAAACTGCAGCCCTCCAGCTGTTGAGAAACTACACATCCCAGCATGCCCTGACACAGCTTTTGCATTCTCTGACCCCAAAACTGTGTCAAGGCATGCTGGTATATGTAGTTTCACAACAGCTGGAGGGCCGCAGTTTGGACATGCCTGCATTAAATTGTGCTTTGTGCCTTGCTTGTATAATAGGTAATGTGAGTAAGTTAGTAATGTTTATGTTGCCTCTTCATTTCAGATGTGGCAGTTGGAGATCCCACTACTTTTGTGGGCATTCTTGCCACCATGCACCAACACGTGCAGGGATTATTGAGGAGTGTGGAGCAGCTGCAAAAGTTTTCATAATTTTTATATAAAATCATTTTATTTTTCCGTGAAAAAAAAATCAAACACACCAAAAAAAAATTATTACAAACAATAAAAAATATATATTTCAAGTTAAGCGGGTGTTGTGTTTATTAATGCAATAAAGGAACAGCAGATTGGCTAGCAGAAATTGATTCCCTTAAACCAGAGGTTCTCAAACTCGGTCCTCGGGGGCACACACAGTGCATGTTTTGCAGGTCTCCTCACAGAATCGCAAGTGAAATAATTAGCTCCACCTGTGGACCTTTTAAAATGTGTCAGTGAGTAATTAATACACCTGTGCACCTGCTGGGTTACCTGCAAAACATGCACTGTGTGTGCCCCCGAGGACCGAGTTTGAGAACCTCTGCCTTAAACATTTCACACATCTAATGTAAGATTTAAAAATAAATAAATAAATAAACAGTTAGGAGGTTATTGTCTAAAAAAACATGTAAACACCTTCATTCACAAACTACACCTCTACACACAAAAAAAAAATTAGACCAGGCACATTTAAAACATCTATATTTTTATTTTAAACATTTAAATGTTGATGGCCAATTATGCCTACAAAGTGTTCTTCAGGTATTTTTTGAAGACTTAATTGGTCATGACCATTATCATTCATTACACTAATTGGATTCGTAATTGAGGAGGGCTTGTGGACTTTAAACTGAAAGGTGTAATTTAACTTAATAGAAAAAAAATACATTGCTGTGCGTTTTTCCGCAAAAGCGTGTGCACTTTTAAGAAGTATGTGTAAATTGTGTAAATCTACGAAAAGTTAGTATTTTTATGATGAGGTTTGTGTTAATGCGATGGTTTCGCATTACTGCGATGTCATTTGGCATACGCCCACTTTGTGTAATACTGTGGACGAATTAGCAAAAATACGTTGGAGGCGGATATTCGCTATTTTGCAACATGTTCGCAATTTTGCACATACCTTGTGCGAACGAAAAAAATAGCGATCAACTCGGAATGACCACCATAGTGCGCTGCGCACTACCACGGGTCGGATACGATGTTCCATATTGGATGAACATGCAGCCTAAATTTGGCTAGATAGTACACGATCTAGAGCATGTTGTACCGTGTATATCTTAATGTACGATATTGTGTCCAATTTGTGTCATCACAATAGTGAGAAGCCATATCTATGCTACAGTATATCTTATATTATATGCTATTGTGATAACTCTTATGCTATATCTTACCGTGTGTGTGCACTATTTCGTTTGTTCAGGAGCTCAGGGAAATAGTGTAAGATATCTTAACTGGTAATCTTACCATGAGTACCCAGTTTAATTAATTTATACAGGGTCGGACTGGCCCACAGGGGTACCAGGGAAACCACCGGTAGGCCCTACTGCCTGAGGGCCCATTCCTTCCTCTAGGGATCAGGTTCCAGACTGTGCACTTGTATTATACATGGTAGATATGTTGCATTACACTGCACTAAACTATTGTGTATTTCAAGCCTCTGTGGAGGCTGGCCACACCCCCTTTTTAGGCTGGCCACACCCCTAAGTATGGGCCCCTATCACTGCATTCCCCCGGTGGGCCCTTCATGCCCCAGTCCGACACTGAATTTATAAGTTTACCCATCACAGATAAATACACAAGTCTATATACCGCTATGTATGTGTGTGTGTATATATATATATATATATATATATATATCTACTCTATTTATCTATCTACCTGTCTGTCTGTCTTTCTTTCTATCTACCAGATGCACGGTGAGGTGAGGCAGAACCTTTCCTGTCATACTCTAGTATATTAGTATATGCCAGAGTTTTGACTATTTAAAGTATATGAAAAATACAAAGAATATATTATAATATCTTCTTTGTATTATTCTAATCATTTTTATAGTCTGGAGTAAAAAGTCTATGGCAGGTGAGGCAGTATATACTGCTGCACCTGTGTATAATGCCCAGGTGTATATACATCTGTACCTGTGTATAATGCCCACATGTATATACTAGAGATGAGCGCCGGAAATTTTTCGGGTTTTGTGTTTTGGTTTTGGGTTCGGTTCCGCGGCCGTGTTTTGAGTTCGACCGCATTTTGGCAAAACCTCACCGAATTTTTTTTGTCGGATTCGGGTGTGTTTTGGATTCGGGTGTTTTTTTCAAAAAACACTAAAAAACAGCTTAAATCATAGAATTTGGGGGTCATTTTGATCCCAAAGTATTATTAACCTCAAAAACCATAATTTACACTCATTTTCAGTCTATTCTGAATACCTCACACCTCACAATATTATTATTAGTCCTAAAATTTGCACCTAGGTCGCTGGATGACTAAGCTAAGCGACCCTAGTGGCCGACACAAACACCGGGCCCATCTAGGAGTGTCACTGCAGTGTCACGCAGGATGTCCCTTCCAAAAAACCCTCCCCAAACAGCACATGACGCAAAGAAAAAAAGAGGCGCAATGAGGTAGCTGTGTGAGTAAGATAAGCGACCCTAGTGGCCGACACAAACACCGGGCCCATCTAGGAGTGTCACTGCAGTGTCACGCAGGATGTCCCTTCCAAAAAACCCTCCCCAAACAGCACATGACGCAAAGAAAAAAAGAGGCACAATGAGGTAGCTGTGTGAGTAAGATAAGCGACCCTAGTGGCCGACACAAACACCGGGCCCATCTAGGAGTGGCACTGCAGTGTCACGCAGGATGTCCCTTCCAAAAAACCCTCCCCAAACAGCACATGACGCAAAGAAAAAAAGAGGCGCAATGAGGTAGCTGTGTGAGTAAGATAAGCGACCCTAGTGGCCGACACAAACACCGGGCCCATCTAGGAGTGTCACTGCAGTGTCACGCAGGATGTCCCTTCCAAAAAACCCTCCCCAAACAGCACATGACGCAAAGAAAAAAAGAGGCGCAATGAGGTAGCTGTGTGAGTAAGATAAGCGACCCTAGTGGCCGACACAAACACCGGGCCCATCTAGGAGTGGCACTGCAGTGTCACGCAGGATGTCCCTTCCAAAAAACCCTCCCCAAACAGCACATGACGCAAAGAAAAATTAAAGAAAAAAGAGGTGCAAGATGGAATTGTCCTTGGGCCCTCCCACCCACCCTTATGTTGTATAAACAGGACATGCACACTTTAACCAACCCATCATTTCAGTGACAGGGTCTGCCACACGACTGTGACTGAAATGACGGGTTGGTTTGGACCCCCACCAAAAAAGAAGCAATTAATCTCTCCTTGCACAAACTGGCTCTACAGAGGCAAGATGTCCACCTCATCATCATCCTCCGATATATCACCGTGTACATCCCCCTCCTCACAGATTATCAATTCGTCCCCACTGGAATCCACCATCTCAGCTCCCTGTGTACTTTGTGGAGGCAATTGCTGCTGGTCAATGTCTCCACGGAGGAATTGATTATAATTCATTTTAATGAACATCATCTTCTCCACATTTTCTGGATGTAACCTCGTACGCCGATTGCTGACAAAGTGAGCGGCGGCACTAAACACTCTTTCGGAGTACACACTTGTGGGAGGGCAACTTAGGTAGAATAAAGCCAGTTTGTGCAAGGGCCTCCAAATTGCCTCTTTTTCCTGCCAGTATAAGTACGGACTGTGTGACGTGCCTACTTGGATGCGGTCACTCATATAATCCTCCACCATTCTTTCAATGTTGAGAGAATCATATGCAGTGACAGTAGACGACATGTCCGTAATCGTTGTCAGGTCCTTCAGTCCGGACCAGATGTCAGCATCAGCAGTCGCTCCAGACTGCCCTGCATCACCGCCAGCGGGTGGGCTCGGAATTCTGAGCCTTTTCCTCGCACCCCCAGTTGCGGGAGAATGTGAAGGAGGAGATGTTGACAGGTCGCGTTCCACTTGACTTGACAATTTTCTCACCAGCAGGTCTTTCAACCCCAGCAGACTTGTGTCTGCCGGAAAGAGAGATCCAAGGTAGGCTTTAAATCTAGGATCGAGCACGGTGGCCAAAATGTAGTGCTCTGATTTCAACAGATTGACCACCCGTGAATCCTTGTTAAGCGAATTAAGGGCTCCATCCACAAGTCCCACATGCCTAGCGGAATCGCTCCGTGTTAGCTCCTCCTTCAATGTCTCCAGCTTCTTCTGCAAAAGCCTGATGAGGGGAATGACCTGACTCAGGCTGGCAGTGTCTGAACTGACTTCACGTGTGGCAAGTTCAAAGGGCATCAGAACCTTGCACAACGTTGAAATCATTCTCCACTGCGCTTGACACAGGTGCATTCCACCTCCTATATCGTGCTCAAATGTATAGGCTTGAATGGCCTTTTGCTGCTCCTCCAACCTCTGAAGCATATAGAGGGTTGAATTCCACCTCGTTACCACTTCTTGCTTCAGATGATGGCAGGGCAGGTTCAGTAGTTTTTGGTGGTGCTCCAGTCTTCTGTACGTGGTGCCTGTACGCCGAAAGTGTCCCGCAATTCTTCTGGCCACCGACAGCATCTCTTGCACGCCCCTGTCGTTTTTTAAATAATTCTGCACCAGCAAATTCAAGGTATGTGCAAAACATGGGACGTGCTGGAATTTGCCCATATTTAATGCACACACAATATTGCTGGCGTTGTCCGATGCCACAAATCCACAGGAGAGTCCAATTGGGGTAAGCCATTCCGCGATGATCTTCCTCAGTTGCCGTAAGAGGTTTTCAGCTGTGTGCGTATTCTGGAAACCGGTGATACAAAGCGTAGCCTGCCTAGGAAAGAGTTGGCGTTTGCGAGATGCTGCTACTGGTGCCGCCGCTGCTGTTCTTGCGGCGGGAGTCCATACATCTACCCAGTGGGCTGTCACAGTCATATAGTCCTGACCCTGCCCTGCTCCACTTGTCCACATGTCCGTGGTTAAGTGGACATTGGGTACAGCTGCATTTTTTAGGACACTGGTGACTCTTTTTCTGAGGTCTGTGTACATTTTCGGTATCGCCTGCCTAGAGAAATGGAACCTAGATGGTATTTGGTACCGGGGACACAGTACCTCCAACAAGTCTCTAGTTGGCTCTGCAGTAATGATGGATACCGGAACCACGTTTCTCACCACCCAGGATGCCAAGGCCTCAGTTATCCGCTTTGCAGTAGGATGACTGCTGTGATATTTCATCTTCCTCGCAAAGGACTGTTGGACAGTCAATTGCTTGGTGGAAGTAGTAAAAGTGGTCTTACGACTTCCCCTCTGGGATGACCATCGACTCCCAGCAGCAACAACAGCAGCGCCAGCAGCAGTAGGCGTTACACGCAAGGATGCATCGGAGGAATCCCAGGCAGGAGAGGAATCGTCATTATTGCCAGTGACATGACCTGCAGGACTATTGGCATTCCTGGGGAAGGAGGAAATTGACACTGAGGGAGTTGGTGGGGTGGTTTGCGTGAGCTTGGTTACAAGAGGAAGGGATTTACTGGTCAGTGGACTGCTTCCGCTGTCACCCAAAGTTTTTGAACTTGTCACTGACTTATTATGAATGCGCTGCAGGTGACGTATAAGGGAGGATGTTCCGAGGTGGTTAACGTCCTTACCCCTACTTATTACAGCTTGGCAAAGGCAACACACGGCTTGACACCTGTTGTCCGCATTTCTGTTGAAATACTTCCACACCGAAGAGCTGATTTTTTTGGTATTTTCACCAGGCATGTCAGTGGCCATATTCCTCCCACGGACAACAGGTGTCTCCCCGGGTGCCTGACTTAAACAAACCACCTCACCATCAGAATCCTCCTGGTCAATTTCCTCCCCAGCGCCAGCAACACCCATATCCTCCTCATCCTGGTGTACTTCAACACTGACATCTTCAATCTGACTATCAGGAACTGGACTGCGGGTGCTCCTTCCAGCACTTGCAGGGGGCGTGCAAATGGTGGAAGGCGCATGCTCTTCACGTCCAGTGTTGGGAAGGTCAGGCATCGCAACCGACACAATTGGACTCTCCTTGTGGATTTGGGATTTCGAAGAACGCACAGTTCTTTGCGGTGCTTTTGCCAGCTTGAGTCTTTTCAGTTTTCTAGCGAGAGGCTGAATGCTTCCATCCTCATGTGAAGCTGAACCACTAGCCATGAACATAGGCCAGGGCCTCAGCCGTTCCTTGCCACTCCGTGTGGTAAATGGCATATTGGCAAGTTTACGCTTCTCCTCCGACAATTTTATTTTAGGTTTTGGAGTCCTTTTTTTACTGATATTTGGTGTTTTGGATTTGACATGCTCTGTACTATGACATTGGGCATCGGCCTTGGCAGACGACGTTGCTGGCATTTCATCGTCTCGGCCATGACTAGTGGCAGCAGCTTCAGCACGAGGTGGAAGTGGATCTTGATCTTTCCCTAATTTTGGAACCTCAACATTTTTGTTCTCCATATTTTAATAGGCACAACTAAAAGGCACCTCAGGTAAACAATGGAGATGGATGGATACTAGTATACTTATGGATGGACTGCCGAGTGCCGACACAGAGGTAGCTACAGCCGTGGACTAACGTACTGTGTCTGCTGCTAATATAGACTGGATGATTGATAATGAGATGAAATCAATATATATATGTATGTATATATAATATCACTAGAACTGCAGCCGGACAGGTAGATAATATATTTATTAGGTAATGATGACTGATGACAGACCTGCTGGACACTGTCAGCTCAGCAGCACCGCAGACTGCTACAGTAAGCTACTATACTCTATAGTAGTATGTACAAAGAAGAAAGAAAAAAAAAAAACACGGGTAGGTGGTATACAATTATGGATGGACTGCCGAGTGCCGACACAGAGGTAGCTACAGCCGTGGACTAACGTACTGTGTCTGCTGCTAATATAGACTGGATGATTGATAATGAGATGAAATCAATATATATATGTATGTATATATAATATCACTAGTACTGCAGCCGGACAGGTAGATAATATATTTATTAGGTAATGATGACTGATGACGGACCTGCTGGACACTGTCAGCTCAGCAGCACCGCAGACTGCTACAGTAAGCTACTATACTATAGTAGTATGTACAAAGAAGAACGAAAAAAAAAAAACCACGGGTAGGTGGTATACAATTATGGATGGACTGCTGAGTGCCGACACAGAGGTAGCTACAGCCGTGGACTAACGTACTGTGTCTGCTGCTAATATAGACTGGATGATTGATAATGAGATGAAATCAATATATATATGTATGTATATATAATATCACTAGTACTGCAGCAGGACAGGTAGATAATATATTTATTAGGTAATGATGACTGATGACGGACCTGCTGGACACTGTCAGCTCAGCAGCACCGCAGACTGCTACAGTAAGCTACTATACTCTATAGTAGTATGTACAAAGAAGAAAGAAAAAAAAAAAACCACGGGTAGGTGGTATACAATTATGGATGGACTGCCGAGTGCCGACACAGAGGTAGCTACAGCCGTGGACTAACGTACTGTGTCTGCTGCTAATATAGACTGGATGATTGATAATGAGATGAAATCAATATATATATGTATGTATATATAATATCACTAGTACTGCAGCCGGACAGGTAGATAATATATTTATTAGGTAATGATGACTGATGACGGACCTGCTGGACACTGTCAGCTCAGCAGCACCGCAGACTGCTACAGTAAGCTACTATACTATAGTAGTATGTACAAAGAAGAAAGAAAAAAACCACGGGTAGGTGGTATACAATTATGGATGGACTGCTGAGTGCCGACACAGAGGTAGCTACAGCCGTGGACTAACGTACTGTGTCTGCTGCTAATATAGAGTCTAGACTGGATGATAAATTATTGATAATGAGATGAAATCAATATAATATCACTAGTACTGCAGCCGGACAGGTACTATATATATTTATTATGTAATGACTGATGACGGACCTGCTGGACACTGTCAGGTCAGCACAGCACCGCAGACTGCTACAGTAAGCTACTATAGTAGTATGTATAAAGAAGAATGAAAAAAAAAAAAAAAAACACGGGTAGGTGGTATACAATATTATATATATATATATATATTATATACAATTATATATATATATATATATATATATATTAAACTGGTGGTGATTGATTATTAAACTGGTGGTCACTTCAGGACAGGTCACGTTGCAACTTGCAACTAGTACTCCGAGGCCTAAGCAGACAATCACAAAATATATTATTATACTGGTGGTCAGTGTGGTCACAACAATGGCAGTGTGGCACTGACTCTGGCAGCAAAAGTGTGCACTGTACGTTATATGTACTCCTGAGTCCTGCTCTCAGACTCTAACTGCTCCCCACTGTCAGTGTCTCCCCCACAAGTCAGATAATACACTTACAGTCACACTATCTAATCTATAAATATCACTTCAGCAAGTAGTATAGTAGTATACAGTAGTACTCCTCCTAATAATGCTCCCCGAAAATACTGTGTCTCTCTCTTCTCTAAACGGAGAGGACGCCAGCCACGTCCTCTCCCTATGACTCTCAATGCACGTGTGAAAATGGCGGCGACGCGCGGCTCCTTATATAGAATCCGAGTCTCGTGATAGAATCCGAGCCTCGCGAGAATCCGACAGCGTGATGATGACGTTCGGGCGCGCTCGGGTTAGCCGAGCAAGGCGGGAAGATCCGAGCCTGCTCGGACCCGTGTAAAAAACCTGAAGTTCGGGCGGGTTCGGATTCAGAGGAACCGAACCCGCTCATCTCTAGTATATACTGCTGTACCTGTGTATAATGCCCACATGTATATACTGCTGCACCTGTGTATAATGCTCACATGTATATACTGCTGTACCTGTGTATAAAGCCCTCATGTATATACTGCTGCACCTGTGTATAATGCTCACATGTATATACTGCTGCACCTGTGTGTAATGCCCAAATGTATATACTGCTGTACCTGTGTATAATGCCAACATGTATATACTGCTGCACCTGTGTATAATGCTCACATGTATATACTGCTGCACCTGTGTATAATGCTCACATGTATATACAGCTGGACCCATGTATAATGCCCACATGTATATACTGCTGCACCTGTGTATAACGCCCACATGTATATACTGCTGCACTTGTATATAATGCCCAGATGTACATACTGCTGCACCTGTGTATAATGCTCACATGTATATACTGCTGCACCTGTGTATAATGCCCATATGTACATACCGCTGCACCTGTGTATAATGCTCACATGTATATACTACTGCACCTGTGTATAATACCCTCATGTGTATACTGCTGTACCTGTGTATAATGCCCACATGTATATATTGTTGTACCTGTGTATAAGGCCCACATGTATATACTGCTGCACCTGTGTATAATGTCAACATGTATATATTGTTGCACCTGTGCATAATGCCCACATGTATATATGGCTGCACCTGTGTATAATGTCCAGATGTATATACTGCTACACGAGTGTATAATGCCCTTGTGTATAAACTGCTGTACCTGTGTATATTGCCCGCATGTATATACTGCTGCACCCATGTATAATGCCCACATGTATATATTGCTGCACCTGTGTATAATGCTCACATGTATATACTTCTGCACCTGTGTGTAATGCCCAAATGTATATACTGCTGCACCTGTGTATAATGCCCACATGTAGATACTGCTGCACCTATGTATAATGCCCACATGTATATACTGCTGCACCTGTGTTTAATGCCCTCATGTATATACTGCTGTACATGTGTATAATGCCCACATGTATATACTGCTGCACCTGTGTATAATGCCCAGATGTATATACTGCTGCACCTGTGTATAATGCCCAGATGTATATACTGCTGCACCTGTGTATAATGCCCTCATGTATATACTGCTGTACCTGTGTATAATGCCCACATGTATATACTGCTGCACCTGTATATAATTCCCACATGTATATACTGCTGCACCAGTGTATAATGCTCACATGTATATACTGCTGCACCTGTGTATAATGGCGAGATGTATATATTGTTGCACCTGTGTATAATGCCCATATGTACATACCGCTGCACCTGTGTATAATGCTCACATGTATATACTGCTGCACCTGTGTATAATGCCCACATGTATATACTGCTGAACCTGTGTATAACGCCCACATGTATATACTGCTGCACCTGTGTATAATGCCCACATGTATATACTGCTGCACCTGTGTATAATGCCCATATGTACATACTGCTGCACCTGTGTATAATGCTCACATGTATATACTGCTGCACCTGTGTATAATGCCCACATGTGTATACTGCTGTACCTGTGTATAATGCCCACATGTATATATTGCTGTACCTGTGTATAATGCCCACATGTATATACTGCTGCACCTGTGTATAATGTCCACATGTATATACTGTTGCACCTGTGCATAATGCCCACATGTATATATGGCTGCACCTGTGTATAATGCCCAGATGTATATACTGCTACACCTGTGTATAATGCCCAGACTTATATACTGCTGCACCTGTGTATAATGCCCACATGTATATATTGCTGTACCTGTGTATAATGCCCACATGTATATACTGCTGCACCTGTGTATAATGTCCACATGTATATACTGTTGCACCTGTGCATAATGCCCACATGTATATATGGCAGCACCTGTGTATAATGCCCAGATGTATATACTGCTACACCTGTGTATAATGCCCAGACTTATATACTGCTGCACCTGTGTATAATGCCCACATGAACCCTTTGGATCATATACTGTGTGTAAATCTGGCTCTGGTACTAGCCCGAGGTTCGGTACGTAATACCGGCGGACGGAATTCCGGTTGTCCATATCCTGACAGCGGCATCCCACCCGCCAGAATGCCAGCCGTAGGGCGAGCACTAAGAGTCCATTTGCAGGCTCGCTGTGCTCGCCACGCTGCGGGCTCGGTGGTTTGCTGCGCTCGCCACAGGATCTATTCCCACTCTATGGGTGTCATGGACACCCACGAGTGGGAATAGCCCCGTTGCGCAGGATTCCGGCTGGCAATATTGTTGGTTGTCAGGATTTTGGCATCGGTATTCTGAATGCCAGGATCCCGACCGCCGGCAAATTGACTTCATCCCCTAGCCAGTGCCTCCTCAGCCATTTACCTCACCGCACGTCTCTGCTATCTACCCCCTCTTCCCTCATGTGCTTGTCCTTCTCTTACTTAAACCATCTTCAACGGCACCAAATCTTGCGGTTTTCTGCCACCCTATTAATTATTTTAGTGTCGTCTGCTGATGCAGCTATGTTTATGTGCCTGATACTTGTCCTATATTGTCTTTAACTGTAAGTCTCTGTTTTCCTGTTTTGCTTATTTATGTACTCTGTAATTGGGCGCTGCGGATCCCTTGTGGCGCCATATAAATAAAGGATAATAATAATACAGTAGATTTAAGATCAGGTTGGGGGGTAAACAGTAGAACTTTCTCTGTAGCAGCCAATTAATAGCACACCAGTGCCTTTATAAACGTAGCCACAGCTAGATTGGATGAAACATGTTGGGTGTGGCTAAGATTGTGGACGCTGTGACGTCACCCGCTGGGTCAGAAGCTGGCGTGGATGTGAGCCGGACAGATTATTACTAAACGGCTAAGTAACTGCTGGAACATGTGCTTGTGATATTAAACACAGGTATGTGAGCATGTATTTCAAGTAAAAATTGTGCTTTTTATTTTACTTACAAGTACGCTCTCAGTTTGTTTCACGTTTCTAGAGAATATTCCAGTGGCATGGAGAGGATTAGACTGGCACTTGGACACTTTTAAAACTTTGGGTTGCTAAGGACTGCTTGCGCAAGGACAGTTTTTGTATATATATATTAGAGATGAGCGGGTTCGGTTCCTCGGAATCCGAACCCCCCCGAACTTCACCCATTTTACACGGGTCCGAGGCAGACTCGGATCCTCCCGCCTTGCAGGGTTAACCCGAGCGCGCCCGAACGTCATCATCCTGCTGTAGTATTCTTGCGAGATTCGTATTCTATATAAGGAGCCACGCGTCGTCGCCATTTTCACTCGTGCATTGGAGATGATAGGGAGAGGACGTGTGCAGCATTCTCTCAGTTGTGTTCAGTGTGCTGCAAATATCTGTGCTCAGTGTGCTGCAAATATCTGTGCTCAGTGTGCTGCAAATATCTGTGCTCAGTGTGCTGAAAATATCTACGTTCTCTGCCTGAAAAACGCTCCATGTCTGTGCTCAGTGTGCTGCAAATATCTGTGCTCAGTGGCCCTCATTCCGAGTGGTTCGCTCGCTAGCTGCTTTTAGCAGCATTGCACACGCTAAGCCGCTGCCCTCTGGGAGTGTATCTTAGCTTAGCAGAATTGCGAACGAAAGATTAGCAGAATTGCGAACAGAAAATTCTTAGCAGTTTCTGAGTAGCTCCAGACTTACTCAGCCATTGCGATCAGTTCAGCCAGTTTTGTTCCTGGTTTGAAGTCACAAACACACCCAGCGTTCGCCCAGACACTCCCCCGTTTCTGCAGACACTCCCGCGTTTTTCCCAGAAACGCCAGCGTTTTTTCGCACACGCCCAGAAAACGGACAGTTTCCGCCCAGAAACACCCACTTCCTGTCAATCACACTCCGATCACCAGAACGATGAAAAATCCTCATTATTCTGTGAGTAAAATACCTTACTTTTGTGTAAAATAACTAAGCGCATGCGCTCTGCGAACCTTGCGCTTGCGCAGTAAGCGGCTAATCGCAATATAGAGAAAATCGGCAACGAGCGAACAACTCGGAATGACCACCAGTGTGCTTTATTGTGGGGACTGGGGACCACCAGTATTATATAGTAGGAGTACAGTGCAGAGTTTTGCTGACCAGTGACCACCAGTATTATACGTTCTATGCCTGAAAAACGCTCCATATCTGTGCTGCATTGAAGTATATAGTAGGAGGACAGTGCGGAATTTTGCTGACCAGTGACCACCAGTGTTATATCAGTACGGTACAGTAGTCCACTGCTTTACCTACCTCTGTGTCGTCAAGTATACTATCCATCCATACCTGTGGTGCATTTTATTTGTTGTGCGCAGTAGTAGGAGGACAGTGCATAATTTTGCTGACCACCAGTATATAATATATAGCAGTACGGTACAGTAGTCCACTGCTCTACCTACCTCTGTGTCGTCAAGTATACTATCCATCCATACCTGTGGTGCATTTTATTTGTTGTGCGCAGTAGTAGGAGGACAGTGCATAATTTTGCTGACCACCAGTATATAATATATAGCAGTACGGTACAGTAGTCCACTGCTCTACCTACCTCAGTGTCATCAAGTATACTATCCATCCATACCTGTGGTGCATTTTAGTTGTTGTGCGCAGTAGTAGGAGGACAGTGCATAATTTTGCTGACCACCAGTATATAATATATAGCAGTACGGTACAGTAGTCCACTGCTCTACCTACCTCTGTGTCGTCAAGTATACTATCCATCCATACCTGTGGTGCATTTTAGTTGTTGTGCGCAGTAGTAGGAGGACAGTGCATAATTTTGCTGACCACCAGTATATAATATATAGCAGTACGGTACAGTAGTCCACTGCTCTACCTACCTCTGTGTCGTCAAGTATACTATCCATCCATACCTGTGGTGCATTTTAGTTGTTGTGCGCAGTAGTAGGAGGACAGTGCATAATTTTGCTGACCACCAGTATATAATATATAGCAGTACGGTACAGTAGTCCACTGCTCTACCTACCTCTGTGTCGTCAAGTATACTATCCATCCATACCTGTGGTGCATTTTAGTTGTTGTGCGCAGTAGTAGGAGGACAGTGCATAATTTTGCTGACCACCAGTACATAATATATAGCAGTACGGTACAGTTGTCCACTGCTCTACCTACCTCTGTGTCGTCAAGTATACTATCCATCCATACCTGTGGTGCATTTTAGATGTTGTGCGCAGTAGTAGGAGGACAGTGCATAATTTTGCTGACCACCAGTATATAATATATAGCAGTACGGTACAGTAGTCCACTGCTCTACCTACCTCTGTGTCGTCAAGTATACTATCCATCCATACCTGTGGTGCATTTTAGTTGTTGTGCGCAGTAGTAGGAGGACAGTGCATAATTTTGCTGATCACCAGTATATAATATATAGCAGTACGGTACAGTAGTCCACTGCTCTACCTACCTCTGTGTCGTCAAGTGTCGTCAAGTATACTATCCATCCATACCTGTGGTGCATTTTAGTTGTTGTGCGCAGTAGTAGGAGGACAGTGCATAATTTTGCTGACCAGTGACCACCAGTATTATATCAGTACGGTACAGTAGTCCACTGCTCTACCTACCTCTGTGTCGTCAAGTATACTATCTATCCATACCTGTTGTGCATTTTAGTTGTTGTGCACAGTAGTAGGAGGACAGTGCATAATTTTGCTGACCACCAGTATATAATATATAGCAGTACGGTACAGTAGTCCACTGCTCTACCTACCTCTGTGTCGTCAAGTATACTATCCATCCATACCTGTGGTGCATTTTAGTTGTTGTGCGCAGTAGTAGGAGGACAGTGCATAATTTTGCTGACCACCAGTATATAATATATAGCAGTACGGTGCAGTAGTCCACTGCTCTACCTACCTCTGTGTCGTCAAGTATACTATCCATCCATACCTGTGGTGCATTTTAGTTGTTGTGCGCAGTAGTAGGAGGACAGTGCATAATTTTGCTGACCACCAGTATATAATATATAGCAGTACGGTACAGTAGGCCATTGCTATTGATATATTACTGGCATATAATTCCACACATTAAAAAATGGAGAACAAAAATGTGGAGGGTAAAATAGGGAAAGATCAAGATCCACTTCCACCTCGTGCTGAAGCTGCTGCCACTAGTCATGGACGAGACGAGGAAATGCCATCAACGTCGTCTGCGAAGGCCGATGCCCAATGTCATAGTAGAGAGCATGTAAAATCCATAAAAAAAAGTTCAGTAAAATTACCCAAAAATCTAAATTAAAAGCGTCTGAGGAGAAGCGTAAACTTGCCAATATGCCATTTACGACATGGAGTGGCAAGGAACGGCTGAGGCCCTGGCCTATGTTCATGGCTAGTGGTTCAGATTTACATGAGGATGGAAGCACTCATCCTCTCACTAGAAAACTGCAGTGCCACTCCTAGAAGGGCCAGGTGTTTGTGTCGGCCACTTGGGTCGCTTAGCTTAGTCACACAGCTACCTCATTGCACCTCTTTTTTTCTTTGCATCATGTGCTGTTCGGGGACTATTTTTTAAATCTGCCATCCTGTCTGACACTGCAGTGCCACTCCTAGATGGGCCAGGTGTTTGTGTCGGCCACTTGGGTCGCTTAGCTTAGTCACACAGCTACCTCATTGCACCTCTTTTTTTCTTTGCATCATGTGCTGTTTGGGGACTATTTTTTAAATCTGCCATCCTGTCTGACACTGCAGTGCCACTCCTAGATGGGCCAGGTGTTTGTGTCCGCCACTTGGGTCGCTTAGCTTAGTCACACAGCGACCTTGGTGCACCTCTTTTTTTCTTGGCATCATGTGCTGTTTGGGGACTATTTTTTGAAGTGCCATCCTGTCTGACACTGCAGTGCCACTCCTAGATGGGCCAGGTGTTTGTGTCGGCCACTTGTGGCGCTTAGCTTAGTCATCCAGCGACCTTGGTGCAAATTTTAGGACTAAAAATAATATTGTGAGGTGTGAGGTGTTCAGAATAGACTGGAAATGAGTGGAAATTATGGTAATTGAGGTTAATAATACTATGGGATCAAAATGACCCCCAAATTCTATTATTTAAGTTGTTTGTGAGGGTTTTTATAAAAAAAACACCCGAATCCAAAACACACCCGAATCCGACAAAAAATTTTCAGGGAGGTTTTGCCAAAACGCGTCCGAATCCAAAACACGGCCGCGGAACCGAATCCAAAACCAAAACACAAACCCGAAAAAATGTCCGGTGCACATCATTAATATATATATATATATATATATATATATATATATATATATATAAATATAAATATATATCTAATATATATATATATATATACTGTGTATATATATAGTTAAGAAGTCTGGCGGCACTCAGGAGACTGTTCAACAAGTGCTTAATTTAATGGAATAACATCCAACATCCAACAATTGTTTCGGGCCTCCGCCCGTTGTCAGGGATGTATAACACATTGTTAATTACCTTGACTCACCTCACCTGCGATCCTGCCCTCCGACCCGAACGCCACGCTGACTGCCGCTGTCACAAGCCATCCAGCTCACCAGCAGCTGCCGTACAGCGGGCGACATCATCAAGGGGCGCCCGCAGGGAGGCGGAAGTCAGGCATCGGAATGGTTACTTAGGTAACCAGAAGACAAAACATTTAAAAATCACCTTAATCCATACTAATGGTGAAAAAAACATAGACATTATAAACCAAAAAAATAAAAAAATATAAATACATAAACACACAAAGTAATGTTAAAAACAAACTATGGGACACTGTTCAATAATAATTCACAAATTCAGCATATTAAGTAAGCGGCATTGATAATTAGTAAAAATCATCATGACCATGATGTAAGGTGACATTGTGGGTATTTTAGTAAGCATAATATATAAACCATTAGAATTCTAACAGCTATACAATATATTGTTATAATATCCTATAGATTATAAAAAGCTATGCAACCCATGCTGTTCATTTAACCCTTTAGGGGCCAGTGTGTCCAGCCTAAAAATCCAACGGCTTTCTAGCTGGAGTAACAATCTGCCCCTATCACCACCACGGGTCGATGCTGGGACATGGTCTATTATTTTACTCCTAATACTAGCAATACTATGCGATTGCTGTACACAATGGCGGGCCATGGGCTGATCACTAGATCCTGACTCTAGGGCCGCCCTAATTGCAGACCTGTGGTTGGCCATTCTCTCTTTAAATTGGCATTCTGTCTTGCCCACATAGTGAAGACCACATGGGCAAGACAGTACGTATACCACAAATCGTGAAGTACACGTAAGAGGGAAATTAATGGTAAATTTCTTGCCTGATCTAGGATGACAAATAAAATCTCCCACCAACATAGAACGGCATGTGACACTTCCTGTACATCTAAAGCATCCAGGCTTCCGTGAAAGAAAATGCTGCTTCGATTTAAGTTTTGTTAATTCCGTTACGTCCACTTTTACCAACATATCCTTCAGGTTTTTACCCCTAGAATATGCTGGCATAATACGAGTGTTTAGTAAACCTGGGAGGTCCTTATCAGTATTAATAATGATCCACATTTTTTTAATTTCCCTGTTGGTATTATTGCTCACCTCAGTAAATCTATTAACCCAAGGAATTCTTTGTTGCCCATCACTGGCAGGTATATTGCTCTTTAAGGAAACATCCCTAGGAATTTGCATCACCCTTTGTTTAGTAGTCAACAATGCCTTATAATCATAACCTCTCTGTTCAAATTTGGACACCATTACATCCAGAGCTCCTTCGATCTTAGAGGGATCACTCGTGATCCGTCGCACTCTAAGCATCTGGGAATATGGCAATCCATACTTCAATGAGGGGGGGTGAAAACTATCTGCTTTGAGAATGGTATTTCGATCTGTCTCCTTGACATATAGCGATGTAAATAACTGATCATTCATATGTGTAATATTAACATCCAGAAAATTCACAGTGGTCATACTCATGTTGCAAGTGAGCTTTAAAACACTAGAGGATGCATTATGAGTGTCAAGGAGATATATATATGAACCAAACAAAGAAGGCGGCACTCAGAGACTTGAATGTGCAAAAAACTTTTAGTGCAAAAACTGCAAGGTTACATCAATGTTTTGAGGCTTCATCAGGATAACCCCCATAGCAAACAGACACAACATTTATAGGTGCACTCACCCCTGAAGTCTCCCCCATGCTGGTCCCCGCTGCCATCGCGTTCCGGCGTCCATCTCCCTGGGCTGTCTACTTCCGCCGGAAGTGACGTCACGGGTCCCGGCCGTGTTGCCGCTGTAACCCTAGTTCCACAACAGTTTTTAAGTAGGCCTAATGAATGTTATAGATGTACTGGGTGCACAACGTGCAGCTACATGTCTGTCGGTGGGAGTATTACACACCCACATTCTGCAAAAAAATATACAATCAACTGGCCATTGTCGTGCCACTCTAAATTTGTCGTATACGTAATTATGTGCCCATGCGGCCTATATTACGTGGGCAAAACAGAATGTCCCTTCAAAATCATGATGGCACAACATAGACAAGCGATTAGAGCTGCATTAACTTCTGGCACTAGTGACCATCCAGTGGCACAACACTTCGCTAAGCTTAAACATGGGATGGCCACGTTGAAACATCGTATCATTGATCATGTGCCTGAGTCCATTGGGGGGGGGGGCAATAGGGCACAGAAGTTGAAACAACTGGAAACCCGTTGGATCTTCAGACTCATTGGCATTTCTATAATGGGTGCAGTGTGTGCGAGGCACATGGGCCCTCAGGTCCAGGGGGGACCACCCCGCACACACTGCACCCATTTGCTTAATACTTACCTCTCTGAAGTCCCCCGTCGAAGCCATCACTTTTTCGGCAGCGCAATAGAATTTGAACACTAGGGGGAACAAACTTTATTGCGCCTGCTGAAAACCCCAGAAAGATGGCATGGCGGCCATTTTTTAGGAGTTTTGCGCATGCGCAGTAGCAAAATCTTCGGGAAAATGGCAGCCGCGCCGTGTTCCCAGAGGTTTGCGCATGCGCAATAGAGTCTGGTCTCAGACTCTATTGCCGCTGCGGAGAAGGATGGCACTGCCGGGGGACCCAGGAGAGGTATGTATTAAATCTTGTGCCTCGGTCAGAGAGGAGGGGGCCCCTGAAGCAGAAGGCTGCACATGGGCCTCCTCCTCTCTTAAAACACCCCTGTTCAGACTAGATACCATTCGACCCAGAGGTCTCAATGAGACAATGGGCTTGAGTAACTTTTTGTAACTCCGCACAATTCCATACAGTGTTGAGATGCAGGTCATCCAGAGCTCCCTGTGTAGAGTGTGCGGGTATCCCAACTGTATTGATACATATTTAGAGTTGATAAAGGGACCATTGATATTAAGCTTTGATATATGTATGTATATATCTTTTGACAGTTTAAGACTTTGCTGCTTCCATCTGTGTAGAGTTTTGATGTGCTTTATATTTTTTATTGTATCGTTCTTAATATAGCTTTTACTGTACAACTATTTGTTCACAAAAAGTGGGTAAAAATTGGATTGGTATGGGGGAATTTATGTGTTAGATGGGATATGCAGGATGTTTCCCTGTCAATGAGCGGTCTGCATTAGTGTCCGCAAGTGTAGCCTCTGAATGAGGAGCTTGTCAGTGATTTTATAAGAACACTTTTAATGGGTTGGTTTTTGCGTGAACACTATAGCATTGTTTTTATCACGTTATTGGTACATAGGTTATGAAAGGGTGTTTTGCATTTTTATTACACGGGGAGTTTTCTATGGTGTACTGCTCTTATGAGCATTGTTCACAGTAACTGAGTAGCGTACTTTTTATCCTATTTAATACATTACCGCTGTGCGGGGATACATTTTATAAACATAAGATTCACATTTCATGTAAACAAGGCACCATGCACGTTTATGCAATTTGAGCATCAATGTCATATACACGGCATAAGCTCGTATTCATACACACTCATGCGGCACCCTGCAGATCAGTTCCGTGACAGGTTCTGTGTTGTTGTGCAGGGTTACCACGGCAACGCGTCCGGGACCCGTGACGTCACTTCCAGCGGAAGTAGATAGCCCAGGGAGACAGACGCCGGGCCCGGGACGCGATGGCAGCGGTTACCAGCATGGGGGAGACTTCAGGGGTAAGTGCACCTATAAATGTTGTGTCTGTTTGCTATGGGGGTTATCCTGATGAAGGGGCCATGCGCCCCGAAACGTTGATGTAACCTTGCAGTTTTTGCACTAAAAGTTTTTTGCACATTCAAGTCTCTGAGTGCCGACTTCCTTGTTTGGTTCATATATGGAGGCTGAGTCCTCATTGGAGGGCACCAGAGCCAGAAAGCCCACGGAGGCGGACCGAGTGCCGGTGATCACAAAGGTATTTATATATATATATATATATATATATATAGTAGTGATGAGCGGGTTCGGTTCCTCGGAAACCGAACCCCCCCGAACTTCACCCATTTTACACGGGTCCGAGGCATACTCGGATTCTCCCGTATGGCTCGGTTAACCCAAGCGCGCCCGAACGTCATCATCCCGCTGTCGGATTCTCGCGAGATTCGGATTCTATATAAGGTGCCGCGCGTCGCCGCCATTTTCACTCGTGCATTGGAAACGTTAGGGAGAGGACGTGGCTGGCGTCCTCTCCGTTTATTAATGCTGATGCAAATATTTGTGCTTATTGCTTAATTGTGGGGACTGGGGAGCAGCTGTATTATATAGGAGGAGTACAGTGCAGAGTTTTGCTAATCAGTGACCACCAGTTTTATCCGTTCTCTGCCTGAAAAACGCTTCATATCTGTGCTCAGTGTGCTGCATATATCTGTGCTCACACTGCTTAATTGTGGGTACTGGGGAGCAGCTGTATTATATAGGAGGAGTACAGTGTAGAGTTTTGCTGATCAGTGACCAACAGTTTTATCCGTTCTCTGCCTGAAAAACGCTCCATATCTGTGCTCAGTGTGCTGCATATATCTGTGCTCACACTGCTTTATTGTGGGGACTGGGGACCAGCAGTATTATATAGGAGGAGTACAGTGCAGAGTTTTGCTGACAGTGACCAGCAGTATATATAGCAGTACGGTACAGAAGGCCACTGCTCTACCTACCTCTGTATCGTCAAGTATACTATCCATCTAGATTCTATACCTGTGGTGCATTTTAGTTTTGCAGTTTGCTGACAGTGACCACCAGTATATATAGCAGTACGGTACGGAAGGCCACTGCTCTACCTACCTCTGTGTCGTCAAGTATACTATCCATCTAGATTCTATACCTGTGGTGCATTTTAGTTTGCAGTTTGCTGACAGTGACCACCAGTATACATAGCAGTACGGTACGGAAGGCCACTGCTCTACCTACCTCTGTGTCATCAAGTATACTATCCATCTAGATTCTATACCTGTGGTGCATTTTAGTTTTGCAGTTTGCTGACAGTGACCACCAGTATATATATATATATATATATATAGCAGTACGGTACGGAAGGCCACTGCTCTACCTACCTCTGTGTCGTCAAGTATACTATCCATCTAGATTCTATACCTGTGGTGCATTTTAGTTTTGCAGTTTGCTGACAGTGACCACCAGTATATATATATATAGCAGTACGGTACGGAAGGCCACTGCTCTACCTACCTCTGTGTCGTCAGGTATACTATCCATCTAGATTCTATACCTGTGGTGCATTTTAGTTTTGCAGTTTGCTGACAGTGACCACCAGTATATATAGCAGTACGGTACGGAAGGCCACTGCTCTACCTACCTCTGTGTCGTCAAGTATACTATCCATCTAGATTCTATACCTGTGGTGCATTTTAGTTTTGCAGTTTGCTGACAGTGACCACCAGTATATATATATATATATATATATATATATATAGCAGTACGGTACGGAAGGCCACTGCTCTACCTACCTCTGTGTCGTCAAGTATACTATCCATCTAGATTCTATACCTGTGGTGCATTTTAGTTTTGCAGTTTGCTGACAGTGACCACCAGTATATATATATATATAGCAGTATGGTACGGAAGGCCACTGCTCTACCTACCTCTGTGTCGTCAAGTATACTATCCATCCATACCTGTGGTGCATTTCAGTTGTGCGCAGTATATATAGTAGTAGGCCATTGCTATTGATACTGGCATATAATTCCACACATTAAAAAATGGAGAACAAAAATGTGGAGGGTAAAATAGGGAAAGATCAAGATCCACTTCCACCTCGTGCTGAAGCTGCTGCCACTAGTCATGGCCGAGACGATGAAATGCCATCAACGTCGTCTGCCAAGGCCGATGCCCAATGTCATAGTAGAGAGCATGTAAAATCCAAAAAACAAAAGTTCAGTAAAATGACCCAAAAATCTAAATTAAAAGCGTCTGAGGAGAAATGTAAACTTGCCAATATGCCATTTACGACACGGAGTGGCAAGGAACGGCTGAGGCCCTGGCCTATGTTCATGGCTAGTGGTTCAGCTTCACATGAGGATGGAAGCACTCATCCTCTCGCTAGAAAACTGCAGTGCCACTCCTAGATGGGCCAGGTGTTTGTGTCGGCCACTTGTGTCGCTTAGCTTAGTCACACAGTGACCTTGGTGCGCCTCTTTTTTTCTTTGCATCATGTGCTGTTTGGGGATTATTTTTTTGAAGTGTCATCCTGTCTGACACTGCAGTGCCACTCCTAGATGGGCCAGGTGTTTGTATCGGCCACTTGTGTCGCTTAGCTTAGTCACACAGCGACCTTGGTGCGCCTCTTTTTTTCTTTGCATCATGTGCTGTTTGGGGAGTATTTTTTTGAAGTGCCATCCTGTCTGACACTGCAGTGCCACTCCTAGATGGGCCAGGTGTTTGTGTCGGCCACTTGTGTCGCTTAGCTTAGCCATCCAGCGACCTCGGTGCAAATTTTAGGACTAAAAATAATATTGTGAGGTGTGAGGTGTTCAGAATAGACTGAAAATGAGTGTAAATTATGGTTATTGAGGTTAATAATACTATGGGATCAAAATGACCCCCAAATTCTATAATTTAAGCTGTTTTTGAGGGGGGTTTGTAAAAAAACACCCGAATCCAAAACACACCCGAATCCGACAAAAAATTTTCAGGGAGGTTTTGGCAAAACGCGTCCGAATCCAAAACACGGCCGCGGAACCGAATCCAAAAACAAAACACAAAACCCGAATAATTTCCAGTGCACATCACTAATATATAGGGATCAGTATGGGATGCCGTCATTCTACCAACAGCAGCATCCCAGCCACCAGTATGCTGGCAGCAGGGCGAGCGCTAGAAAGCCCCTTGCGAGCTCGCTGCGCTTGCCACAGGTTATAGTTTTGCCTTGAATTAAGAGCCAACGATGTTAGATAAAAAAAAATTATCTCTATTTTCTGGACATGCATTACATGTATTTCAATTATTAAAATTAAAATAAGAAGTAAGATTAAACCATCTCATGGTTCCTCTCCCTCTCCCTCTCCCTCTCCTCTGCTCTCCTGTCCTCTCCTCTCTTCTCCCCTATTCTCATTAGAGATGAGCGCCTGAAATTTTTCGGGTTTTGTGTTTTGGTTTTGGGTTCGGTTCCGCGGCCGTGTTTTGGGTTCGAACGCGTTTTGGCAAAACCTCACCGAATTTTTTTTGTCGGATTCGGGTGTGTTTTGGATTCGGGTGTTTTTTTCAAAAAACACTAAAAAACAGCTTAAATCATAGAATTTGGGGGTCATTTTGATCCCAAAGTATTATTAACCTCAAAAACCATAATTTACACTCATTTTCAGTCTATTCTGAATACCTCACACCTCACAATATTATTTTTAGTCCTAAAATTTGCACCGAGGTCGCTGTGTGAGTAAGATAAGCGACCCTAGTGGCCGACACAAACACCGGGCCCATCTAGGAGTGGCACTGCAGTGTCACGCAGGATGTCCCTTCCAAAAAACCCTCCCCAAACAGCACATGACGCAAAGAAAAAAAGAGGCGCAATGAGGTAGCTGTGTGAGTAAGATTAGCAACCCTAGTGGCCGACACAAACACCGGGCCCATCTAGGAGTGGCACTGCAGTGTCACGCAGGATGGCCCTTCCAAAAAACCCTCCCCAAACAGCACATGACGCAAAGAAAAAAAGAGGCGCAATGAGGTAGCTGTGTGAGTAAGATTAGCGACCCTAGTGGCCGACACAAACACCGGGCCCATCTAGGAGTGGCACTGCAGTGTCACGCAGGATGTCCCTTCCAAAAAACCCTCCCCAAACAACACATGACGCAAAGAAAAAAAGAGGCGCAATGAGGTAGCTGACTGTGTGAGTAAGATTAGCGACCCTAGTGGCCGACACAAACACCGGGCCCATCTAGGAGTGGCACTGCAGTGTCACGCAGGATGTCCCTTCCAAAAAACCCTCCCCAAACAGCACATGACGCAAAGAAAAAAAGAGTCGCAATGAGGTAGCTGACTGTGTGAGTAAGATTAGCGACCCTAGTGGCCGACACAAACACCGGGCCCATCTAGGAGTGGCACTGCAGTGTCACGCAGGATGTCCCTTCCAAAAAAACCTCCCCAATCAGCACATGATGCAAAGAAAAAGAAAAGAAAAAAGAGGTGCAAGATGGAATTGTCCTTGGGCCCTCCCACCCACCCTTATGTTGTATAAACAAAACAGGACATGCACACTTTAACCAACCCATCATTTCAGTGACAGGGTCTGCCACACGACTGTGACTGATATGACGGGTTGGTTTGGACCCCCCCCAAAAAAGAAGCAATTAATCTCTCCTTGCACAAACTGGCTCTACAGAGGCAAGATGTCCACCTCATCTTCACCCTCCGATATATCACCGTGTACATCCCCCTCCTCACAGATTATCAATTCGTCCCCACTGGAATCCACCATCTCAGCTCCCTGTGTACTTTGTGGAGGCAATTGCTGCTGGTCAATGTCTCCGCGGAGGAATTGATTATAATTCATTTTAATGAACATCATCTTCTCCACATTTTCTGGATGTAACCTCGTACGCCGATTGCTGACAAGGTGAGCGGCGGCACTAAACACTCTTTCGGAGTACACACTTGTGGGAGGGCAACTTAGGTAGAATAAAGCCAGTTTGTGCAAGGGCCTCCAAATTGCCTCTTTTTCCTGCCAGTATAAGTACGGACTGTGTGACGTGCCTACTTGGATGCGGTCACTCATATAATCCTCCACCATTCTATCAATGTTGAGAGAATCATATGCAGTGACAGTAGACGACATGTCCGTAATCGTTGTCAGGTCCTTCAGTCCGGACCAGATGTCAGCATCAGCAGTCGCTCCAGACTGCCCTGCATCACCGCCAGCGGGTGGGCTCGGAATTCTGAGCCTTTTCCTCGCACCCCCAGTTGCGGGAGAATGTGAAGGAGGAGATGTTGACAGGTCGCGTTCCGCTTGACTTGACAATTTTGTCACCAGCAGGTCTTTCAACCCCAGCAGACCTGTGTCTGCCGGAAAGAGAGATCCAAGGTAGGCTTTAAATCTAGGATCGAGCACGGTGGCCAAAATGTAGTGCTCTGATTTCAACAGATTGACCACCCGTGAATCCTTGTTAAGCGAATTAAGGTCTGCATCCACAAGTCCCACATGCCTAGCGGAATCGCTCCCTTTTAGCTCCTTCTTCAATGCCTCCAGCTTCTTCTGCAAAAGCCTGATGAGGGGAATGACCTGACTCAGGCTGGCAGTGTCTGAACTGACTTCACGTGTGGCAAGTTCAAAGGGCATCAGAACCTTGCACAACGTTGAAATCATTCTCCACTGCACTTGAGACAGGTGCATTCCACCTACTATATCGTGCTCAATTGTATAGGCTTGAATGGCCTTTTGCTGCTCCTCCAACCTCTGAAGCATATAGAGGGTTGAATTCCACCTCGTTACCACTTCTTGCTTCAGATGATGGCAGGGCAGGTTCAGTAGTTTTTGGTGGTGCTCCAGTCTTCTGTACGTGGTGCCTGTACGCCGAAAGTGTCCCGCAATTTTTCTGGCCACCGACAGCATCTCTTGCACGCCCCTGTCGTTTTTTAAAAAATTCTGCACCACCAAATTCAAGGTATGTGCAAAACATGGGACGTGCTGGAATTTGCCCATATTTAATGCACACACAATATTGCTGGCGTTGTCCGATGCCACAAATCCACAGGAGAGTCCAACTGGGGTAAGCCATTCCGCGATGATCTTCCTCAGTTGCCGTAAGAGGTTTTCAGCTGTGTGCGTATTCTGGAAAGCGGTGATACAAAGCGTAGCCTGCCTAGGAAAGAGTTGGCGTTTGCGAGATGCTGCTACTGGTGCCGCCGCTGCTGTTCTTGCGGCGGGAGTCCATACATCTACCCAGTGGGCTGTCACAGTCATATAGTCCTGACCCTGCCCTGCTCCACTTGTCCACATGTCCGTGGTTAAGTGGACATTGGGTACAACTGCATTTTTTAGGACACTGGTGAGTCTTTTTCTGACGTCCGTGTACATTCTCGGTATCGCCTGCCTAGAGAAGTGGAACCTAGATGGTATTTGGTAACGGGGGCACACTGCCTCAATAAATTGTCTAGTTCCCTGTGAACTAACGGCGGATACCGGACGCACGTCTAACACCAACATAGTTGTCAAGGACTCAGTTATCCGCTTTGCAGTAGGATGACTGCTGTGATATTTCATCTTCCTCGCAAAGGACTGTTGAACAGTCAATTGCTTACTGGAAGTAGTACAAGTGGGCTTACGACTTCCCCTCTGGGATGACCATCGACTCCCAGCGGCAACAACAGCAGCGCCAGCAGCAGTAGGCGTTACACGCAAGGATGCATCGGAGGAATCCCAGGCAGGAGAGGACTCGTCAGAATTGCCAGTGACATGGCCTGCAGGACTATTGGCATTCCTGGGGAAGGAGGAAATTGACACTGAGGGAGTTGGTGGGGTGGTTTGCGTGAGCTTGGTTACAAGAGGAAGGGATTTACTGGTCAGTGGACTGCTTCCGCTGTCACCCAAAGTTTTTGAACTTGTCACTGACTTATTATGAATGCGCTGCAGGTGACGTATAAGGGAGGATGTTCCGAGGTGGTTAACGTCCTTACCCCTACTTATTACAGCTTGACAAAGGGAACACACGGCTTGACACCTGTTGTCCGCATTTCTGGTGAAATACCTCCACACTGAAGAGCTGATTTTTTTGGTATTTTCACCTGGCATGTCAACGGCCATATTCCTCCCACGGACAACAGGTGTCTCCCCGGGTGCCTGACTTAAACAAACCACCTCACCATCAGAATCCTCCTGGTCAATTTCCTCCCCAGCGCCAGCAACACCCATATCCTCCTCATCCTGGTGTACTTCAACACTGACATCTTCAATCTGACTATCAGGAACTGGACTGCGGGTGCTCCTTCCAGCACTTGCAGGGGGCGTGCAAATGGTGGAAGGCGCATGCTCTTCACGTCCAGTGTTGGGAAGGTCAGGCATCGCAACCGACACAATTGGACTCTCCTTGTGGATTTGGGATTTCAAAGAACGCACAGTTCTTTGCGGTGCTTTTGCCAGCTTGAGTCTTTTCAGTTTTCTAGCGAGAGGCTGAGTGCTTCCATCCTCATGTGAAGCTGAACCACTAGCCATGAACATAGGCCAGGGCCTCAGCCGTTCCTTGCCACTCCGTGTGGTAAATGGCATATTGGCAAGTTTACGCTTCTCCTCCGACAATTTTATTTTAGGTTTTGGAGTCCTTTTTTTACTGATATTTGGTGTTTTGGTTTTGACATGCTCTGTACTATGCCATTGGGCATCGGCCTTGGCAGACGACGTTGCTGGCATTTCATCGTCTCGGCCATGACTAGTGGCAGCAGCTTCAGCACGAGGTGGAAGTGGATCTTGATCTTTCCCTAATTTTGGAACCTCAACATTTTTGTTCTCCATATTTTAATAGGCACAACTAAAAGGCACCTCAGGTAAACAATGGAGATGGATGGATTGGATACTAGTATACAATTATGGACGGGCTGCCGAGTGCCGACACAGAGGTAGCCACAGCCGTGAACTACCGCACTGTACTGTGTCTGCTGCTAATATATAGACTGGTTGATAAAGAGATAGTATACTCGTAACTAGTATGTATGTATAAAGAAAGAAAAAAAACCACGGTTAGGTGGTATATACAATTATGGACGGGCTGCCGAGTGCCGACACAGAGGTAGCCACAGCCGTGAACTACCGCACTGTACTGTGTCTGCTGCTAATATATAGACTGGTTGATAAAGAGATAGTATACTCGTAACTAGTATGTATGTATAAAGAAAGAAAAAAAAACCACGGTTAGGTGGTATATACAATTATGGACGGGCTGCCGAGTGCCGACACAGAGGTAGCCACAGCCGTGAACTACCGCACTGTACTGTGTCTGCTGCTTATATATAGACTGGTTGATAAAGAGATAGTATACTCGTAACTAGTATGTATGTATAAAGAAAGAAAAAAAAACCACGGTTAGGTGGTATATACAATTATGGACGGGCTGCCGAGTGCCGACACAGAGGTAGCCACAGCCGTGAACTACCGCACTGTACTGTGTCTGCTGCTAATATAGACTGGTTGATAAAGAGATAGTATACTACTAATATTATATATACTGGTGGTCAGGTCACTGGTCACTAGTCACACTGGCAGTGGCACTCCTGCAGCAAAAGTGTGCACTGTTTAATTTTAATATAATATTATGTACTCCTGGCTCCTGCTATAACCTATAACTGGCACTGCAGTAGTGCTCCCCAGTCTCCCCCACAATTATAAGCTGTGTGAGCTGAGCAGTCAGACAGATATATAATATATATAGATGATGCAGCACACTGGCCTGAGCCTGAGCAGTGCACACAGATATGGTATGTGACTGACTGAGTCACTGTGTGTATCGCTTTTTTCAGGCAGAGAACGGATATATTAAATAAACTGCACTGTGTGTCTGGTGGTCACTCACTATATAATATATTATGTACTCCTGGCTCCTGCTATAACCTATAACTGGCACTGCAGTAGTGCTCCCCAGTCTCCCCCACAATTATAAGCTGTGTGAGCTGAGCAGTCAGACAGATATATATAATATTATATATAGATAATAGATGATGCAGCACACTGGCCTGAGCCTGAGCAGTGCACACAGATATGGTATGTGACTGAGTCACTGTGTGCTGTGTATCGCTTTTTTCAGGCAGAGAACGGATTATAAATAAAACTGGTGGTCACTGGTCACTATCAGCAAAACTCTGCACTGTACTGAGTACTCCTAATGCTCCCCAAAATTACTAAATCAAGTGTCTCTCTAATCTATTCTAAACGGAGAGGACGCCAGCCACGTCCTCTCCCTATCAATCTCAATGCACGTGTGAAAATGGCGGCGACGCGCGGCTCCTTATATAGAATCCGAGTCTCGCGATAGAATCCGAGCCTCGCGAGAATCCGACAGCGTCATGATGACATTCGGGCGCGCTCGGGTTAACCGAGCAAGGCGGGAAGATCCGAGTCGCTCGGACCCGTGAAAAAAAACATGAAGTTCTGGCGGGTTCGGATTCAGAGAAACCGAACCCGCTCATCTCTAATTCTCATCTCCTCTCTTTTCAAAAAACACCAATTTTTTTTATACAAATTAAAATATCTGCATACATGAAACATAAAAGTAACAAGGTCTACTGGATCTTGGAGAGCAGGAACTCTAACAGTATAATGCAAAACATTCCAATGCATTTCATCCACATTTAGGTTTTCATCAGGGGGAGAGTTTTTAACAGTAATACTACATGGCCATGCCCGCATACAGCACTTGCCTCTATTGCCCTGTCATCATCAATTTTATGTTTGCAATACAGAAAGTCTGGTGTGCAGAAAGGGCCCCACCATAATTAGTACTGTACCTCAAAGACCTTTTTGTTTTGATAACCTTTTATATGTAAGCTTCTGAGAGTAAATAAAAGATAACCTCTAAGAAGTTATAGCAACAAAACAGATTCTAACTGTAATTTCAAAAATTGTGCTACTTAAATCACATAAATTGATTACTTTGGTCAACTTCTCCACTTTATCTCTCTCCAAATGTTAATAAATCTCCTCCTCAAGCAGAAAATACATTTGCATCTCCCAAGAAGTTAAAATACGCACAGTACTTTGCAGTGGCGTCAGAAGGCGGGTGCGGGGGGTGCGGCCCGCACCCGGGTGTCCCCCTCGGAAGGGGTGACACCAAAGTGCCAGCTCTTGTGCTGCAGTGAGATAAACCCCTGCAGCACTCGGCTCCTGTCACAGATAAGAGCCGGCACTGCACCCTGAGGTGTCTCCAGGGGCAGCCAGCATCTTCGTGGAAGCTGGACATGCCATCGGAGCGAAGAAAAAAAAAAAGAACTGTGAGACCATGCCTCTTTTTGATTAGGCCACACCCCCTTTTTCGGACACCCGCGGGTGTGTATGTGATAATACAGAGTGCGCTCCGAGTGTCACCACACCCGGTGACGTCTCTGGTACTTTGCATACTGGGGCTAATTCAGGTCGGATCGCAAATTGTTATCCAGACGGAATTTTTGCCGGGGGTGCTGCTGGTGCATGCGCAGAGGGCCCTACAGCGCATGCGTCCGCATTTTCTGCGGGGGGGCCACAGAAAATGCGATCGCCTCTGCCTGTCAATCAGGCAGAGGTGGTTGCCGGGTGGGACGGGGGCGGCAACGCTCCGTTTTCAGGGAGGAAACGGAGCATTGCGGGGGCGGGGCAACCCGAACGGTGGGCTGTGCGGCGCAAAAGGGGGGCTTGTCGGGAGCGCGGTTGCGGCGGCAGCGTGACATCACACAAAGCCACCACAACCGTTACGATGGCGCTGGGACTCCTACGGCTGCACCTAGACTGCGCCGGCAGGAGCCAACCTTAGTTTCTTCTGATAAGCAGAATTGTGTGCAATTTCTGCTTGTAGCAGGGGGGAGGGGCGTCGGTCAACATGCGTGCAAAAGGATAGCAAATTCTGATTAGCAGAATTTGCTATCCTTACTGAATTGGCCCCACTGTCAGCATTTCCGGGAAATATACACGGGTATTTGTTAGCTATCAAGACTAAATAACTTGTTTTGTTTTCGTTAAACCAAAGACTGAAAAAGTTCTAGACACAAAGCTTCTAATATTATAATTGCTAGAGACTTAAATTTGTGATATAGTTGAAATCAGCAGAAAGTAAAAATTTGGATAAATGTAATTTTTCATTAACCTGAAATAAGTTAGTAACCATTAGTAACATTGTAAAACAAAGAATGATTACAGAACTTAGCAGAAGTTCCTTTTATCTTAGCATATTGTGTTTTAATCTTATTATTGTGTTCATATAATTACTCTGAATCAATCACTGTCAGGATTATAGCAATAATGTGATTGGAGATGGGAGCTGCTTATACTATCTTGGAGTCTAATTTCTGTCTTGATAAGCAGATCAAATCAATACAGCAAATGGGAGTAAGAAGTGGGTGAAAATAATGTTGTTTGAAATGCATTTCCTATTTCAGTACCAAGAAGGCTTTTCTTTTACAGCTATGGACAGGATTTGAGATTTGCTTTTGTATTGAGTTGACGAGATATAATTTGTATTTATTGCAAGTAAGAAATGAAATAGAAATGTCTTGCAAGATCACAGTTCCAAGATTCATGTTTAGAGATTTAGCATATACACGTTGGTGGCCTTTGTAATATATACTAGAGATGTGCAGCAGTCACTTTTCGTGTTTTGTGTTTTGGTTTTAAATCTGGATCCCTGCTCGTGTTTTGGATCTGGATTGCTTTTGCCAAAACTACCCTTTTTGGTTTTGGTTTTGGATCTGGATGATTTAAAAAAAAAACATAAAACCGCTAAAATCACAGAATTTGGGGGTAATTTTGATCCTACGGTATTATTAACCTCAATAACATCAAGTTCCACTCATTTCCAGTCTATTCTGAACACCTCACAATATTGTTTTTAGGCCAAAAGATTGCACCGAGGTAGCTGGATGACTAAGCTAAGCGAAACACAAGTGTGCAGCACAATCACCTGGCCCATCTAGGAGTAGCACTGCTGTGTCAGACATGATGTCACTTTTAAAAACTAGGCCCCAAACAGCTCATCATGCAAAGAAGAAAAAGAGGTGCAATGACTTAGCTGGATCACTATGCTAAGTGAAACAAGTGTGCGGCACAAACACCTGGCCCATCTAGGAGTGGCACTGCAGGGGCAGACAGGATGGCAGATTTAAAAAAAAAGCTAGTCCCCAAACAACACATCATGCAAAGAAGAAAAAGAGGTGCAATGAGGTGGCTGGATGACTAAGCTAAGCGACACAAGTGTGTGGCACAAACACCGGGCCCATCTAGGAGTAACACTGCAGTTCTAGGATGGCAGATTTAAAAAATAGGCCCCAAACAGCATATCATGCAAAGAAAAAAAAGAGGTGCAATGAGGTAGCTGTATGACTTTGCTAAGCAACACACATGTGCGGCAAAAACACCTGGCCCATCTAGGAGTGGCTTGCAGTGGCTGAATGTCGAAAGTGGCCCACAATTTTTCGGGCCACTGACAGCATCTCCTACACGCCCCTGTCATTTAAAAAAAAATTCTGCACCACCAAATTAATTGTATGTGCAAAACATGGGATGTGCTGGAATTTGCCCAGATGTAATGCACGCACAATATTGGTGGACTTATACGGCAGTACCCCATACCTTATATGGCTGCACCACTGGACTGGACTTATACAGCAGTACCCCTGGACTTATACAGTTGCACCACTGGACTGGACTTAAAGAGCAGTACCCCTGGACTTATACGGCAGTAGCCCTGGACTTATACAGCAGTACCACTGGACTTATATGTGGCATTACCCCTGGATTTATACGGCAGTACCCCTGGACTTATATGGCAGCACCACTGGACTTATAGCAGCACAGGACACCACCACTGGACTTATGGCAGCACAGGACACCACCACTAGACTGATGCAGCACATCACAGCACCATTGCACTGGACTGGACTTATACAGCAGCACTGTACTTATGGCAGCAGAGGACATCACCACTGTGACTGGACTGATGCAGCACAAGACACCACCACTGGACTGATGCAGCACAAGGAATTATATATAAGAGCAGTTCGCCACCACATGCGCCACATCACTTTCCTGCACAGACACTGAGGAGACACATCCTCTTGCTACACTCTCCAGAACTGGAGTGAAGATGGCGGTGATGCGCAGCTCCTTGTATTGAATCCAAAACCCACGAGAATCAAACAGCAGGATGATGATGTTTTGCCTCATTCTGGTTTCCGAGTCTGGTGGGAAGTCCCGAGCCAGGCTCGGATCTGGGCTCGGGACATGTCATCTCTAATATATACAGTATTTAGTATTTTATGAGTTTATTCAGTGGTGCCGAGAGGAGGGGGAAGGGTTCTAATTACCTGGGCCCAGGTCTGATGGAGGGGTACAGTGGGTGCCCAGGTCCCCCTCCCCTTACCTGGCAGCAACATTTTCAGCTCTTCTTCTCATCACAGCACACACTGCTGTGTGCTGAGCTGCAGTGTGGTCATGGAGGCAATTCAAATAAAAAAAAAATCTGAGGGTGCATGACCACGCCTTCTGTAATTAGGCCACACACCCTTAAAAGTACCTGGACCCGGCCAGGCTCTCTACTGCCATGAGTATATTGAGTATATTACGAACATCTGAGTAGACTTGTTGTGGATGGTACTCAATTTTTTACTGTATTATATTTTCCAAATGTTTTATTATAAAAGCAGCTTAATTATCAGCACTAACAAAAGAAATTGCATAAAGAAAATAAATATAAAACATATGGCCTCTAATCCTATTACTTTGGCCTTCTCCTAAAGGGGTGTGGTACAAAAACTCAACAGGGTCGGCATAAAAAATAATGATGACATAGTCAGAATGGTGACATTCACGGTGTTAAACTGGCCTAATGTTGACATTGTGAATGTTGGTAGTCAGTGAGTCAACAATGTTTTTTTTGCGCTAACCCTAGCCCCTAACTTTACATGCAGCCTAACCCTACCCAAACCTAACCGCAACCTATCCCACAAGAGACACCTAATGTGATTCCATTGCTGTATACTTTTTACCAGGACTGCAACTAAGGATGGGGGTGGGGGATAGTGGAGCATGTGACTAGGCCCTGTATTAGAGGTGGCACCAGGACCTTGCTTCACTGGACAAATACAGCACCCATCCAGCTGGAGAAGGAAAAAAAGCAGCATGGCATTTGTAGTTAATCTTTTACTGCTCAGACTCTGAGCAGTAAAAATAAACTATAAATCCCACGAGGCATTGTGCCCTTTCATGGCCACCGCTGGGCTGGGGAAGAGTGGTGTTAGTAGGGCACACCAAATTACTGCCTTGTCCTGGGTGACAGAAATACTAGTTTTGGCTCTGTTTTTTCTCACTTTGCTACTGTTCCTCAATTTTGAGCCTTTGTTTGCTTTTAGTGTACTAAGTATGTACAATTAGTGCTTTGGTGTGGCTAAAAGTCCATCCTATATAATAAATGCTAATGCTGTTCTTTACCTCTAAGTGGGAATTCAAATATTTTGTGTGCCGACGGACACTAGATGGCGCCCAGAGCAATTCAAGTGTTGCTCCATTCAGACATGCACAGCCACCAACACTGACATTACTCTTATGCTGTTCCATAATTTTGACAGGCTGGTAACTAGTAGCACAATAAATGTTGCTATTGAGGTACAGTATATGTGGACACATCTGTAGGAACTTTTTTGAAGAAAATCATATACCGTAGTCTTAGCATAGCATGACCAAAGTACAAAGTATCATGGAGAACTTTTTTTTAATCTTTAGTTTTCAGTCAGTAAGATTTTAGTCCCGCTCTATTTATAAAAAAAAAAAAAAAAAAAAATGTACTGCTCTATATTCAAACTGGGTGAACAGGTTCTCCTGATGCTTTTAAAATATTTTTTTACTTTGCCAATATATCTCAATGCTCATTTATAATATTCAAAAGATTTAACCCTCTGCAAAAATATGTTTGGGAGCCCATTGAAATGACTTACCATAGTGCCACAGTGAATTTGTAAAAATGGTTACCCATGACCAGGGCCTACTGATAACAGAATCCCTGATTAGGACATAGTCCACCACGAAGAGCACAAAGGATCAATTGGCATAAAAGTCTAAACTATATGCATGCTGTTATTTAGGCTTCACCACTCTACAGTAAGGGCAAGTCTGACAAACCTGCTTTGTCAGTTCTAGTAGTCTCAGCCAATGGTACAGTTTGACAGACTCCAGATGCACACTGGGCACCTGGGCCTCCTCTACCATGGGTTGAGATAAAATTTCAGACACCACTACCTGCCACACATACCAGAACTCCAGACAGGCACACCACTGCAAGACACCCTCCTACACCTTCAGACTTGCCCAGATATACAACCTTCCAGCCTTAACTGTACAGGCCATGTGGATGGCCAATCACCTCCTCATTCCAATTATGAATCTTATGCACCACAGAATTTTTGCCTAGTTCTTCTACCAAGTTTTTAATTGTTTTCTGTAAAATGATGGTTTGTAGCTCCCCTTTCCAGTTGTTTGTGGTCAAAGCAAGGATTTTCTTTTTTGGATCATGCAATTTTTATAGATTTTTTAAAGTAAACAGTAAGTAACATAGAAGAAAAAGAAAACAGTAATCTAAATCTAAATAATTTGGATGTTCCACCACCATGGGTGCATACTGAAAAAGTAACAGCACTACACCAGTCACTGAAATGTGGCAGGAGTGTTGGACAACCCAAAGGGCATTGATAGAAAGCAAACAACCCAATGGGCATTTGAGTCATGACAGATTTATCCCAGAACAATGCCCAATCCAAATTATGCAGAATATTCATCCAAATTATAACTAGACTAAGCTATATTTCTGGCCCCCCACATCCACAATTCCTTTCTTTCCTAAGGTCTACCCACAGAGCTCCACATCCATTTAGACCACACTTATGATAGAGACGGACAGGTTATTGCCACCATTAGAGTAACCCAGATCTTGAAATGAGTCTTGCACAGGTTGGAATAGTGTCCTTTGAAGAAACATTGTGACATGGTAGTGACATGAAATCCAGTATCTTAAAGGGACCACATACTCTTCCTCCACCAACATATCTATCACAATGGGGCAATCAACAATTAGGATGGGAAGATTTACAGAAATCTTGTTTTCCTCTCCCGTGGTAAGTTCCACTAAGATGAGGAAATCTATTTTAAAGCCAACCATTCCTCCCAGCAGGTTGCTGTTAAGATGCCGGCTGTTGGGATCCCAGCAGTTGGAATCCCGAAGACGGAATCCAGACACCTGTCAGAATGCTGATGCCCGAATCCCAACAGGCTCAGGAGACCAATGCCAGAATCCCAACAGCCGGCATCCCGACCATAAGCATAGTGGGAGGGTTAAGGTTAGGTCTGGGGGGGGTTAGGTTTAAGTGCTACCTGGGGGGGATAGGGTTTAGGATGCTGGGGGGGGGGGTAGGTTTAGACTGTGCGGAGGGGGTATAGGGTTAGCACTACTGGGGGAGGTTTGGTTTAGGCACTAAGGGGGAAGGATTAGGGTTAGGCTGCAGGGAAGGGGGGATTAGGTTTAGGCACTACAGTCCGCCGGTCATTGATACTGCACCCCTCCGAGCCTCTGTAGTTCTGGTCGATGAAGCCATTCCTCTCAGGCTCTGTGGTAATCACTCTGGTGTATCTCTTGATGCATTTGGAAGACTTTTTCTTTGATGGCCAGCCGGGTATCTTTCATTTACCCAATGCAGTTCTCCAAGCAGTGCTACTCCTTGACCATCAATGAAACTGGAGTTACATACTTTAAGACACAGCATAGTGACTAAGGTTATCTTGATCCCATGTCATTGCATCAGCAGGGATCCAGCTGAAGAACAGATTATCACCCTGTGTGATTTTGTTCAACTTTACCTGTCTCAAGGGCACATACTGTAGTTTCTTAGCAAACTGGTCCCTCAAATGTTTATCCAGATTAGGCATTGCATCCATACCCTGTTGGTCTTTCCACTCGTCATCCCCTGAAAGGCATTACCAATTGCAGAAGGTTCTTGACTGCTTGCTGTACTTATGCAAATAAATGTTGCCACAGTACAGCTGTTGAAAAGGTATCTTCATATATACAGCGCAAACCCAGATTGTGAGGATCTTTGAAGCATATCCTGGGGAAGTTGCTAATATCAGCCAATCATATTCTAGCTATAAGTTTATAGACTATACTAGATACATGATAGCTAACAGCTGATTTGTTGCTATGGGCAGCGCATTCCAAAATTCAAATAGGGAACTACACCAACTGCCACAACAAATACTGTCAAACAGGTGGTCTTCAGGTTGCTGGCTGTCGGGATCCCGGCGCACAGTATACCGGCGCCGGAATCCCGACACCTGGCATACCGACACTTTTTCTCCCTCTTGGGGGTCCGCAACCCCCCTGGAGGGAGAATAGATAGCGTGGCGTGTGTAGCGTGCCACCATGCCCGCAAGGAGCTCATTTGCGCTTGCCCAACTGTTGGTATGCCGGCAGTTGGGATTCCGGCGCCGGTATGCTGGTTGCCGGGAGCCCGGCCGCCGGCATATCCTACTACACCCCTGCCAAACATAGCTGTCCAGGACTCACTGGCAGTTGGTGTGGTTCCCCTTTTTTATTTTTTGACTGTGCTGCAACCCCATCTCTGGAGCACCTCTATAAACATTATGGTTGCTATGGGCAACACCTCTATTGGCCTTATTTAAAAGGTTTGAGACATCCCCCATTTGTCTTAATACTTGATCCCTACCTTTCTAATTGTTAATTTAAAAAAAATCTCATTCAACAACCGCTTTCTGTACTTTTGAATCTGCTTCACTGAGATTTAACAATTAGTGATATTCGTTCCTAATGATAAATGGCGCTCCAGCCACTCAGCTCCTAACTGTCATGTGTTTGAAAAATGACAGTTAGGAGATGATTTCCTGAAGCACCATTTATTATTCGTAACTATTGATAACAATAATATCACTTGTTGTTAAATCTGTCTCTATGTCATTTACATGTTAATGTTCCTAGTCCAACGTTATCCTTTTCTTTGAAAAAAGTATATTACACCTTGTTTCCTAGACGTATGCAAGTTATATTAAATGAGAGAAGTATGATTTACCGACGTATGGGATCCTGGCACTCGAAATACCGAAAACGGGATCCTTATGTGTACAAAGCCGAATGGGGTGAGTAAGGGGTGTTTTGTATATGTGTCTCACACACATATATACGCACACACACACACACACACACACACACACACACACACACACACACACACACACGTATATATTACACACGCACAAAACACACCACTAACATACTGTACACACATACTGTGCCCGGGGGCGAGGCTGAGAAGAGAAAGCCAGGTCCTCTGAACGGGTGGTCTTCAGTTTGCCGGCTGTCGGGATCCCGGCGCACAGTATACCGACGCCAGAATCCCGACACCTGGCATACCGACACTTTTTCTCCCTCTTGGGGGTTCACGACCCCCATGGAGGGAGAATAGATAGTGTGGCACGCGTAGGGCACCACAGTGCCCGCAAGGGCTAATTTGCGCACGACCAGCTGTCGGAAATTGCCAGTGGTCGGGATTCTGGCGTCGGTATGCTGGCCGCCGGGAGCCTGGCCGCCGGCATACCATACTACACCACCTCTGAACAGTCTATGCCAGTGATTTTTTTACTTTTTTAAACTTGTATGTTTTTTTTATCAAATATATCAACAGAAATAAAACAAATACATTCAACCCCACAGTAATAAAACATAGTAATAGTAATTCCACACACTGTCACCCACAGTAAATACACCACACACTGTCCCCTAAAGTAATGCCACACATTGTACCCCCCTCCCCCCACAGTAATTCCACACACTGTACCCTTGCCGTAATTCCACACATTGTACCCCCCTCCCCCCACAGTAATCCCACACACTGTGCCCACATAGTAATGCCAAACATTGTACCCCCCCCTCCTCCTACAGTAATTCCCACACTATGCCCACATCCTTAATTCCACACAACTTAACCCCTCATAGCAATGCCACACACTGTGCCCACATAGTAATACCACACATTGTACCTCCCTACCCCCACAGTAATTCCACACACTGTGCCCACATCATTTTTCCACACATTGTAAACACACACACACACAACAATAATTCCAAAACTGGCCCCCCACTTTAATAAAAAAAAACAAAAAACACTGGCTCCAACCTCAGTTTACAGCTCGGTCTCACTATCACAGCAGTGAGGAGCAGCACAGAGCATTGTAGTAAATCGGAGACACAGCTGTCTCCATCTCTGAAAAGAATTTGGCCAATCAGGGGGGGTTTCTGGGTACTCAGAAACCCCCCTGCATGCACCGCTGCCTGTTCCCGCTGCCTAAACCTACCCCCATCCCCCCCCCCCCGCAGCCTAACCCTAACCCTCCGAGGGGGGTTCCTAACCCTAATCCCCTCCCTGCAACCTAACCCTAACCCCCCGGGATGCAGCCTAACACTAACCCTCCTCCCGCAACCTAAACCTAACCTCCCCCCTCCCCCCGTAGCTTACCTGCCTTGCAGCGCGGTCTCTCCTCGTTCGGGATTCCGGCTGTCAGGATTCCGGTGCCAGGATGTTACAATCATTCTGGATGCCGGTGTCGGCATTCAGAATAGGGTCGGTATTGCGCCGTTGGTATTCTGACTGCCGGGATACCGACAGTCGGGATCCTGACTGCCTGCCTATTAAATGTATGTGCTCTGTACAGTGTTTTTCTTTAGCTGAAAGGTTCACTGTTTCTTTAGCCTTCCAAAACATATTCAATATTTGACGGGTGTGTATGGTAGAGAAGAGGAGGTTCGGTTCCCTGAGAACATAACCCTACCGGATTTCACAATCTGAGTCCGGATCCAAATCCAGCTCGAATTTCCCGCCTGACTCGGAAACCAGAACGAGGCAAAACGTCATCATCCCGCTGTCGAATTCTCACGGGTTTTGGATTCCATATAAGGAGCCACACGTCGCCGCCATTTTCACTCCAGTCCCGGAGAGTGTAACGAGAGGACGTGTCTCCGTTCTCATTATCTGTGCGGGAGGGAAAGTGGGGTGGCGATTCCAGTGCTGTCTTGTGCTGCTCAGTCCAGTGTAGTGTCTTATGCTGCATCAGTCCAGTCACAGTGGTGGTGTCCTCTGCTGCCATATATCCAGTGTAGCTGTATAAGTCCAGTGCAGTGGTGCTGTGTTGTCCGGCATCAGTACAGTTGTAGTGTCTTGTGCTGCATCAGTCCAGTCACAGTGGTGGTGTCCTCTGCTGCCATATGTCCAGTGCTGCTTTATAAGTCCAGTCCCGTTTGTTGTGTCCACCACAGTCCAGTCCAGTGTGTTGTGTCTACCACAGCGGTGGTGTCCTCTTACATAGTTACATAGTTGGTGAGGTTGAAAAAAGACAAGATGTCCATCGAGTTCAACCTGTATTTGAAATTCTAAAACAATTAGATGCTCTAGCCATGGATATTTCTATCAGTTAGGAATTTATCTAATACATTTTTTTACTTATTTAGTGAGTCCATCATTACTACCTCCTCTGGTAGGGAATTCCAGATCTTTATTGTTCTCTGTGAAGAACCCTTTCCTGCACTGTGTATGACATTTTTTTTCTTCTAACCTCAAGGGGTGTCCTCGTGTCCTATGAAGCGTTTTTTTGATAAACAGATCATCTGATAAGTCCTTGTATTGTCCCTTAATGTATTTATAAATGTTAATAATGTCCCCTCTCAGCCTCCTCATTTCCAGTGTAAACAAATCTAACCTTGTTACGGTGTGTACACACGGTGAGATCCTTGCTATGCCCGATTTTCACTTTGCGATTTTCCCTGAACTCCCCGGAGCCCAGAACCACCGATTTTGACTAACTTTTCTCGAGATATGGACTATGTGTGCTTACGATTTTGTCTTATGTGAGATTTAATTTACATGTGAGATGAACTAGATAGTACACCGATCTAGCAAGGATTGACTTGCCTGCACAGTCTATCTTTTCTTGCGATCCCGACCCACCGTGCATCAGGATCGAATCGGGTTCGCAAGTGGCATAACACCTTGCGATTTGCACTAACTTTTCTTGCAATTTTGACTATATAGTCAAAATCGAAAGAAAAAATCTCACTGTGTTTCACACCATTAGTCTTTCCTCATAATTCAGTGACTCTAACCCCATAACCAGTTTGGTGGCTCGCCTCTGAACCCTTTCGAGTTCCAAAATATCTTTTTTATAGTGTGGTGCCCAGAACTGTACACAATATTCTAGGTGTGGCCGCACCAATGATTTATACAGTGGCAGGATTATACTCTCATCCCTTGTCTCCATTCCCCGTTTTATGCATGCTAACACCTTATTTGCTTTTGTTGCTGCATTTTGACACTGCGAACTGCTACTAAGTCTATTATCGATGAGCACACCCAAATCCTTTTCAACTACTGTTATCCCTATATTTTCCCCTCTGCTGCCATATGTCTAGTGCTGCTGTATAAGTCCAGTCTAGTACGGTGTTGTACTGCATCAGTCCAGTGGTGATGCCCCTGTGCTGCCGTATAAGTCCAGTGGTACTTCCATATATGTCCAGTGATACTGCCGTATATGTTCAGTGATACTGCCGTATATGTCCAGCGGTACTGCCGTATAAATCCAGTGATACTGCCGTATATGTCCAGTGGTAATGACATATAATTCCAGTGATACTGCGGTATATGTCCAGTGGTACTGTCGTATAAATCCAATGATTCTGACGTATATATCCAGTGGTACTGCCATTTAATTCCAGTGTTACTGCGGTATATGTCCAGTGGTACTACCATATAAATCCACTAGTACTGCCATATAAATCCAGTCCAGTGATAATGCCGTATAAGTCCAGCGGTACTGCCATATAAATCCAGTGATACTGCCGTATATATCCTGTGGTACTGCTGTATAAATCCAGTCCAGTGATACTGCCGTATATGTCCAGTAGTACTGCCATATAATTCCAGTGATACTGCTGTATATGTCCAGTGGTACTGCCATATAAATCCAGTAGTACTGGCGTATAAATCCAGTCCAGTGATACTGCTGTATAAGTCCAGTGGTACTGCCGTATAAGTCTAGTGATACTGGTGTATAAATACAGTGATATTGCCGTATAAGTCCAGTGATACTGCCATATATGACTAGTGGTACTGCCGTATAAATCCAGTGATACTGCCTTATAACTCCAGTGATACTGCTGTATATGTACAGTGGGACTGCCGTATCAGTCCAGTGATACTGCCATATAAGTCCAGTGATACTGCCGTATAAGTCCAGTGATACTGCCATAATGTTATGAGCCACGGCTGTGGCTCATTCCTGTTTTGCATTTTTGTTCCGTATTTTATGTTTATAAAGTTGTCTTGCATGCCAGGATTTCCCATTGCTCTGTTTTAGAATACTCTTGTCTGCTGCCGCTGGTGAGTCTGCGTAATTGCAGCTTGTTCCCATGTGTTCAGCCTCACCTGGCTGCTAATTGCATCTTGTCAGTTTGGACTCATGCAACAGGGCAGCTGCATGGGATTATTAATTAGGCCTCTCTGTTATATGCTGGCTGACTGCAATTCACAGATGCTGGTGATATTCCTTGGTTTGCAGTCTGCTTGAAGTGTGAGCTGGTTCCTGTCAGTCCCTGTGTTGATTCCTGTGTCAGTCCCTGTGTCGATTCCTGTGTCTGATCCCATGTCCTGCTGTGAGGCGTTCCTGCCCTGAGGTCCAGTGGCTTTGCCTGTCCCTGGTCAAGTCTTCTGGCTTCCTGGTGTCCACCGGTCTGTCGTTTGGGATTCTGCCTGTCCTCCAGTTCTGAGAGTCGGTGTCGGCAGCATTAGAAGTTGCTGTCCGTTTGCCAGTATTTCGTACCGGTTCCGTGAGTAGCGGCTCTCCCGCGTCCGTTGGCCTAGGCCGCTGTATTCCATTATTGTTTCTGTCCCTGGTGTTTTGCAGAGGGTTCTGCTTATGCTGTCACCGCCGGTACACAAAGGTATTGTGTCGGCGTGTGATCAGCATTTCCTTTGTTGTTCTTTTCCTTTGGCGGTTTTTCCGCACATACTTTAGGTTTTTAGTTAGCTTGTAGCCCCTGGCCTGTTTGCTTAGTTAGAGGTCCTCTTGTTATCATTCTGCCTCAGATTTCCCTTTGTCTCTCATTAAGACCGGGGGGCACCGGAGTTGGGCAAACATAATCCGCCCTTCAAACGTGGCTGCCAAGGGCTCAAGAAACCATAGTCTCGCAAGGGATTTCCGATAGCACGGGTGAGACAACAGAGTTAGGGCGCCAGGGGCTATTCCCTTTCCATTCCCCTTTCCCCGCGTTCTGTCCTGGTGCTCTGGACTCACTTCATGAACATCTCCCTTGTTCTGAACAACAGGAACCTGACATTATCACCAGCCATACCACAAAAAGAAATAAAACTTTTTTTTCTTTTTTGGCCCAGTCCAGTGTCTAGTCTAGAATCCAGTCCTGTCTAGAATTCAGTGTGCAGAATCCAATCCGGTGTTTAGAATCCAGTCTTGTCTAGAATTCAGTGTGCAGAATCCAATCCGGTGTTTAGAATCCAGTCCTGTCTAGAATTCAGTGTGCAGAATCCAGTCCGGTGTTTAAAAAAAAAAAGAAAAAAGTCTTGTTTTGTTTAGCAAAATTTAGTCTTGCCTTGTCTTGCCTTGTCTTGTCTTGTCTAGTTTTAAATCCTCCTATGTCTACTATGCAAGCCCTGCAGGCATCTCTCGCAGCCCTGAACTCTGCATTCAGTGCTTTGAGACCAGAGCGACTAGAAGTTTTGCAGCAATCCCTAAAACAACTGCAAAACCTTCTGACTAAAATCTTGCTCATCTTGCCAGAAGTCGTTGAGAGTACATCTATCTCTAAAGAGACTCTAGTTCACAATATGGTGACAAGAGAACCCTCTGGTTTAGTTGAAGAGAAAAGGTTTAAAAGTTTACTGCGGCCCAGGCTCTCAGAAGAGGAGCGTCTGCGTCGCAGAAACTTAAACTTATGCCTATATTGTGGGGGTTTAGGCCACTATCTGCAGACCTGTGAGTTGCTCAAGCCAAAGTGTGGTGACGAGTCTTGCCCTCTGGCCAAGTTGAGTCAGGATTCAAGACCTACTCCTGTCTCTACTGTGGCAGAGGTACTTGTCACACCAACCACACTAAAAAGCTCTCTGTCCTATAATTGGGGTCCTTGGGCAAGGGAGCCCCATTATAGATTCAGGAATCAAAAGAGAATGTTTCTCTCCTCTCTTGAGGTTCCTGTGGAAGCGGAGTTGCAAGCCCCTGGAGTGGTGCCTGATGCCCAGGTTCCTGGAGTGGTGCCCGATGCCCAGGTTCCTGGAGTGGTGCCCGTAGCCCAGGGTCCTGGAGTGGTGCCCGTAGCCCAGGGTCCTGGAGTGGTGCCCGTAGCCCAGGGTCCTGGAGTGGTGCCCGTAGCCCAGGGTCCTGGAGTGGTGCCCGTAGCCCAGGGTCCTGGAGTGGTGCCCGTAGCCCAGGGTCCTGGTGCGGTACCCGTAGCCCAGAGTCCTGGTGCGGTACCCGTAGCCCAGAGTCCTGGTGTGGTACCCGTAGCCCAGAGTCCTGGTGCGGTACCCGATGCCCAGAGTGCTGGTGCGGTACCCGATGCCCAGAGTGCTGGTGCGGTACCCGATGCCCAGAGTGCTGGTGCGGTACTCGATGCCCAGAGTGCTGGTGCGGTACCCGATGCCCAGAGTGCTGGTGCGGTACCCGATGCCCAAGCTTATAGAGGGACATCAAATATTGTAGTTCAGGTGTCCATACCAGAAGGGGTCTCAGAAGCTGTTACCCCAGGTAGGGACTTGAAGAGCGCAACCCCAGAAAGGGTATCTAAAATCATAGTTCTTGAAGGGAACTCGAGAAGCAAAACCCCAGAAGGGATCTTTGAAGTAATATCCCCAAGTGGGGTCTCGAGAGACGCAGTCCCAAAGAAGGGTCTAGAAGTTGCTTCCCCAGGAAAGAACTTAAGAAGCATAGCATTAGTGGAGGATCTGAACGTTATTGCTTCAGCAAAAGTCCCGGAAGTCATAGTCCCGGGAGAACTTTCGATAATTATCGACTCAGAGAGGGAGGCCGATGGCCCGATCCCAGTCAGGGAGGCCAACGGCCCGGTCCCAGTAAAAGAATCCGAGGTGCTGACCCCAGCGGGGTTCCCGGAGGCCACTGCCCCGGGTGGGGTTCAGAAAGTCACTGCCCCGGGTGGGGTTCAGAAAGTCACTGCCCCGGGTGGGGTTCAGAAAGTCACTGCCCCGGGTGGGGTTCAGAAAGTCACTGCCCCGGGTGGGGTTCAGAAAGTCACTGCCCCAGGTGGGGTTCAGAAAGTCACTGCCCCGGGTGGGGTTCAGAGAGTCTCAGCCTCGAGTAAGGTCAATAGTGACCAGGTCCTAGCAAAGCACTCCAGTCAGTCAGATGGGAAGGAAACAGATCCTGACTCTGATATCTCAACATCCATAATCTTTGATGGGGACTTAGCCCAATTTCTGGCACTTTACAAACACTATTACATTATTATGTTGTCTAGACCATTTCTGGGCATCACTTCAGAGAACCTTGTGCTTCATCTGATTTATTCTTTTAGAGGAGAGCCTTTTGAGTGGGTGACCAGCCTAATGAAAGCTGAAGATCCCATTCTTCAGGATCCCCCAGCATTCAGTGATGCAATTATTAAAAGATATGGTTCCAAAGAAATTGGTTCAGGTTCCTCTAAGTCACCCGTCTTGTCTGCTGAGAGTCCACCAAATACTGTAAACTCGGCACAAGAGTCCCAGCCCGTTGTTTTGACTGCAGGATGTGCTTTTCTGACTTCTTCTTCTTCTAATAATAGTACTTTGCCAGAAAGTTCAGCTCCCAAGGGTAAGAAACCTGTCTCTGATTTGAACGCAGCCTTGCTGGGTGGTACCATCAGTTCAGACAATGTTTGGGGAATTACCTTGGTCAGACCTAAAGAGGTTTGTAAAAAGAAGAAGAAGAAAAAGAAATAATTTTTGACTCTTGCCTTGATATAAAAAAAAAAAAAAAAGATTTTTTTCCCCTTATCTTGTGTCCAGTGGCCACCGTCAGGGGGAGGGCACTGTTACAAGCTGTGGTTGTAGCTTGTTTCTGTTTTCGTGTCTGTTAGACCAGTGTGTCAGGTTTATTTATTTATTTTTGTATCCCTTGTTCTGGATAGTCTGAATTTTGGGGTCTTTTGACCCCTCCTCAAGGGGGGGGGGGTAATGTTATGAGCCACGGCTGTGGCTCATTCCTGTTTTTCATTTTTGTTCCGTATTTTATGTTTAAAAAGTTGTCTTGCATGCCAGGATTTCCCATTGCTCTGTTTTAGAATACTCTTGTCTGCTGCCGCTGGTGAGTCTGCGTAATTGCAGCTTGTTCCCATGTGTTCAGCCTCACCTGGCTGCTAATTGCATCTTGTCAGTTTGGACTCATGCAACAGGGCAGCTGCATGGGATTATTAATTAGGCCTCTCTGTTATATGCTGGCTGACTGCAATTCACAGATGCTGGTGATATTCCTTGGTTTGCAGTCTGCTTGAAGTGTGAGCTGGTTCCTGTCAGTCCCTGTGTTGATTCCTGTGTCAGTCCCTGTGTCGATTCCTGTGTCTGGTCCTGCTGTGAGGCGTTCCTGCCCTGAGGTCCAGTGGCTTTGCCTGTCCCTGGTCAAGTCTTCTGGCTTCCTGGTGTCCACCGGTCTGTCTTTTGGGATTCTGCCTGTCCTCCAGTTCTGAGAGTCGGTGTCGGCAGCATTAGAAGTTCCTGTCCGTTTGCCAGTATTTCGTACCGGTTCCGTGAGTAGCGGCTCTCCCGCGTCCGTTGGCCTAGGCCGCTGTATTCCATTATTGTTTCTGTCCCTGGTGTTTTGCAGAGGGTTCTGCTTATGCTGTCACCGCCGGTACACAAAGGTATTGTGTCGGCGTGTGATCAGCATTTCCTTTGTTGTTCTTTTCCTTTGGCGGTTTTTCCGCACATACTTTAGGTTTTTAGTTAGCTTGTAGCCCCTGGCCTGTTTGCTTAGTTAGAGGTCCTCTTGTTATCATTCTGCCTCGGATTTCCCTTTGTCTCTCATTAAGACCGGGGGGCACCGGAGTTGGGCAGACATAATCCGCCCTTCAAACGTGGCTGCCAAGGGCTCAAGAAACCATAGTCTCGCAAGGGATTTCCGATAGCACGGGTGAGACAACAGAGATAGGGCGCCAGGGGTTATTCCCATTCCATTCCCCTTTCCCCGCGTTCCGTCCTGGTGCTCTGGACTCACTTCATGAACATCTCCCTTGTTCTGAGCACCAGGAACCTGACACATATATGTCCAGTGGTACTGGCGTATAAATCCAGTGGTACTGGCGTATAAATCCAGTCCAGTGGTACTGCCGTATAAGTCCAGTCCAGTGGTGCTACCATATAAGTTCAGTGGTGCTGTCCTGTGCTGTGTATTATTTACTTCAAATAAAAAGGTTATTAATATTTAATCCAAATACTTTTTACAGAGTTTGCCCTGTGGTGTAGAGGTACACTCTCCTTTGGTGCATTTTGTTATACAGCACCAGAAAAATAATAGAGAACAAAAATTTGGAGGATAAAATAGTGATAGATCAAGAACCACTTCCTCCTACTGCTGCTGCTGCTGCTGCTGTTGTTGCTACTGGGAGTCGATCGTCATCCCAGAGGGGAAGTCGGAAGACCACTTGTACTACTTTAACTAAGCAAATGACTGTCCAACAGTCCCTTGCGAGGAAGATGAAATATGACAGCAGTCATCCTGTTGCAAAGAGGATAACTGAGGCCATGACAGCTATGCTGGTGTTAGACGTGCATCCGGTATCTGCCATTAGTGCAGTGGGACTGCAGTGCCAACCCTAGGGAGGGCCCACGGACAATTCCATCTTGCACCTCTTTTTCTTCTTTGCATCATTTGCTGTTTGGGGCCAAGTTTTTTTAAGTGCCATCCTGTCTGGAACTGCAGTGCCACTCCCAGATGGGCCAGGTGTTTGTGCCGCACACTTGTGTCATTTAGCTTAGTTATACAGCTACCTCATTACACATCTTTTACTTCTTTGCATGATGTACTGTTTGGGGACTAGTTTTTTTAAGTGCCATCCTGTCTGCAACTGCAGTGCCACTCCTAGACGGGCCAGATGTTTGTGACGCACACTTGTGTCGCTTAGCTTAGTTATACAGCTACCTCATTGCACCTCTTTTACTTCTTTGCATGATGTGCTGTTTGGGGACTATTTTTTTCAAGTGCCATCCTGTCTGCCACTGTAGTGCGACCGCTAGATGGGCCAGGTGTTTGTGCCGCACACTTCTATCACTTAGTGTTAGGCGACGGGGTCCGCTCGTCGGTGCGGCCCGGCGCCTAGCAACCAGGGACGCCGTGCGCGTACAGCCGCCGGCTCCCTGGCAACGCTAGACGCCGGGCGCACGGAGCCGCACGGACCCTAGCAACGGGGACGCCACTGGCGGACCGCGTTCCCCGTTGCTGGGTCCATTTAAATTAGTAAGGGCACCTGTTTCCTGGCCGTGCAGCAAGGCAGCTGCACGGCATTCATGCAATCAGCACTGGCAGCAGTTGATTGGAGGGCTTCGGTTTATATGCTCTTGCAGTGCCTCACACAGACGCCGGTAATAGCTTCCTGCATGCTGTATCTGTTTGCTGAGAGTGTTTCCAGTCCTGCTGTATCCGGTCGTTCCTGTCCTCAGTTGTCCTGCACTCGGAAGTCGTCATCTGTTCCTAGAGTCCTGACTGAGCACCGTTAAACATCCAGTGGTGTTCGTGAGTCGCGGCGTAGCCGTGTGTTGCGGCTTGGCCGCTTTATTACTTATTATTTATTATTTGTGTTTCGGAGCTTTTGCGGAGGATTCCGCTCCCACAGATCCACTCTGGTATCCAGCGGTGCTGGGTAGGAGTAATGGACTAGTGGATTTTGGTTGTCCTTTTATCTGGCGGTTTTTCCGCGCATACTTCAAGTTTGGTTAGTTAGCTTGTTGCCCTTGGCCTGTTGTAGTCAGAGGTCCTCTTGTCATCATCCTGCCTCGGATTTCCCTTTGTATCTCACTAAGACCGGGGGGCACCGGAGTTGGGCAGACATAATCCGCCTTTCAAACGTGGCTGCCAGGGGCTCAAGAAACCATAGTCTCGCAAGGGATTTCCGATAGCACGGGTGAGACAATAGAGTTAGGGCGCCAGGGGCAACTAGTCTTTCCTGCTCCCGTAACCAGCATTCCCTTCCAGTACTCTGGCCATTGTCATAAGATCTCCTCCGGTCAGGAGTACTGGAATCATAACATTATTACCGGCCAAACCAAAACTTAAAATTAAACAGGGTTTGATTTTTTCCTTATTCAGTTTTGTAAGAGTTATCGGCCTCATGAATCCCACAGGTTTAGGGCCAAATCCTGGTCAGCTCCTAGTCAGCCAGATTCAAGAACTTACTCAGATGGTTCAGGATCTTTCCCTGCGGGTGAAGTCGCAGGAAGATCTTTTACGAACTTCCCCGAGGGTAGTCCCTGAACCAAAAATGCACTTGCCTGACCGTTTTTCTGGTGATAGGAAGGAGTTTTTTAATTTTAAAGAATCCTGTAAACTTTATTTTCGTTTAAGACCGATCTCCTCAGGTACTGAATCTCAGCGGGTTGGAATCATTATTTCTCTCCTCCAGGGGGATCCTCAGACCTGGGCATTTGGTTTAAAAGCAGAGGATCCGGCATTGTTGTCAGTCGACGCTTTTTTGGGGTCTTTAGGGCTTTTGTATGATGACCCTGATAGAGAGGCATCCGCTGAGAGTCAGTTACGCGCTCTCAGACAGGGTAGAAATCCTGCAGAGGTTTATTGTACAGAATTTCGCCGTTGGTCGAACGACTGTGGCTGGAATGACCCAGCCCTGCGCAGTCAGTTTCGCCTCGGCTTATCTGAGTCTATAAAAGACAGTCTCCTTCAGTATCCCGCTCCTGAGACTCTCGATAAACTCATGGAGCTTTCTATTAAGATTGATCGACGTCTCAGAGAGCGGAGGGCTGAAAAAGGAGCACCAGTCAGGACTACTCCATGTGTATTTTCCATTCCTGAGGACGTAGAGGAGCCCATGCAGATGGGTCTCTCCCGACTGTCTCCAGAAGAAAGAGCCAGAAGGCAAAACTCTGGTCTTTGTTTATACTGTGGGGGTAAGGGACATTTTGCCCATAATTGTCCGAACAAGTCGGGAAACGCCTCGACCAAGTGAATTGTGAGGGGGTTCACTTTGGTCTGCAGCTTATCTCCTCGAATAACTCCCTTTTAGTCCCAGCTAAAGTTTCCTTTGGCAGCCTCAGTTCTTCGGTGTCGGCTTTTGTCGACAGTGGAGCTGCAGGGAACTTTATGGACTTAACTTGGGCCAAGGCCTTAGGTATTCCTCAGTTAGCCTTGGGTAGGTGTATCACCATGCATGGTTTAGATGGGAGTCCCTTGTCCAATGGGGTTATTTTCCTCTGTACACCTCCTGTACTACTTACGGTAGGAGCTCTTCATTCCGAAAAGATCGAGTTCTTCCTTACCCATTGCCCAGCAGTTCCAGTGGTTCTGGGTCACCCTTGGCTGGCCTTTCATAATCCCACCATTGATTGGCAGTCGGGGGAGATTTCACAATGGGGTACCATCTGTAATAAGGAATGTATTACGTTTCCCGTTAGAATAGCTGCTGCCATTCCCGAACTCATTCCCGTGGAATACCAGGACTTTGTTGATGTGTTTTCCAAGGGCAATGCGGACATTCTGCCTCCCCATCGGCCTTATGATTGTGCTATTGAGCTAATTCCCGGTGCCACATTGCCAAAGGGAAGGTTATATGCTTTATCCGGGCCAGAAACTGCGGCCATGAATGAGTATGTTAAGGAGAGTCTAGGGAAAGGATTTATCAGGCCATCTAAATCCCCTTTAAGTGCAGGCTTCTTCTTTGTGGAGAAAAAAGATGGATCACTCAGACCTTGCATTGACTTTAGAGCCCTGAATAAGATCTCAGTTAAAAATACTTATCCTCTGCCGCTGATTTCTGTCCTCTTTGATCAGCTGCGTTTGGCTGTGATTTTTTCTAAAATTGACCTGAGGGGAGCATATAACCTCATCCGAATCAAGTCTGGAGATGAGTGGAAGACTGCTTTCAGTACTCAGTCGGGTCACTACGAGTATCTGGTGATGCCGTTCGGCTTGTCTAACGCTCCGGCAGTTTTCCAGGATCTCATTAACGATGTGCTCCGTGACTTTCTAGGAAGATTCGTGGTCGTTTACTTAGACGACATCCTGATCTATTCTGACTCAATTGAACAACATGTTACCCAGGTGCGTCAGGTTCTTCAAAAATTACGTGAAAATCATCTATATGCCAAGCTGGAGAAGTGTGAGTTTCATGTCACGGAGGTATCCTTTTTAGGGTACATTATTTCCCCTCGGGGATTCTGCATGGAACCTAAGAAGCTCCAAGCCATCCTTAGTTGGGCGCAACCCACCAACTTAAAAGCAATTCAGCGCTTTTTAGGGTTTGCGAATTATTATAGAAGATTTATTCATTCTTTTTCCGACCTGGTTGCTCCCATGGTGGCACTGACTAAGAAGGGAGCGGATCCTACCAACTGGTCACGTGAAGCTGAGTTATCCTTTCAGGCCTTGAAACAAGCTTTTGTCTCAGCTCCAGTCCTCAGACATCCCAACCCAGAATTGCCCTTCATTGTTGAGGTTGATGCCTCGGAGGTTGGAGTGGGGGCTATCCTATCTCAAAAGGATCCGGAGTCTCTGGAACTACATCCTTGTGCCTTCATGTCCAGGAAATTCTCATCCGCTGAATCCAACTACGATGTTGGTAACCGGGAGTTACTGGCTATTAAATGGGCTTTCGAGGAGTGGAGACATTGGCTTGAGGGAGCAACACATACCATTTCAGTATTGACTGACCACAAAAATCTTCAGTACATCGAATCAGCTAAGCGGCTGAATGCCCGGCAGGCTCGTTGGGCTTTATTTTTTACTCGTTTCAAGTTTATTATCACCTTTAGGCCAGGTTCCAAGAATACCAAGGCGGATGCCCTGTCACGCAGTTTTCTTCCAGTTCATAATAACAGTCCTGTTACTCCCATACTTCCGTCTTCAGTCATTTGGGCAGGCCTCACACAAGATTTATTTACCCAGTTAAAGCAGCTTCAACATCAAGCTCCTGGAAATACTCCTGCTGGTCGTCTTTACGTCCCTGAGTTTTTGAGAGCTACTGTTTTGACTGAATTTCATGATAGCAAAGTTGCCGGGCATCCGGGGATCTCTAAGACTTTGTAATTAGTCTCCCGCTCAGTATGGTGGCCTGGTCTTTCTAAAAACATTAAGGAGTTTGTTTTTTCTTGTCAGGTCTGTGCACAGCATAAGGTTCCCCGTTCCTTGCCTATCGGGCAACTTATGCCCTTAAATGTTCCTCTCAGGCCATGGTCTCATATTTCCATGGATTTTGTGGTAGACCTCCCTCTGTCAGCCGGATTCCGAGTCATATGGGTGGTAGTGGACCGTTTTAGCAAGATGGCTCATTTCATTGCTCTTCCCCGACTGCCATCTGCCCAGGGATTGGTTGTTTTGTTTCTCCGCCATGTTTTCAGACTTCATGGGTTGCCCACTGATATTGTTTCTGATCGGGGTCCACAATTCATTGCACAATTCTGGAAGTCCTTTTGTGCCTCATTAAAGATGAAATTGTCTTTAACATCCGGTTACCATCCCCAATCCAACGGGCAGACCGAACGAGTTAATCAATCATTAAAACAGTATTTGCGTTTGTACTCAGCCAAACTCCAGAATGATTGGTCCGAGTTTCTTCCTTTGGCGGAGTTTGCTTACAATAATTCTTGTCATTCATCCACTAATGTGTCTCCATTCTTTTCAGTTTTTGGTTTTCACCCCAGAGCTAATTCTTTTTTTCAACATTCTTCTGTTTCCTTGCTAACCTTAACCTCTCATCTCAGAGTCATTTGGAAAAAAGTGCACCTTGCCCTCAGAAAAGCGGCATTTCGAGAGAAAAATTTTTCGGACAGGCTCCGACGTCCTTGCACTTTTAAGGTGGGAGACAGTGTATGGTTGTCGACTCGTAACATTAGACTTCGACAAACCTCAGCTAGATTGGGCCCCAAATTTATTGGACCATTTCATATTATTAAAAAAATCAACCCAGTTGCTTTCCGGTTACGTTTACCAAGAGCTCTCCGGATCGGAAATACGTTCCATTGCTCCCTGTTGAAACCATACGTTTCTTCCAGTAGATTTCCTCGGAAGATCTCTCAGGGGAAATCACCAGTAGATGTACAGGGACAACAGGAGTTCTTGGTGGAGAAGGTTCTCGATTCCAAATTGTCCCGGGGTCGGCTTTATTTTCTGGTGCACTGGAGAGGCTATGGTCCAAAGGAAAGGTCTTGGGTCCTGGATAAGGATCTCCATGCCCCGAGGCTCAAGAGGGCATTTTTTCGGGAATTTCCTCGGAAACCTGGCTTTAGGGGTTCCTTGACCCCTCCTCAAGGGGGGGGTACTGTTAGGCGCCGGGGTCCGCTCGTCGGTGCGGCCCGGCGCCTAGCAACCAGGGACGCCGTGCGCGTACAGCCGCCGGCTCCCTGGCAACGCTAGACGCCGGGCGCACGGAGCCGCACGGACCCTAGCAACGGGGACGCCACTGGCGGACCGCGTTCCCCGTTGCTGGGTCCATTTAAATTAGTAAGGGCACCTGTTTCCTGGCCGTGCAGCAAGGCAGCTGCACGGCATTCATGCAATCAGCACTGGCAGCAGTTGATTGGAGGGCTTCGGTTTATATGCTCTTGCAGTGCCTCACACAGACGCCGGTAATAGCTTCCTGCATGCTGTATCTGTTTGCTGAGAGTGTTTCCAGTCCTGCTGTATCCGGTCGTTCCTGTCCTCAGTTGTCCTGCACTCGGAAGTCGTCATCTGTTCCTAGAGTCCTGACTGAGCACCGTTAAACATCCAGTGGTGTTCGTGAGTCGCGGCGTAGCCGTGTGTTGCGGCTTGGCCGCTTTATTACTTATTATTTATTATTTGTGTTTCGGAGCTTTTGCGGAGGATTCCGCTCCCACAGATCCACTCTGGTATCCAGCGGTGCTGGGTAGGAGTAATGGACTAGTGGATTTTGGTTGTCCTTTTATCTGGCGGTTTTTCCGCGCATACTTCAAGTTTGGTTAGTTAGCTTGTTGCCCTTGGCCTGTTGTAGTCAGAGGTCCTCTTGTCATCATCCTGCCTCGGATTTCCCTTTGTCTCTCACTAAGACCGGGGGGCACCGGAGTTGGGCAGACATAATCCGCCTTTCAAATGTGGCTGCCAGGGGCTCAAGAAACCATAGTCTCGCAAGGGATTTCCGATAGCACGGGTGAGACAATAGAGTTAGGGCGCCAGGGGCAACTAGTCTTTCCTGCTCCCATAACCAGCATTCCCTTCCAGTACTCTGGCCATTGTCATAAGATCTCCTCCGGTCAGGAGTACTGGAATCATAACACTTAGCTTAGCCATCCAGCAACCTTGGTGCACCTCTTTTTTTCTTTGCATCGTGTGCTGTTTGGGGACTAGTTTTTTTTAAGTGCCATCCTGTCTGCCACTGCAGTGCCACTCCTAGATGGGCCAGGTGTTTGTGCTGCACACTTGTGTCGCTTAGCTTAGTTATACAGCTACCTCATTGCACCTCTTTTACTTCTTTGCATGATGTGCTGTTTGGGGACTATTTTTTTCAAGTGCTATCCTGTCTGCCACTGTAGTGTGACTGCTAGATGGGCCAGGTGTTTGTACCGCACACTTGTGTCGCTTAGCTTAGCCATCCAGCAACCTTGGTGCACCTCTTTTTTTCTTTGCATCATGTGCTGTTTGGGGACTAGTTTTTTTTAAGTGCCATCCTGTCTGCCACTGCAGTGCCACTCCTAGATGGGCCAGGTGTTTGTGCTGCACACTTGTGTCGCTTAGCTTAGTTATACAGCTACCTCATTGCACCTCTTTTACTTCTTTGCATGATGTGCTGTTTGGGGACTATTTTTTTCAAGTGCCATCCTTTCTGCCACTGCAGTGCGATTGCTAGATGGGCCAGGTGTTTGTGCCGCACACTTGTGTCGCTTAGCTTAGCCATCCAGCAACCTTGGTGCACCTCTTTTTTTCTTTGCATCATGTGCTGTTTGGGGATTAGTTTTTTTAAGTGCCATCCTGTCTGCCACTGCAGTGCCACTCCTAGATGGGCCTGGTGTTTGTGCCACACACTTGTGTCGCTTAGCTTAGTCATACAGCCACCTCGGTGCAACTTTTAGGCCTAAAAACAATATTGTGAGGTGTTCAGAATAGACTGGAACTGAGTGGAAATGAATGTTATTGAGCTTAATAATACCGGAGGATCAAAATCACTCCCAAATTCTGTGATTTTAGCTGTTTTTATGTTTTTTTCAAAAATCATCCAGATCCAAAACCAAAACCCGGAAGAGTAGTTTTGGCAAAACCTATCCAGATCCAAAACACGAGCTTGGAACCAGAACCAAAACCAAAATACAAAACATGAAAAGTGCCCGCCGCACATCTCTAGTGTATGGTCACATACAATCAGTCCTTACACTTGGGCTAGCTCTCCCTGTTTTTTTGTTTTAACCCTTAATATAAAGATTACAGTAATTGGAAAAGCAGATGTTCCACTTTCTTTTTTGTATCATCGTATACAGGTGAATTTGGGGGGGAAGCGGAATTCTCCTTCAGGACCTCATTAACTCTGACCTCATAATTCATGAGATTCTGTCTATACTGTATTTCTCCCTTTAAAATATGCTGCACGAAGCACAGCCCTGTGTTCATACACAATGCTAAGTCAGATATTCAAGCCCATTTATTTGCAGTCTATTAAGAGGCAGAAAGGAAGGAGAAGATTAATTTCCCCTATCTTATTCTGGTCACAAATTAGAATAAATGTATTGCAATCACTGAAGTCTTCCCTTCAGTTTAATATAGTTTCCTAGGGAGAATGAATGCCTTTATTGACTGCTGCTGATGAGACACATTTTTTGAATCCGTCGTCAAATAATCAATGCAGCCATTATTCTAACTTTTGGCTTAAGTACCGGTATCAGTGTGGTCAGAGAATGAGGAGGCCAGGACACCGGGTAATTTGCCTGCAGTGTTGTAATACTCCCTGGGAGTTGTTTGAATTAAGCACTGCCAACCAGGGAAAATCAATAAAGCTGTTTAAATGGTTTCACTGGGATATTTGCAATGATTGAATATTGCTCTTCTTACAAGACCAGAGGATATTTTCTGTCCGCTGCAAGCTACTAAACTATGATACTCCGACAATCCCAAGCGTGCATAATAATATTTCCCTTAGTAATATGATGCATGTACAGTAATACACTGCTGTATTTTAAATAAAAGCTGTACTCTTAATCATTCTTTAGTGTTATGTGTGACTTGCAAAACATAGAATATACAGAAGATTCACTATCTGTATGAGTAAAAAAAAAAAATTGTGTAAAATATATATATATATATATATATATATATATATTAATGTAATGAATATGCATTGCTGTCACAGAAGTGATGTGGCATCTTCATGGAGCAATACACCTGGAGGGGTATTCAATCTCACAGCAAGACTTGTAGAATTTTGCTCATGTTTTCTTCTCAACATACAGTACAGAAGTCAATTCTCCCTTCAAGTATTTGCAGGAATCACCAGGGGCTGACTTGGATGATACACGGGCAAATGCAGGATTTCCAAAAGGTGAGTTCCAAATGCTTCCATGAGGAAGCCTATTCAATAAGTACTCTATTGCAGCAGTATGGGGTGAATTTAGGGGTGAGGCCACCCCTAGTCACAACATTATCAGTCGACTCCCCAATCATGTCACTGCCCTTTTCATGTTGGGACCTCCCAACTGCCAAAGTAGCACCAACTTAATTACCCCTCCACCACCACAATTTGCTGACCATTGCCCCCTCCTCCCTCAACAGTTTCAAAATAAAAAGTCATAATGACAAAAACAACAACAAAAATCTCCTGGCCTCATCTGACCATCAGCCTAGCTGAGCTGTCATGTAAGTAAGCATGCTGTGCTGCCCCCCCCCAAGCAAGTGTCACCCCTAGGCTTGTGCCTCACGTGCCTTGTGGGAAATCCACCACTGACCGCAGTGCCTGTTTTGTTACCACCATCTCAGGATGTATCATAGGTGGAGCTGATGCTCTAGGAACCAATGGCCAACAGGAGCCATCTGCAGTTTTCATCTTTTTATTTTATTTTATTTTATTTTATACTTATAGGAATGGGTTGTAGTTGACATACCGGCGTTTGGGATCCCGGTGGTCAAAATACCGGTGCTGGAATCCTGACAGCTGGTAGAATGCTGATGCTGGAATCCCGATTGTAAGTAAGCTATGGAGAGCTAGGGTTAGGCTGCAGGAGAGGGTTAGGCTTCCGGGAGGGAGAGTTAGGGTTAGGGTTAGGCTGCAGGGAAGGAGGGTTAGGGTAAGGGGGAGGGTTAGGATTAGGGTTAGTTTGCTCCAGTGCCCCAGTTGAGATTTCATGCTGTTGGGATGCCGGTGTCTGTATTCTGACTGCCGGCATCCTGACTGCCATACTCAGCCCATAGGAATAGACCACTGGGATGGCAATGTATTGCTCTGTATGCTCCTCCTCCCGTAGAGGCTGTCCACTCAACACACTGAACAACACAAGGTGTGCAGCTCTCCCTGCACATGCCACACCCCCAATACTCCCATAGAGAATACACACTTTATCAACACAGGGGGCACAGCTGTCCCTGCACATGCCATGCCCCCTGACCTCACCCAAGACAATAATCCCACAGGGGATGCCCACTATATCAACAATGGGGGCACAGCTTTTCCTGCACACCTTTTCTGTTTACAGACCAGAGAATAATAATTTAACCATGTAAATATATATATATATATATATATATATATATATTGGTGAGAGTCTGTTCTTGGTAAAACCAGTAAGGAGAATATTGCAATAATCAGTGTGGGAGATACTAAGAGCATGGATTTGAGTTTTTGCAGTGTCTTGTGCAAGATATGGTCATATTTTTTTTATATTTTTTAGATGTATGCAACATAATGGTAAAAGGTAGAGATGTGCGGCGGGCACTTTTCTTGTTTTGTGTTTTGGTTCTGGTTCCATCCTCGTGTTTTAGATCTGGATTGGTTTTGCCAAAACCACCCTTTCGTGTTTTGTTTTGGATCTGGATGATTTTTGAAAAAAACATAAAAACAGCTAGAATCACAGAATTTTGGGGTAATTTTGATTCTACGGTATTACTAACTAGAGATGAGCGGGTTCGGTTTCTCTGAATCCGAACCCGCCAGAACTTCATGTTTTTTTTCACGGGTCCGAGCGACTCGGATCTTCCCGCCTTGCTCGGTTAACCCGAGCGCGCCCGAACGTCATCATGACGCTGTCGGATTCTCGCGAGGCTCGGATTCTATCGCGAGACTCGGATTCTATATAAGGAGCCGCGCGTCGCCGCCATTTTCACACGTGCATTGAGATTGATAGGGAGAGGACGTGGCTGGCGTCCTCTCCGTTTAGAATTAGAATAGATTAGAGAGACACTTGATTTACTAATTTTGGGGAGCATTAGGAGTACTCAGTAGTGTACAGTGCAGAGTTTTGCTGATAGTGACCAGTGACCACCACTTTTATTTATAATCCGTTCTCTGCCTGAAAAAAGCGATACACAGCACACAGTGACTCAGTCACATACCATATCTGTGTGCACTGCTCAGGCTCAGGCCAGTGTGCTGCATCATCTATATATATTATATATCTGTCTGACTGCTCAGCTCACACAGCTTATAATTGTGGGGGAGACTGGGGAGCACTACTGCAGTGCCAGTTATAGGTTATAGCAGGAGCCAGGAGTACATAATATTATATTAAAATTAAACAGTGCACACTTTTGCTGCAGGAGTGCCACTGCCAGTGTGACTAGTGACCAGTGACCTGACCACCAGTATATAATATTAGTAGTATACTATCTCTTTATCAACCAGTCTATATTAGCAGCAGACACAGTACAGTGCGGTAGTTCACGGCTGTGGCTACCTCTGTGTCGGCACTCGGCAGCCCGTCCATAATTGTATATACCAGTGACCTAACCGTGGTTTTTTTTTTCTTTCTTTATACATACATACTAGTTACGAGTATACTATCTCTTTATCAACCAGTCTATATATTAGCAGCAGACACAGTACAGTGCGGTAGTTCACGGCTGTGGCTACCTCTGTGTCGGCACTCGGCAGCCCGTCCATAATTGTATATACCACCTAACCGTGGTTTTTTTTTCTTTCTTTATACATACATACTAGTTACGAGTATACTATCTCTTTATCAACCAGTCTATATATTAGCAGCAGACACAGTACAGTGCGGTAGTTCACGGCTGTGGCTACCTCTGTGTCGGCACTCGGCAGCCCGTCCATAATTGTATATACCACCTAACCGTGGTTTTTTTTTCTTTCTTTATACATACATACTAGTTACGAGTATACTATCTCTTTATCAACCAGTCTATATTAGCAGCAGACACAGTACAGTGCGGTAGTTCACGGCTGTGGCTACCTCTGTGTCGGCACTCGGCAGCCCGTCCATAATTGTATATACCACCTAACCGTGGTTTTTTTTTCTTTCTTTATACATACATACTAGTTACGAGTATACTATCTCTTTATCAACCAGTCTATATATTAGCAGCAGACACAGTACAGTGCGGTAGTTCACGGCTGTGGCTACCTCTGTGTCGGCACTCGGCAGCCCGTCCATAATTGTATATACCACCTAACCGTGGTTTTTTTTTCTTTCTTTATACATACATACTAGTTACGAGTATACTATCTCTTTATCAACCAGTCTATATATTAGCAGCAGACACAGTACAGTGCGGTAGTTCACGGCTGTGGCTACCTCTGTGTCGGCACTCGGCAGCCCGTCCATAATTGTATATACCAGTGACCTAACCGTGGTTTTTTTTTCTTTCTTTATACATACATACTAGTTACGAGTATACTATCTCTTTATCAACCAGTCTATATATTAGCAGCAGACACAGTACAGTGCGGTAGTTCACGGCTGTGGCTACCTCTGTGTCGGCACTCGGCAGCCCGTCCATAATTGTATATACCACCTAACCGTGGTTTTTTTTTCTTTCTTTATACATACATACTAGTTACGAGTATACTATCTCTTTATCAACCAGTCTATATATTAGCAGCAGACACAGTACAGTGCGGTAGTTCACGGCTGTGGCTACCTCTGTGTCGGCACTCGGCAGCCCGTCCATAATTGTATATACCACCTAACCGTGTTTTTTTTTTCTTTCTTTATACATACATACTAGTTACGAGTATACTATCTCTTTATCAACCAGTCTATATATTAGCAGCAGACACAGTACAGTGCGGTAGTTCACGGCTGTGGCTACCTCTGTGTCGGCACTCGGCAGCCCGTCCATAATTGTATATACCACCTAACCGTGGTTTTTTTTTCTTTCTTTATACATACATACTAGTTACGAGTATACTATCTCTTTATCAACCAGTCTATATATTAGCAGCAGACACAGTACAGTGCGGTAGTTCACGGCTGTGGCTACCTCTGTGTCGGCACTCGGCAGCCCGTCCATAATTGTATATACCAGTGACCTAACCGTGGTTTTTTTTTCTTTCTTTATACATACATACTAGTTACGAGTATACTATCTCTTTATCAACCAGTCTATATATTAGCAGCAGACACAGTACAGTGCGGTAGTTCACGGCTGTGGCTACCTCTGTGTCGGCACTCGGCAGCCCGTCCATAATTGTATATACCACCTAACCGTGGTTTTTTTTTCTTTCTTTATACATACATACTAGTTACGAGTATACTATCTCTTTATCAACCAGTCTATATATTAGCAGCAGACACAGTACAGTGCGGTAGTTCACGGCTGTGGCTACCTCTGTGTCGGCACTCGGCAGCCCGTCCATAATTGTATATACCACCTAACCGTGGTTTTTTTTTCTTTCTTTATACATACATACTAGTTACGAGTATACTATCTCTTTATCAACCAGTCTATATATTAGCAGCAGACACAGTACAGTGCGGTAGTTCACGGCTGTGGCTACCTCTGTGTCGGCACTCGGCAGCCCGTCCATAATTGTATATACCACCTAACCGTGGTTTTTTTTTCTTTCTTTATACATACATACTAGTTACGAGTATACTATCTCTTTATCAACCAGTCTATATATTAGCAGCAGACACAGTACAGTGCGGTAGTTCACGGCTGTGGCTACCTCTGTGTCGGCACTCGGCAGCCCGTCCATAATTGTATACCACCTAACCTTTTTCTTTGCATCATGTGCTGATTGGGGAGGGTTTTTTGGAAGGGACATCCTGCGTGACACTGCAGTGCCACTCCTAAATGGGCCCGGTGTTTGTGTCGGCCACTAGGGTCGCTAATCTTACTCACACAGCTACCTCATTGCGCCTCTTTTTTTCTTTGCGTCATGTGCTGTTTGGGGAGGGTTTTTTGGAAGGGACATCCTGCGTGACACTGCAGTGCCACTCCTAGATGGGCCCGGTGTTTGTGTCGGCCACTAGGGTCGCTTATCTTACTCACACAGCGACCTCGGTGCAAATTTTAGGACTAAAAATAATATTGTGAGGTGTGAGGTATTCAGAATAGACTGAAAATGAGTGTAAATTATGGTTTTTGAGGTTAATAATACTTTGGGATCAAAATGACCCCCAAATTCTATGATTTAAGCTGTTTTTTAGTGTTTTTTGAAAAAAACACCCGAATCCAAAACACACCCGAATCCGACAAAAAAAATTCGGTGAGGTTTTGCCAAAACGCGGTCGAACCCAAAACACGGCCGCGGAACCGAACCCAAAACCAAAACACAAAACCCGAAAAATTTCAGGCGTTCATCTCTATTACTAACCTCAATAACATTCATTTCCACTCATTTCCAGTCTATTCTGAACACCTCACAATATTGTTTTTAGGCCAAAAGGTTGCACCGAGGAGGCTGTATGACTAAGCTAAGAGACACAAGTGTGCGGCACAAACACCTGGCCCCTCTAGGAGTGGCACTGCAGTGGCAGACAGGATGGCAGATTTAAAAAGTAGGCCCCAAACAGCACATCATGCAAATAAGTAAAAGAGGTGCAATGAGCTAGCTGTATGACTAAGTTAAGCGACACAATTATGCGGCACAAACACCTGGCCCATCTAGGAGTGGCACTGCAGTGGCAGATAGGATGGCACTTGAAAAACTACACCCCAAACAGCACATGTTGCAAAGAAGAAAAAGAGGTGCAAGGTGGAATTGTCCTTGGGCCCTCCCGCCGACCCTTATGTTGTATAAACAGGACATGCACACTTTAACAAACCAATGATTTCAGCAACAGGGTCTGCCACACGACTGTGGCTGAAATGACTGGTTTGTTTGGGCCCCCACCAAAAAAGAAGCAATCAGTCTCTCCTTGCACAAACTGGCTCTACAGAGGCAAGATGTCAACCTCATCCTCCGATTCCTAACCCCTTTCACTGAGTACATCCTCCTCCTCGCAGAGTATTAATTCATCCCCACTGGAATCCATCATCACAGGTCCCAGGTGTACTTTCTGGAGGCAATTGCTGGTAAAGGTCTTCCTGGAGGAATTTATAATTCATTAAGATGAACATCATCTGATCTGATCCACATTTATTGGAAGTAACCTCCTACGCCAATCGCTGACAAGGTTACCGGCTGCACTAAACACTCTTTCGGAGTACACACTGGAGGGGGGGCAACTTAGGTAAAATAAAACCAGTTTGTGCAAGGGCATCCAAATTGCCTCTTTTTCCTGCCAGTATATGTACGGACTGTCAGACATGCCTACTTGGATGCTGTCACTCATATTATCCTCCACCATTCTTTCAATGGTGACAGAATCTTATGTAGTGACAGTAGACATGTCAGTAATCGTTGGCAGGTCCTTCAGTCCGGACCAGATGTCAGCACTTGCTCCTGACTGCCCTGCTTTTCTTTGCAGCCCCAGTTGTGGGAGAAAGTGAAGGAGGAGCTGTTGACTGGTCACGTCAGGGCCGGTGCAAGGTTTCGTGTCACCCTAGGCAAAACTTCAGCCTGCTGCCCCCCCCCCCCCCCCCAGGTGGCATCTTATAAGTACAGCTGCCGCTTGCTTGCATGGAATACATCAATACCCTTTTTTTTATTGCATTTTTTTTATTACCTAAATATAAATAAATGAGGGCAGTCTGGATACATCTTTTTTATGTGTGTAAATTGTGTCCAGTTCTATGAGTCCTGCTTAGGGGTTAATCCAATTAGCCACGATGATATCGCAGGAACAAATCATCACGGCAGCGGCCGCACTTTACAGTGGACCAAACTCGCTGAAAAGTGCTCGCTGTCCCATACGGTAACGAGCAATATATGCCTTAAATTTGATAATTTATGTGAGCATATTCGATTGGGTGTGCAAATTTTGCGTTAAAAATTACCACGGCTATCGCAACCTTTTTGCGTTGCCGCAGGTATGGAAAACCTTGATACCTGTGGTATCCAATTGAAAAAAAAACTTGTGGTAATATTTACAGCAAAGATCCATGGGGGAATTTTAATTTTTTGAAGTCAGCCTGTACTTTCCCCACCCCAAAATAAATGAATAAAGAAAACATTGCTGCCCTCTCCTTGCTGACCCAGCTCCGTTTCATTCAATAATCAGATGCAGCACTGCCGGACCTGGAGAGGACCAATGCTGAATCCACCTGAGAGAGGAGGAATAGGGGAAGACAGTTGAGAGAGCAGGAATAGGGGGAGATGGGAGAGAGAGCGGAAAAATAGGGGGAGACAGGGAAGAGAGGAGGAATAGGGTGAGAACGGAAAGAGAGGAGGATGGGGGAAATAAGAAAGAGAGGAGGAACAGGGGGACAAAGGAAAGAGGAGAAATAGGGGGAGAAGGGAAAGAGAGGAGGATGGGGGAAATTAGAAAGAGAGGAGGAATAGGGGGAGAAGGGAAAGAGAGGAGGATGGGGGAAATAAGAAAGAGAGGAAAAATAGGGGGAGACAGGGAAGAGAGGAGGAATAGGGTGAGAAAGGAAAGAGAGGAGGATGGGGAAATAGGAAAGAGAGGAAAAATAGGGGGAGACAGGGAAGAGAGGAGGAATAGGGTGAGAACGTAAAGAGAGGAGGATGGGGGAAATAAGAAAGAGAGGAGGAACAGGAGGACAAAGGAAAGAGGAGAAAATAAGAATTTACTCACCGGTAATTCTATTTCTCGTAGTCCGTAGTGGATGCTGGGAACTCCGTAAGGACCATGGGGAATAGCGGGCTCCGAAGGAGGCTGGGCACTCTAGAAAGATTTATGACTACCTGGTGTGCACTGGCTCCTCCCACCATGACCCTCCTCCAAGCCTCAGTTAGGACACCGTGCCCGGACGAGCAGACATAATAAGGAAGGATTTAGAATCCCGGGTAAGACTCTTACCAGCCACACCAATCACACCGTACAACTCGTGATACTATATCCAGTCTGACAGTATGAAAAACAACTGAGCCTCTCAACAGATGGCTCAACAATAACCCTTTAGTTAACAATAACTATTTACAAGTATTGCAGACAATCCGCACTTGGGATGGGCGCCCAGCATCCACTACGGACTACGAGAAATAGAATTACCGGTGAGTAAATTCTTATTTTCTCTAACGTCCTAGTGGATGCTGGGAACTCCGTAAGGACCATGGGTATTATACCAAAGCTCCCAAACGGGCGGGAGAGTGCGGATGACTCTGTAGCACCGAATGAGAGAACTCCAGGTCCTCCTCAGCCAGGGTATCAAATTTGTAGAATTTTGCAAATGTGTTTGCCCCTGACCAAGTAGCTGCTAGGCAAAGTTGTAAAGCCGAGACCCCTCGGGCAGCCGCCCAAGATGAGCCCACCTTCCTTGTGGAATGGGCATTTACAGATTTTGGCTGTGGCATGCCTGCCACAGAATGTGCAAGCTGAATTGTACTACAAATCCAGCGAGCAATAGACTGCTTAGAAGCAGGAGCACCCAGCTTGTTGGGTGCATACAGGATAAACAGCGAGTCAGATTTTCTGACTCCAGCCGTCCTGGAAACATATATTTTCAGGGCCCTGACAACGTCTAGCAACTTGGAGTCCTCCAAATCCTTAGTAGCCGCAGGCACCACAATAGGCTGGTTCAGGTGAAACGCTGACACCACCTTAGGGAGAAACTGGGGACGAGTCCTCAATTCTGCCCTATCCATATGGAAAATCAGATAAGGGCTTTTACATGATAAAGCCGCCAATTCTGATACTCGCCTGGCTGAAGCCAGGGCCAATAACATAACCACTTTCCACGTGAGATATTTCAGATCCACGGTTTTTAGTGGCTCAAACCAATGTGATTTTAAGAAGCTCAACATCATGTTGAGATCCCAAGGTGCCACAGGAGGCACAAATGGGGGCTGAATATGCAGCACTCCTTTCACAAATGTCTGAACTTCAGGTACTGAAGCTAGTTCTTTTTGAAAGAAAATCGACAGAGCCGAGATCTGTACTTTAATGGAGCCTAATTTTAGGCCCATATTCACTCCTGCTTGCAGGAAATGCAGAAATCGACCTAGTTGAAATTCCTCTGTTGGGGCCTTTTTGGCCTCGCACCATGCAACATATTTCCGCCATATGCGGTGATAATGCTTTGCCGTAACATCTTTCCTGGCCTTAATAAGCGTAGGAATGACTTCTTCCGGAATACCCTTTTCCATTAGGATCCGGTGTTCAACCGCCATGCCGTCAAACGCAGCCGCGGTAAGTCTTGGAACAGACAGGGCCCCTGTTGTAGCAGGTCCTGTCTGAGCGGTAGAGGCCACGGGTCCTCTGAGAGCATCTCTTGAAGTTCCGGGTACCACGCTCGTCTTGGCCAATCCGGAACCACGAGAATGGTGTTTACTCCTCGCTTTCTTATTATTCTCAATACCTTTGGTATGAGAGGCAGAGGAGGGAACACATAAACCGACTGGTACACCCACGGTGTCACTAGAGCGTCCACAGCTATCGCCTGAGGGTCCCTTGACCTGGCGCAATATCTTTTTAACTTTTTGTTGAGGCGGGACGCCATCATGTCCACCTGTGGTTTTTCCCAACAGTTTACCAGCATCTGGAAGACTTCTGGATGAAGTCCCCACTCTCCCGGGTGGAGGTCGTGTCTGCTGAGGAAGTCTGCTTCCCAGTTGTCCACTCCCGGAATGAACACTGCTGACAGTGCTAGTATATGATTCTCCGCCCATCGGAGAATTCTTGTGGCTTCCGCCATCGCCATCCTGCTTCTTGTGCCGCCCTGTCGATTTACATGGGCGACTGCCGTGATGTTGTCTGACTGGATCAGCACCGGCTGGTGTAGGAGCAGGGATTTTGCTTGACTTAGGGCATTGTAGATGGCCCTTAGTTCCAGAATATTTATGTGAAGGGAAGTCTCCTGACTCGACCATAGTCCTTGGAAGTTTCTTCCCTGTGTGACTGCCCCCCAGCCTCGAAGGCTGGCATCCGTGGTCACCAGGACCCAGTCCTGTATGCCGAACCTGCGGCCCTCTAGAAGATGGGCACTCTGCAGCCACCACAGTAACGACACCCTGGTTCTTGGAGACAGGGTTATCAAGCGATGCATCTGAAGATGCGATCCGGACCACTGGTCCAACAGGTCCCACTGAAAGATTCTGGCATGGAACCTGCCGAAGGGAATTGCTTCGTAAGAAGCCACCATCTTTCCCTGGACCCGCGTGCAGCGATGCACTGATACCTGTTTTGGTTTCAGGAGGTCTCTGACTAGAGATGACAACTCCCTGGCTTTCTCCTCCGGGAGAAACACTTTTTTCTGGACTGTATCCAGAATCATACCCAGGAACAGTAGCCGTGTTGTCGGAACCAGCTGTGACTTTGGGATATTCAGAATCCAGCCGTGCTGGTGCAGCACCTCCTGAGATAGTGCTACTCCCACCAACAACTGTTCCTTGGACCTCGCTTTTATTAGGAGATCGTCCAAGTACGGGATAATTAAAACTCCCTTTTTTCGAAGGAGTATCATCATTTCCGCCATAACCTTGGTAAATACCCTCGGTGCCGTGGACAGTCCAAACGGCAGCGTCTGGAATTGGTAATGGCAATCCTGTACCACAAATCTGAGGTACTCCTGGTGAGGATGGTAAATGGGGACATGCAAGTAAGTATCCTTGATGTCCAGGGATACCATGTAATCCCCCTCGTCCAGGCTCGCAATAACCGCCCTGAGCGATTCCATCTTGAACTTGAATTTTTTTATGTATGTGTTCAAGGATTTCAAATTTAAAATGGGTCTCACCGAACCGTCCGGTTTCGGTACCACAAATAGTGTGGAATAGTAACCCCGGCCTTGTTGAAGTAGGGGTACTTTGATTATCACCTGCTGAGAATACAGCTTGTGAATTGCCGCTACTACCGCCTCCCTGTCTGAGGGAGCAATCGGCAAGGCAGATTTTAGGAACCGGTGGGGTGGAGACGCCTCGAATTCCAGTTTGTACCCCTGAGATACTATTTGAAGGATCCAGGGATCCACCTGTGAGCGAGCCCACTGATCGCTGAAATTCTTGAGGCGGCCCCCCACCGTACCTGGCTCCGCCTGGGGAGCCCCACCGTCATGCGGCGGACTTGGAAGAAGAAGTGGGGGAGGACTTTTGCTCCTGGGAACCTGCTGTTTGTTGCAGCCTTTTTCCCCTACGTCTGCCTCTGGACAGAAAGGACCCGCCTTTTCCACGCCTGTTTTTCTGGGTCCGAAAGGACTGAACCTGATAAAACGGCGCCTTCTTAGGCTGTGAGGGGACATGGGGTAAAAATGCTGACTTCCCAGACGTTGCTGTGGAAACTAGGTCCGAGAGACCATCCCCAAATAATTCCTCACCCTTATATGGTAACACTTCCATGTGCTTTTTTGAATCTGCATCTCCTGTCCACTGGCGAGTCCATAAGCCTCTCCTAGTAGAAATGGACAATGCACTTACTTTAGATGCCAGTCGGCAGATTTCCTTCTGTGCATCTCTCATATATAAGACTGAGTCTTTTATATGGTCTATGGTTAACAGGATCGTGTCTCTGTCTAATGTGTCAATATTTTCTGACAGTTTATCTGACCACGCAGCGGCAGCACTGCACATCCAAGCTGACGCAATAGCTGGCCTAAGTATAATGCCTGTGTGTGTATACACAGACTTCAGGATCGCCTCCTGCTTTCTATCAGCAGGTTCCTTGAGGGCGGCCGTATCCGGAGACGGTAGTGCCACCTTTTTAGACAAACGTGTGAGCGCTTTATCCACTCTAAAGGGGTGTTTCCCAACGTGACCTATCCTCTGGCGGGAAAGGGAACGCCATTAGTACCTTCTTAGGAATTACCAATTTTTTATCAGGGAAAGCCCACGCTTCTTCACACACTTCATTTAATTCATCTGATGGGGGAAAAACTACGGGTAGTTTTTTCTCTCCAAACATAATACCCTTTTTAGTGGTACCTGTACTTATATCAGAAATGTGTAACACCTCTTTCATTGCCTCAATCATGCAGTGAATGGCCTTAGTAGGCATTAGGTTAGACTCATCGTCGTCGACACTGGTGTCAGTATCAGTGTCAACATCTGGGTCTGCTTGTGGTAGCGGGCGTTTTAGAGCCCCTGACGACCCATGCGACGCCTGGGCAGGCACGAGCTGAGAAGTCGGCTGTCCCACATTAGGCATGTCGTCAATTTTCTTATATAAGGAGTCTATACGTGCACTCATTACTTTCCATAAGCCCATCCACTCAGGTGTCTGCCCCGCAGGGGGTGACATCCCTTCTAAAGGCATCTGCTCCGCCTCCACATCATTATCCTCATCAAACATGTCGACACAGCCGTACCGACACACCGCACACACACAAGGAATGCTCCGAATGAGGACAGGACCCACAAAAGCCCTTTGGGGGGACAGAGTGAGAGTATGCCAGCACACACCAGAGCGCTATATAATGCAGGGACTAACTGAGTTATGTCCCCTATAGCTGCTTTTATATTATATATATATATATTGCGCCTAAATTTAGTGCCCCCCCTCTCTGTTTTTACCCTGTTCTGAAGTGTAGACTGCAGGGGAGAGCCAGGGAGCTTCCTTCCAGCGGATCTGTGAAGGAGAAATGGTTCCAGTGTGTCTGAGGGAGATAGCTCCGCCCCTTTTCCGCGGCCTATTCTCCCGCTTTTTCCTGGATTCTGGCAGGGGTATTTACCACATATATAGCCTCTGGGGCTATATATTGTGGTATTTTTGCCAGCCAAGGTGTTTTTATTGCTGCTCAGGGCGCTCCCCCCCCCAGCGCCCTGCACCCTCAGTGACCGGAGTGTGAAGTGTGCATGAGGAGCAATGGCGCACAGCTGCAGTGCTGTGCGCTACCTTGGTGAAGACTGATGTCTTCTGCCACCGTTTTTCCGGACCTCTTCTTGCTTCTGGCTCTGTAAGGGGGACGGCGGCGCGGCTCCGGGACCGAACACCAAGGACTGGGCCTGCGGTCGATCCCTCTGGAGCTAATGGTGTCCAGTAGCCTAAGAAGCCCAATCCGGCTGCAAGCAGGCGAGTTCGCTTCTTCTCCCCTTAGTCCCTCGCTGCAGTGAGCCTGTTGCCAGCAGGTCTCACTGAAAATAAAAAACCTAAATCTATACTTTCTTTCTAAGGGCTCAGGAGAGCCCCTAGTGTGCATCCAACCTCGGCCGGGCACGAAATCTAACTGAGGCTTGGAGGAGGGTCATGGTGGGAGGAGCCAGTGCACACCAGGTAGTCATAAATCTTTCTAGAGTGCCCAGCCTCCTTCGGAGCCCGCTATTCCCCATGGTCCTTAGGGAGTTCCCAGCATCCACTAGGACGTTAGAGAAATAGGGGGAGAAGGGAAAGAGAGGAGGAATAGGGGGAGAAAGGAGAGGAGAAATAGGGGGAGAAAGGAAAGAGAGGAGGAATAGGGGGAGAATGGAGAGGAGGAATAGGGGGAGAAAGGAGAGGAGAAATAGGGGGAGAAAGGAAAGAGGAGGAATAGGGGGAGAAAGGAGAGGAGAAATAGGGGGAGAAAGGAAAGAGAGGAGGAATAGGGGGAGTAGGGAGAGGAGGAATAGGGGGAGAAGGGAAAGAGAGGAGGAATAGGGGGAGAAGGGAGAGGAGGAATAGGGGGAGAAGGGAAAGAAAGGAGGAATAGGGGGAGAAGGGAGAGGAGGAATAGGGGGGAGAAGGGAGAGGAGAAATAGGGGGAGAAAGGAAAGAGAGGAGGAATAGGGGGAGAAGGGAGAGGAGGAATAGGGGGAGAAGTGAAAGAGAGGAGGAATAGGGGGAGAAGGGAGAGGAGGAATAGGGAGGAGAAGGGAGAGGAGGAATAGGGGGAGATGGGAAAGAGAGGAGGAATAGGGGGACAAAGGAAAGAGGAGAAATAGGGGGAGAAGGGAAAGAGAGGAGGATGGGGGAAATTAGAAAGAGAGGAGGAATAGGGGGAGAAGGGAAAGAGAGGAGGATGGGGGAAATAAGAAAGAGAGGAAAAATAGGGGGAGACAGGGAAGAGAGGAGGAATAGGGTGAGAAAGGAAAGAGAGGAGGATGGGGAAATAGGAAAGAGAGGAAAAATAGGGGGAGACAGGGAAGAGAGGAGGAATAGGGTGAGAACGTAAAGAGAGGAGGATGGGGGAAATAAGAAAGAGAGGAGGAACAGGAGGACAAAGGAAAGAGGAGGAATAGGGGGAGAAGGGAGAGGAGGAATAGGGGGAGAAAGGAGAGGAGAAATAGGGGGAGAAAGGAAAGAGGAGGAATAGGGGGAGAAGGGAGAGGAGAAATAGGGGGAGAAAGGAAAGAGAGGAGGAATATGGGGAGTAGGGAGAGGAGGAATAGGGGGAGAAGGGAAAGAGAGGAGGAATAGGGGGAGAAGGGAGAGGAGGAATAGGGGGAGAAGGGAAAGAAAGGAGGAATAGGGGGAGAAGGGAGAGGAGGAATAGGGGGGAGAAGGGAGAGGAGAAATAGGGGGAGAAAGGAAAGAGAGGAGGAATAGGGGAGAAGGGAGAGGAGGAATAGGGGGAGAAGGGAAAGAGAGGAGGAATAGGGGGAGAAGGGAGAGGAGGAATAGGGGGGAGAAGGGAGAGGAGGAATAGGGGGAGATGGGAAAGAGAGGAGGAATAGGGGGAGATTGGAAAGAGAGGAGGAATAGGGGGAGATGGGAAAGAGAGGAGGAATAGGGGGAAATAGGAAAGAGAGGAGGAATAGGGGGAGATGGGAGAGAAGTACAAGGAGGAGATGGCAGAGAGAGATACCAAGTCAGAGTAGAAGACAGGAAGCTATTTCTGTACCTTCCTGTCTTCTGTCTGTAGTGTATTTCTGTTTGAATGTAATGCACAGATAATGAAGTTACTTATAGTACAGAGATGAGTCCCTAGGTAGCAGATGCTATCTGGGATCCAAAACTTTCCTCCCTGCAGCTGCAGCCCCATCACTGCTGGGTGGAAATGTCCAGAAATTTGTGGAGCATCGATGGCTGTAACAGACGCAGTCGTGCTGGCCTCGGCAGCCATGTTTCAAAGGACATTCTGCTCTGCCATAGGGGGTGTCCGATAGTTGGACTGATGGTACATCGATACTGCAATTTGCATTGCGTGTGGGTCTCGCAGTAGGAAACTATAGATTGTGTCATTGGCATAATGTTGCAGTGTATACATATGTACAGTACATATATGTATATAAGGCCATAGTATGTAAAAAAAAATAAAAAAATCTATATCCGCACGAGAAGGCCGGTCAATGAATTAATATATATATATATATATATATATATATATATATACACACACACACACACACACACACACACATACACCCCCCCCCCCCCCAAATACACATGAGCGGCGGGAACCCCCCTTTTCCCATCCACAACAGTGGCAAGAGACATCCCACATTACACAGGAGTGGCGGCAACCCCCCCCCCCCCTCACCTTCCAGCAGCGGAAGTGGCCGGTGAATCTCCCTTGTCCCACCACACATGGAACATGAGCAGCAACGCCCAGGCACCCCCTCTCTCCATAGCTGCAGCAGCGGTGGCCAGTGCATCCCCCGTACCTGACAATACACATGAGTACCCGGCGCCGGCACACTCCTCCGTCCCCAGGGACACACTCAGCGGCATCTCTCTCCTACCCCGTCCGACAAGAGACACAGCAGATGGCATTTTCCCCTTACTTTCCTGCCCCGCAGCACACGCTTACTTTGGCAGTCATCAGTAACCCCGCCTCCAGAGTAGTAGCTGGCCTCTCCCCCCTCCAGAGGAGAGCAGCGGTAGGTGAGCGGACACCCGCCGTCGCTCCCTCCTCCCTCCATCTCACTCGGCGGTAGCAGCCGTCAGTAACCCGCCCCCCCCGCAACACTCTCCAAAAGCAGGGATCTAGTGACAGCGTGGCTGTGGATGGTTAGACCCACAGCCGTCGCTGGCAAGTGCAATCTGTGAAAGAAAGATTAATTTTTCAGTATGAAAGTTGTAGCGGCGCCCTCAAGTGGCCGGCGCCCATAGGCAGCTGCCTAAAGCTGCCTAGTGGTGGCGCCGGCCCTGGGTCACGTTCCACTTCAGTTGACAATTTTCTCACCAGCAGGTCTTTGAACCTTTGCACAGAGCCGGCCATAGGCATAGGCAAACTAGGCAATTGCCTAGGGCATTTGATATGCCTAGGGGCATCAGCAGCTTCTGCTAATTAAAATGATATGCGGCATGCCTATATTCTGTGTGTTGCATTTCATATGCAGATACAGCCACAGTCTCACACAGTATATAGGCATGCTGCATATCATTTTAATCAGTAAAAGCTGCTTGTGTATCCTAGCTACATAGCAATGCAAATAAGATGCATTTTCATTAAAAAAAAAGGTGCCAGATGTTAGCATTGAGGCAATATTTATGAGGACACATCTGTATCCAAGCAGAGGCAGAGGTTACAGTGTTAGTGGCAGTGTGATTGCTGTGTGCATGTGAGTGGGTTGGTTGTGCAGTAGTGTTCGGAATATGTGTAAGGAGCATTATGTGTGTCATGTAACAATGCATTAATAATGTGCAACATATGGGTAAGGGGCACTATGTGTGTCATTATGTGTATAAGGGCATTAATGTGTGGCATATGTGTAACAGGGTACTACTGCATGTGTGTCATTATGTGTATAGGGGCACTAATAATGTGCAGCAAATGTGTAGGGAGCACTATGTGTGTCATTATGTGTATAAGGGCATTAATAATGTGTGGCATATGTGTAACAGGGTACTACTGTATGTGTGTCATTATGTGTATAGGGGCACTAATAATGTGCAGCAAATGTGTAGGGGGCACTATGTGTGTCATTATGTGTATAAGGGCGTTAATAATGTTCAGCTTATGTGTAAGGGACATTATGTGTAAAAGGGCATTAATAAAGGTTGTCATAATGTGTAAGGGTAAGGCGCATTATGTTTATAAGGACATTAATAATGTGTCTCATATGTGTAAGGGGCATTACTGTGTGGAATTATGTGTATAAATGCATTACTAATGTGTGGCATTATGTGCATAAGGTGCTCTACTATGTGGCGTTGCGTATAGAAAGGGCACTACTGTGTGGTCTAATGTGAATAAAGAGCAATAGGGTGTGATGTAATGTGAATAAGGGGCTCTACTGTGAGTAGTACCGTTTATGAGGTAAAGTGATACTACTGTAGGATGTAATATGAATTATGAACACTATCGCATGATCAAATGTGAATGAAGTTGCAGTACTGTGTGGCGTAATTGGAATTGGGGTTACTATTATGTGGCCATGCCCCATGCCAGCAAAAACACACCCCTTTTTGGGCTGTGCACCAAATGTGCAAACTGTTCCTATTTAAAATATAGGGGGTACAAACACCAAAATAAGGACTGCTATGGGTGAGGGGTGATGGTGCTGGGAAAGAGGTGCAAGGTCAGAGGCGGAACCAGCGGTGGTGCTAGGGGGCACCAGCCAAAATCTTGCCTAGGGCATCATATTGGTTAGGGCCGGCTCTGCCTCTGCAGACTAGTGTCTGCCGGAAACAGAGATACAACATAGGCTTTAAACCAAGGATCGAGCACGGTGAGCAAAATGTTGTGCTCTGATTTCAACAGATTGACCACCCTTGAATCCTGGGAACGCGAATGAAGGGCTCCGTCCACAAGTTCCGCATACTTTGCGGAATCGCTCCATCTTAGCTCCTCCTTCAATTTCTCCAGCTGCTTCTGCAAAAGCCTGATGAGGGATATTATCTGACTCAAGCTGGCAGTGTCTGAACTGACTTCATGTGTGGCAAGTTCGAAGGGTTGGAGAACCTTGCACAAGACAGAAATCATTTTTCACTGCGCTTGAGTCAGGTGCATTTCCCCTCCTTTGCCTATATCGTAGGTGGATGTATAGGCTTGAATGGCCTTTTGCTGCTCCTCCATCTCTGAAACATATAGAGTGTTGAATTCCAACTCGTTGCCACCTCTTGCTTCAGGTGATGGCAGGGCAGGTTCAGGTGTGTTTGATGGCACTCCAGTCTTTGGCACGCGGTGGCTGAATGCCGAAAGTGGCTCGCAATTTTTCGGGCCACCAACAGCATCTCCTGCATGCCCTTGTCATTTTAAAAAAAATTCTGCACCACCAAATTAATTGTATGTGCAAAACATGGGACATGCTGGAATTTGCCCAGATGTAATGCATGCACAATATTGGTAGCGTTGTCTGATATCACAAATCCCCAGGAGAGTATAATTGGGGTAAGATATTGTGCAATGATGTCCCTCAGTTTCCGTAAGAGGTTGTCAGCGGTGTGCCTCTTACGAAAAGTGGTGATACAGAGCGTAGCCTGCCTAGGAACGAGTTGGCGTTTGTGAGATGCTGCTACTGGTGCCGCTGCTGTTGTTGTTGTGGGAGGCCATACATCTACCCAGTGGGCTGTCACAGTCATATAGTCCTTAGTCTGCCCTGTTCCACTTGTCCACATGTCCGTGGTTAAGTGGACAGTGGGTACAACTGCATTTTTTAGGACACTGAGGACACTTTTTCTGAGGTCTCTCTACATTCTTGGTATCACCTGCCTAGTGAAGTGGAACCTAGATGGGATTTGATACCGTGGACACAGTACCTCAAACAATTCTCTAAGTCCCACTGAACTAATGGCGGATACCGGATGCACGTCTAACACCAACATAGCTGTCAAGGCCTCAGTTATCCGCTTTGCAAAAGGATTACTGCTGTCATACTTCATCTTCTTCACAAAGGACTTTTGGACAGTCAATTGCTTAGTTGAAGTAGTACAAGTGGTCTTCCGACTTCCTCACTGGGATGACGATCGACTCCCAGCAGCAACAGCAGCAGCAGCAGCAACAGCAGGCGTACCACTCAAGGATCCTCCGGTGGAATCCCGGTTAGGAGAGGACTCCTCAGTCTTGCCAGTGACATGACCTGCAAGACTACTGATGTTCCTGACTGAGGAGGAAGTTGACGTTGAAGGTGTTGGTGGTGTGGCTTGCATGAGCTTGGGTACAAGAGGAAGAAGGTATTTAAGGTGTCAGTGGACTGCTTACGCTCTAACCCAAAGTTTTTACAACTTGACACTGACTTCTGATGAATGCGCAGCAGGTGACGTATAAGGGAGGATGTTCCTAGGTGGTTAACATCCTTACCCCTACTTATTACAGATTGACAGGCAACACATGGCTGACACCCATTGCCCGGATTTGTGGAGAAATAATTCCACACCGAAGAGGTGGCTTTTTTGGTATTTTGCCCAGGCATCTCAATGGGCTTATTCATCCCACGGACAACAGGTGTCTCCCCCGGTGCCTGATTTAAACAAACCACATCACCATCAGAATCCTCATTGTCAACTTCCTCCTCAGCGCCAGCAACACCCATATCCTCATCCTGGTGTACTTCAACAGTGACATCTTCAATTTGACTATCAGAAACTGGACTGTGGGTGCTCCTTCCAGCACTTGCAGAGGGCGTGCAAATGTTGGAAGGAGACACCTCTTCCCATCCAGTGTTGGGAAGGTCAGGCATTGCAACCGCCGACACACTTGGACTTTCCCTTGGGGATTTGTGATACCATCTTAGAATGCACAGTTCTTTGCTGTGCTTTTGCCAGCTTAACTCTTATAATTTTTCTAGCGGGAGGATGAGGGCTTCCATCGTCATGTGAAGCTGAATCACTAGTCATGAACATAGGCCAGGGCCTTAGCTTTTCCTTGCCACTCTGTGTCCTAAATGGCATATTGGCAAGTTTGCATTTCTCCTCAGACCATTTCAATTTCTTTTTTTGAGTCTTTTTACTGAACTTTGGCTTTTTGGAATTTACATGCCCTCTATCACATTGGGCATCTGCCTTGGCAGACGACGTTGATGGCATTTCATCATCTATATCATGACTAGTGGTAGCAGCTTCAGCACTAGGAGGAAGTAGTTCTTGATCTTTCCCTATTTTATCCTTCAAATTTTTGTTCTCCATTATTTTTCTGGAGTTAAATAACAAAGGTGGTTATTCCAAGTTGATCACTAGCTGCATTTGTTTGCAGCGCAGCAAACAGGCTAAAAAACGGCAGTTCTGCGCATGCGTATGCGGCACAATGAAGACGCGCGACGTACAGACACCATGAATGATGTAGTTTTGCACAGGGTCTAGCGATGCATTTCAGTCACACTGGTTGCCGCAGAGTGATTGACATGAAGTGGGCGTTTCTGGGTGGCAACTGACCGTTTTCAGGGAGTGTTTGGAAAAACACAGGCATACCATGGAAAACTAAGGCGTGGCTGGGCTAACGCTGGGTGGGTGTGTGACGTCAAATCCGGAACTGAATAGTCTGAAGTGATCGCAAGCGCTGAGTAGGTTTTGAGCTACTCTGAAACTACACAAAAAATTTTTGCAGGCGTTCTGCGATAAAAATGTTCGCACTTCTGCTAGACTATAATACATTCCCAGTGGGCGGCAGCATAGCGTTTGCATGGCTGCTAAAAACTTCTAGCGAGCGATCAACTCGGAATGACCCCTAATATGCGGTACAGGAGAGCGTGCCTCTACACCACACAGAGCAATTCCTGTGAAAATTATTTGGATTAAATATTAATAACCCCTTTATTTGGAGTAAATAATATACAGCACAGGGCAGCACCACTGGATTTATATGGCAGCACCACTGGACTGGATTTATACGGAATTATATGGATTTATATGGAATTATCACTGGAATTATACGACAGAATCACTGGAATTATACAGCAGGATCACTGGACTTATATGGCGGGATCACTGGATTTATACGGCAGTACCGCTGGACATATACGGCAGTATCAATGGAAATATACAGAAGGATCACTGGACTTATACAGCTGGATCAGTGGATTTATACGCCATTACCACTGGAATTATACGGCAGGATCACTGGATTTATACGGCAGTACCATTGGACATATACTGCAGTATTAATAGACATATACGGCAGGATCACTGGACTTATACGGGAGGATCACTGGACTTATACGCCAGTACCACAGGAATTATACGGCAGGATCACTGGAATTATGCGGCAGGATCACTGGAATTATACGGCAGGATCAATGGATTTATACGGCAATACCGCTGGACATATACGGCAGTATCAATGGACATATACGGCAGGATCACTGGACATATACGGCAGTACCACTGGACATATACTGAAGCACAGGGACACCACCACTGGACTGATGCAGGACAACACAGCACCACTGCAATGGACTGGACTTATACAGCAGCACTGGACTGATGCAGCACAATTCACCAGCACTGGACTGATGCAGCACAATTCACCAGCACTGGACTGATGCAGCACAACACAGCACCACTGGACTGGACTTATACAGCAGCACTGGACATATGGCAGCAGAGGACACCACCACTGTGACTGGACAGATGCAGCACAAGACACGGATACTGAAGACACTGAGGACGGAGACACGGGACTGCTGACTCTTATACCCCTTTCACATCGCACAAATAATCCGGTACCGACACGGCATATTGCCGTGTCGAACCGGGTCAGTGTGCGATGTGAAAGCACACTGGGCGATTTAGCGGGTCGCCTGACCCGGTAAATCAACCCGGTAAAAAAGAAGGGTTTTACCCGGGTTGATTACCGGGTCAGGTGCGGTGTGAATGGGAGCCGTGTCGATGCGACACGGTTCCCATTCACAAGATAGGGAGAGGCGGCGCTGGAGATGAGCTCATCTCCCGATGCCGCCTCCACCCCCGCCCCTGCTGCTGCTGCGGCCTCCGTTGTCATGGCAACCGACCCGGTATATTGCCGGGTCGGGAAGCCTGCAACGGAGCGCAAATGCCGGATCCCACCCGGTAAGTACACGTTTGTCTTACCGGGTAGGACCCGGCATTTGCGGTGTGAATGCAGCATCAGTCATATTTATCACAATCTGTAAATAAATTGCAGTTGTGGGCCGAGTTGTAATGAAGTCCGAGTTCAGGGAGTTTTTTTTTAAAGGGGCAATCATTGACAAGGCTAAACCATGCCGTATAAATGATTGCCCCTTTAAAAAGTTTAAAAGAGTTTTGCCGGCATCCCTCACAGCCACTGAACTCATTACACTCAGCCGTGATGTGAAAATGTGACTAAATTCACAATGCAATATTTGCAAACATCGCAAGAATGTATTAAAAATTGCATCACAGGGCAAAAATTGTGAGAAAGCTCTGTCCCTGCAAATCCCCTCTCTGCATTTCTCAGGTAAGTATAGCAAAATCAAAAGGCTGAATACCCTGTGAATGTATCCATGCTTACTAACCCTCCACTGTGCTCCTATAATATGTCCCTCTGAGTGTAGGATTCAATGGCGTATCTATAATGAGTGCAGGGTGTGTGGTGCACACGGCCCCTGAGTCCAGGGGGGCCCACACCACACGGTACCCGTTTGGATGGTCGACCATGTTATGGTCGACAGCCATTATGTCGACCACTATTGATCGATATTGACATGGTCGACATGGACACATGGTCGACACATGAAAAGGTCGACATGGGCTTTTCACATTTTTTTTCTTTTGGGGAACTTTTCCATACTTTACGATCCACGTGGACTACGACTGGGAACAGTACCGCTGCGCTCACCTTGCCTGAAGCATGGCGAGCGAAGCGAGCCATGCGAGGGGACGCTGTGCACTAATTGGGGTTCCCCGTCACTTTTCGCAGAAAACGACACCAAAAAAAGTAAAAAAAACTCATGTCGACCGTTTCATGCGGCGACTTTCATGCGCCGACCATTTCCATGTGTCGACCATTTGTCCATGTCGACCATGCCAATCTCGACCAATAGTGGTCGACCTAATGACTGTCGACCATAAAATGGTCGACCATTCATACCGGAACCACACCACACATCCTGCACCAATTTCTACTATACTTACCTTTCTGGAGTCCACTTTCGGCAACTGCAAAATCACCGACATAATGGTGCGTTTTCTCTGCGTTTGCGCAGGTGCAGTAGGAAGATAGCAGCCACTGGTGGTCATTCCGAGTTGTTCGCTCGTTGCCATTTTTCGCAATGGAGCGATTAGGTGGAAAATGTGCATGCGCATGGTACGCAGCGCGCATGCGTTAAGTAATTTGACACAAAACTTTGGAGATTTACACAAGCTCGAGCGACGTTTTTTCAACGTTCGGGTGATCGTAGTGTGATTGACAGGAAGTGGGCGGAAACTGTCCGTTTTCAGGGAGTGTGCTAAAAAACGCAGGCGTGCCAGGTAAAAACGTAGGAGTGGCTAGAGAAACGGGGGAGTGGCTGGACGAACGCAGGATGTGTTTGTGACGTCAAACCAGGAACTAAACGGACTGAGGTGATCGCAATCTAGGAGTAGGTCTGGAGCTACTCAGAAACTGCAAGGAATTATTTAGTAGCAATTCTGCTAATCTTTCGTTCGCTATTCTGCTAAGCTAAGATACACTCCCAGAGGGCGGCGGCCTAGCGTGTGCACTGCTGCTAAAAGCAGCTAGCAAGCGAACAACTCGGAATGAGGGCCACTACCAATTGCCCCTGGTAGGATGTCATCCCTACTCATCTTCTCCACTTTCCCATCTGCTTGTAAGATTGTCACATTCACAGTACTCACACTGTCTGTGCACCTTGTTGTACCCTGGTGCTTCAGTTTGGCTCTCTGCTCATCTGACCAGTTGAAGGAGTCCTGCACACGCAGACCATAGCTGTATGTTTCTCTCCCTTTAGAAGGATTTGCAGTCACTTGTTTCTGGTTGGAGGTTGCTCCTCTGGCTGATGACCTGATACTTACTCTAAACTTTACCCATATATATAATTTTCTACTAGTGATGAGCGGGTTCAACCCCCCCGAACTTCACCCATTTTACACGGGTCCGAGGCAGGTTCGAACCTTCCCGCCTTGCTCGGCTAACCCGAGCGCGCCCGAACGTCATCATCCCACTGTTGGATTCTCGCGAGATTCGGATTCTATATAAGCAGCCGCGCGTCGCCGCCATTTTCACTCGTGCATTGGAGATGATAGGGAGAGGACGTGGCTGGCGTCCTCTCCGTTTATTGTTGAACTTGATTGCTTTATTGCTTAATTGTGGGGAGGATTGGGGAGCAGCTGTTAGGAGGAGTACAGTGCAGAGTTTTGCTGATAAGTGACCACGAGTTTTATCTGTTCTCTGCCTGAAAAAAAAGCTCCATACCATATCTGTGCTCAGTGTGCTGCATAATATATCTGTGCTCACACTGCTTAATTGTGGGGACTGGGGAGCAGCTGTATTATATAGCAGGAGTACAGTGCAGAGTTTTGCTGACAGTGACCACCAGTATACGTTGTCTGCCTGAAAAACACTCCATATCTGTGCTCAGTGTGCTGCTTTATTGTGGGGACTGGGGACCACCAGTATAATTAATATTATTAGGAGGAGTACAGTGCAGAGTTTTGCTGACACAGTGACCACCAGTATACTATATATAGCAGTACGGTAGGCCACTGCTGTACCTACCTCTGTGTCGTCATTCATTAAGTATACTATCCATCTACATTCTATACCTGTGGTGCATTTTAGTTTTGCAGTTTGCTGACACAGTGACCACCAGTATACTATATATAGCAGTACGGTAGGCCACTGCTGTACCTACCTCTGTGTCGTTATTCATTAAGTATACTATCCATCTACATTCTATACCTGTGGTGCATTTTAGTTTTGCAGTTTGCTGACACAGTGACCACCAGTATACTATATATAGCAGTACGGTAGGCCACTGCTGTACCTACCTCTGTGTCGTCATTCATTAAGTATACTATCCATCTACATTCTATACCTGTGGTGCATTTTAGTTTTGCAGTTTGCTGACACAGTGACCACCAGTATACTATATATAGCAGTACGGTAGGCCACTGCTGTACCTACCTCTGTGTCGTCATTCATTAAGTATACTATCCATCTACATTCTATACCTGTGGTGCATTTTAGTTTTGCAGTTTGCTGACACAGTGACCACCAGTATACTATATATAGCAGTACGGTAGGCCACTGCTGTACCTACCTCTGTGTCGTCATTCATTAAGTATACTATCCATCTACATTCTATACCTGTGGTGCATTTTAGTTTTGCAGTTTGCTGACACAGTGACCACCAATATACTATATATAGCAGTACGGAAGGCCACTGCTGTACCTACCTCTGTGTCGTCATTCATTAAGTATACTATCCATCTACATTCTATACCTGTGGTGCATTTTAGTTTTGCAGTTTGCTGACACAGTGACCACCAGTATACTATATATAGCAGTACGATACGGAAGGCCACTGCTGTACCTACCTCTGTGTCGTCATTAAGTATACTATCCATCTACATTCTATACCTGTGGTGCGCCTCTATTTTTCTTTGCAACATGTGCTGTTTGGGGACAATTTTTTTGAAGTGCCATCCTGTCTTGACACTGCAGTGCCACTCCTAGATGGGCCAGGTGTTTGTGTCGGCCACTTGTGTTGCTTAGCTTAGTCACACAGCGACCTTGGTGCGCCTCTTTTTTTCTTTGCATCATGTGCTGTTTGGGGACAATTTTTTTGAAGTGCCATCCTGTCTTGACACTGCAGTGCCACTCCTAGATGGGCCAGGTGTTTGTGTCGGCCACTTGTGTCGCTTAGCTTAGTCACACAGCGACCTTGGTGCGCCTCTTTTTTTCTTTGCATCATGTGCTGTTTGGGGACAATTTTTTTGAAGTGCCATCCTGTTGTTATGCACACCAGTGCCTGCAGGAATGTACTGGTGTTTGAACTGTTATACACACCAGTGCCTGCAGGAATGTACTGGTGTCTGAACAGAGAGGGATGCAAAACAAATGAACTCACAGACAGACTGGGAAATATGACATAACGTACACAGAAGGTGATAGGGTAACAAAACCAACACAGAGTGAACAGAGAAGCCCAGAGGCTAAGAAACTGGGTGTCTCCCTAGTATTAGAAATGCTCAGATGGAAAAAGCAAGATGTTGTGTTTTAATACGTAGAGAACCCGAAATGCTGTTGCTAAGGGCAACAGCAAAACCCTAAAGGGTTACCAACGGGTGTGGCAGTAAACTCCTTGGTCAGAGATGGAATAATAGACACAAGGAGAGTCTCCACAATCCTAATTTTCACTTGCAGGGCCCAGGTTCAGCTTACTGCCACTAAACTGACACATGGATGCCCTGCACAGTGAGAGAGGATTATGCAGGCAGGTCTGAAAGTACAGCCACAAACCTGCTGGGTTCACAGAATAGCAAAAGAACCTCAGCAGGCTAAACGACTGACTCCAGTCTTACTGCTAGATCTGGATTGGCAGAGTGTAGTACCAAATGCCCAGGCCTATTTGCAGTAAGCAACAACAAAATACAAAGCTACACAGTACTGGCTAACTTTAAGGAACTGACTAACCAACAAAGATTCAGCAGCATCTGCTTAACCTGAGAAGAGGCCTTATAAAGCAGGTGCTGTCCACGCCCCCCTCAGACCTCACAGACTGTGAGCACAAAAACCAGCACCGGATCCCATGCCTGTAACCACTGCACAGCAAAAGACCCGAACCAGAGTATCAGCTGCGCTCAGGTTACTCCGCTAGCACTTGTCTCCCGGTTGCCATGACGACGTGGCAGCACAGGGCAGGAGACCCTAACAGTACCCCCCCTCTGACGAGGGGTCAAAGAACCCCTACCACCGGGTTTATCGGGGAACTGCGAGAAGAAAGAGCGTATCAGTCTGGGGGCATGAAGATCACAACTGCTCACCCACGACCGCTCCTCCGGGCCATACCCCTTCCAGTGCACCAAAAATGACAGCCGACCCCAAACCATCTTGGAGTCAAGAATCCTTTCAACAACAAACTCCCTCTGGCCACGTATCAGAAGAGGGGAAGGTCTTCCTCTGGAAGAAGGATTACTAATCGCCCGTTTTAAAAGGGAACAATGAAATGTTTTATTGATACCCAAAGAACGGGGCAGATCTAACTGAAATGCCACCGGATTGATAACCCTGGTGATCTTATAAGGGCCGATGAACCGGGGGCCTAACTTATGAGATGGCTGTTTCAACTTCAAATTCTTGGTAGACAACCAGACGAAGTCTCCTAATTTGAAGCTGCAGGGTCTTTTCCGCTTATCAAAAACCCTTTTGGTCACTAATGACACAGACACAAGGGCTTTCTTCACTTTCCTCCAAATACCTCTAAGGACCGAAACGACAGAGGAACCACCAGGCGTGGAGTCCAGGGGGTCAATAGAATTGGCCTTAGGATGATGCCCATACACACAAAGGAAGGGAGAGATCCCTGTAGCAGAGTGAGCCGCGTTGTTATAGGCAAACTCCGCCATTGACAGATGAGCAACCCAGTCAGTCTGACACTTGGAGACATAACACCTGAGGAACTGCTCCAAGGTCTGGTTCACCCTTTCAGTCTGCCCATTAGACTGCGGATGGTAGCCTGACGACAAGCTGACAGAAATCTGGAGATCGGAACAAAATGCCCTCCAGAATTTGGCCACAAACTGGGATCCACGGTCAGAGACCACATCAAGTGGCAACCCATGGAGGCGCACAACATGCAGCATAAATAATTCAGACAGGCGTCTGGCCGATGGCAGCCCAACCAGTGGAACGAAGTGCGCCATCTTCAAAAACCTGTCAACGACAACCCAGATGGCTGTCATCCCAGAGGATTTGGGCAAGTCCACAACAAAATCCATTGAAATGTGGGTCCATGGCTTAGATGGAATAGAGAGTGGATGTAATGGGCCAACAGGAACCCCTCTAGGAGTCTTATTTCGGGCACAGATGTCACATGCCCGAACCCACTGATCCACATCCTTAGCCACCGAGGGCCACCACACCGCCCTAGATAGCAACTCCCGAGTTCTGGCAATACCCGGGTGACCTGCCGACTTCTTGGCATGGAATTCCAGGAACACTCGCTGTCTTAACCTAGGAGGCACAAACAAAAGACCTACCGGAAGGTCTGGAGGAGCCTGCTCCTGTGCTCTAAGGACTAATGACAAGAGGTCCTGGGTAATGCCCACTTTAATACATGATGGGGACACAATGGGCAACGGCTCCTCGGTGGTCTCCTGGATTGGAGCAAAGCTCCGCGAGAGCGCATCAGCCTTGATGTTTTTTGACCCAGGGCGATATGTTATCAAAAAATTAAAGCGAGCAAAAAACAAAGCCCATCGTGCCTGCCTGGCATTGAGACGCTTCGCTGACTCTAAATATGCCAAATTCTTATGGTCGGTGAGAATTGAGACCATAAACTTAGCCCCCTCAAGCTAGTGTCTCCACTCCTCGAGTGCATCCTTAATAGCCAACAATTCCCGGTTACCCACGTCATAATTCATCTCGGCAGGCGAAAATTTACGGGAAAAGTAAGCACAGGGATGAAGGCGATTATCAGACACTCCCATCTGAGAGAGCACTGCCCCAATACCCATCTCAGAGGCATCCACCTCCACCACAAAAGGACGCTCTGGATCTGGGTGTCGCAGCACCTTGGCCGAGACAAATGCCCTTTTGAGACGGGCAAAAGCCGCTTTGGCCTCACGAGACCAGTGAGCAACATCCGCCCCTTTCTTAGTGAGTGCCACCAAGGGCGCCACTATAGACGAAAATCCAGCGATAAATCGTCTATAAAAATTTGCAAAGCCCAGGAAACGCTGAAGCGCCTTCAAACTAGTGGGCTGCACCCAATCCAGGACTGCCTGTACCTTGGAACCCTCCATTTGGAAACCTTCTGGGGAGATAATATATCCTAGAAATGCGATTTGCTGAACTTCAAATTCGCACTTCTCCAGCTTCGCCCCAAGCCGGTGGTCTCTGAGTTTCTGGAGGACTAAGCGTACATGCTTCCGATGTTCCTCCAGGGAATGGGAGAAGATTAGGATGTCATCTAAGTATACAACTAAGAATCTATCCAAATATTCCCTGAGCACATCGTTCATGAAATCCTGGAAGACTGCCTGGGCATTACAGAGCCCAAAAGGCATCACCAAATATTCATAATGCCCTGAGTGGGTATTAAAGGCAGTCTTCCATTCATCCCCCTCTCTTATTCGGATTAGATTGTACGCACCGCGTAGGTCAATCTTAGAAAAAATGGTGGCAGTACGAAGCTGGTCAAACAAGACCGAAATGAGAGGCAGTGGGTATGAGTTTTTAATCGTGATACGGTTCAATTCCCTGAAGTCGATGCAGGGTCGCAATGAACCGTCCTTTTTACCCACGAAGAAGAACCCCGACCCAACTGGAGACTGTGAAGGTCTGATAAATCCTTTAGCCAAGTTCTCCTGAATGTACTCTGCCATAGCCTGAGTCTCAGGACGTGACAGGGAGTACAACCTGCTCTTGGGAAGCTTAGCATTCGGCAACAAATCAATGGCACAGTCATAGGGGCGATGGGGAGGTAGTACCTCTGCAACTTTTTTGGAGAACACGTCCGCAAAATCTGCATAACACCCTGGCAATCCTGGCAAACTTAGCTGCGAGAGCCTGACTGGAAGGCTCAAGCAACTCCTGAAACAATCAGTACCCCAACTAAGAATCTCCCCAGAGACCCAGTCAAATTGAGGATTGTGGGCCCTTAACCAGGGTAACCCCAACACCAATGGGGCAAAAGTACAGACAGTCACATAAAAGGACAATTTTTCAGAGTGTGTGGCTCCAATAAACAAAGAAATCTGGCTAGTGCAAGAGGTAATTTTACCCTGGGATAATGGTTCCCCGTTTAACCCACAAATATCAATTTCCGACGCCAAGGGTACTAAGGAAACAGAGTGTTTCAGGGCAAATTGGCGGTCCATAAAAACCCCGTCGGCCCCACTGTCCACAAAGGCCTCGGTCTTGACAGTTTGACCGAGGATCTTCAAGGTCACCGGAATGATAAAAGTCTTCTTGGGAAATTCTGACTTCTGGCCTGACAGGATATTTCCCATCACCCTCAGGCCCTGAAGTTTTCCGGCTTTTCTGGGCATGATACTACCACATGACCCTTATTCCCACAGTACAAACACAACCCCTGCTGTCTCCTCCGCGTCTTCTCACGCGAGGAGAGGCGGGTAGCCCCAATCTGCATAGGCTCCTCGGAAAATTCCTCAGAGTCTGAGGTTCCCTTGGGAAAGAAGGAAACCTCGGTCTCCCTTTCAAGCCTACGCTCTCTCAGCCGTCTATCCACCCAGGTGGATAACTGCATGAGCTGATCCAAGCTATCAGGCAAGGGATATTGTACCAGTTGGTCTTTTATCTGGTTAGAAAGACCTCTTCGGTACTGGTGTCTCAGGGCTGGGTCATTCCACTGGGTATCATGGGCCAACCTCCGAAACTCCGTACAGTAAACCTCAACTGGCCTTCGCCCTTGCTTAAGGATCGAAATCTGAGCCTCGGCTGAGGCCGTCTTGTCAGGGTCATCATACAACATGCCCAGTGCCGTAAAAAAAGCATCAACACTTTTAAGCGTTGGACAGTCAGGCTGCAACCCATATGCCCAGACCTGTGGGTCTCCTTGTAGCAAGGAAATCACTATGCCCACCCGCTGAATCTCTGACCCAGAAGACTGAGGCCTAAGCTGGAAATATAACTTGCAGCTCTCCTTGAAACAAAAGAACTGCGAGCGATCTCCAGAAAAACGATCCGGAAGATTTACTTTCGGCTCCTTAACCCCTGAAGGTGCTGCTGCTGCGGGAGCTCCGCCAGCGGCCTGGGAGGTGTGCATTTTAATGGACAAATCATTAAATTGACGAGTCAGGACCTGCACCTGATCGACCACCTGTTGCAACGTATTTTGAGGGGTATGCTCCATATTCCCACAAAATTTCAACAGGAGTATTGGGCTGCTGAATATGTTATGCACACCAGTGCCTGCAGGAATGTACTGGTGTTTGAACTGTTATACACACCAGTGCCTGCAGGAATGTACTGGTGTCTGAACAGAGAGGGATGCAAAACAAATGAACTCACAGACAGACTGGGAAATATGACATAACGTACACAGAAGGTGATAGGGTAACAAAACCAACACAGAGTGAACAGAGAAGCCCAGAGGCTAAGAAACTGGGTGTCTCCCTAGTATTAGAAATGCTCAGATGGAAAAAGCAAGATGTTGTGTTTTAATACGTAGAGAACCCGAAATGCTGTTGCTAAGGGCAACAGCAAAACCCTAAAGGGTTACCAACGGGTGTGGCAGTAAACTCCTTGGTCAGAGATGGAATAATAGACACAAGGAGAGTCTCCACAATCCTAATTCTCACTTGCAGGGCCCAGGTTCAGCTTACTGCCACTAAACTGACACATGGACGCCCTGCACAGTGAGAGAGGATTATGCAGGCAGGTCTGAAAGTACAGCCACAAACCTGCTGGGTTCACAGAATAGCAAAAGAACCTCAGCAGGCTAAACGACTGACTCCAGTCTTACTGCTAGGTCTGGATTGGCAGAGTGTAGTACCAAATGCCCAGGCCTATTTGCAGTAAGCAACAACAAAATACAAAGCTACACAGTACTGGCTAACTTTCAGGAACTGACTAACCAACAAAGATTCAGCAGCATCTGCTTAACCTGAGAAGAGGCCTTATAAAGCAGGTGCTGTCCACGCCCCCCTCAGACCTCACAGACTGTGAGCACAAAAACCAGCACCGGATCCCATGCCTGTAACCACTGCACAGCAAAAGACCCGAACCGGAGTATCAGCTGCGCTCAGGTTACTCCGCTAGCACTTGTCTCCCGGTTGCCATGACGACGTGGCAGCACAGGGCAGGAGACCCTAACACCTGTCTTGACACTGCAGTGCCACTCCTAGATGGGCCAGGTGTTTGTGTCGGCCACTTGTGTCGCTTAGCTTAGTCACACAGCGACCTTGGTGCGCCTCTTTTTTTCTTTGCATCATGTACTGTTTGGGGACAATTTTTTTGAAGTGCCATCCTGTCTTGACACTGCAGTGCCACTCCTAGATGGGCCAGGTGTTTGTGTCGGCCACTTGTGTCGCTTAGCTTAGCCATCCAGCGACCTCGGTGCAAATTGTAGGACTAAAAATAATATTGTGAGGTGTGAGGTGTTCAGAATAGACTGGAAATGAGTGGAAATTATGGTAATTGCGGTTAATAATACTATGGGATCAAAATGAACCCCAAATTCTATGATTTAAGCTGTTTTTTAGGGTTTTTTGAAAAAAACACCCGAATCCAAAACACACCCGAATCCGACAAAAAATTTTCGGTGAGGTTTTGCCAAAACGCGTCCGAATCCAAAACACGGCCGCGGAACCGAATCCAAAACCAAAACACAAAACCCGAAAAATGTCCGGTGCACATCACTATTTTCTACATGTAAGCAATGTGTTTAGGGACTTCATTTCCTTGAAACTACTTTGTAGAATGAATGAGAATCATATTGTATTTTTGATTAATATTGTTTGGAAAATAAAAGATTACTTTCATAGGATATGGCATTCAGACTACCTGTGCAAGACCACTGCTGCCCAATTCATTCCTACATAATATTACAGGTAATCAGTGTCGGACTGGGGCATGAAGGGCCCACCGGGGAAATGCAGTGATAGGGGCCCATACTTAAGGGTGTGGCAGCCTACAAAGGGGGTGTGGCCAGCCTCCACAGAGGCTTGAAATACACAATAGTCTAATGCAGTGTAAAGCAACATATCTACCATCTATAATACAAGTGCACAGTCTGGAACCTGATCCCCAGAGGAAGGAGTGGGCACTCAGGCAGTGGGGCCTACTGGTGGTTTCCCTGGTATCCCGGTAGGCCAGTCCGACCCTGCAGGTAATATACTGTATTATTGGTGGAATACAGACTACATGTCTGAAAGAACCGTGGTTTGTCATTAGTAGGTGAGGAGACCATTTTGCTCTCTACTTACTCCAAGGTCTGAAGGATACAGGGTTGTCAGGAGCAAGAAGGACCAAGAGACGTCTGTTGCACCAAGGACAATAAAACCGCCTGTGGGCGTATACAGAAGAAAGCAGGTCTATCAGTGATTGGTTGGATGCTGCACTCCATGAAAGTTACGTTTAGGTACTGGGTAACACTTCAGATATTATAAGACTGGAAATGTATCCTTTTAGGAGAACATTGGAAGAATGATAGATGCAATGTAGGCTACAGTACAATCTATCAACTCAATGCCCGTCAACACCTTCGAAACATACAGTATATGTATTTTGAATTCTTCATAATTATTTTCTGGTGCTCTTCCGTGTATACAGTACCTATTGGCACATTCAGTGAGACACAAAAAAGCATAGGCTACTTTCATATAAAATCAGCTTAATATGCAACTCTGCAAAGTCTCCTATAACCTCTCTGTGTGTATGGTTCCATATGGATCATAAAGTTCCAATTTTTATTCATCCTATGCGCGTATGAAACATATGTTGAATACATCAGATTAATACCCACGTGCCCATAGACAATCAGTGCAGGGATTTGTCAAATGGACAAACAGATGGGAAGGGAGTATGAGGTCAATGAAAATGTGGAATGAATCACAACTTTATTCTCGCCCAATGTTTATTTTATAGCTAAAATAGATTTTACTGTGTAATACAAGCACACATTATCAGCTATGATGTCTTTCTAGTAGTTTAATATGGATAGTGAAAAAATGGTAATAGCTTCTGTGCAGGAGAGACAACACATCACTGACAGTCCAGCTTTTACTTTGGCACATTTGCCTTTCATAATGCTCTTTAATTAAACATTAATTCAAAGGCCCAGATTTGGGAAAAGGCCACAGAGGCAGCAGGATTTCCTGGGTGGCAGACTTCAACCTGTCCCAACATTTATCCCCATCTTTTTCTCCTATGCCTTCCAACATAAGCAATACGGATGTTATACTTACTATACATTTAAATACTGGGAATTATCAATTGTTAGTCATTGGGGGTCATTCCGACCCGATCGCTCGCTGCAGTTTGTCGCAGCGCAGCGATCGGGTCGGAACTGTGAATGCGCCGGCGCTGTAGTGCGCCGGCGCATGGCAGCTTTCGTTACCAAGCGATCGCCTCTGAGCCAGTTGCTAGGTGGGAGGGGGCTGAACGGCTGCGTTAAGCCGCCGTTTAGGGGGAGTGGTCCGACCAACACAGGCGTGGCCGGACCGTTGGGGGGGCGGGACTAGTGGACTAGTCCTGTGCTGGGCGTCCCCCCGCATGTCTGAGTTAACGATCATAGCTGTGCTAAACTTAGCACAGCTACGATCAACTCGGAATGACCCCCATTGTTTTTTATACACCTGTTACAAGGGAGAGATTGGGGCGGCCATGCTTGCAAAATAAAATCTAGGCCCGTTAACTTACACACTGTACATATGTAGCTAGAAATAAGGAAATATTCTAATAACCACTATATAAAATGTAGCATGAACACATGCTCTGATTACACCTGTTCTCAAGTAGGTCTCTGTCAGCTGTAGAAGCGGGTATGGGTCGTTGGGTCGACCCAACTTAGGTCAACAGTCATTAGGTCGACCACTGAAGGTCGACATGGGCATTAGGTCTACATTAGGTCTACATGCACTAGGTCGACATAGGAATTAGGTTGACATGTACTAGGCCGACAGGTGAAACGGTCGACATGAGTTTTTGGACTGGTTTTGGTGTCGTTTTCTTCGTAAAGTTACGGGGAACCCCAATTAGTGCACCGTGTCGACATGCTTCAGGCAAGGTACCTGGCTCCGCTACCTCTTTGCTCGGCACAGGTTACCGTTCCAACCGTAGTCCACGTGGATCGTCAAGTATGGAAAAATAAAAAAATATTTTTTTGGGGGGGAAAACTCATATCGACCTTTTGACCTAGCACACGGCGACCTAATGACCATGTCGACCTAATGACCATGTTGACCTATTGACCATGTCGATCTAATGCATGTCGACCTTCAGTGGTCGACCTAATGACTGTTGACCTAAGCTGTGTCGACCTAACAACCGTATTCCGTAGAAGGAAGGACACGTATAGTACAGGACGGAGGAAATGATGACAGAAGTGGCTTGTGCCTATGTCCCATCTATTTGGTATACGGTCATTAGGTTGACAGTCATTAGGTCGACTACTATTGGTCGACATGCATTAGGTCGACGTGGTCACTAGGTCGACATGGAAAAATGTTGACATGAGTTTTTCACATTTTATTTTGTACTTTTTCATACTTTACAATCCACGTGGACTATGATGGGGAATAGTAACCTGTGCCGAGCGCAGTGGTAGCGAAGCAAGGCACTTTGCCCGAAGCATGGTGAGCATAGCGAGCCTTGCGAAGGGACACGGTGCACTAATTCAGGTTCTTGGTCACTTAACAAAGAAAACCACACCAAAATTGTTTGAAAAACTCAAGTCGACCTTTTTTCATGTCGGCCTTGTTCATGTCGACCTAATGACCATGTCGACCTATATCAGGTGTTGACCTAGTCACTGTCGACCAAAAATGGTTGACCTAATGACTGTCGACCTAAGTGTGGTCGACCCTATGACCCATACCCATCTATTTATAGCCATTCCATAACCAGACATACTGGGGGAGATTCAAATGTTTGAAAAGTCGGTTGGGTGTCTATTTTTTCCTGTCTATTACATAGGAAAAAACAGACTCCCAACTGACTTTTCAAACATTTGAATCTCCCCCACTGTGTCACTCTTTGGAGCAGATGTATTAAGCCTGGAGAAGTGATAAAGCAGTAGTAAACGCAAAGTAATAGCCAGCCAGTCAGCTCCTAACTGTCATTTTTCAAATTCGTAATGACCTGCTGGTGCGTTATCACCTTGCACTTATCAACGCTTTGGCACTTCTTTATCTATTCTGCAGGCTTAATACATCTACCCCTTTGTTTGCAAAAAGACCAAATCAAAGCAGAGCCAGTCATATTTAGCTGAATAGCTACATGTAGCCCCGTAAAAATAAATAAATGTTAAAGAGGAGATACATGATGATCTCTGTTCCCTGAGGCTTACATTAAATATATATATATATGTATCTATATATATTTATATATATATAAACTAGTTATCCAATGATTGTGTACATATATGAACTATATACTATATAATTACTGCCTTTGTAAATATATGAGATATATTCACATTGTTTGATGTAACCCTTGTCCTGTATATATATATATATTTGGGGGTTGTTGGTGGTGAACGGGGATATTGAACATTAATGTGTTAAACGGTACTGTGGTACTTTGGCACGAGCAGGAGTAGATTGAATCCTCCAGAAGCTCTCGTGCTGACTGATATATGCCCGGATTGAGAGAGCCGTTAAGAAAAGCTCGAGGGGGAGCGGGAGAGAGAGCCGCGAGGACAGAGAGACTCTGAGGAGATCTGAGTGCGGCTGAGGTGAAATACCGGAGGCGCGGTGTAGTCCGGCGTCGGAGCCCACCCGTGCGTCCACCGAGGCAAAGAGAGAGAAGCGGGAAGGTGTGCGACGAAGGGCTGAGAGAGAGGCATCGCTGAGGAAAGGGAGACGCGCTGAACCCGAGTGACGGCAAGTGGCGGCCAAGGAGTATGGTGACTGGACGCCCAGATGGAGTGACGATACTTACCAGCGGCAAACCCCGGTAAGCGGTGTGGAGTGATCTGATCTCCGGCAGCAGAGGCCCCAGGTAACGGAGGAGCTGCATCAGTGAAAGCGGCGCTGAAGAGAAGTTCACTCGGGCAGCACAAAAAGCTCTCTCCCGAACCCACCCCCAGGGGCTCGGCTAATCCGCATTCCACCAACCCGATCAGGGCAGCGGTGACACAAATGTGAGTGACTGTATAAGGGAGGGGAGGAGGTGGTTTCTGCCATGAAATAGTATGAGAGGGATGGACCTGAATAAACTGCAGCACCTAAAGGGCACCCCCTGAAGGGGATTTTACATATGTAATAGCATTACAGTGAAGGGAATTTATATCCAATTCTAGCACTGAAGCTGTCCATTCTGCTGTAATGGATATATGAACAGGAATTATAACATTGACTGTATATTATTGAAAGGAATAATAATCTCCCAGTAAGAGGATGATGCTGTAGCAGGTAGAAGAAAGTAACTGACTTGTTAGTATCTGAATCCAGCCTTCCCCTATGTTCACAGTATAATATACTAAATGCCATTATAAGCATATAGAAAGGGTAAGAGAATAACCGCCTTACCTGTGAAAACGGAATTGAAGGAGTGGAAAAGCCCTATACTAAAGGTATAACAAAGGTGCATAGACTTTTTCTCACATATTGCAATCCTGATTATCTTATTCACAGGGCAGGATAATATTTAGTGATACACTACCCCATTGCATATATGGTTTGGTCGTTCAATTATAATAATTAAATATCCTGTGTGAGGACAATAGACTGGATGATCACATAAGTGGAATGATAAACTGTGACTTCCCCAGGAGTAGATGAAGTAGATAGTTGGGGGAGAAAGATAATAGCTGTACCCTGTATAAATCGCACTGGAATCAGTTATCTCCTGATGAATTCCCATTGATGGATTCCCGTTCCTACGTCGTGTGGACCAGTATCTTATAAATTGACGAGGATCCTCAAGTCAGATAAACCGACTGGAATAGTGACAGTGGAAACCTTCAAATTTATAGTGATAATAAGGATATAACTAGGGTACATAGGTACTGGATTTCAGTGACGTCAGTAAAGGTATTCTCCATTTAAATATAGAGACGCTTTTGAACCGCAATAGGCTACCGATAGTCCACGATCAGCGGAATTTTATCATACCACACCTGACTACCAAAGCAACTGTACAACATAGGGGGTATATATTTAATGACATTGACTATTTGAGTACAATTCTCGTACTGCATTCATCATTAAGTGACGACTAATGCCATTTTATCCAACGCAAATTGGGCCCCAACAGTGCACCAACGAAAACCACCAAGTGAAGAAAGAGACTGCAGGGGGACAAATAAGGTTATGGTATATGTATGTTTAATCTATATATGCAATACAGTAGTTATAAGATTGTTGTATTGAATACACTGTTACAATATAGATATTTAAAGGAAAATATTGTAGTATAGTATATCTTTATTCTGTGTGTAGTGAGTTAACACAATATGAATATGCATACCCTAATAGGGACATAAGGTAATAGTGTGTTAATTCTGAGAACAACCAAGTATAGGAAAGTATAAATTCAGGTTCATAAATACTTACCGTGGATGTGGACAAGTGGCCGCCGTCAGCTGGACATAGGGATCTGAAAGACAAAAGAAGAGAACAAGGTAAATTAAACACATCACCCAACCCACACTCTAAACAGTAAATACAACACTACTGGCAACCGCTTTCCCAAGCAAGCCTGGGTTGGTCTATAGATTGCTTGGGTGGAGGCACTACGTCATCTGGGAATAGTAACCTTTGTATTGCATAAATTGGGAGCTACTAAGGGTTACATTTGGAGGCACTGCTGAGATCCTACTATACCCAAGATTCAGTGGTCAATACCGAAACTATACATCATGGAAGAAGTTACCAACGCCGATATCTATAGGTGGTGTAAAGAAAAGGGCGTGGAACCCTTATGCAGCTTCGGGTTAGTTGGACAACTTTCATCGGCCAGTGATGATGCCGTCATTCGGGCTGTTGTGCAACTGTATGGTATTAGTCAACCATGTACGGTTGATCGATGGAAAGGACAAGATGGAGAAACTTTTGCTATCCTACTTAGTAACAGACTTCCTTTGGATAACACATTACTACCCTGTATGGTGGTGGTTGACGATGTCCCTGGGCGAAAAGTTCAACTAGTATGGCCTGAAAACATGGAAGAAGCAGCCACCCCAGGAGAAGATATAGGAAATGATACCACTGCTGTAGGAGACTGTTTTCATATCCCCAGTGGGGAAGATCGAACAGAGGATAAGGAAGAATCTCCTGGAAAAGGGGTGAAAACCATGATGGATAAAATGGTTAGTCAGATGGAGAGATTACATTATGAAGGGGGATATAGGAGACTTAGGATTTTCTCTGGTATTTCCCCTGTACCTGCTGGGGAAGAAACCTATGATACTTGGAGAGAAGCTGCCATTCAGCACTCTGAAGAGTGGCAATGTCCAGAGCATATCAAAAGACAGCGTATAGTGGAAAGTCTCCGGGGACCTGCTATGAGAGTGATTCAAGCCACCAGAAGGAGTAAATCTACCGCCACTCTGAAAGATTATCTAGAAGCTTTGGATTTTTCTTATGGCACCATGGAAGATGTAGGAGATCTGATGTCAAGATTACATCGCACCTATCAGGAGCCGGGGGAGACTCTCACTCAATATATTTATAGAGTGGATAGATTGATTTACCAAATTGTAGAGAAAGGGGGGATAGCTAAGGAGGCGGTAGATGACCAACGAATGCGACAGGTTCTGAAAGGAGCTCTCACTCTAAATCCAGTTGCACAAAGACTACGTTGTACCCGACGGTCAGGACCCGCACCCAGTCTCACGGAACTAGTGAGGGAGGTCAAGATAGAGGAAGTACAAATCGAGAATCGAGACAAGACTATTAAGAGAGTCAAAGCTATCTTACCGGCTATACCTGCCCCCACCTCCACTGTTATGGATGACCGATTGATTAAGTTACTGGAAGATCAAAATAAAAAAATAGACCAGTTAATTGCTTTACAGAGTACAGCTTCATCAAGGCCCTACTGGTCGTCAGACTCAAACCGAGGAAGGACCAGGGGAGGTGGTAGACGTGGGAATATACTCTGTTATAGTTGTGGACAACCAGGGCATAGATCTTTTGAATGCCCCGTGAGTGGTATGGAGAGGAATGGACGAATGCCGTTTTACCACCGGTCCAGAGAGGAGCAGATGGAAAACCCCAACGGGAGTTCTGTGAACCCCTCACAGGCTCCCCAACAATAACTGTTCATGCTATGGGGAGTGCCCAATGGTCCGATGCTATTCCAGACAGTCTTATGGGACATGCACCATTAGTGAAAGCACTTATAAATGGACAGGAATGTATGGTGTTGTTGGACAGTGGGTCACAAGTGTCCATTGTATTTGAAACATGGTACCGGGAGAATCTGTCAACTGTTCCCATTCAAGCTCTTAGCGGTCTTACAGTATGGGGCCTCAGTGAACAGAAGTACCCGTATTTGGGGTACATAGTTACACAACTTACTTTGGAACCTGGATTAATTACCCCTAATGAGTCTATTCCATTGGTTGCCCTGATTTGCCCTGATTCCCCTGGGGATAATGGCCACTTGTCCGCTATAGTGGGTACTAATACCAATATGTTTAGAAATTTAAAGCAATGGTGTGATAAACAAGACAGAGGAAATAATGAAGGGATGAGACCATCGATAGAACCAGAAACAGTTCACTGTAACTTCCTGGAAAGTCATCCTGATCGAATGGTTACCCCTTTGTCTACTGGGTCTCAGGGAAATTATAACCAATTGAATCTGGAAGAGTGTTTTCAGGGGAGCGATATTGATCAGACTCGAAAACAACTGCTAATGGAACAACTCATGTTAAGGGAAGATGTTTTTTCCAAAAGTGATTGGGACCTAGGGACTGCATCGGGTGTTGAACATCATATCAGATTGACAAATAATACTCCATTCCGAGAGAGATCCAGGAGATTGGCTCCGGCTGATTTCGAAGACGTCAGGAGTCACCTTAGGAATTTGTTGGAGAATAATGTCATCGCCGATTCCGAGAGTCAGTACGCTTCACCTATTGTGGTTGCTCGGAAAAAGACCGGAGAAATTCGTCTATGTATAGACTATCGTACTCTTAACAATAGAACCGTGACTGATCAGTACACTGTACCTAAAGTAGACGAGGCATTGGATTGCCTTCAAGGGAGCCAGTGGTTCTCCGTTCTTGATCTACGATGCGGGTACTATCAGATCCCCATGAGTAAGGAGGATAGGGCCAAAACCGCCTTCATCTGCCCTATTGGGTTCTATGAGTTCTTAAAGATGCCCCAAGGAATCAAGGGAGCACCGGCTACTTTCCAACGAACCATGGAACAAACTGTAGGTGACATGTGTTACCGGGAAGTATTAGTGTATCTAGACGATATCATCGTGTTCGGAAAAGATCTAGAGGAACACAATGAACGATTACTGAAGGTGTTAGATCATCTACGAGCCCGAGGGTTAAAACTTTCAGCCGAAAAATGTAAATTGTGTAGATCTTCAGTCAAATACTTGGGACATGTGGTGAGTCGGCAAGGGATATCTACTGATCCCGATAAAGTAGCCACGGTGAAAAAATGGCCCCGACCAACCAACCTTAAGGAACTGAGGTCTTTTCTGGGTTTCTGTGGATACTACAGGAAGTTCGTAGAACACTATTCTAAAATCGCTAAACCATTGACAGATTTAACAAGAGGGTATCCGCCCGTCAATAAAGACAGAAGAAAGAAATCAGAGGTAGACATGTCTTACCATAAGCCCAGAGAATTGTTTGGAAACAGGTGGACTGACCAGTGTGAGAAAGCCTTTGTTACTCTGAAAGATCGCCTCACTAAATCTCCTGTGTTGGCATATGCTATACCTGATTTGCCTTACGAAGTACACATAGATGCCTCATTAGACGGGCTAGGAGGGGTGTTGTACCAAAAACAAGAGCAATTGTTGAGACCCATTGCCTATGTTAGTAGAGGAATTTCTAGTAGTGAAAGAAATTATCCCGTCCACAAGTTGGAATTTCTAGCATTAAAATGGGTGGTTAGCGAAAAATTACATGACTATCTTTATGGCGCGAAATTCATTGTACAGACGGATAACAACCCACTTACTTATGTACAGACCTCAGCTAAACTTGATGCCACTGGACACCGATGGCTTGCAGCCCTTACCAACTATGACTTCACTCTCAAATATAGGCCAGGTATTAATAACCAGGATGCGGATGCTTTATCTAGGATGCCACACTCTGAAGCTCCCGAAGGTGACTATGATTGGATTGAAGTACCCGCTGGAGTAGTAAAAGGACTGTGCCAACATATTAGTATCACCAGAAATCAAGAAGTGGCGGCGATATATGATATAGGAGCCTCTGAAATAGCTATTCCACCTTCCTATTGTAGGTTAGGACGGGTTGAACTGCAGGGGTTAGGAATAATAACCTCTGAACAATTGGCTCAAGAACAACGAAATGACCCTGATATTCTTCCTATTGTTCGGATTATCGAAGATCATAATTATCAGTTGCATCGCTCTCAATTACCAAGGAAGGCACAAATATTGATGAGGCAGTACCGGAAGTTAACTATGCTGAACGGGGTATTATTTCGGAAAACAATCAAGATGGACGGAGGTACTAAAATGCAAATAGTATTACCCACCAAGTATAAACAGATGGTGCTAGAAGCCTTGCATGATCAACATGGCCACCTTGGATATGAGAAAACCCAGGGGTTGGTGTCCGATCGTTTTTTCTGGGCTCATATGAATCAGGATATAGAACGATTCTGTAGAACCTATGGGAATTGCATTCTCCGAAAAACTTTACCTATATCTACCGTTCCATTAGTTAATATCACCAGTACGGGACCTATGGAGTTAGTATGCATCGATTTCCTTACCTTAGATGGCCCTGGTAGATCAGACTGTCATATTCTGGTAGTAACTGACCATTTTACAAGGTATGCTCAAGCCTACGTAACTGTGAACCAGACTGCCCTAACTGTTGCAAGAACATTGTGGGAGAAATTCTTTGTACATTACGGGTTGCCAGCAAGGATTCATTCAGATCAAGGTCGAGAATTCGAGAGTAAAGTAATTCGAGAACTGTGTCATTGCTGTGGTATAACCAAATCACGCACTACCCCCTATCATCCCCAAGGAGACCCTCAGCCTGAGCGATTTAACAGAACGTTATTAAACATGTTGGGCACATTAGACTCTAAAAGAAAATCCAATTGGCGGAAATATATTGCTCCTTTAGTGCATGCATATAATTGCACTCGGAACGACACTACGGGATACACCCCCTATTACCTCATGTTCGGTCGGGAGGCCAGATTGCCCATAGATATTTGTTTAGGAACTCGCAATAATTCTAGTTCAAAGATATCTCACAGCCAATATGTTAGACAACTTCGTCAACAATTGCGAGAAGCCTATCAACTCGCTGAAAGGGCTGCCCGGAAAATGTGTGACAGAAATAAAGAATATTTTGATCGACATATTAAGGAACACATCTTAAAGCCTGGAGATAGAGTGCTGATTAGAGCTCTGGGGTTACCACGAAAGCAAAAGTTACAGTATAAATGGAAATCCACTCCTTTTATTATATTGAAACAGCTCCCTAACATTCCGGTATACCAATTAGCCCCAGCAAATGGGCAGGGAAATATGGTCACTTACCATAGAAAACATTTACTCCCTATTGCTCAGGACATTAGATGGGAAAATACTGTATCGTTTCCTATGGAAGATAGTGAAATTGAAAGCATTGGTACACAGGAAGTTAACCTTCAGAGTCAAAGAAAAGAAGCTGAGGACATTGAAGATGACTTCAATGCAGGATACTACTTTTGGGATAGTGAACCGTGGGAATCCAAAACCCATGTATTGGATTCATATCCCGGAGGACAAGAAAAAATACCCTCTTCATGTAACGGGGTAGAACAGGAGAGTGTTGGAAGCCATGATGGTAATGAAAGTGAATCGCTATGTGGAATAACAGAAGTTCCTGAACACATCCATGGGGATAATATAGGAGAAGGGATTATTTTCGAACAACCCCCTATGTCACCTAGGCCTCAAAGGGTTAAGAGGGCCCCTAGAATACTAACCTATGACCAGTTGGGAACCCCAACTGAAATTCCCTTGGTATTGCAACCACATATGATGATGTCATGGCCATATTTTGGATGAAATATAATCTGTAATACTTAGTATGAACATTGGAATGTATATGTATGTGGTGATATACAATTAACTTTAAAATAGTGTAAATGTACTCACCAGGGGGAGAGTGTAGCCCCGTAAAAATAAATAAATGTTAAAGAGGAGATACATGATGATCTCTGTTCCCTGAGGCTTACATTAAATATATATATATGTATCTATATATATTTATATATATATAAACTAGTTATCCAATGATTGTGTACATATATGAACTATATACTATATAATTACTGCCTTTGTAAATATATGAGATATATTCACATTGTTTGATGTAACCCTTGTCCTGTATATATATATATATTTGGGGGTTGTTGGTGGTGAACGGGGATATTGAACATTAATGTGTTAAACGGTACTGTGGTACTTTGGCACGAGCAGGAGTAGATTGAATCCTCCAGAAGCTCTCGTGCTGACTGATATATGCCCGGATTGAGAGAGCCGTTAAGAAAAGCTCGAGGGGGAGCGGGAGAGAGAGCCGCGAGGACAGAGAGACTCTGAGGAGATCTGAGTGCGGCTGAGGTGAAATACCGGAGGCGCGGTGTAGTCCGGCGTCGGAGCCCACCCGTGCGTCCACCGAGGCAAAGAGAGAGAAGCGGGAAGGTGTGCGACGAAGGGCTGAGAGAGAGGCATCGCTGAGGAAAGGGAGACGCGCTGAACCCGAGTGACGGCAAGTGGCGGCCAAGGAGTATGGTGACTGGACGCCCAGATGGAGTGACGATACTTACCAGCGGCAAACCCCGGTAAGCGGTGTGGAGTGATCTGATCTCCGGCAGCAGAGGCCCCAGGTAACGGAGGAGCTGCATCAGTGAAAGCGGCGCTGAAGAGAAGTTCACTCGGGCTGCACAAAAAGCTCTCTCCCGAACCCACCCCCAGGGGCTCGGCTAATCCGCATTCCACCAACCCGATCAGGGCAGCGGTGACACAAATGTGAGTGACTGTATAAGGGAGGGGAGGAGGTGGTTTCTGCCATGAAATAGTATGAGAGGGATGGACCTGAATAAACTGCAGCACCTAAAGGGCACCCCCTGAAGGGGATTTTACATATGTAATAGCATTACAGTGAAGGGAATTTATATCCAATTCTAGCACTGAAGCTGTCCATTCTGCTGTAATGGATATATGAACAGGAATTATAACATTGACTGTATATTATTGAAAGGAATAATAATCTCCCAGTAAGAGGATGATGCTGTAGCAGGTAGAAGAAAGTAACTGACTTGTTAGTATCTGAATCCAGCCTTCCCCTATGTTCACAGTATAATATACTAAATGCCATTATAAGCATATAGAAAGGGTAAGAGAATAACCGCCTTACCTGTGAAAACGGAATTGAAGGAGTGGAAAAGCCCTATACTAAAGGTATAACAAAGGTGCATAGACTTTTTCTCACATATTGCAATCCTGATTATCTTATTCACAGGGCAGGATAATATTTAGTGATACACTACCCCATTGCATATATGGTTTGGTCGTTCAAGTATAATAATTAAATATCCTGTGTGAGGACAATAGACTGGATGATCACATAAGTGGAATGATAAACTGTGACTTCCCCAGGAGTAGATGAAGTAGATAGTTGGGGGAGAAAGATAATAGCTGTACCCTGTATAAATCGCACTGGAATCAGTTATCTCCTGATGAATTCCCATTGATGGATTCCCGTTCCTACGTCGTGTGGACCAGTATCTTATAAATTGACGAGGATCCTCAAGTCAGATAAACCGACTGGAATAGTGACAGTGGAAACCTTCAAATTTATAGTGATAATAAGGATATAACTAGGGTACATAGGTACTGGATTTCAGTGACGTCAGTAAAGGTATTCTCCATTTAAATATAGAGACGCTTTTGAACCGCAATAGGCTACCGATAGTCCACGATCAGCGGAATTTTATCATACCACACCTGACTACCAAAGCAACTGTACAACATAGGGGGTATATATTTAATGACATTGACTATTTGAGTACAATTCTCGTACTGCATTCATCATTAAGTGACGACTAATGCCATTTTATCCAACGTAAATTGGGCCCCAACAGTGCACCAACGAAAACCACCAAGTGAAGAAAGAGACTGCAGGGGGACAAATAAGGTTATGGTATATGTATGTTTAATCTATATATGCAATACAGTAGTTATAAGATTGTTGTATTGAATACACTGTTACAATATAGATATTTAAAGGAAAATATTGTAGTATAGTATATCTTTATTCTGTGTGTAGTGAGTTAACACAATATGAATATGCATACCCTAATAGGGACATAAGGTAATAGTGTGTTAATTCTGAGAACAACCAAGTATAGGAAAGTATAAATTCAGGTTCATAAATACTTACCGTGGATGTGGACAAGTGGCCGCCGTCAGCTGGACATAGGGATCTGAAAGACAAAAGAAGAGAACAAGGTAAATTAAACACATCACCCAACCCACACTCTAAACAGTAAATACAACACTACTGGCAACCGCTTTCCCAAGCAAGCCTGGGTTGGTCTATAGATTGCTTGGGTGGAGGCACTACGTCATCTGGGAATAGTAACCTTTGTATTGCATAAATTGGGAGCTACTAAGGGTTACATACAGATGGAATTATTTGCCAAAATAATGCTCATTTCACTATACAGTACGCAAAGAAAAAAATAAAATATCATACAAATACTTAGTGGATATTTGCAGGGTTTTTTTCTGGTTCATTGGCTCAAAAGAAATTGCAGTTCTGAAGATGGCTAGGAAAAAAATATTTTTTAGAGTGACTGCCATCATTTTTTATTTACATGTGACCACATATCTGAGTAAGGCCCAGATTTATCAAGCCTTGGAGAGTGATAAATAACACAGTGATAAATTATCAGCCAACCGGCTACTAACAGTCATTTTTCAAACACAGTCTGTGACATGGCAGTTAGGAGCTGGTTGGTTGGTACTTTATCATTGTGCTATTTATCACTCTCCGAGGCTTGATAAATGGGGGCCTATGTTTGTTATCCAACCATAGACTCAATCACATATATTACTACACTAGAGGTCATTGCACATTTCTTTACTGGTTTATGCATATAGAGGGACACATCCAAATTGAGCAAGCTTATTGTCCATCTAGGATGCAGTCAATTTACCTACAATCAAAATCCCGACGGTCATAATACCGACAACCATTGACCGATGGTCAAAATACCGACAACCAAATATCAACATTTAAAATGTAGACAGGTCAAAAAAATCGACATGATTTTTTCATTGAAACCGACTTGTTCATACTTTACCATCCCAGTGGACCTGGAGGGGGAATAGAATAGTGTTGCGAGGCACCGTGCCCGAAGCATGGTGAGCGCAGCAAGCCATGCGAGGGGATGAAGTACACTTATACGGTGTCCATGCCAACATATGTCGACTTTTTGACCTGTCAACATTTTAAATGTCGGTATTTTGACCATGTCTGTATTTTATTTTGACCTTGATGGTATTTTGACCATCGGTCAATTGTTGTCTGTATTTTGACCGTAGGGATTTTGATTGTAGGTAAATCATACTGATTCTGTCCATCTATGTATCAAGTTATATTTCACTATATCTTCATGGTAAAAACATTAATGAGTAAAAATGTCTTGAACCAGAAAGATTTGCCTAATGATTTAATAAAAAAATATAGCTTTCGGCCAGTATTGATAATGATCATGGAGGATTTGAACGGTGGAGGATTTGCTGTTCTCTATTTGAAGTTGTGTTCCTACAATAAAATGTGACCATTGTACCATATAATAGCAGTAAACCCCTCACTTTACTAACCTAAACTACTACTTTAGTCGATAAAGTATTTCTTTAATGATATATACTTTAGGTACAGTAGCTATTGTAGAAAGTCAGCTGGAAACAATTTTTTAAGTATCAAATTAGGCTAAATTGGAAATGAAAGGATCAAATGGGGTCATGTTATTATAAAGTAGAGCGAGATGCTAAATGAGAATACCATACTGTGGCATAAACCAACAGTTATGAGACTGCATCCACAATTCACCAGTTAACAACAACATATGAATGAGAGTGTCCATGCCAGAATGTCCACCTAGACAAAATGTAGATGCTTAACATGTGGGCGTTCATGTGGACACTGACAGAATGTTGACATTGACATTGTGAATTTCAACAGCTGATTTTAGAGTTAGGGTTGGTGTTAGGGTTTGCCTGTGCTTAAGTTAGGCTGCGGTTATGGTTAGGCTGCACTGATGGCTAGGATTAGGATGCGGTTATGGTTAGGCTGTGATGACAGTTAGGATTATGATGCAGTTAGGGTTAGGCTGCACTGACGGTTAGGATTAGACTGGGGATAGGGCTAGGCTGCACTGACGGTTAGGATTAGGATGCGATTAGGTTTAGGCTGCACTGATGGTTTGGATTAGGATGCGGTTAGGGTTAAGCTTCACTGATTGTTAGGGTTAGGCTGTGGTTAGGATTAGGCTTCACTGATGGTAAGGCTTGGGATGCGGTTAGGGTTAGGTTGCACTGACGGTTAGGTTTAGGATGCGGTTAGGGTTAGGCTGCACTGATGGTAAGACTTAGGATGCGTTTAGGGTTAGGTTGCACTGACAGTTAGGGTTAGGCTGCACTGATGCTTAGGGTTAGGCTGCGATTAGGTTTAGGCTGCACTGATGGTTAGGATTTAGTTGCGGTTAGAGTTAGGCTGCACTGACGGTAGGGATTAGACTGGGGTTAAGGTTAGGCTGCATGATGACTAGGATTACTGTGGACTGGGGTTAGGCTGCTATAGGGTTAGAATTAGAATTATTAGAAGACAGCATTGTTGACATGATGGATGTCGACATTCACAACGTCAGCATTTTGTCTATGTCAGCACTATCTTAGTGTCGATACTGGGTGTGTCAGCATTTGACACATTGACATTCTGTCCATGTTGAAATTCTGAATGTCTACCTTTTGCACCGCACCCTGAAAAAGTGGTGCATTTTCAGCCCATAGAAAACCTAGTTCCATTATGCGTAGTTTATGGCACAATTTAGCGGTTGTCATTTTACCAATATATGGAATCTATGGTAGAGATGAGAGTAGACCCCTACATTTTGGTTTTGATTCCAAATCATCTTTGTGTTTTCGTTTTGCTAAATGACCCTTAAGTGTTTTGGCCTTGGTTTTGGATATGGGGGGTGTATTTACTAAAGGTTGATTTTGGTCAATTTTAATTGATTTCAGATGGATTAAAATCAATCTTAATTGATGTTGGGCTTCCAGTGCTAAACACATTTACTAACAGATTATTTTGTATCTTTATTTCTAAATGTTAGTACTGTAAATGTGTGTTTTAGCCCTGGAAGGCCAATATTGAGTCAAATCTATCAAAATTGACACCCGGATTACTTTAAAAATCAATAAAAATCAGTTAAAACAACTAAAATCATGTAACTTCATACCCTCCAACAGGACCCATTCCATTAGGTACTGCTCTGTTCCTGGGCCTCCTTGTCAGTGGCAATTGTAGAGGCAGGAATGCAGAACAATCCAAAATTTTAATAGGAGAGCCGCACCAACTGCTAGTGAGTCTAGGCTGTGATGCTTGGCAGCATTTGGAGTGGCAATTGGAGCCATCACCTATTTGAATTTTGGACTGGGCTGCAGCACCACCCCTGCAACTGCCACTGGCAAGGAAGTCCAGGAATAGAGCATTTTGTACCTAATGGAATGGGTCATGTTGGAGGGTATATAACTTGGATCTGTTTTTGTTTCTATAGTGTTATAGACATCAGTAACATTCATTTCCAGTAATTTCCAGTCAATTTTGCCCACATCACCATATATTCCCCTGAGTGAAATGGCACATGAAATCACGAGGGAGGGACTTACATGCAATTCAAAACCCAATATCTGGTTTTTAAATCTGAGTTCCAAGCTCAAGGGAAGACCTGACTGTGGATTCGGTCCACTTGGATCCCAACATTGATCTGAGTCAAGACTCCGTTCCACTCAGTTCGCCAAAGTTCGGGTGTGCTTGGTTTACAGCAAAAACAGACCTACTCATCTGTAATATAGGAAGGAACCAATTTAAAGTTTGTCAGACATGTTAGTTTATGGTTGCTGACCAGCAAAATCAGGAGAGAGATTAAGGGGGATATTCAATTAGCCACAAATTCGCTGCCATTTTTCGACCTATTCAATTCCAAACGGGTTTCACGTGAAAACTCTTGTAGTGAAAAGTGTAGGTGAAAATGGGGAAATTAGCCTGTACCCCAAAAAATGCTAAACTAACATATGATAACAGAAGAGAAGATTATTACAGATCACATTAAATAGTTTTTGGGGACTTAAATTGTGTGAAATGGCTGTTATATGCATTTTTTTTTTTAAAAAGCAAAAAAATTATAGTAAGTTTTTTTGTGCAAAAAGTGTTTCGTTTTGTTTCTCTACTCAGATTACACAATGGGCAATTACCACGCAATGGAGCGATTATTGGCACACAGCGCATGTGCTGTGGTCACAATGCTCGCAATGAGGATTTCATGGAAAAGTGATTGAGCAGAAGTGACCATTTGGAGGTATTTCCGGGTGTTGCGGGCAGTCGTCATAAAAATGCAGGCGTGTCATGACCATTTTCAGGGCGTGTATCTGCCGTCAGCTGTGAGCTCGTACAATCAAAAACATGGCACCTTCATCGCTACTTCTGTGTCCTGTCTGCTTAGCCATAGACCAACCCTTTCCCCTGATGTTCCTCATTTTCGTGTGTAGGCTGTGATTGTATATGCAATTGTGAATGAGTTTGCGATGGATCCAGTGGGTGTATCCTTTTGTTTGTTGGCGGCAGCTTCACTTGCTAACAATAACTGCTCTGTAGTCTAGAGAATCCCAATGGCATTCACGTATAAACATGAATTACGGCCTACAGTATGTACGATGGTCAGACAATTTGGCTACAAATTGAATACACTGATCAAATCTGCATTACTCACTATGGGCCTAATTCCGAGTTGATCGCAGCAGCAATTTTGTTAGCAATTGGGCAAAACCATGTGCACTGCAGGGGAAACAGATATAACATGTGCGGAGAGAGTTAGACTTGGGTGGGTTATTTTGTTTCTGTGCAGGGTAAATACTGGCTGCTTTAATTTTACACTGCAATTTAGATTTCAGTTTGAATACACCCCACCCAAATCTAACTCTCTCTGCACATGTTATATCTGCCCCCCCTGCAGTGCACATGGTTTTGCCCAACTGATAACAAATTTGATGCTACGATCAACTCAAAATTAGGCCTTATGTTATGAGGTCTTAAAATTGCATTTGATGATCAAATAGATATAGCAAACCGATGATGCCAAAACAATATTTACACTATATGAATGAGTATGAATGAAATACGCTTTTCTGTCTGTAAGCTTCCTGCACTTCCTCCATTCTCTTAAAGAAGTAAAAGAATAGCCTCTCTGATTTATTAATGTCATCTTGTGTGTGCCTGCAAAATTTGCCAGCACTGATTAGGGCAGGTATTAAATGATAATTGGACATTTAGTGCTCATCAAACAGAAACTGACAGATGGCCCTTTAATTAAATTAGAGTTTTGACATTATTCACAATGGTATATGAATCTTCTGTGGTGACCTTCATGCATCTCTTCTTTTTTGGAAAGGAAGGTAGAAGAATTAGCGCAGACTCCTTGGGGCAACATAAAAGGTTGTAATTATGCACTCTGTTTATACAGAAATTGAAAGTAATTCAACTGAAGAATGAAAAATAGTGTTCAAAAGAGTAAAGATAAAATAAGTTAATGGTTTATTTTCTGGCACAATTTATTGTCTGTGTGTACAGTTAATCAGAATGTTGAGTTATAGCTGGGTGCACGTTCATTTGCGTCGTGTAAAAACGCGTAGAGAATATCTTGTGCTGAGCATGTGCACAACTTCCTCCTGCGAGAGGAGGGTATCTTGAACTTGTGTCCAAGGGCACAACTAGGAGAGACAGGTCAGGTATGTTCTAGAGATGAGCGGGTTCGGTTTCTTTGAATCCGAACCCGCACGAACTTCACTTTTTTTTTCACGGGTCCGAGCGACTCGGATCTTCCCGCCTTGCTCGGTTAACCCGAGCGCGCCCGAACGTCATCATGACGCTGTCGGATTCTCGCGAGACTCGGATTCTATATAAGGAGCCGCGCGTCGCCGCCATTTTCACACGTGCATTGAGATTGACAGGGAGAGGACGTGGCTGGCGTCCTCTCCATTTAGATTAGATTTAGAAGAGAGAGAGAGAGAGAGATTGCTGTGATACTGTAGATTAGAAGAGAGTGCAGACAGAGTTTAGTGACTGACGACCACAGTGACCAGTGACCACCAGAGACAGTGCAGTTGTTTGTTTTATTTAATATATCCGTTCTCTGCCTGAAAAAAACGATACACAGTCACACAGTGACTCAGTCTGTGTGCACTGCTCAGCCCAGTGTGCTGCACATCAATGTATTGTATATAAAGCTTATAATTGTGGGGGAGACTGGGGAGCACTGCAGGTTGTTATAGCAGGAGCCAGGAGTACATGATAAATAATATTATATTAAAATTAAACAGTGCACACTTTTGCTGCAGGAGTGCCACTGCCAGTGTGACTAGTGGTGACCAGTGCCTGACCACCAGTATATTAGTAGTATTGTATACTATCTCTTTATCAACCAGTCTATATTAGCAGCAGACACAGTACAGTGCGGTAGTTCACGGCTGTGGCTACCTCTGTGTCGGCACTCGGCAGGCAGTCCGTCCATCCATAATTGTATTATAATATATACCACCTAACCGTGGTTTTTTTTTCATTCTTTATACCGTCGTCATACTAGTTGTTACGAGTATACTACTATCTCTTTATCAACCAGTGTACAGTGCGGTAGTTCACGGCTGTGGCTACCTCTGTGTCGGCACTCGGCAGGCAGTCCGTCCAACCATAATTGTATTATATACCACCTAACCGTGGTTTTTTTTTCATTCTTTATACCGTCGTCATACTAGTTGTTACGAGTATACTACTATCTCTTTATCAACCAGTGTACAGTGCGGTAGTTCACGGCTGTGGCTACCTCTGTGTCGGCACTCGGCAGGCAGTCCGTCCATCCATAATTGTATTATAATATATACCACCTAACCGTGGTTTTTTTTTCATTCTTTATACCGTCGTCATACTAGTTGTTACGAGTATACTACTATCTCTTTATCAACCAGTGTACAGTGCGGTAGTTCACGGCTGTGGCTACCTCTGTGTCGGCACTCGGCAGGCAGTCCGTCCAACCATAATTGTATTATAATATATACCACCTAACCGTGGTTTTTTTTTCATTCTTTATACCGTCGTCATACTAGTTGTTACGAGTATACTACTATCTCTTTATCAACCAGTGTACAGTGCGGTAGTTCACGGCTGTGGCTACCTCTGTGTCGGCACTCGGCAGGCAGTCCGTCCAACCATAATTGTATTATATACCACCTAACCGTGGTTTTTTTTTCATTCTTTATACCGTCGTCATACTAGTTGTTACGAGTATACTACTATCTCTTTATCAACCAGTGTACAGTGCGGTAGTTCACGGCTGTGGCTACCTCTGTGTCGGCACTCGGCAGGCAGTCCGTCCAACCATAATTGTATTATAATATATACCACCTAACCGTGGTTTTTTTTTCATTCTTTATACCGTCGTCATACTAGTTGTTACGAGTATACTACTATCTCTTTATCAACCAGTGTACAGTGCGGTAGTTCACGGCTGTGGCTACCTCTGTGTCGGCACTCGGCAGGCAGTCCGTCCATCCATAATTGTATTATAATATATACCACCTAACCGTGGTTTTTTTTTCATTCTTTATACCGTCGTCATACTAGTTGTTACGAGTATACTACTATCTCTTTATCAACCAGTGTACAGTGCGGTAGTTCACGGCTGTGGCTACCTCTGTGTCGGCACTCGGCAGGCAGTCCGTCCATCCATAATTGTATTATAATATATACCACCTAACCGTGGTTTTTTTTTCATTCTTTATACCGTCGTCATACTAGTTGTTACGAGTATACTACTATCTCTTTATCAACCAGTGTACAGTGCGGTAGTTCACGGCTGTGGCTACCTCTGTGTCGGCACTCGGCAGGCAGTCCGTCCAACCATAATTGTATTATAATATATACCACCTAACCGTGGTTTTTTTTTCATTCTTTATACCGTCGTCATACTAGTTGTTACGAGTATACTACTATCTCTTTATCAACCAGTGTACAGTGCGGTAGTTCACGGCTGTGGCTACCTCTGTGTCGGCACTCGGCAGGCAGTCCGTCCATCCATAATTGTATTATAATATATACCACCTAACCGTGGTTTTTTTTTCATTCTTTATACCGTCGTCATACTAGTTGTTACGAGTATACTACTATCTCTTTATCAACCAGTGTACAGTGCGGTAGTTCACGGCTGTGGCTACCTCTGTGTCGGCACTCGGCAGGCAGTCCGTCCATCCATAATTGTATTATATACCACCTAACCGTGGTTTTTTTATACCACCTAACCGTGGCAGTCCGTCCATAATTGTATACTAGTATCCAATCCATCCATCTCCATTGTTTACCTGAGGTGCCTTTTAGTTCTGCCTATAAAATATGGAGAACAAAAAAGTTGAGGTTCCAAAATTAGGGAAAGATCAAGATCCACTTCCACCTCGTGCTGAAGCTGCTGCCACTAGTCATGGCCGAGACGATGAAATGCCAGCAACGTCGTCTGCCAAGGCCGATGCCCAATGTCATAGTACAGAGCATGTCAAATCCAAAACACCAAATATCAGAAAAAAAAGGACTCCAAAACCTAAAATAAAATTGTCGGAGGAGAAGCGTAAACTTGCCAATATGCCATTTACCACACGGAGTGGCAAGGAACGGCTGAGGCCCTGGCCTATGTTCATGGCTAGTGGTTCAGCTTCACATGAGGATGGAAGCACTCAGCCTCTCGCTAGAAAACTGAAAAGACTCAAGCTGGCAAAAGCACCGCAAAGAACTGTGCGTTCTTTGAAATCCCAAATCCACAAGGAGAGTCCAATTGTGTCGGTTGCGATGCCTGACCTTCCCAACACTGGACGTGAAGAGCATGCGCCTTCCACCATTTGCACGCCCCCTGCAAGTGCTGGAAGGAGCACCCGCAGTCCAGTTCCTGATAGTCAGATTGAAGATGTCAGTGTTGAAGTACACCAGGATGAGGAGGATATGGGTGTTGCTGGCGCTGGGGAGGAAATTGACCAGGAGGATTCTGATGGTGAGGTGGTTTGTTTAAGTCAGGCACCCGGGGAGACACCTGTTGTCCGTGGGAGGAATATGGCCGTTGACATGCCAGGTGAAAATACCAAAAAAATCAGCTCTTCGGTGTGGAGGTATTTCACCAGAAATGCGGACAACAGGTGTCAAGCCGTGTGTTCCCTTTGTCAAGCTGTAATAAGTAGGGGTAAGGACGTTAACCACCTCGGAACATCCTCCCTTATACGTCACCTGCAGCGCATTCATAATAAGTCAGTGACAAGTTCAAAAACTTTGGGTGACAGCGGAAGCAGTCCACTGACCAGTAAATCCCTTCCTCTTGTAACCAAGCTCACGCAAACCACCCCACCAACTCCCTCAGTGTCAATTTCCTCCTTCCCCAGGAATGCCAATAGTCCTGCAGGCCATGTCACTGGCAAGTCTGACGAGTCCTCTCCTGCCTGGGATTCCTCCGATGCATCCTTGCGTGTAACGCCTACTGCTGCTGGCGCTGCTGTTGTTGCCGCTGGGAGTCGATGGTCATCCCAGAGGGGAAGTCGTAAGCCCACTTGTACTACTTCCAGTAAGCAATTGACTGTTCAACAGTCCTTTGCGAGGAAGATGAAATATCACAGCAGTCATCCTACTGCAAAGCGGATAACTGAGTCCTTGACAACTATGTTGGTGTTAGACGTGCGTCCGGTATCCGCCGTTAGTTCACAGGGAACTAGACAATTTATTGAGGCAGTGTGCCCCCGTTACCAAATACCATCTAGGTTCCACTTCTCTAGGCAGGCGATACCGAGAATGTACACGGACGTCAGAAAAAGACTCACCAGTGTCCTAAAAAATGCAGTTGTACCCAATGTCCACTTAACCACGGACATGTGGACAAGTGGAGCAGGGCAGGGTCAGGACTATATGACTGTGACAGCCCACTGGGTAGATGTATGGACTCCCGCCGCAAGAACAGCAGCGGCGGCACCAGTAGCAGCATCTCGCAAACGCCAACTCTTTCCTAGGCAGGCTACGCTTTGTATCACCGCTTTCCAGAATACGCACACAGCTGAAAACCTCTTACGGCAACTGAGGAAGATCATCGCGGAATGGCTTACCCCAATTGGACTCTCCTGTGGATTTGTGGCATCGGACAACGCCAGCAATATTGTGTGTGCATTAAATATGGGCAAATTCCAGCACGTCCCATGTTTTGCACATACCTTGAATTTGGTGGTGCAGAATTTTTTTAAAAACGACAGGGGCGTGCAAGAGATGCTGTCGGTGGCCAGAAAAATTGCGGGACACTTTCGGCGTACAGGCACCACGTACAGAAGACTGGAGCACCACCAAAAACTACTGAACCTGCCCTGCCATCATCTGAAGCAAGAAGTGGTAACGAGGTGGAATTCAACCCTCTATATGCTTCAGAGGTTGGAGGAGCAGCAAAAGGCCATTCAAGCCTATACAATTGAGCACGATATAGGAGATGGAATGCACCTGTCTCAAGTGCAGTGGAGAATGATTTCAACGTTGTGCAAGGTTCTGATGCCCTTTGAACTTGCCACACGTGAAGTCAGTTCAGACACTGCCAGCCTGAGTCAGGTCATTCCCCTCATCAGGCTTTTGCAGAAGAAGCTGGAGGCATTGAAGTAGGAGCTAACACGGAGCGATTCCGCTAGGCATGTGGGACTTGTGGATGCAGCCCTTAATTCGCTTAACAAGGATTCACGGGTGGTCAATCTGTTGAAATCAGAGCACTACATTTTGGCCACCGTGCTCGATCCTAGATTTAAAGCCTACCTTGGATCTCTCTTTCCGGCAGACACAGGTCTGCTGGGGTTGAAAGACCTGCTGGTGACAAAATTGTCAAGTCAAGCGGAACGCGACCTGTCAACATCTCCTCCTTCACATTCTCCCGCAACTGGGGGTGCGAGGAAAAGGCTCAGAATTCCGAGCCCACCCGCTGGCGGTGATGCAGGGCAGTCTGGAGCGACTGCTGATGCTGACATCTGGTCCGGACTGAAGGACCTGACAACGATTACGGACATGTCGTCTACTGTCACTGCATATGATTCTCTCAACATTGATAGAATGGTGGAGGATTATATGAGTGACCGCATCCAAGTAGGCACGTCACACAGTCCGTACTTATACTGGCAGGAAAAAGAGGCAATTTGGAGGCCCTTGCACAAACTGGCTTTATTCTACCTAAGTTGCCCTCCCACAAGTGTGTACTCCGAAAGAGTGCTTAGTGCCGCCGCTCACCTTGTCAGCAATCGGCGTACGAGGTTACATCCAGAAAATGTGGAGAAGATGATGTTCATTAAAATGAATTATAATCAATTCCTCCGCGGAGACATTGACCAGCAGCAATTGCCTCCACAAAGTACACAGGGAGCTGAGATGGTGGATTCCAGTGGGGACGAATTGATAATCTGTGAGGAGGGGGATGTACACGGTGATATATCGGAGGGTGAAGATGAGGTGGACATCTTGCCTCTGTAGAGCCAGTTTGTGCAAGGAGCGATTAATTGCTTCTTTTTTGGGGGGGGTCCAAACCAACCCGTCATATCAGTCACAGTCGTGTGGCAGACCCTGTCACTGAAATGATGGGTTGGTTAAAGTGTGCATGTCCTGTTTTGTTTATACAACATAAGGGTGGGTGGGAGGGCCCAAGGATAATTCCATCTTGCACCTCTTTTTTCTTTTCTTTTTCTTTGCATCATGTGCTGATTGGGGAGGGTTTTTTGGAAGGGACATCCTGCGTGACACTGCAGTGCCACTCCTAGATGGGCCCGGTGTTTGTGTCGGCCACTAGGGTCGCTAATCTTACTCACACAGCTACCTCATTGCGCCTCTTTTTTTCTTTGCGTCATGTGCTGTTTGGGGAGGGTTTTTTGGAAGGGACATCCTGCGTGACACTGCAGTGCCACTCCTAGATGTGCCCGGTGTTTGTGTCGGCCACTAGGGTCGCTAATCTTACTCACACAGCTACCTCATTGCGCCTCTTTTTTTCTTTGCGTCATGTGCTGTTTGGGGAGGGTTTTTTGGAAGGGACATCCTGCGTGACACTGCAGTGCCACTCCTAGATGTGCCCGGTGTTTGTGCCGGCCACTAGGGTCGCTAATCTTACTCACACAGTCAGCTACCTCATTGCGCCTCTTTTTTTCTTTGCGTCATGTGCTGTTTGGGGAGGGTTTTTTGGAAGGGCCATCCTGCGTGACACTGCAGTGCCACTCCTAGATGTGCCCGGTGTTTGTGTCGGCCACTAGGGTCGCTAATCTTACTCACACAGCTACCTCATTGCGCCTCTTTTTTTCTTTGCGTCATGTGCTGTTTGGGGAGGGTTTTTTGGAAGGGACATCCTGCGTGACACTGCAGTGCCACTCCTAGATGGGCCCGGTGTTTGTGTCGGCCACTAGGGTCGCTTATCTTACTCACACAGCGACCTCGGTGCAAATTTTAGGACTAAAAATAATATTGTGAGGTGTGAGGTATTCAGAATAGACTGAAAATGAGTGTAAATTATGGTTTTTGAGGTTAATAATACTTTGGGATCAAAATGACCCCCAAATTCTATGATTTAAGCTGTTTTTTAGTGTTTTTGGAAAAAAACACCCGAATCCAAAACACACCCGAATCCGACAAAAATAATTCGGTGAGGTTCTGCCAAAACGCGTTCGAACCCAAAACACGGCCGCGGAACCGAACCCAAAACCAAAACACAAAACCCGAAAAATTTCAGGCGCTCATCTCTAGTATGTTCAAGGGGAAGTTCAGAACCGTAAAGGGGTCGAGAAACAAGTCAACAAAGATTTGTGTGATTTTTGTATCTTTGTTCCATATTTTTTTAGAAGGAGATTATGTCTCTAGCAGGCCTGGTGCATGTTTTCGGGTTTATTATGATAATAAGGATGATGATGATGAAGACAACTGCAGCTTACAAACAGTCATAGACACATATGCCTACGAAAGGGATATATATACATGTACAAACCTTGTTGGTTAGAGAGAGAAATGATTCTCGGCACAATGACGTATAAAATAGTGAACCTAATCTGATAGTGGTCAAGGCTTTCGAGTTTTCTTTTTACTCTTTAAACTATTTGCATTGCAATCTGGATTCACAAGTCCACAAAAGGTCCACCTACTACAGGTTGAGAATCCCATATCCAAATATTCTGAAATACGGAATATTCCAAAATACAGAATTTTTTGAGTGAGTGAGACTGAGATAGTGTTTTCTGATGGCTCAATGTACACAAACTTTGTTTAATACACAAAGTTATTAAAATATTGTATTAAATGACCTTCAGGCTGTGTGTATAAGGTGTATATGAAAAATAAATGAATTGTGTGTATGTACACAAACGTTGTTTAATGCACAAAATTATTAAAAATATTGACTAAAATGACCTTCAGGCTGTGTGCATAAGGTGTATATGAAACATAAATGCATTCTGTGCTTAGACTTGGGTCCCATCATTATGATATCTCATTATGGTATGAAATTATTCCAAAATACGGAAAAATCCGATATCCAAAATACTTCTGTTCCCAAGCATTTTGGATATGGGATACTAACTGTATAGCACAGTCAGCTGCCTCTTCTCTATGTTACACAGGTTCAGGCAAGAAACAGTATTTCCACCAATTTCCCAGAATCTACCAGAGGCTATTCTTGCCAATTACCTTGGGCTGTGGGGGTCAAGGTACAGTAGTAAATGGAATTAGGACACCTGTAGTGCTAAATGTACCATCCTAGTACAATGAATATGAGGCCATAACACTAATAAAAATAAAACAAGAATATATAGTAAGTTACATACTATAAACTAGGTTTAATTAAAATACTCCAGAAATTGCAGTCATATTCAACACTTTATTACAATTTAAAACCTTATTCTCGGGTAGGTGAAGGGCACTGATATGTGGAAAATAAGAGACCCTGCCCACAATTTCCTCAGAGGGGAGTGTATCAAGGCATATCCTCTCACAATTATGTAGGCAAACATTTAGGGGTGTATTCATAAAGCAATGAAAAGAGTGGAGAAGTAAATTGCAAATGGCAACCAATCAGCTGCTCCGTACAATTGTATAGTATGGAAATTATAAATGTTACTTCAATGCTGATTGGTTGCCATGGGCAACTTCTCCACTGGCTCAGTTTTCCACGCTTTTCACTATTTCATAAATAGACCACTTATTGTCTTTTTATGCAACCCTTTAATTTTATCTAGGGATGAGCGGGTTCAGTTCTCAGAGAACCAAACCCACCCAAACCCAGGGGATCCGGCGTGATCCGAGCCACAGCTTGGATCTCCCTACCTGCCCCATATCCCCAATCAAGGCAACACCTCAGAATTCCGCTGTCGGATCCTGAAGTTTTGCCTCTGACATCGGTCTCGATTGTAACCTATGGAGGACCGCTGATTGGCTGAAAGAGCAGTCTCTCACGGCTCTTAGCCAATAAGCGTGTCCCAATAGGCTACAATGGCCAAGATGGATGCCCCCACAGCGTTAAAAGCGTCACCGCCTGCACTGCAGACCCCACCACCCGCACTGCCGACACTCCCTCACTGCCGCCACCCCCACACTGCCTGTACTGCCAACACTGCCGACATCCCTGCACTGACGGCTCTGCCAGCACTCCTGCACTGATGACACCTCCGGCATTCCTGCACTGCCGACACACCCAGCACCCCTGCACTGGGGACACTGCCAGCACTCCTGCACTGAGGACCTACTGCACTGCCCACACTGCCGGCACCCCTGTCCTGAGGACACTTCTGGCACTCCCACACTGCCGGCATCTGTGCACTCAGGCACTGAGGACACCTCCAGCACTCCCGCATTGCCGACACTGCCGGCACCCCTGCACTGAGGACTCTGCCAGCACTCCTGCATTGAGGACATCTCCCGCACTGCCGACACTGCCTGCACCCCTGTACTGAGGACACGTCCGGCACTCCCACACTGCCAACACTGCCGGCATCCCTGCACTCCTGCACTGAGGACACCTCCAGCACTCCTGCATTGACAACACTGCCAGCACCCCTGCACTGAGGACTCTGCCAGCAGTCCTGCACTGAGGACACCTCCCGCACTGTCGACACCCCTGTACTGAGGACACTGCTGGCACCCCTGTACTCCTGCACAGAGGACACCTCCAGCACTCCCGCATTGCCGACACTGCCGGCACCCCTGCACTGAGGACTCTGCCAGCACTCCTGCATTGAGGACATCTCCCGCACTGCCGACACTGCCTGCACCCCTGTACTGAGGACACGTCCGGCACTCCCACACTGCCAACACTGCCGGCATCCCTGCACTCCTGCACTGAGGACACCTCCAGCACTCCCGCATTGCCGACACTGCCGGCTCCCCTGCACTGAGGACACTGCCAGCACTGCTGCACTGAGGACACCTCCGGCACTCACTCACTGCCAACACTGCCAGCACCCCTGCACTGGGGACACTGCCAGCACTCTTGCACTGAGGACATCTCCCGCACTGCTGACCCTGCCAGCACCCCTGTACTGAGGACACTTCTGGCACTCCCACACTGCTGACACTGCCAGCATCCCTGCACTGAGGACACCTCCAGCACTCCCGCATTGCCGACACTGCTTGCACCCCTGCACTGAGCACTCTGCCAGCACTCCTGCACTGAGGACTTCTCCTGCACTGCCAACACTGCCGGCACCCCTGTACCGAGGATACTTATGGCACTCCCACACTGCCGGCACCCCTGCACTGAGGACTCTGACAGAACTCCTGCACTGAGGACACCTATTTCACTCCCGTACTGCCGACACTGCCGGCACCTCTGCACTGAGGATACCACTGGCACCCCTTAACTGCCGACACTGCCGGCACCACTGCACTGAGGACACCACTGACACCCCTGCACTGCCGACACTACCACTCTAAGGACACCGCTGACACCCCTGCACTGCTGACACTGCTGGCACCACCACACTGAAGACACCACTGACAACCCTGTACTGAGGACCCTCTGTCACAGTAAGTGCACTATTGTTGTATCTAATCGGCACTGTATTCGACCTGCACTGTAACCCATACTGTATCTGACCCACACTGTATCCGACCCACATTGTATTTGACCTACACTAAAACCGTGCTGTATCCGACCTGCACATGCATCCGACCCGAATTGTATTTGACCCGCACTGTATCCAACCCACACTGTATTTGACCTGCACTGTATCCAACCCACACTGTATCCGACTTGCACTGTATCCAACCCACATTGTGTTCGACCTGCGATGTATCCAACCCACACTGTATTTGATCCGCACTGTAACCTGCACTTTATCTGGCCCATGCTGTATCTGACCCACAATATATACAACTCACAGTGTATGCAACCCGTACTGTATCTGACCTGCACTGTATCTTGCACTGTATCCGACATGCACTGTATCTGACCTTGCACTTTAGAGAACCCTCACTGTATGCGACATGCACTGTATCCAAGCTGCACTGTATCCAACCCACACTCTGACCTGCACTGTATCTGACCCAAACTGTATCCCGCACTGTATCCGACCTGCACTGTATCTCGCACTGTATGTGACCTTGCGCTGTAGCCAATGTGCACTATACCCAACCTGCACTCCGACCCGCTTTGTATCCAACCTGCACTGTTACTCCCACTGTGTCTGACCACCACTGTATCCGACCAGCACTGTAACCTGGTCAATATTTAAATGTGTGTCCCAAAGTATTCCGCACTGTACCATGCAGGTACGGAATGCAGTTTTTTGTGATTGGGGAGAATTTGGGGAGTTGCTTGACAAAATGGCTAATATATTGGGGCTTTACATGGGCACAGAGTGCCAGTCATCCGTGACCCGGGGCCCCCAGAAGGGAGGTACAGACTGGGCACTGATAATAGGCATGTGTAGGGAGCATCAATGTCTGTTGTTGCTATTTTACACATGGTTTCATTTTTTTTTCTTTGCTGTTTGGTAACTACTTTAGAGCAATGATATTGTACACATGATTCTCAAGAAATTTCTGTGTTGGATTGTTTTCTATTGATAGTACTTGTGAGTTGGTTTGATTGGTTATTATTAATACAGTGCTCATTTGTAAAACATTTTTAAGCAGAAATAACTGCCGTGTGTTTGTTGCGGTGCTCCTTTGCTTAGTTTAGCTAGCCAGCCTCTGGCCTACTGTATGTTGGTGAACAATATTGTGAGGTATGAAGTGGTCAAAATTGACTGGAAATAAGTGGAAATTAATGTTATTGAGGTTACTAATACCGTAGGAACAAAAATACCCACAAATTCTGTAATTTTAGATGTTTTGATGATTTTTTTGAAAAAAGCCAGATCCAAAACCAAAACTAAATCCAAAACCCAAAAGGGTGGTTTTGGCAAAGCCAATTCAAATCCAAAACACGAAAGGAGATCAAGATCCAAAACCAAAACACGAAAAATGTCCGGTGCACATTTTTAATTTTATCTCATGCAAAACTGAAGGACCCTCATAGATCTCGATGATCAGATACTAAGCCAATCATCCTGATATGGGGATAGTTCTGAGTAGGACTGATTATGTGCATGGACACAAATGGTGAACATTGGATACAGTGTATGCGCATTTACACACTTTTGCATATATTCAACCTATTCTGAGCCAGCAGCAACTTGTCTGGATCCGTATTTCCGTGAAATAGGGCATTTGGGCAGGAACTGGGTGGTGACAATGCAATCGTACGTAACCAACCTGACTTGTGTGAGTGTTGTAGACACATAGGCGGATCCAGGGGGGCACAGGCCCGTGTGCACCCCCCTGTCGTTTCTGACTTCTTTTTTTCAAAAGGAGAACAGCAGCAGCACTACTGCTATTTCCGTCAGTCAGATTTGATAAAAGAGCCGGCAGGCACTAGGACCCGCCACGCCTCTAACAGCAAGTCCGTGTGGTGACCAATGGGGAGCTCACGCCACAACCTACCTACCCCACTGCCAGCCGGCCAGAGTCCAGCCCAGGCGTAGGGTTCAAATGCCAGCATGGAGTAAGACTGTTACTTATGACGGCGCAGAAGGCTTCATTAGCCCTCACTGCACCGCACAATAATCCCAGCGCTTCCTCCTCCACTTCCTTTACCATCATGCTAGGTGCAGTCAAACTCAGCCTTAGCTTTGAGAAGGCGGCCTGTGTGAGTGTGACAGGGCTGTCCTGCAGAAGTCTTATGCTGCTTGTTGGAGATCCAGCTGGCTGCTTCTGCTAATCAATGATGGGCAGTTCATGTCCTGCAGTCTGAGTCTCCGTGCAGTGCCCAAAGCAAGGTATGCTGCACTTGCCACCACCAACTAAAAACTATAATAATGATATTGTGCTGGGGTGATTCCAGGCTCCCATAACTAATGGAACAGGTGACCAACATTTCAAGGCCCAATCAGCCTTTTCATCAGGGTGAAACATTGGCAATAAACCAGGATGCGCTCCTACAGCCAGTCATTACCTGATGGCGTATTCTGTGAGGCCACGCCCCCTGTGATACCACACCCCTTATCTGGGAGCACGCGTGCCTTAGGTGCATGTAAATAATAAGAATTTACTTACCGATAATTCAATTTCTCGTAGTCCGTAGTGGATGCTGGGAACTCCGTAAGGACCATGGGGAATAGCGGCTCCGCAGGAGACTGGGCACAAAAGTAAAGCTTTAGGACTACCTGGTGTGCACTGGCTCCTCCCCCTATGACCCTCCTCCAAGCCTCAGTTAGGATACTGTGCCCGGACGAGCGTACACAATAAGGAAGGATTTTGAATCCCGGGTAAGACTCATACCAGCCACACCAATCACACCGTATAACTTGTGATCTGAACCCAGTTAACAGTATGATAACAGAGGAGCCTCTAGAAAAGATGGCTCACTACAACAATAACCCGATTTAGTTAACAATAACTATGTACAAGTATTGCAGACAATCCGCACTTGGGATGGGCGCCCAGCATCCACTACGGACTACGAGAAATAGAATTATCGGTAAGTAAATTCTTATTTTCTCTGACGTCCTAGTGGATGCTGGGAACTCCGTAAGGACCATGGGGATTATACCAAAGCTCCCAAACGGGCGGGAGAGTGCGGATGACTCTGCAGCACCGAATGAGAGAACTCCAGGTCCTCCTCAGCCAGGGTATCAAATTTGTAGAATTTAGCAAACGTGTTTGCCCCTGACCAAGTAGCTGCTCGGCAAAGTTGTAAAGCCGAGACCCCTCGGGCAGCCGCCCAAGATGAGCCCACTTTCCGTGTGGAATGGGCTTTTACAGATTTTGGCTGTGGCAGGCCTGCCACAGAATGTGCAAGCTGAATTGTACTACAAATCCAACGAGCAATAGTCTGCTTAGAAGCAGGAGCACCCAGCTTGTTGGGTGCATACAGGATAAACAGCGAGTCAGATTTTCTGACTCCAGCCGTCCTGGAAACATAGATTTTCAGGGCCCTGACAACGTCTAGCAACTTGGAGTCCTCCAAGTCCCTAGTAGCCGCAGGCACCACAATAGGTTGGATCAGGTGAAACGCTGAAACCGCCTTAGGGAGAAACCGAGGACGAGTCCTCAATTCCGCCCTGTCCGTATGGAAAATCAGATAAGGGCTTTTACAGAATAAAGCCGCCAATTCTGACACGCGCCTGGCCCAGGCCAGGGCCAACATCTTTAAGTGGTTCAAACCAATGTGACTTTTGGAACCCAAAAACTACATTGAGATCCCAAGGTGCCACTGGAGGCACAAAAGGAGGCTGTATATGCAGTACCCCTTTTACAAACGTCTGCACTTCAGGGACTGAAGCTAGTTCTTTCTGGAAGAAAATTGACAGGGCCGAAATTTTAACCTTAATGGACCCCAATTTCAGGCCCATAGACACTCCTGTTTGCAGGAAATGTAGGAATCGACCCAGTTGAAATTCCTCCGTCGGGCCTTACTGGCCTCGCACCCCGCAACATATTTTCGCCAAATGCGGTGATAATGTTTTGCGGTTACATCCTTCCTGGCTTTGATCAGGATAGGGATGACTTCATCCGGAATGCCTTTTTCCTTCAGGATCCGGCGTTCAACCGCCATGTCGTCAAACGCAGCCGCGGTAAGTCTTGGAACAGACAGGGTCCCTGCTGGAGCAGGTCCCTTCTTAGAGGTAGAGGCCACAGATCCTCCGTGAGCCTCTCCTGAAGTTCCGGGTACCAAGTCCTTCTTGGCCAATCCGGAGCCACGAATATAGTGCTTACTCCTCTCCATCTTATAATTCTCAGTACCTTGGGTATGAGAGGCAGAGGAGGGAACACATACACTGACTGGTACACCCACGGTGTTACCAGAGCGTCTACAGCTATTGCCTGAGGGTCCCTTGACCTGGCGCAATACCTGTCGAGTTTTTTGTTGAGGCGGGACGCCATCATGTCCACCTTTGGTTTTTCCAACGGTTTATAATCATGTGGAAGACTTCTGGGTGAAGTCCCCATTCTCCCGGGTGGAGGTCGTGTCTGCTGAGGAAGTCTGCTTCCCAGTTGTCCACTCCCGGAATGAATACTGCTGACAGTGCTATCACATGATTTTCCGCCCAGCGAAGAATCCTTGCAGCTTCTGCCATTGACTGCTTCTTGTGCCACCCTGTCTGTTTACGTGGGTGACTGCCGTGATGTTGTCCGACTGGATCAACCCGGCTGACCTTGAAGCAGAGGTCTTGCTAAGCTTAGAGCATTGTAAATGGCTCTTAGCACCAGGATATTTATGTGAAGTGATGTCTCCAGGCTTGACCATAAGCCCTGGAAAATTCTTCCCTGTGTGACTGCTCCCCAGCCTCGCAGGCTGGCATCCGTGGTCACCAGGACCCAGTCCTGAATGCCGAATCTGCGGCCCTCTAGAAGATGAGCACTCTGCAACCACCACAGGAGGGACACCCTTGTCCTTGGTGACCGGGTTATCCGCTGATGCATCTGAAGATGCAACCCCGACCATTTGTCCAGCAGGTCCCACTGGAAAGTTCTTGCGTGGAATCTGCCGAATGGACTTGCTTCGTAGGAAGCCACCATTTTTCCCAGAACCCTTGTGCATTGATGCACTGAGACTTGGCTCGGTTTTAGGAGGTTCCTGACTAGCTCGGATAACTCCCTGGCTTTCTCCTCCGGGAGAAACACCTTTTTTTGGACTGTGTCCAGAATCATCCCTAGGAACAGAAGACGAGTCGTCGGAACCAGCTGCGATTTTGGAATATTGAGAATCCAACCGTGCTGTCGCAACACTACCTGAGATAGTGCTACACCGACCTCCAACTGTTCCCTGGATCTTACCCTTATCAGGAGATCGTCCAAGTAAGGGATAACTAAAACTCCCTTCCTTCGAAGGAGTATCATCATTTCGGCCATTACCTTGGTAAAGACCCGGGGTGCCGTGGACCATCCAACGGCAGCGTCTGAAACTGATAGTGACAGTTCTGTACCACAAACCTGAGGTACCCTTGGTGAGAAGGGTAAATTGGGACATGAAGGTAAGCATCCTTGATGTCCAGAGACACCATGTAGTCCCCTTCTCTTGAATTTGAACCTCTGTATGTAAGTGTTCAAAGATTTTAGATTTAAAATCGGTCTCACCGAGCCGTCCGGCTTCGGTACCACAACAGTGTGGAATAATACCCCTTTCCCTGTTGCAGGAGGGGTACCTTGATTATCACCTGCTGGGAATACAGCTTGTGAATGGCTTCCAAAACTGCCTCCCTGTCTGCTTGTAAAGCCCCAGCGTCATGCTGAGGGCTTGGCAGAGGCGGGAGAGGGCTTCTGTTCCTGGGAACTGGCTGATTTCTGCAGCCTTTTTCCTCTCCCTCTGTCACGGGGCAGAAATGAGGAACCTTTTGCCCACTTGCCCTTATGGGAACGAAAGGACTGCGCCTGATAATACGGCGTCTTCTTATGTTGAGAGGCGACCTGGGGTACAAACGTGGATTTCCCAGCTGTTGCCGTGGCCACCAGGTCTGAAAGACCAACCCCAAATAACTCCTCCCCTTTATAAGGCAATACTTCCATATGCCATTTGGAATCCGCATCACCTGACCACTGTCGTGTCCATAACCCTCTTCCGGCAGAAATGGACAGCGCACTTACTCTTGATGCCAGTCGGCAAATATCCCGCTGTGCATCACACATATATAGAAATGCATCTTTTAAATGCTCTATAGGCAATAATATACTGTCCCTATCTAGGGTATCAATATTTTCAGTCAGGGATTCCGACCACGCCAACCCAGCACTGCACATCCAGGCTGAGGCGATTGCTGGTCGCAGTATAACACCAGTATGTTGTGTAAATACATTTTAGGATACCCTCCTGCTTTCTATCAGCAGGATCCTTAAGGGCGGCCATCTCAGGAGAGGGTAGAGCCCCTGTTTTGACAAGCGTGTGAGCGCTTTATCCACCCTAGGGGGTGTTTCCCAACGCACCCTAACCTCTGGCGGGAAAGGATATAATGCTAATAACTGTTTAGAAATTATCAGTTTTTTTATCGGGGAAAACCCACGCTTCATCACACACCTCATTTAATTTCTCAGATTCAGGAAAACTACAGGTAGTTTTTCCTCACTGAACATAATACCCCTATTGGTGGTACTCGTATTATCAGAAATGTGTAAAACATTTTTCATTGCCTCAATCATGTAACATGTGGCCCTACTGGAAGTCATATTTGTCTCTTCACCGTCGACACTGGAGTCAGTATCCGTGTCGGCATCTGTATTTGCCATCTGAGGTAACGGGCGCTTTAGAGCCCCTGACGGCCTATGAGACGTCTGGACAGGCACAAGCTGAGTAGCCGGCTGTCTCATGTCAATCACTGTCTTTTGTAAAGAGCTGACACTGTCATGTAATTCCTTCCAACAGTTCATCCACTCAGGTGTCGACCCCCTAGGGGGTGACATCCCTATTACAGGCAATTTGCTCCGCCTCCACATCATTTTCCTCCTCATACATGTCGACACAAACGTACCGACACACAGCACACACACAGGGAATGCTCTGATAGAGGACAGGACCCCACTAGCCCTTTGGGGAGACAGAGGGAGAGTTTGCCAGCACACACCAGAGCGCTATATATATACAGGGATAACCTTATATAAGTGTTTTTCCCCTTATAGCTGCTGTATTGTTTATACTGCGCCTAATTAGTGCCCCCCTCTCTTTTTTAACCCTTTCTGTAGTCTAGTGACTGCAGGGGAGAGCCAGGGAGCTTCCCTCCAACGGAGCTGTGAGGGAAAATGGCGCAAGTGTGCTGAGGAGATAGGCTCCGCCCCCTTCTCGGCGGCCTTTTTTCCCGTTTTTCTGTGTAATCTGGCAGGGGTTAAAATTCATCCATATAGCCCTGGGGGCTATATGTGATGTATTTTCGCCAGCCAAGGTGTTTTTATTGCTGCTCAGGGCGCCCCCCCCTAGCGCCCTGCACCCTCAGTGACCGAAGTGTGAAGTGTGCTGAGGAGCAATGGCGCACAGCTGCAGTGCTGTGCGCTACCTTGGTGAAGACAGGATGTCTTCTGCCGCCGATTTTCCGGACCTCTTCTTGCTTCTGGCTCTGTAAGGGGGCCGGCGGCGCGGCTCTGGGACCGGACTCCATGGCTGGGCCTGTGTTCGATCCCTCTGGAGCTAATGGTGTCCAGTAGCCTAAGAAGCCCAATCCACTCTGCACGCAGGTGAGTTCGCTTCTTCTCCCCTTAGTCCCTCGATGCAGTGAGCCTGTTGCCAGCAGGTCTCACTGAAAATAAAAAAACTAAAACTAAACTTTTCACTAAGCAGCTCAGGAGAGCCCCTAGTGTGCACTAGAGATGAGCGCCTGAAATTTTTCGGGTTTTGTGTTTTGGTTTTGGGTTCGGTTCCGCGGCCGTGTTTTGGGTTCGAACGCGTTTTGGCAAAACCTCACCGAATTTTTTTTGTCGGATTCGGGTGTGTTTTGGATTCGGGTGTTTTTTTCAAAAAACACTAAAAAACAGCTTAAATCATAGAATTTGGGGGTCATTTTGATCCCAAAGTATTATTAACCTCAAAAACCATAATTTACACTCATTTTCAGTCTATTCTGAATACCTCACACCTCACAATATTATTTTTAGTCCTAAAATTTGCACCGAGGTCGCTGTGTGAGTAAGATAAGCGACCCTAGTGGCCGACACAAACACCGGGCCCATCTAGGAGTGGCACTGCAGTGTCACGCAGAATGTCCCTTCCAAAAAACCCTCCCCAAACAGCACATGACGCAAAGAAAAAAAGAGGCGCAATGAGGTAGCTGTGTGAGTAAGATTAGCGACCCTAGTGGCCGACACAAACACCGGGCCCATCTAGGAGTGGCACTGCAGTGTCACGCAGGATGGCCCTTCCAAAAAACCCTCCCCAAACAGCACATGACGCAAAGAAAAAAAGAGGCGCAATGAGGTAGCTGTGTGAGTAAGATTAGCGACCCTAGTGGCCGACACAAACACCGGGCCCATCTAGGAGTGGCACTGCAGTGTCACGCAGGATGTCCCTTCCAAAAAACCCTCCCCAAACAGCACATGACGCAAAGAAAAAAAGAGGCGCAATGAGGTAGCTGTGTGAGTAAGATTAGCGACCCTAGTGGCCGACACAAACACCGGGCCCATCTAGGAGTGGCACTGCAGTGTCACGCAGGATGTCCCTTCCAAAAAACCCTCCCCAAACAGCACATGACGCAAAGAAAAAAAGAGGCGCAATGAGGTAGCTGACTGTGTGAGTAAGATTAGCGACCCTAGTGGCCGACACAAACACCGGGCCCATTTAGGAGTGGCACTGCAGTGTCACGCAGGATGTCCCTTCCAAAAAACCCTCCCCAATCAGCACATGATGCAAAGAAAAAGAAAAGAAAAAAGAGGTGCAAGATGGAATTGTCCTTGGGCCCTCCCACCCACCCTTATGTTGTATAAACAAAACAGGACATGCACACTTTAACCAACCCATCATTTCAGTGACAGGGTCTGCCACACGACTGTGACTGATATGACGGGTTGGTTTGGACCCCCCCCAAAAAAGAAGCAATTAATCTCTCCTTGCACAAACTGGCTCTACAGAGGCAAGATGTCCACCTCATCATCACCCTCCGATATATCACCGTGTACATCCCCCTCCTCACAGATTATCAATTCGTCCCCACTGGAATCCACCATCTCAGCTCCCTGTGTACTTTGTGGAGGCAATTGCTGCTGGTCAATGTCTCCGCGGAGGAATTGATTATAATTCATTTTAATGAACATCATCTTCTCCACATTTTCTGGATGTAACCTCGTACGCCGATTGCTGACAAGGTGAGCGGCGGCACTAAACACTCTTTCGGAGTACACACTTGTGGGAGGGCAACTTAGGTAGAATAAAGCCAGTTTGTGCAAGGGCCTCCAAATTGCCTCTTTTTCCTGCCAGTATAAGTACGGACTGTGTGACGTGCCTACTTGGATGCGGTCACTCATATAATCCTCCACCATTCTATCAATGTTGAGAGAATCATATGCAGTGACAGTAGACGACATGTCCGTAATCGTTGTCAGGTCCTTCAGTCCGGACCAGATGTCAGCATCAGCAGTCGCTCCAGACTGCCCTGCATCACCGCCAGCGGGTGGGCTCGGAATTCTGAGCCTTTTCCTCGCACCCCCAGTTGCGGGAGAATGTGAAGGAGGAGATGTTGACAGGTCGCGTTCCGCTTGACTTGACAATTTTGTCACCAGCAGGCCTTTCAACCCCAGCAGACTTGTGTCTGCCGGAAAGAGAGATCCAAGGTAGGCTTTAAATCTAGGATCGAGCACGGTGGCCAAAATGTAGTGCTCTGATTTCAACAGATTGACCACCCGTGAATCCTTGTTAAGCGAATTAAGGGCTCCATCCACAAGTCCCACATGCCTAGCGGAATCGCTCCGTGTTAGCTCCTCCTTCAATGTCTCCAGCTTCTTCTGCAAAAGCCTGATGAGGGGAATGACCTGACTCAGGCTGGCAGTGTCTGAACTGACTTCACGTGTGGCAAGTTCAAAGGGCATCAGAACCTTGCACAACGTTGAAATCATTCTCCACTGCGCTTGAGACAGGTGCATTCCACCTACTATATCGTGCTCAATTGTATAGGCTTGAATGGCCTTTTGCTGCTCCTCCAACCTCTGAAGCATATAGAGGGTTGAATTCCACCTCGTTACCACTTCTTGCTTCAGATGATGGCAGGGCAGGTTCAGTAGTTTTTGGTGGTGCTCCAGTCTTCTGTACGTGGTGCCTGTACGCCGAAAGTGTCCCGCAATTCTTCTGGCCACCGACAGCATCTCTTGCACGCCCCTGTCGTTTTTTAAAAAATTCTGCACCACCAAATTCAAGGTATGTGCAAAACATGGGACGTGCTGGAATTTGCCCATATTTAATGCACACACAATATTGCTGGCGTTGTCCGATGCCACAAATCCACAGGAGAGTCCAATTGGGGTAAGCCATTCCGCGATGATCTTCCTCAGTTGCCGTAAGAGGTTTTCAGCTGTGTGCGTATTCTGGAAAGCGGTGATACAAAGCGTAGCCTGCCTAGGAAAGAGTTGGCGTTTGCGAGATGCTGCTACTGGTGCCGCCGCTGCTGTTCTTGCGGCGGGAGTCCATACATCTACCCAGTGGGCTGTCACAGTCATATAGTCCTGACCCTGCCCTGCTCCACTTGTCCACATGTCCGTGGTTAAGTGGACATTGGGTACAACTGCATTTTTTAGGACACTGGTGAGTCTTTTTCTGACGTCCGTGTACATTCTCGGTATCGCCTGCCTAGAGAAGTGGAACCTAGATGGTATTTGGTAACGGGGGCACACTGCCTCAATAAATTGTCCAGTTCCCTGTGAACTAACGGCGGATACCGGACGCACGTCTAACACCAACATAGTTGTCAAGGCCTCAGTTATCCGCTTTGCAGCAGGATGACTGCTGTGATATTTCATCTTCCTCGCAAAGGACTGTTGAACAGTCAATTGCTTACTGGAAGTAGTACAAGTGGGCTTACGACTTCCCCTCTGGGATGACCATCGACTCCCAGCAGCAACAACAGCAGCGCCAGCAGCAGTAGGCGTTACACGCAAGGATGCATCGGAGGAATCCCAGGCAGGAGAGGAATCGTCAGAATTGCCAGTGACGTGGCCTGCAGGACTATTGGCATTCCTGGGGAAGGAGGAAATTGACACTGAGGGAGTTGGTGGGGTGGTTTGCGTGAGCTTGGTTACAAGAGGAAGGGATTTACTGGTCAGTGGACTGCTTCCGCTGTCACCCAAAGTTTTTGAACTTGTCACTGACTTATTATGAATGCGCTGCAGGTGACGTATAAGGGAGGATGTTCCGAGGTGGTTAACGTCCTTACCCCTACTTATTACAGCTTGACAAAGGGAACACACGGCTTGACACCTGTTGTCCGCATTTCTGTTGAAATACCTCCACACCGAAGAGCTGATTTTTTTGGTATTTTCACCTGGCATGTCAACGGCCATATTCCTCCCACGGACAACAGGTGTCTCCCCGGGTGCCTGACTTAAACAAACCACCTCACCATCAGAATCCTCCTGGTCAATTTCCTCCCCAGCGCCAGCAACACCCATATCCTCCTCATCCTGGTGTACTTCAACACTGACATCTTCAATCTGACTATCAGGAACTGGACTGCGGGTGCTCCTTCCAGCACTTGCAGGGGGCGTGCAAATGGTGGAAGGCGCATGCTCTTCACGTCCAGTGTTGGGAAGGTCAGGCATCGCAACCGACACAATTGGACTCTCCTTGTGGATTTGGGATTTCGAAGAATGCACAGTTCTTTGCTGTGCTGCTTTTGCCAGCTTGAGTCTTTTAATTTTTCTAGCGAGAGGCTGAGTGCTTCCATCCTCATGTGAAGCTGAACCACTAGCCATGAACATAGGCCAGGGCCTCGGCCGTTCCTTGCCACTCCGTGTCGTAAATGGCATATTGGCAAGTTTACGCTTCTCCTCCGACAATTTTATTTTAGGTTTTGGAGTCCTTTTTTTTCTGATATTTGGTGTTTTGGATTTGACATGCTCTGTACTATGACATTGGGCATCGGCCTTGGCAGACGACGTTGCTGGCATTTCATCGTCTCGGCCATGACTAGTGGCAGCAGCTTCAGCACGAGGTGGAAGTGGATCTTGATCTTTCCCTAATTTTGGAACCTCAACATTTTTGTTCTCCATATTTTAATAGGCACAACTAAAAGGCACCTCAGGTAAACAATGGAGATGGATACTAGTATACAATTATGGACTGCCTGCCGAGTGCAGACACAGAGGTAGCCACAGCCGTGAACTACCGTACTGTACTGTGTCTGCTGCTAATATAGACTGGTTGATAAAGAGATGTCTATGTAACTATGTATGTATAAAGAAGAAAGAAAAAAAAACCACGGTTAGGTGGTATACAATTATGGACGGACTGCCTGCCGAGTGCAGACACAGAGGTAGCCACAGCCGTGAACTACCGTAATGTACTGTGTCTGCTGCTAATAATATAGACTGGTTGATAAAGAGATGTCGTAGTAGTATGTATGTATAAAGAAGAAAGAAAAAAAAACCACGGTTAGGTGGTATACAATTATGGACGGACTGCCTGCCGAGTGCAGACACAGAGGTAGCCACAGCCGTGAACTACCGTACTGTACTGTGTCTGCTGCTAATATAGACTGGTTGATAAAGAGATGTCTATGTAACTATGTATGTATAAAGAAGAAAGAAAAAAAAACCACGGTTAGGTGGTATACAATTATGGACGGACTGCCTGCCGAGTGCAGACACAGAGGTAGCCACAGCCGTGAACTACCGTACTGTACTGTGTCTGCTGCTAATATAGACTGGTTGATAAAGAGATGTCTATGTAACTATGTATGTATAAAGAAGAAAGAAAAAAAAAACCACGGTTAGGTGGTATACAATTATGGACGGACTGCCTGCCGAGTGCAGACACAGAGGTAGCCACAGCCGTGAACTACCGTACTGTACTGTGTCTGCTGCTAATATAGACTGGTTGATAAAGAGATGTCTATGTAACTATGTATGTATAAAGAAGAAAGAAAAAAAAACCACGGTTAGGTGGTATACAATTATGGACGGACTGCCTGCCGAGTGCAGACACAGAGGTAGCCACAGCCGTGAACTACCGTACTGTACTGTGTCTGCTGCTAATATAGACTGGTTGATAAAGAGATGTCTATGTAACTATGTATGTATAAAGAAGAAAGAAAAAAAAACCACGGTTAATTGGTATACAATTATGGACGGACTGCCTGCCGAGTGCAGACACAGAGGTAGCCACAGCCGTGAACTACCGTACTGTACTGTGTCTGCTGCTAATATAGACTGGTTGATAAAGAGATGTCGTAGTAGTATGTATGTATAAAGAAGAAAAAAAAACCACGGTTAGGTGGTATACAATTATGGACGGACTGCCTGCCGAGTGCAGACACAGAGGTAGCCACAGCCGTGAACTACCGTACTGTGTCTGCTGCGACTGGATGATAAATGATATAAAAAATATATATATATCACTACTGCAGCCGGACAGGTATATATTATATATTATATAATGACGGACCTGCTGGACACTGTCTGTCAGCAGAATGAGTTTTATTTTTATAGAATAAAAAAAACAACAACACACAAGTGAAGTCACACGACGAGTGTTTAACTTTTTCAGGCAATCACAATATAAGTATACTACTAACTATACTGGTGGTCAGTGTGGTCAGGTCACTGGTCAGTCACACTGGCAGTGGCACTCCTGCAGCAAAAGTGAGCACTGTTTAATTTTAATATAATATTATGTACTCCTGGCTCCTGCTATAACCTATAACTGGCACTGCAGTGCTCCCCAGTCTCCCCCACAATTATAAGCTGTGTGAGCTGAGCAGTCAGACAGATATATAATATATATAGATGATGCAGCACACTGGGCTGAGCCTGAGCAGTGCACACAGATATGGTATGTGACTGAGTCACTGTGTGTCTCGCTTTTTTCAGGCAGAGAACGGATATATTAAATAAACTGCACTGTCTGGTGGTCACTCACTATATAATATTATGTACTCCTGGCTCCTGCTATAACCTATAACTGGCACTGCAGTGCTCCCCAGTCTCCCCCACAATTATAAGCTGTGTGAGCTGAGCAGTCAGACAGATATATAATATATATAGATGATGCAGCACACTGGGCTGAGCCTGAGCAGTGCACACAGATATGGTATGTGACTGAGTCACTGTGTGTATCGCTTTTTTCAGGCAGAGAACGGATATATTAAATAAACTGCACTGTCTGGTGGTCACTCACTAGTAAACTCTCTGCACTCTCTACACTTCTACAGTACTCCTCCTAGTCCTAAGCTCCAGTAAATCTCTCTCTCTTATAATCTAAATGGAGAGGACGCCAGCCACGTCCTCTCCCTATCAATCTCAATGCACGTGTGAAAATAGCGGCGACGCGCGGCTCCTTATATAGAATCCGAGTCTCGCGAGAATCCGACAGCGTCATGATGACGTTCGGGCGCGCTCGGGTTAACCGAGCAAGGCGGGAGGATCCGAGTCTGCTCGGACCCGTGAAAAAAACCATGAAGTTCGGGCGGGTTCGGATTCAGAGAAACCGAACCCGCTCATCTCTAGTGTGCACCCTTCTCGGCCGGGCACAAAAATCTAACTGAGGCTTGGAGGAGGGTCATAGGGGGAGGAGCCAGTGCACACCAGGTAGTCCTAAAGCTTTACTTTTGTGCCCAGTCTCCTGCGGAGCCGCTATTCCCCATGGTCCTTACGGAGTTCCCAGCATCCACTAGGACGTCAGAGAAATAACTAATACCATTTCCCTATCATGGTGCCCCCCCCCCCTTTCATTTTCTTCTGGATCCGCCCCTGTGTAGACATGTAGTTCATGTATGTAAAGCTACAGTATGTGAGATTCTGATTCGTGCCTATGGGAGAGGGAATCCTATTTCTGATGGATCTCCTGCAACCAGTATAGAGGTGATGCAAGTGCCTATACTGATGACAACAATTGTGACAGATGGAGTAAAATCAATAGATTTCCTGTCAGGGGCGTAGAGGTCCGTCTAGAGCCTGGGTGAGGTTTTCTTTTTTTTTGGGGGGGGGGGGAGTTGCCTAATAGTCAGATGTGTGGAGTATTTTCAGTGCCGAAGTTGCGCTGCTTCCTGATCGGGGGGAGGAGGGGCGCTGTGAGCCCCCAACCAGGGACAAATCCAGGGGAAAAGGGGGTGCTTGATCAGCGTGATGGCTACTATACTGCACAGGTGGAGGTCACTGCTGCTGCTCAGGTATAGCTGCCTCCTTGGCCGCACTGCAGCCCAGCTCACTGCAGCAGGTGCTGGACTGGGGAGAGTGGCTGCCGACAGAAAAAAGACAAAGGCGGTGATGCAAGTTGGAACCTGGGACCCTCCATCAAGCCGGGCCAAGTTAACTAGTACATGCTCCCCAATGCCCTCCTGACGGCCCTGATTCCTGAATGCAAGCACATGGCCTCTCACATTAGCATAAGGTACAGTCAGGGTTGGCCTGGCCACAGGGGTACAGGGGAAACCACCGGTGGGCCCTACTGCCTGGGGCCCCACCCCCTCCCCTAGAGATCAGGTTCCAGACTGTCCTGTAACTAATCTAGTACATTATCTTGCATGCACTACAGTATTTACTGTATATATTTATCTAGGGGACCAACACTTGCTAAATGGTTAGGTAAACCAATGTGGTGGCTGGGCACACCCCCTCTAGAGACTGGCCACACCCCTAAACATGGGCCCCTACCACTGCATTCCCCCGGTGGGCCCTACATGCCCCAGTCTGACACTGGGTACAGTAGTAAATCAGGCTTCCATGGCTGAGCACAAATCAGAATCAGTCCCTACGGGTGTAGAACACATTACTGAATGATTTTAAAATTAACATTAAAGCCCAACTTGTTTGATTTGTTTGTTTATTAAAATTAAGCAGCAGAGTTGTCAGTGATTAAATGTTATCTGTATTTTAATTTAACTACAGTTAAAGTGAGGTAATGGGTTTCATTTAGGTTTTTTTTTACTGAGGTTTTTTTTAACCACTTAACTGACGATTTATTTCGCCAAAAATTGCGCCAAGTTTGTCGGGGTTTTTTTTATGGGTGAATTAAGTGAAGAACATGAATTTAACCCTATCCCAAAAATTTAGTTAAAAAAAATATATATCGGAACATCGCAACCATCAATCACAACAATCGGAACATCGGGAACATCGCAACCATCGCCGCTTTCATTTTGAAAGCCGGGACAGCCTCCAGGTATACAGGGGGGGTCTGGGGGTGGCTTGGGAGGATTAATTTACACTCCCCAGTGGCTGCCATTGTCTGCAGCCGCTGGAGGGGGACCTGTTGTGCTGTGTGCAGCAGTGATCGCAGCACAGCAATCAGAAGGGGAGAGTGCAGACTGCCGCTGCTAACACTTTCTATCTGACTGGTCGCATCCTGTGTGACCAGGTCAGACAGCACTTGCAGGCATGGTAGCATCTGATGCGACCATGCCAGGCAAGTGGTTGAGCAGTAAAAATATTGTTAAACTACAGGTTTTCAACGTTTGTCTGGGCGGATTGCAAATGGGCAGATTTACTAAATTGAAACATGCCAGAAAATCTCAGCAAGAGTGGCGTTTACTAAACCGCTACATAACGGCCGTGACAATTTTACACGCTCTCCGGACTACAGATCTACACTAAATAGGTCTACCACTAACTATATGCATTAGGTCAACAGGGTCAAAAGGTCAACCGGGTCAAAAGGCCGACATGTAAAAGATAGACAGTTCAATGGGTTGACAGGGTCAAAAGGTAGACATGGCAATGGTCGACACACACATATAGTAGACACAATTTGTTTTTGTTTTTTACTTTTTCATACTTTACATTCCACGTGGACTATGATAGGGAATAGTATCCTGCCCATGAGAGGGGATGCAGTACACAAGTGGGGCTTGTTTGTGGCAGAAGAGTGACAAAACACCCTAAAAAACTAAATACAATTGTCTACCTTTTTTGTGTAGACCATTTCCATGTTGACATTTTGACCCTGTCAACTTTTCATACTGTCTATCTATTCTTTTCGACCTTTTGACCCTGTGGACCTTATGACCCTGTGGACCTAATGCATGTCTACCATTAGTGGCAGACCTATTGACTGTAGACTTTTTAGTGTAGATCTAATAATCCACACCTATTTTATACACATTAAAAATATAAAATTATTAGATATAATAAACTGCAATTTAGACACAAGCCAGATAATAAGTTATATGGGGGGCCATTCCGACTCGATCGCTCTCTGCAGTTTGTCGCAGCGATCGGGTCGGAACTGCGCATGCGCCGGCACATGACAGCCGTCATTGCCTAGCGATCGCCTCTGAGGCAAAGGCGATTGCTGGGCGGGAGGGGGCTGGACGGCGGCGTTAAGCTGCCGTTTAGGGAAATCGGTCCAGGCCAACGCAGGCTGGCCGGACCTCTGGGAGGGCAGGGCGCAGCGGCTGTGTGACGTCACACGCAGCCGTTGCAGGCCGGGGAGCAACGAGTAGCTCCCGACCAGCACGCTAAAGCTACACTGGTAGGAGCTACTGTTGAAGTGCAAAGGCTTCGCCGCTGTGCGATGCCTTTGCACTTTTGCGGGGGGGGGGGGGGCGGCACTGACATGCGGGGCGGACTAGCCCTGTGCTGGGCGTCCCCCCGCATGTCAGTTTGAATGATCGTAGCTGTGCTAAATTTAGCACAGCTACAATCAACTCGGAATGACCCCCATTGTCCCATAGAAAGTGGTAAAAATAACTACATCTTTAGATGGTATAGTATTACCCAATAGAAGCTTATGAGCTTTTTTTCTGTTCCTTCATGCGCAGTAGGACACCTGGGTCCTAAACCCAGAATTCTACTATCACAAAGACCTGTTCTTATTAGGAGAGCTGTCTTTTGCCCATTTCTAGGTACATACGAACATTATTACCGTAAATATATACCTGATAAGTGGTGGAATGTATCGCATTGCGGTTGTAATGTTTAGAAAGAATATTAAAGTCTGGAACTGTTTATGAGCAAAATATAGACTGGAAATAGCTCAAGACAAGTCCTCTGCATGTCTGCAGCTATTATTAGCAACTTGCAATCGATCAAGGATTAGCAAAACTGGATCTTGCTGCTAAATCTATCATGTTATAGTGGAGAAATACAAGATAATCTAATACCATCATTGGGGGTCATTCTGAGTTGTTCGCTCATTATTTTTTTTTGCTACGGTGCGATTAGACGCAAACTGCGCATGCGCAATGTACGCAGCGCGCCTGCGCCAAGTAAATTAGCTCAAAAGTTTGGTATTTTACTCACGGCCTAACAAAGTTTTTTCATCGTTCTGCTGATCGTAGTGTGATTGACAGGAAGTGGGTGTTTCTGGGCGGAAACTGACCGTTTTCTGGGAGTGTGCGGAAAAACGCAGGCGTTTCAGGGAAAAACGCGGGAGTGTCTGGAGAAACGGGGGAGTGGCTGGCCGAACGCTGGGCGTGTGTGTGACGTCAAACCAGGAACGAAACTGACTGAACTGATCGCAGTGGCTGAGTAAGTCTCGAGCTACTCAGAAACTGCTAAGAAATTTCTATTCGCAATTCTGCTAATCTTTCGTTCGCAATTCTGCTAAGCTAAGATACACTCCCAGAGGGCGGCGGCTTAGCGTGTGCAATGCTGCTAAAAGCAGCTAGCGAGCGAACAACTCGGAATCACCCCCATAGTTGTATAATTGCATGTTATGTTATTACAGTACTTACTGTTATCATTGATATAAAGAGTATAATATAACTGGATCATAATATATTATTACAGTAAAGCCCACTGTATGCAATATGTAAATTACATAAAATGTAAATTTAATGCAAAAAAATAGTACAGTGATAAAAAAAAGTTTGTCGTTTAAAAAAAAATGCATTTATGGGCACACCTATTCTGTTCTATAAAACTAAAGACTGCTAAAAATGACATCACCACATTAATTTGCATATGCACTTGGTACTTCTTGTGCACAGTGGATGTTAGAGTAAAGATGTCATTGTTGTCACACTCACCATGACAGCAATATCAGTGCGCATTTATGCTAGCTCTATCCCTAAATAGCCCCAATTCCATCTACACCTACTCAGGACACTTATCCAACATGCACACACCCAGTCACATCCAGTGAGATGCATAATACTCTGAGCTGCCCATTTCTGCTCAAAGTTTTGCACTGTATACTCGGGCTAGATGTATGTGCAGCTTGAAAAATCAGGCCCAATATCTGTAATCATTGGAATTAATTAGAGATGTGCGGCGGGCACTTTTCGTGTTTTGGTTCTAATTCCCCACTCATGTTTTGGTTTTGGATTAGTTTTTCCAAAACCACCCTTTCGTGTTTTGGTTTTGGTTTTGGATCTGGATGATTTTTGGGGGAAAAAACACCCATAAAAACAGCTAAAATCACAGAATTTGGGAGTAATTTTGATCCTACGGTATTATTAACCTTAATAACATTCATTTCCACTCATTTCAGTCTATTCTGAATACCTCACACCTCACAAAATTGTATTTAGGCCAAAAGGTTGCACCGAGGTGGCTGTATGACTAAGCTAAGCGACACAAGTGTGCGGAACAAACACCCGGCCCATCTAGGAGTGGCACTTCAGTTGCAGACAGGATGGCATTTAAAAAAACTAGGCCCCATACAGCACATCATGCAAAGAAGAAAAAGAGGTGCAATGAGGTAGCTGTGTGACTAAGCTAAGCGACACAAGTGTACGGCACAAACACCTGGCCCATCTAGGAGTGGCATTGCAGTGTCAGACAGGAGGACAGATATAAAAAAAGGCCCCAAACAGCACATCATGCAAAGATGAAAAAGATGCAGCGAGGTTGCTGTATGAATAAGCTAAGCGACACAAACAATTGGCTCATCTAAGAGTAGCATTGCAGGGCCAGACAGGATGGCACTTACAAAAAAATAGTACCCAAACAGCACATCATGTGAAGAAGTAAAAGAGGTGCTGACGAAGCTAAGCGACACAAGTGTGCAGCACAAACACCTGGTCCATCTAGGGTTGGCACTGCAGTCCCACTGCACTAATGGCAGATACCCGATGCACGTCTAACACCAGCATAGTTGTTATGGCCAGGTCGAAAAGGCGCTCTCCCCGCTCTGAGACCTTACTGATGATGTTGCTGCCGGCTGCCAGCGCCTGTCACTCTGACAGGCAGCAGCAGCGCTGGCAGCATGAAGACCAGCTCCCCCTTCCTTCACTCTTTACTAACGGCTAGGGGCGTCGGAACGGGGGCGGGCAAGGGGCAGCGAGGAGGAGCGATCATGACCGGCCAGCATCTGCGTATGGCGCCATCTCCCACCGCAGCTGCGCAGAGTCTCACCCGCAGTATCTGCTGCCTGCGTGGTGCGCCTCCTGGTCACATCTTCTTGTAGTGGCATGGCTGTCTGCTGCATGCCTCTCCCGTGTCCCGGTGTCTGTCCCCTTTGCTCCGCTTCCCCCTTCTCCCCCCACCTCTTCCTAGGCCAAAGCAATCTATCACCAATGGCCAGTGCATGTAAACAGTGCCGCGCAGTCCTCATTGATCGGCAGCTTTGGCCTGATCTCCTCCTTGTCTGGTGCACCCTGCTCCTGGGAGTCTTTGTGTCCTCCGCTCCACTCCCCGCACCCATACATGGCCAGCGCCTACTGCAATAAGTGCAGGGACAGCCGCAGGGGAGAGAAGAAGGAGGAGGAACAGCACCACAGCGTTGGGCGACGGCGTGTGGCTCAACACATGGCTGTCCGCCCACCCATCTGCAGCAGCCTGCCTGAGTCCCTGGCCCTGATGAGACACGTCACCCAGGTAGTCCTGGATCCCGGCCCCTAGCAGCAGGGCTAGCTGCAGCATCAGCAGCCTGAAAGAGATCACTATCAACAGGGAAGGGAGATCTGCCAGGGTGAGTGGTAGACTCTCTCTCCCTCACCTCCCTCCCTCTCTTTCGCTCTCGTCCTCACCTCTCTCTCTCTTGTCCTCACATCTCTGTGGGCGGGATGTACTAACCTCCGCTGCCGCGTTAATTGCCGTTTTCACTGCGATCTGAGTAGTCACCGCCCCGCTGCCCCTTAGCTCCCCATCTGCTTTCTCCTCATCACCCTCCTCATCACCTCCACGGCCACTGCAGAGTTCTCATATCGCCATTGCACTCGATCTGTGCTGCGCTGCGCTCCCCCTGGCCATCTGCGCATGCGCACTTTGTCACAGCTTTCCACACCTTTGTCACAGCTTTGTCATCACCCTCCCTCTAAATCTTCCCCATCATCCCAGCCCTCACCCTCCCTGTAACTCCCCCCTCAGTACCCCTACCCTTACCGTTCCTGTAGCATCCCCCCCAAGGTGCCCTCACCCTCCCTCTAACTCCCCCCTTAGCGTCCCTGCCCTCACCCTCCCTGTAACTCCCCCCTGAGTGCCCCTACCCTTACCGTCCTTTTACCTCCCCCTCAGGGTGCCCTCACCCTTCCTTTAACTCCCCCCTCAGTGCCCCTGCCTTCAACCTCCCTTTAACACCCCATCTGCGCCCATGCTCTCACTCTCCCTCTAACTCCCCTTTCAGCGCCCCTGCCTTCACCTTCCCTCTATCTCTCCGTCATCATAATCTTGGACCTGTTGAATTTGCCCCCTGCTTATTCAGTTTTGGGCCGTTTTTGCCCATTTTTAAGGCATTTTTGCCAATGCCTTTTCACTGGAGCAGGTGAGAAAACATGTGGATTCGCCAATCCACATTTTTTTTGCTCCTGCTGAATTTTTCGCCTAGGAAAAAACCGGCCCTGCTATTGAATAGGGTGAATCCACATTCGCCTTAAAAATGGCAACAAGTCCTGTTTTTTCACCTAGGCGAAAAAAAAAACGACCTACTTGAATACCTCCCTATGTCGTGTCATATGAATCATGGGGACTACGTGCAGTATAATGTGAATAAGATTGTGCTACAGTGTGGCGTAATTTGAATTGGAGCAACTATTGTGAGGTGCTATTGTATGTCCAAACTCCTTCCTTGTGAGACCACACCCCTCTTTTGTGATGGACGCTGTCCCTTTCTAAGTTAACGGAGGGAGGCCACAATTTTATAGTTTGCAGGAGGGCGCCAAACACCCTAGCACCGGTCCTGGTTATGGCTTCCGTAATCTGCTTTGCAACAGTGTGTATATATATATATATATATATACGGCAGTATCACTTATCACTGGACATATACGGCAGTACCGCTGGACATATACGGTAGTATCACTGGACTGGACTTATACGCCAGTACCACTGTAATTATACAGCAGGATCACTGGATTTATACGCCAGTACCATTGTAATTATATGGCAGGATCACTAGAATTATATGGCAGGATCACTGGATTTATACAGCAGTACCGCTGGACATATACGGCAGTACCGCTGGACATATATGGCACAACCGCTGGACATATACAGCAGGATCACTGGACATATAGGTAGTACCGCTAGACATATACGGCAGTACCGCTGGACATATATACGGCAGTAACAATGGACATAAACAGCAGTATCACTGGACATATACAGCAGTATCACTGGACTGGACTTATATGATAGTACCACTGTAATTATACAGCAGGATCACTGTAATTATACGGCAGGATCACTGTAATTATATGGCAGGATCACTGTAATTATACTGCAGGGTCACTGGACTTATACGGCAGGATCACTGTAATTATACGGCAGGATCACTGGACTTATACGGCAGGATCACTGTAATTATATGGCAGGATCACTGTAATTATACGGCAGGATCACTGGATTTATATGGCAGTACCGCTGGAAATATATACGGCAGTACCGCTGGACATATAAGTCAGTATCACTGGACATATACGGCAGTACCGCTGGACATATAGGGCAGTATCAATTGACATCTACGGCAGTATCACTGGAAATATACGACAGTATCACTGGACTGGAATTATACGCCAGTACCACTGGATTTATATGGCAGGATCACTGGAGTTATATGGCAGGATCACTGTAATTATTTATATGGCAGGATCATTGTAATTATACGGTAGGATCACTGGACTTATACGGCAGGATCACTGTAATTATACGGCAGGATCACTGTAATTATACAGCAGGATCACTGGTCTTATACTGCAGGATCACTGGAATTATATGGCAGGATCACTGGAATTATACGGCAGGATTATTGGATTTATACGGCAGGATCACTGGAATTATATGGTAGGATCACTGGAATTATAAAGCAGGATCACAGGAATTATACGACAGTACCACTGGAATTATACGGCAGGATCACTGGATTTATACGGCAGGGTCACTGGATTTATACGGCAGTACCGCTGGAAATATACGCCAGTATCAATGAACACATACGGCAGTATCACTGGACTGGATTTATACGGCAGTACCACTGTAATTATACGGCAGGATCACTGGACTTATACGGCAGGATCACTGTAATTATATGGCAGGATCACTAGACTTATACGGCAGGATCTCTGTAATTATACGGCAAATTCACTGGAATTTTACACAAGTACCACTGTAATTATACGCCAGTACCACTGGACATATATACGGTAGGATCACTGGAATTATACAGCAGGATCACTGTTTATACGGCAGGATCACTGTAATTATATGGCAGGATCACTGTAATTATATGGCAGGATCACTGGATTTATACAGAAGGATCACTGTAATTATATGACAGGATCACTGTAATTATACACCAGTACCACTGTAATTATATGGCAGGATCACTGGACTTATATGGCAGGATCACTTGATTTATCCGGCAGTACCGGTGGACATATACGGCAGTACCACTGGACATATACGGCAGCATCACTGGGCAGTACCGCTGGACATATACGGCAATATCAATGGACATATATGGCAGTATCACTGGACATATACGGCAGTATCAATGGACATATATGGCAGTATCACTGGACACATATACGGCAGTATCAATGGACATATATGGCAGTATCACTGGACATATACGGCAGTATCAATGGACATATATGGCAGTATCACTGGACACATATATGGCAGTATCACTGGACATATATGGCAGTATCACTGGACTGGACTTATATGCCAGCACCACTGTTATATGGCAGGATCACTGGACTTATACGGCAGGATCACTGGAATTATACGGCAGGATCACTGGACTTATACGGCAGGATCACTGGATTTATTCAGCAGTACCGCTGAAAATGTGTACGGCATTACCGCTGGTCATATACGGCAGTATCACTGGACACATACGACAGTATCAATGGACATATACGTCAGTATCAATGGACATATACGGCAGTATCACTGGACATATACGGTAATATCATTGGACTGTACTTATACGCCAGTACCACTGTAATTATACATCAGGATCACTGGACTTATACGGCAGGATCACTGGAATTATACGGCAGGATCACTGGACTTATACGTCAGTACCACTGGACATATACGGCAGTATCAATTGACATACGGCAGTATCACTGGACATATACTACAGTATCACTGGACATATACGGCAGTATCACTGGACATATACGGCAGGCCGGTAGCACAGGGACACCACCACTGGACTGATGCAGGACAACACAGCACCACTGCAATGGACTGGACTTATACAGCAGCACTGGACATATGGCAGCAGAGGACACCACCACTGTGACTGGACTGATGTAGCACAACACACCACCACTGGACTGATGCAGCACAATACAGCACCACTGGACTGTACTTATGCATCAGCACTGGACATATGGCAGCAGAGGACACAACCACTGTGACTGGTTAGATGCAGCACAAGACACGTACACTGAGGAAACCGAGGAAGGAGACACGTCCTCTCTCTACACTCTTCAATGCCGGAGTGAAAATGGCGGCGACGCGCTGCTCCTTATGCAAACCCCTATGAGAATCCGACAGCGGGATGATGACGTTTTGCCTCGTTCTGGTTTCCGAGTCAAGCGGTAAAACCCGAGCCCGACTTGGATCCGAGTTCGTGACGTGAAGTCCGGTAGGGTACAGTTCTCTGAGAACCGAACCCGCTCATCTCTAGAATTAATATAATAGAATTTATAGTAAAAAGCAATCTGGTTTGTTTTTTTTTTTTTGCTCAAACCTGTCGTCCCATTGAAAGGTCCCATCTATAGATTGAGTATATTATGTCTTCAGTTATAATGGCCACAATCATTAGGACGACATGGGAGTGTCAACATGGTCTTTATGCCGACTGAATCCCCCACCTATATATGCAAATTAGATATCAGCCTAGTGCTCAATGTTAAGAGTGTTGACACATAAATTATTGTTAAGCTTGTATCAAAGTGAAAATAAAAACCTGCTTTCAGGCAAAAGCTGTGCAATATTCATTTTTCTAGTCTATTGGGATTTTGTGGTCATAACAGGGAAACAGTTTTCAGAAACACTTTCACCAAGTCCTACTGTATGTCTCAACCTGTGGCTCAGTAGGTTTCCAGCTCTGTATAATACTACAATAACTAAAGAAAAATAAAACAGTTTACAGTACATACTGTACATACACAAAATCTCAGGGATATTTATTATACAGGGTGATTCAAAAGTCGCAGTATACTGTACCCTTTTATTTCAAAAACTGTGGAGGAAATGGGAAAACTGAATACCCTAGTAAGGTATGGGTGACATGGACTATCTTTTAGGGTATGTACCGAACATGGGCGCCATCTTCAAATCGGCCGTCTTAAATCTAAGTCAGTTTTCCCATGTCCAGCACAGTTTTTGAAACAAAAGGGTGTACTGTGACTTTGACGAGGGTGTACTGCGACTTTTGAATCACTGTGTAGATTTATAATAGATTTACAGACTATCCTGGAAAAGATTTACAGACGGAAGGGTAAGTTTATTTAACTCCCAGGCCAGAAATGATATGTCTACAGTCCCTATGTGGACAGTGACTACTATATGTAGACAGGAATCCCAACATATTTGCAAAGCTATTTAAAGCATTTTAATTGTGCTGGCATTAAAACTTCATAAATTCTCATAAAGCATCATGTTTAAAGTTATAATGCCCACATAGTGTAAATGATTAAGCTGCAATACAACCATGTCAGGATACTTCTCCTGACTATGGCCCTCATTCTGAGTTTTCCGCTCGCTGCTAATTTTAGCAGAATTGCTAATAGGCTAAAATCCGGCAGTTCTGCGCATGCGTATGCACAGCAGGGCGCACGCGCTAAGCAAATTTACACAAAACTATGCTATTTTACTCACAGGCGAACAAAGCTTTTCAATCTCTCTGCTGATTGACAGGAAGTGGGTGTTTCTGGGCGGACACTGGCCGTTTTCAGGAAGTGTGCTAAAAAACGCAGGCGTGCCAGGTAAAAATGCAGGAGTGGCTGGAGAAACGGAGGAGTGGCTGGTCAGACGCTGGGCGTGTATGTGACGTCAACCCAGGAACTAAACGGACTGAGGTGATCGCAATCTAGGAGTAGGTCTGCAGCTACTCAGAAACTGCAAGGAAATACTTATACAGGTTGAGTATCCCATATCCAAATATCCGAAATACGGAATATTCCGAAATACGGACTTTTTTGAGTGAGAGTGAGATAGTGAAACTTTTGTTTTTTGATGGCTTAATACACACAAACTTTGTTTAATACACACAGTTATTAAAACTATTGTATTAAATGACCTTCAGGCTGTGTGTATAAGGGCCCTCATTCCGAGTCGTTCGCTCGGTAATTTTCTTCGCATCGCAGCGTTTTTCTGCTTAGTACGCATGCGCAATGTTCGCACTGCGACTGCGCCAAGTAATTTTGCTATGAAGATAGTTTTTTTACTCACGGCTTTTTCTTCGCTCCGGCGAACGTAATGTGATTGACAGGAAATGGGTGTTACTGGGCGGAAACACGGCGTTGTATGGGCGTGTGGATGAAAACGCTACCGTTTCCGGAGAAAACGCAGGAGTGGCCGGAGAAACGGAGGAGTGTCTGGGCGAACGCTGGGTGTGTTTGTGACGTCAAACCAGGAACGACAAGCACTGAACTGATCGCAGATGCCGAGTAAGTCTGAAGCTACTCTGAAACTGCTAAGTAGTTTGTAATCGCAATATTGCGAATACATCGTTCGCAATTTTAAGAAGCTAAGATTCACTCCCAGTAGGCGGCGGCTTAGCGTGTGTAACTCTGCTAAAATCGCCTTGCGAGCGAACAACTCGGAATGAGGGCCCAGGTGTATATGGAACATAAATGAATTGTGTGAATGTAGATACACTTTGTTTAATGCACAACCTTATAAAAAATATTGGCTAAAATTACCTTCCGGCTGTGTGTATAAGGTGTATATGTAACATAAATGTATTCTGTGCTTAGATTTAGGTCCCATCACCATGATATCTCATTATGGTATGCAATTATTCCAAAATACGGAAAAATCCGATATCCAAAATACCTCTGGTCCCAAGCATTTTGGATAAGGGATACTCAACCTGTAGCAGAATTGCTAATCTTTCGTTAGCAATTCTGCTATGCTAAGATACACTCCCAGAGGGCGGCGGCTTTGTGTTTGCATTTCTGCTAAAAGTAGCTAGCGAGCGAACAACTCGGAATGAGGGCCTATATACAATAGTCACTGCCAATCTAGGGGGACATTTACTAAGTAATGATCAAAGTGTAGAAGTGAGCCAGTGGAGATGTTGCCAATGGGAACCAATCAGCATTGACGTAACATTTATAATTTGCATACTATAAAAATATACAGAGCAGCTGATTGGTTGCCATGGGCAACTTCTCCACTGGCTCACTTCTCCACTATTATCACTGCTTAGTAAATGTCCCCCCTAGTGACTTATCTCCCTGCTGTGTATCCACTAATACAGTATCACAGGATTGTTCAGAAGCCAGCATTCTAGGCCACTAAAATTGCTCAGATGTTAATGGAACTCAGTTATACCTTTATGAGCAGTAAGCATACAGTGGTGAAGATGAGGAATTGGAGGCAGCTGGAAGGTTCAGTAAGATAAGTGGAGGAGGGAAGGGAATAGCCAGGGCGGAGAAGGTATAATCTTTTCACATCTTTCAACTCTAACCAAAGAAAATACATATTTTTGCACACCGCTCAGCTTTGCACCATGGGGGTAATTCTGAGTTGATCGCAGCATCAAGTTTGTTAGCAATTGGGCAAAACCATGCGCACTGCAGGGGGGGCAGATATAACATTTGCAGAGAGAGTTAGATTTTGGTGGGTTATTTTGTTTCTGTGCAGGGTAAATACTGGCTGCTTTATATTTACACTGCAATTTAGAGTTCAGTTTGAAGACACCTCACCCAATTCTAACTCTCTCTGCACATGTTATAACTGTCCCCCCTGCAGTGCACATGGTTTTGCCCAACTGCTAACATATTTGCTGCTGCGATCAACTCAGAATTAGGCCCCATGGGTGGCTGCCTCTCTGACACAGTTCCGATGGCGGTCCCCTGAAGTTTTAGTTATGGCCTTGATTATAAATAATAAATCAATGTTAGGGTAAATGTAGGCTAGAGAGGATTTCAAATGCAGGAGCCAGTTAGACCTTTATGGTACATTGCATCCACCCTCCAGAGGACCTTGCTCTGCCATTGTGAGTATATGCCAGAGAAGGCATTGGATTTCACTGGTCAGGCACCATTGATGGCTCAACCTTAATGGTTTTCTACTACGACATCCAACCACAGACAACCAGAGCCAGGGCTGTTTCTAGCCAATTTGGCTCCCAGTGCGAGATTTAAAAATGCGCCCCCCATGACATTAAAAAATGTGCCCCCCCCCCCCACACACACACACCTAGATTAAAAAACAAAACTTGCGTGTGCACCGGGCAAGGGGGCGTGGCCTCATCTAAATGGGTGTCACCTCATTTAAATGGGCGTGGCCTCATCTGAAAAGACTACCTCACAATCCAGTTTTTGACCCTGCTCCAACAGATCACGACCACCACAGGAAAAAAAAATTCTACAATATTAATCCCCACACAGTAATGCCCCCTGCACCATATTATGCCACACACCGCAATGCCCTTGATACATTAAATCCCCACACTACGGCAGGCAAGAGTCCCCATTTCACACATTACGGCAGGTGTCCCCATTTTACACATTGAGAGAGAGAGAGAGAGAGAGAGAGAGAATACTTACAGAGGCGATTACCGCTCTGCGGCCCGCCTCACCAGTCGCTCCTCGTGCCGGCCTTTCCCTCTTCCTAACTTGGATCCCCCTCTGTACTCCGCTCGGGGGGGGGGGAGTTTTCGCGGAGTGACGGGGTTGCGTCGTGACGTAACGACACAACCGCGTCATTCCGTGAAACTCCGCCCCCCGATCGGGTTACTCGGGGAGAAATAGGAGGGGGAAGCAGGGAGCCACAGTTAGTGCCGTGGCGGGCGCCCAGTGCGGTTGCACTGCTTGCCTGCCCCAAGAAACGGCCCTGACCAGAGCATTCTCCCCACTCTCAAGGTTGCAATCAGGGCAGTAGAGAGCCTGAAGGGGCCTAGGTACTTTTCAGGGGGTGTGGCCTAATCATGGCAGGCGCAACCCTGCACACTTAGAAAAAAATACAGAAAAATTACTTTAAGCACCTCCCTGGACACACTGCAGCAAAGCACACAGCAGCATGTCATGGGCAGAGGAGAAGAGCTGCTGCCAGGTGGGGGGGGGGAGAGATGGGATTTGGGCCCCCGCTGGTAAATAGTACCTTCCCCCCCCCTCCCCCTCTGCACCACTGATTGCAATAGTTACCTCTTCATGTGTCTCTGCAGACATTAACCCCTTAACTGGTCAGTTCTGTGTAGTCACTGGAAGTTTGTTGATTCCGGTTGGGACCCCCGATAGTACTCCTCATGTAGACCACTGGTAGTAGCAGAGACTGTTGCAAATGATAAAGAACAGATAGTGAGACAAGGTACAGACTAGCAAGGTAGCCTGTGGTAATAGTAGTAGTATAATGGTAAATCTAGAAGAGACTGCAATAACACACTGGAGCTGGGTGCCGGAAGAACACCCAGAACGGGTTGTTTGAGATACTGGAACTGGGTGCTATAGCACAACAGAAGTAGGCTGAAGGAACTTTAGAACTAGGCACAAGGAGCACAACTGAGGCAGGCTGCAGGATTGTTCAGGACTGAATGCTGGGAAGCAATACTGGTGGAGGAATCTGGAACAGGCTGGAACTCAATGCTGAGCAATAATGAAGCAGATAACTGGTACACACTGGAACAGATTGCTGTGAAACAATCCTGGAGTAGGTAACTTGAACAAGTGCAGATTGCTGTGAAGCAAATACTTAGCAGGTAACAGGGACAGGTGCAAATTGCCATGATGCAAATAGTGAAGAAGGTAACTGGAATTGAATGCAGGAATGCCAAACAGTTCCAGCAGCCAGGGTACTGATTTACAGGGAGAGAAGTTGTACTGACAATGTGCTGTCAGCAGTTACTGGTTTAAATAGGGCACCTTTAGCACTGATAGGCTGAATGAATTATGTGACTGGAATTACTAAAGACTGGTTTGTCAGAGTGTATCATGTAATACTGTCCAAGATGGCAGCGCCCATAAGCAGAACAGCGGGAACTGCCGGGAGTGGGTCTCCTTAACAAACCGCAATCATAGTTTTTATAGATTTGATAGAACTACAAGAATTGGTATGCATAGTCAGTATGAGTCTAGAACTTATTCTAAAACAGCTGGATGGCCACATTTTTCTTATTAGACATATTACATGAGTAGAGCGGTCTTTGTACTGTACGGTAGTGTGAATTGGAATTCCCATATGTACTTTGAAAAATAAAGGTTATTGAGAGGAAATAGCTGTTTGATGGTGTTATAAAGGTTTTTCTATCACCCACTGAACTGCAGAAAATATGCCTGAATCTTTAATTTGCTAGTGTAGTGACAACTTACTGTAAAATCAACAGAAACCACTTTAACACATTGCAATAGGTTCAGCTGGCATTTACAGATGCACAAAACATGATTACAATGTCTGTAGACAATGAAAGTGGGCATCTCTGTCCCTGCATATTTGGATGCACACCAGTGAAGGGCACTATAGTGTCATTAGCATAAAGTCACAGAGGCAACTGTAGCACAAGATGGAAGGAAGGCCGCAACTGTTCCCAATTCAGAAACAGACCCTATGAGGAGGAATCCCACCCCCTCAACATACTCCACCTCCATTGGGGCTGTTTCCATAAGTTTCCCAAGCTGGTTACCCATCCCAATCTGCACACTCCATATACACAGTTTAGAAATAATGGGTCACAACTTTGGCTACATGCCAACGATCTACGCTTTCTCCTTTCATTAAGTTCTGGACACAGCCGTGACCGCCACCAAGATTCCTAGTACGCATGTGTGGATTCTTCTTGTGTCTTCTTAGTCTGTCCTCCATGGTGAGATGATGTGACCCTGACAGTCTGTGTCACATACCGGAGTCTGTGCTGTGTGTCGGGGACTGTGCTATGTACCAGAGGCACTACATCCCCACTGTGTCACCACCGATTATAGGACCACTGCCACTTATGTATGTAAATACAAGTATGTGTTACTCCAACTACGCACACCACCTTCATTAACCCTGAAGTTCCTGGCTGGGTCTGTCTTGCTGTTATATGTGCATGCCTGCATTAACCCTGTGTTACCCTGCATTCTGTTATGTGCCCGTTAATAAACCAAGAAGCCCGGCTAACTTATCTGCCATGTGGACTGACCTCCATCACACATTGCTGACACCTATCAACGCCATAAGTTCTGCAGATAACGTGTCACTACTGTTACGTGCAAATGCCCCATTGCTCTTCCAGTTGTCACCCAGTACCTCCCATTCAGTCATCGGTTATTATTAGCCATCTACACAGTGTCGGACTGGAGCATGATGGGCCCACCTGGGGGAATGCAGTGATAAAGGCACATACTTAGGGGTGTGGCCATCCTATCAAGGGGGTGTGGCCAGCCTCCACTGAGGCTTGAAATACACAATACTTTAGTGCAGTGACCATGTACAATACAAATGCACAGTCTTGAACCTGATCCCTAGAGGAAGGATTAGGTCCTCAGGCAGTGGGGCCTACCGGTGGTTTCCCTGGTACCTCTGTGGGCCAGTCCGACCCTTCATCTACAAGACTGCACTACACAAAACTCTTGGTCCTCCTTTGACTTTTTAAATGTGCAGAAGATGCCCCTGGCCTTATGCCAATACGATAAAGGGGAAGGGAACACAAGATTGTGGACCCAAATCTGGGTCGCACCCATTCCTGAATGTGCATGTGCTCATTGCAGCACAAGTATGACCTGCAGAAAGAGTGCAAGCTTCAGCCGCATTTATTCTTTCACTCAACACAGAATCAGGCCTTTATCAGACCATTCCCAAGCATCTCCAGCACACTAATGTTAACCTAGATTCATAGATAGATAAAAATAAATATGTTTTACAATTATAATTTTGTAAGCCCTTTTCGGATGGAAACATATATAAAACTACTTTAGCTCTCAGAGTGGAAGCGGATGGCACTCCTTATTTACATAACACAAAGCAACCGTACAGTACAGAGATATGCCTCAATTATACAATTAAGACATTCATTTTATTTTGGAAACACATTATAAACACCAAATATTTTCTTTAAATTGCGATTTCCTACCCCACAGTGATTTTATCTGTCCTGATAATAGAGCTGCATATTGATTTGGTTATTTGTGACATTTGCATTTATAAATCATGTCGTTATCCAAAGCTAATCCTGTAGACTAACTAATCAAGGAGATGTAGTGCAAATTCAAAATATCTGATTAACAGGCGGCACTGCAAATCTTATGCAAAGAACCTGGAACTATAATGAAATTGCCGCTGAATGGAGATGTGAGGACCTCAAGCTTGGTTTAATTAGGTCACCGAGTGAAATCCCAGGTGACCGAGAAGAATTGAGCAGCTAATAATCAGTTTGTTCTTTACTGATTACCAGCTAATCATGTCCCAAATACAACCCTAGTCCTTCACTAATTATGAATATATTTGCAAGACTTCCATAATCATCCATCTTCAAGAGTTACCACAACAAGAATCTCTGAGAGAGCCCACCTATTGTTCATGCAGCAAATATTTATGTCTCATAACCTTTTCATATCAACATCTTCCAGCAAGTACAACTCTAGAAATCAACCGTTTGAGGGCTGAGAGCTTTATATTCATTAGAATAATGTCGAATTACAGCTTTCTGTGCAGGAAATGTCTTTTTCTTTGAGCTTGAGAGCAATAGGAATGGTTCAGCTTTAGAAACAGTACGGTGAGTATCTGAAGAATTTTATATATACAGTGCACACACACATATATATATATATATATATATTATATTAATCCCAGAGGCTCTGCAATCATTATATTAACTAACATAGTAAACAGGGGCGTTTCGATTCATGTATAATTAATGTATTGAACAATGCATTTAAGCTTGCAGCACCCGGCAAGGGACCCCAATTTACTGCAGGTCCCACAGGTCCCACATATATTAGTGATGTGCACTGGACATTTTTCGGGTTTTGTGTTTTGGTTTTGGATTCGGTTCCGCGGCCGTGTTTTGGATTCGGACGCGTTTTGCCAAAACCTCCCTGAACATTTTTTGTCGGATTCGGGTGTGTTTTGGATTCGTGTTTTTTTTTTACAAAAATCCCTCAAAAACAGCTTAAATCATAGAATTTGGGGATAATTTTGATCCCATAGTATTATTAACCTCAATAACTACAATTTCCACTCATTTCCAGTCTATTCTGAACACCTCACACCTCACAATATTATTTTTAGTCCTAAAATTTGCACCGAGGTCGCTGGATGACTAAGCTAAGCGACCCAAGTGGCCGACACAAACACCTGGCCCATCTAGGAGTGGCACTGCAGTGTCAGACAGGATGGCAGATTTAAAAAATAGTCCTCAAACAGCACATGATGCAAAGAAAAAAAGAGGTGCAATGAGGTAGCTGTGTGACTAAGCTAAGCGACCCAAGTGGCCGACACAAACACCTGGCCCATCTAGGAGTGGCACTGCAGTGTCAGACAGGATGGCAGATTTAAAAAATAGTCCTCAAACAGCACATGATGCAAAGAAAAAAAGAAGTGCAATGAAGTAGCTGTGTGACTAAGCTAAGCGACCCAAGTGGCCGACACAAACACCTGTCCCATCTAGGAGTGGCACTGCAGTGTTAGACAGGATGGCATATTTAAAAAATAGTCCCCAAACAGCACACGATGTAAAGAAAAAAAGAGGTGCAATGAGGTAGCTGTGTGACTAAGCTAAGCGACCCAAGTGGCTGACACAAACACCTGGCCCATCTAGGAGTGGCACTGCAGTGTCAGACAGGATGGCAGATTTAAGAAATAGTCCCCAAACAGCACATGATGCAAAGAAAAAAAGAAGTGCAATGAGGTAGCTGTGTGACTAAGCTAAGCGACCCAAGTGGCCGACACAAACACCTGGCCCATCTAGGAGTGGCACTGCAGTGTCAGACAGGATGGCAGATTTAAAAAATAGTCCCCAAACAGCACATGATGCAAAGAAAAAAAGAGGTGCACCAAGGTCGCTGGATGGCTAAGCTAAGCGACCCAAGTGGCCGACACAAACACCTGGCCCATCTAGGAGTGGCACTGCAGTTTTCTAGCGAGAGGATGAGTGCTTCCATCCTCATGTGAATCTGAACCACTAGCCATGAACATAGGCCAGGGTCTCAGCCGTTCCTTGCCACTCCGTGTTGTAAATGGCATATTGGCAAGTTTACGCTTCTCATCAGACGCTTTTCATTTTGATTTTTGGGTCATTTTACTGAACTTTTGTTTTTTGGATTTTACATGCTCTCTACTATGATATTGGGCATCGGCCTTGGCAGACGACGATGGCATTTCATCGTCTTGGCCATGACTAGTGGCAGCAGCTTCAGCACGAGGTGGAAGTGGTTCTTGATCTTTCCCTATTTTACACTCCACATTTTTGTTCTCCATTTTTTAATGTGTGGAATTATATGCCAGCAAAATATCAAAAGCAATGGACTATTGTACCGTACTGCTATATATTATATACTGGTGGTCATCAAAATTATGCACTGTTCTCCTACTATATATACTGCGCATAACTTAAATACACCACAGGTATGGATGGAAAGTATACTTGATGACACAGAGGTAGGTAGAGCAGTGGACTACTGTACCGTACTGCTATATATTATATACTGGTGATCAGCACAATTATGCACTGTCCTCCTACTATATATACTGCGCACAACTTAAATGCACCACAGGTATGGATGGATAGTATACTTGATGACACAGAGGTAGGTAGAGCAGTGGACTACTGTACCGTACTGCTATATATTATATACTGGTGGTCAGCACAATTATGCACTGTCCTCCTACTATATATACTGTGCACAACTTAAATGCACCACAGGTATGGATGGATAGTATACTTGACGACACAGAGGTAGGTAGAGCAGTGGACTACTGTACCGTACTGCTCAGGGGCGTCAGAACGTTTTTCAGTTGGGGGGGGCAAGATAAAATCTCAATTTGGCGCCCATAATTTATGACCACCTTAGACAGGTCACTAGTACCCGTACAAAACTTTATGGAGTAGCAGTGAGTGAGTGACCCCTTATATACATTATGTCTGGTAGCTACCTTACAATATGCCTGGTAAAGGGCCTAATTCAGATCTGATCGTAGATGTGCTAAATTTAGCACATCTATGATCAGCTTCTCAGACATGCGGGGGGACGTCCAGCACAGGGCTAGCCCACCCAGCATGTCTGGTGCAAAAAAGGGGCGTGGTATAACAAAAAGTGGGTGTGGTATAACAAAAAGTGGGCGTGGTATAACAAAAAAAGGGACGTAGCCTTGCTGCACAGAGTGTAATGACTGTCTCGCACGAAATAACACATTGGCCCCCACAGGTAAAAACCTCAAACACATGCCCCCACAGTGCCAGATACACATATGCCCCCACAGTGCCAGATATGCCCCCACAGTGCCAGATACAGATATGACCCCACAGTGCCAGATATGCCCCCACTGTGCCAGATATAACCCCACAGTGCCAGATACAGATATGCCCCCACAGTGCCAGATACAGATATGCCCCCACAGTGCCATGTGCCCACACTGCTAGATATGCCCCCACAGTGCCAGATTACAGATATGCCCCCACAGTGCCATGTGCCCGCAGTGCCAGATATGCCCCCATAGTGGCAGATATGGCCCCACAGTGCCACATATGCCCCACAGTGCCATATATGCCCCACATTGCCACATATGCCGCCACTGTGCCATGTGCCCGCAGTGCTAGATATGCCCCCACGGTGCCAGATATGCCCCCACAGTGCTCACCGTGCTGTGTGGAGAGCGCAGCGAGCGCTTCTCCTGCCTGCCGTCCTGCCCCTCAGTCTGATCTCCGGCGGTGACAGCAGCGTGTATAGCTCAAATCAGGCGCCGGTTCGCGATCTCTGATTGGCTAACGAACCAGCGCCTGATTTGAGCTATACACTCCGCCGTCACTGCCGGAGACCAGACTGAGGGGCAGGACGGCAGGCAGGAGAGGCGCGGCTTCGGGTGGCTGGGCAGCGGATCGCGATCGACTGGTCGCATGTCCGCGTTCGACCAGTCGATCGCGATCGACTGTTTGGCCACCCCTGCTGTAGAGTGTCCCCAGTGCCAGATATACATATGCCCCCAGAGCCAGTTATACATATGCCCCCAGAGCCAGATATACATATATGCCCCCAGAGCCAGATATACATATATGCCCCCAGAGCCAGATATACATATATGACCCCAGTGCCAGATATACATATATGACCCCAGTGCCAGATATACATATATGCCCCCAGTGCCAGATATACATATATGCCCCAGTGCCAGAAATACATATATGCCCCAGTGCCAGATATACATATATGCCCCCAGTGCCAGATATACATATATGCCCCCAGTGCCAGTTATACAAATATGCCCTTAGTGCCAGTTATACATATATACCCCCAGAGCCAGATATACATATATGCCCCCAGAGCTAGCTATACATATGTCCCCAGAGCCAGATATACATATATGTGCCCAGTGCCAGTTATACATATTTCCCCAGTGCCAGATATACATATATACCCCAAAGCTAGATATACATACAGTATATGCCCCCCAGAGCCAGTTATACATACATGCCCACTGCACATATCACTGATATATGCCCCTATATATATATAGACACACACACATATATATATATATACATATATATATATATATATATATATATTCCTATAGGCAGTTATACACAAGTTCCCAGTGCCAGATACATAAATGCCCCATGACCCAGTTATACATATGTCCCCAGTGCCAGATAAACATATATGCCCCCAGAGACAGATATACATTACATATGTCCCCTCAGCGTCAGGAACACATACCCCCATAGGATGCTGGCTGGCTGGCTGGCTGGCCGGGCGGGCGCGCGGGCAAGCAGGAGCGGGCGGCCCCAGCATTTTCAGTCTCTCCCCTGCGACGTCCGCTTCCTGCCCCAGCAAAGTTTGCGCATATGTAATGAGCGGCTTGACGTCATGATGCTCAGCCGCTCATTACATATGCGTGATCAGAGCATACGGGAGGAGCAGCAGCAGCACTGACTGTCACTGTCAATGACAGTGACAGTCAATCAATTGCGGTCCGCGGCTGAAGCGCCCTTTCTGTGCGGCGCCTATCTCAGCCGCGTACTGTGGCAGCAGGCGCCTCTCTCATGTTTGGGGGGAGCGAGCTGCCCCCTTGCCCCCCCCATTCCGACGCCTCTGGTACTGCTATATATTATATACTGGTGGTCAGCACAATTATGCACTGTCCTACTATATATACTGTGCACAACTTAAATGCACCACAGGTATGGATGGATAGTATACTTGAAGACACAGAGGTAGGTAGAGCAGTGGACTACTGTACCATACTGCTATATATTATATACTGGTGGTCAGCACAATTATGCACTGTCCTCCTACTATATATACTGCGCACAACTTAAATGCACCACAGGTATGGATGGATAGTATACTTGACGGCACAGAGGTAGGTAGAGCAGTGGACTACTGTACCATACTGCTTTATATTATATACTGGTGGTCAGCACAATTATGCACTGTCCTCATACTATATATACTGCGCACAACTTAAATGCACCACAGGTATGGATGGATAGTATACTTGACGACACAGAGGTAGGTAGAGCAGTGGACTACTGTACTGTACTGCTATATATTATATACTGGTGGTCAGCAAAATTATGCACTGTCCTACTATATATACTGCGCACAACTAAAATACACCACATATATGGATGGATAGTATACTTGACGACACAGATGTAGGTAGAGCAGTGGACTACTGTACCGTACTGATATAATACTGGTGGTCACTGGTCAGCAAAATTCTGCACTGTCCTCCTACTATATACTACAATGCAGCACAGATATGGAGCGTTTTTCAGGCAGAGAACGTAGATATTTTCAGCACACTGAGCACAGATATTTGCAAGCACACTGAGCACAGATATTTGCAGCACACTGAGCACAGATATTTGCAGCACACTGAACACAACTGAGAACGCTGCACGTCCTCTCCCTATCATCTCCAATGCACGAGTGAAAATGGCGGCGACGCACGGCTCCTTATATAGAATATGAATCTCGCGAGAATACGACAGCGGGATGATGACGTTCGGGCGCGCTCAGGTTAACCCGAGCAAGGTGGGAGGATCCGAGTCTGCCTCGGAACCGTGTAAAATGGGTGAAGTTCGGGGGGTTCGGATTCCGAGGAACCGAACCCGCTCATCTCTAACATATATATATATTTATTTATATATATATATATATATATTTATATTTATATATATATATATATATATATATATATATTTGGAGAAGAAATCTGAGTGTGCTATATATGGTTATACTGTTAATCACATCTGTCTAATTGGCATTCACAACATTTCAAAAACTCAGTTTTTAGTTTTTATTGCATAAAAAGTATTTTTACACCATATAAAAAAATCACAGAATAATATTTCAGGATTTTAGGCAATACAATTCACACCATTATACATTATACATCCAATATGGGCTCAGTGTTATTGACTGAATGGTATTCACAACAAAAGTTAACAGATGGATGCAGTACTTGAAGAAACCCCTTCTTCAGGGGTATATATCTAGACAATAAAATATATATTAACTTAATAAGAGTCTAAGCCTCCTGGCTGAAGTTTATATCTAATGGACATATACATACCAAGTGCCAAATGTTTAGAAAATATCCTGAAAGGACATGGACCTCGCTGTGTGTCGTTAAAACCAGAGGCAGAACTCTGGGAGGCAACGGAGTCATCTGCCGCCGGGCTCCTGCTCTGAAGGGGGGCACCTCTACTCCCATTCTGTGACACCATTGAATTAAGTTAATTGATAGCTGTCGCTGTCTTTTCAGTGGCCGACTTCCTCACTGGTCCCTGCACCTTACAAATCACACCCTCTTTATTATACTGAATATACATATTTTACAAGTATCACACCCAGGATTAGAAACCACAATCTACTGTATTACACTGGAAGCAGACACCTTACTGATGAAGCTGTTTGCTCCTGTATAGGAAATATGAGAATTTTAACTATATGAATTTACTTCTCTGACAATTACACGTAACTTCATATAGTTAGAATTCTCATGTTTCCTGTACAGGAGCAAATGGCTCCATCAGTATAGTGTCTGCTGTCGGTGTAACAGGTCATGGGTTCTAATCCTGGGTATGATTGCTAAGAAATGTGTGATTTAAAATAAAAGACAATTATATGTATATAAATACAGTATATACATTTTTTTCAGAACATTCTATACACACACACACACACACACACACACACACACACACATATATAGGCAAGCATACATACATAAATACATACATACATACATACATACATATATTTATCTTAATATAGGAAATAGGGGGCACCAATATTTATCTTGCCTACGGGCAACTGTGATGAACTTACGCCACTGGTTAAAACTAAGTATAAAACCTTATAAATAAAACAATATATTAGTAAATTTATTTAACTATAAGGTCTTTCAAACTTATACTGATGAGGATGAGAGTGGAAAAAGATGATACATACCAAAATGGTAATGGCGGATGGCCTACTAGCAGGGTTCCGCATTTAGAAAAGAACCATATTTTTTTTTAAATATGGTCTAATAACCTAAGTGTATAAAAGGGAAAATTGCCTGGATTTAATATATGATTATTCTATCATACAAAAAGGGATGTTTTTAAACTCCAAATTAAGTTGAAGGGGTCCAAATACATACCGACCCTATATTCAGAATTCAATTAGCTCTGACTCTGTATGAAAAAGCTGATGAACAAATTCCGATGATAACCTCTCCACACTGGGAAGACCTATAATGATTGGTAGGTGATTCTTAGTGGAGACACCTTAATGATGCCCTAATCCTAAAGTACACATGATTCATTTTAAATAGTCTTATAATAAATATTACTTATTGGTATTAATAATTATAAATGTAAACATAATTTTATGATGAAAAAGGTAAATATTATTAAACATGACTAAAAATGACATAGAAGAAAAATAGGTATTATTTAACAAAACCAAAGGTAACAAATGCTAAAAAGCATGAAATTCCCAGTATCAGTATATAGAGGCAAGGTAGTATATGGAGGCAAGGTAGTAACAGTGGTACAAAAACCAAAGGTAACAAATGCTAAAAAGCATGAAATTCCCAGTATCAGTAATTCAGTATACAGAGGCAAGGTAGTAACAGTGGTACTTACTAGATTAACACCAAGTGGTCCTCTCAGAGCCCAGAGTAATACTGAGAGAGGTGACCATAGACTAGTATTTATACCCACATGCTGATGACATCACTTCCTGTGGGATATTAATGAGGTGTAATAAGAATTCTGATATATAAACGTGTAAATTACAATATAGGGCTGTAACTGTTTAATATGGGGTAAATACAGACTTTAACTGCCTACTAATTAAATCTAGGGTTTAGAGACAAGTGTAGAATAACAACTAAGGCTTAATTAGTGCAGGTGGAACGCACATCTCCGCGCTCCAACCGCAGGATGTGACGATACCGGAAGTGGGTATCGGTTGTCACCTCGGTGGAACGCATCAAGCGTTTCACCGCTATAGGGGCTAAAAGAGGAACGTGACAATGAGGCGCACTAGGAGGGCATTAATTGTATCCCTTCTCTGGCGTATTGATTCCACCGGGGAATGCTGCATGGGGGAGCACAAGCAAATAGCGCTGTGACATAAGGGCTATTGGGGAGGGAGTGTCCGTCGTCGGTGGAACGCAATGATGTCATGCATTCCACCGTGCCCTATGATGATGCTGTGACCAAAAAAGGGGGAAGTGCCCAACGTATGGCGGTGGAACGCAATGACGTCATGCATTCCACCGTGTCCAGTGCGGCCTAACTGGAACCTAAGGGAATGGGAAGGTGGCGTGTCTGTCGGTGGAACGCAAATGTGTTCCACCTAAGTCCTATCCCAATCTAGCTTGTGAAAAAATGTTGAAAAGAACTGGCCCTGATATATATATATAAATAAAAAATGGGGGACCCAGGAATGGACATTTTTAGGCAGTTATAAAATATAGATATGTGCTGGACCATTTTTGCTGGTTTTGGTTATAATTTGGTGTCCGGATTTGGTTTTGGATACAGTTTTGGATTTTGGGTGTTTTGATTTGGGATTTTTTCCCCAAAAGTTCCTGCAGTATTATTAACCTCAATAACATTCATTTCCACTCATTTCCAGTGAATTCTTTGACCACCTCACAACTCACCATATTGTTTTCATCCGCTTTAGGCCAAAGGCTGCAAGGAGCTGGCTGGTTACTGAGTGACAGAGCAGCAGCACAAACACACGGCAGTGTATAGTACACACTATAGGTACGCAGAAAGCGTGCTGCCAGCGTTTTAGTTTCTGCGGCCATTCTACGTGACGGTAGGGTTAATAAGATGGTCAGTTATCAGAGAATCTGATACCATTGCTGCGGAATTGTACGTAGTTTCTCGGATCTGCAAGGCCGCTGGTGGGCATTTCAATACATTTCTGGGCGGCTGTAGCGTTAGCATATTGTCACATGGGAGCTGCATTAAAAATTGTGTTTGCAATTTACATTAGTGACCACATCTGAATCAGGCCCAAAGACAAAGTTACTACTCTGCCTTGTTATATTCAAGGACTCATACTCATCAGTGTCGGGCAATGTTTTTTATAAATACTATTGTGTTTCATGGGGTATTATTGTCTCCTTAGGCCACAGATAAGAGCACTTGCCCCTTAGGATCATCCTCATTATTATTTCCAATATAAAGCTTATATCTTGTAACTATAGGTGAGTGCAGGCACCTTTTTAATAGGAATAAAAAAACACTGGGTATTTCTGAAATTACTGTCTGACAGAGCAACATCTTGTTACTGATCTCTAGCACATTGCATCATGTTCCTCTGATGAAAAAAAATTAACTTATCTAGAGCTGATGTAGAGATATTGACAAAATGGTTATTAATTACTATACAAAAAGTAAGAGCATAAAAAATTACAGTATTTCCACCCATATGCACAAGCCTCATCTTTGGCAGCATCTTCACCTGGTTTACGAGAAGACATCATCATCATCATCATCAGAGTGTACCTGCATTGGCAGAACCTATTGATTTTGATCAAGGGCATTGCAGCTGCTATGTGGCCCAGAGCTGAGAGGGACAACTTTCCCTGTCACAGTTACATGTGTTATATACAAGGGCATAGCTACCATAGGTGCAGGGAGTGCAGCTGCTATGTGGCCCAGAGCTGAGAGGGCCATCTTCCCTGTCACAGTTACATGTGTTATATACAGGGTGTAGCTACCATAGGTGCAGGGAGTGCAGCTGCTATGTGGCCCAGAGCTGAGAGGGGCCATCTTCCCTGTCACAGTTACATGTGTTATATACAGGGTGTAGCTACCATAGGTGCATGGAGTGCAGCTGCTATGTGGCCCAGAGCTGAGAGGGGCCATCTTCCCTGTCACAGTTACATGTGTTATATACAGGGTGTAGCTACCATAGGTGCAGGGAGTGCAGCTGCTATGTGGCCCAGAGCTGAGAGGGACAACTTTCCCTGTCACAGTTACATGTGTTATATACAAGGGCGTAGCTACCATAGGTGCAGGGAGTGCAGCTGCTATGTGGCCCAGAGCTTAGAGGGGCAATTTTCCCTGTAACAGTTACAGGTGTTATATACAATAGCGTAGCTACCATAGGTGCAGGGAGTGCAGCTGCTATGTGGCTCAGAGCTGAGAGAGGCCACCTTCCCTGTCACAGTTACATGTGTTATATACAGGGTGTAGCTACCATAGGTGCAGGGAGTGCAGCTGCTGTGGGGCCCAGAGCTGAGAGGGTCCATCTTCCCTGTGTTATATACATTTATTTATTTTTACCATTGGGTGATACAGATGGGCCCTTGTTGCCTACAATATATATCATCATAGTTTTGGCAAACCCACCCTCAAGTGTTTTGGTTCAGATTCAGTTTTTGTCTCATTTAAAAATCCTTAAAAATCAATAATTCATAATAAAATTAGATAAAAACAGCTAAAATTATGTAATTTTTGCAATCCAAAACCAAAATTGAGATTTAAAATCCAAATTCTGAACCGCGAGAAGATCCGAACAGTGACTCAGTTCAGATCCGATCTTCGTGTGAGAACCGGACCTGGGCCTATATTTACTAATATTCATGTTTGAGTCGGTTTGTGTAGTGTTTTAACTCGTTTTGTATCGGGTGCATTTTCATGCAACTTTTTTAAACTATGGCCCTCATTCCGAGTCGTTCGCTCGGTATATTTCATCGCATCGCAGTGAAATTCCGCTTAGTACGCATGCGCAATATTCGCACTGCGACTGCGCCAAGTAATTTAACAATGAAGATAGTATTTTTACTAACGGCTTTTTCTTCGCTCCGGCGATCGTAATGTGATTGACAGGAAATGGGTGTTACTGGGCGGAAACACGGCGTTTCAGGGGCGTGTGGTTAAAAACGCTACCGTTTCCGGAAAAAACGCAGGAGTGGCCGGAGAAACGGAGGAGTGTCTGGGCGAACGCTGGGTGTGTTTATGACGTCAAACCAGGAACGACAAGCACTGAACTGATCGCAGATGCCGAGTAAGTCTGAAGCTACTCTGAAACTGCTAAGTAGTTTGTAATCGCAATATTGCGAATACATCGGTCGCAATTTTAAGAAGCTAAGATTCACTCCCAGTAGGCGGCGGCTTAGCGTGTGTAACTCTGCTAAAATCGCCTTGCGAGCGATCAACTCGGAATGAGGGCCTATATACGCAAAGTTACGAAGCAGTCGACTTTACGGTTTTCGAGTTTTCCGATGTCGATGCCAGTCGTTTTTTTTGGCACATTTACAGCCGTCATTGTCGTTTGCGTACGTGTTTTTGTTGTTTTTGCAGGTTTATTTTCTAAGTTAAACGCGGCAGGGTTTTTTTAAAACCCCGGCCGCATTTTCACTTTTAGTTTCGTTTTTCATCCCCGTTCGTTATTGGTTGTGTTTTAAATGTAGGAGTGTCTGTGCGCAACCATATAAATACGCCCCAAACCGTCCGCACCTCATGGGTTTAGTTAGTGGTGAGGAGGGAGGTTGTGCTGTGGAGGTATGTGAGTTTTTGGTTTGGTGAGGAGTGTTGTTTGCGATTTCTGAGTGTAGTATTGTGTTTGAAAGTAGTCTTGTCATTCTTGTAGTCTTGTTTTTTGTGGTTTTGTCTAATTTTTTGTCCAAGTATTTTTTATTTATAGTCCCTTGTCAGTGTTTGTGTGTGTGTGTGTGTGTGTGTGTGTGTGTGTGTGTGTGTGATTTGCGCAGTGGTAGTGGAGGAGTGTGTTGTTTGTATTTTTTTCTGTGTTAAGTATTTAGACACACAATTATGTGTGACTCAGAGGTGGGTGAGGTGGAGGGTGTGAGTGAGGGGGAGGAGGTCGGTCAGGTGGAGGAGGTGAGTGTGAGTGAGGTTAGTGAGGTGGAGGAGGTGGGTGAGGTTGCTGCAGCAGCCTCAAGTGACAGTGATAGTGACAGTCAGAGAGCTCCGCAGCCACGCACCACTACTAAGACTGGGCGGTATGTCAAGTTTAGTTATGCAGAATATGTGGCATTGGTGCGGGAGCTGATGAAGTATCAGCGGCAGCTATATGGGCCTGAGTCCGCCAAGGTGCCAGCACTGAAGAAGACGGTGTTGTGGGCGAAAGTTGTTGCTGCTGTCAATAGTGAGGGGGTGGTCAAGCGGAAGGAGGACACGTGCCGCAAACGGTACTATGACATAAAGCGACGTGTCAAGTCCAAAATGGCCAAGGAGGCGAAGTCGGCTCGAAACACCGGTAGTGGGCAGCCCTATATTGCAAGATATCTGGAGTATGAGGAGCCCATGTGGAGTGTAATACCTCTTGAAGTAGTCTCTGCAACCCATGTCCGGGATTCAGATAGGCCCAGGAAGAATGGTGGGCATGTGTATTTGCATTACCATTCTATGACCTTACTTCTTTTTTTTTTCAAATGTGTGTCATGTGACGTTGCATATTACTCCCATCTTCAAGTGTGTGTCAGCAAATACATTTTTTTGGGTAATGTTTTCTACAAAAGCCAATGTAACATCTTACTTTATTGTATGTCATGTGTTTTTTTTCTGTATATTTTCCATGTGTAGTTTGGACTTGGTGTGTCATTGAATTGTCCAGCAGTAATGTTTTCCTTTTGCACATTTTTAAGTTTTTAATTTGGACTATGTTTTATATTTAGGTTATCCATGTGCAATGTTGCAAAAACAGTGGTTGTCATGTTAGAGGCTGGAGTAGTGGAAAGTGGTTTGGAAACCACTTACATGTGTAATGTCATTAGTACTGAATGTAATAATTAAAAAAAAAACACTATTTGTTTGTTCAGTTTGAGTCTGTATTTGTACCCTGACACAACACTGCAGTATAATTATTTTTAAATATTTTTTTTTTTTGGGGGGGGGGGTTTGTTTTTGTTTGGCTCATATAGTGGTAATGTGTGTTTGGAGTGCCACATCACAGAGCAATTTCTATATTGCATCTGTAATTTTTTTCCTTTCATTACAAAATGAAGATGTGTGTGTTTTTGGTTGTTAGTGTATGTATTTTTACTAGTGTCCTATGTCTGTGTCCTGTACATGTTTTCCTGTGTTGCACTTTCCATAGTGCATATGGCTATTGGACAATGTTTATTGTTTTATGTAGTGGTTTTTTGGTTTACGGTCCTTATGTTTTTTTATTAAAAAAACACGCATTTTTTTAAGAATTAATGTTTATAAGCATAATGGGTGGATGTATCAACAATAGCATGAATACATGATTTTTTATTTTGGTTTTACAGTGTTGGAAAAAAGCAGTACTGGTCGTCCTACAGTAACTCCCATGACATTTGATGATGATGACGCTGCGGAAGCAGGTAAAGTGTCCATTGTAGTATAGGGTATGTTTGTAAAGGAATGGCCATAACAAAATTTAACTTTCAATACTAGGTCTATCAAAAGAAGTCTGGAGCAGCAGAAGTCGGACTTCTGTAACACACCACCAAAAAAAAACATGTGGCAGCAAAGAAACCAAGGTCTGATGTCCAGGGCCAACCACAGCAGGATACCCCGCCACAAAGATTATCGACAGTATGTTCGGTCCCCCCACTCCAAATTTTGGACACACCTCCAAGACGTGAACCACACTCCCCTCATCTTGATTGTGAGTATCAAACTGAAATAAATGTAATAAATTTCAGATTGTAATAAAACTTTTACTTAAACGCATTAAGTCAAAACACGTCAAAATCTGATACACTTACCGAAGTCAGTAAAACATGAAATGGAATCCAAGCAAAATGGCCTTATCCACATCCTGTAAAGATATGTATGTCCACTTCAGCCATACAGTAGCACATTGTGTGTAAGATGCTGCAACAGAAACTCATGTGTAATTTTGGAAAATAGTAAGGTTGTTTAACAAATTTTCACATGTGTGTTTGACCTAACATTGCCAAATACATATAAAAACATTACTATGTTTGTTTTTGAAAAGCTATAAGGTAACACATTATGGATTACAATGTGTTTTTATGGTGGAGTATGTCTGATCTACAATAAAATTAATGTGTTTGCTTTCACAATGAAGTAACCAGACACATTTGCCAGAAACAGGCATATGTATGTATTTAAGTTATGAGTGATGATGTTGCTAGGCAGGATATCTGAAAGCAACAGTCAATGACATGTGTTCCATGTTTAGTGATTTGTTATAATTTATCAAACATATGGATAGCTAACGTATATTTTTTAAAAATTACAGCTTCTAGTCCTGGTAACAGCATCCCTCCGCAACAACAGCAACACAGTGACATGGATGAGACAATCATGTTAGAAATGCAGCCATTAAGCCAAGGAATCAGCCCCCCACACATTTGAGTACACTACCACAGCAAAGCACACCACCACCACAACACAGCCCAACAACACCAGTAACACAAGGCCCTGATCACGTGTTTTGGAACATTTGGGCTAGACAGCAGGCCACTAATGAAGATTGCCTGCGTAGGCAGACACAAATGTTTGCAAGCCTACCATGTCATCTCAGAAGAATAACCAGAAATATGAGTAGACAAATTGAACAAACCACGAGAATTGGCAATACCATGGAACTCATGCGTGCAGACATTACACAGGTCATGGGCAACTTACAGCGCATAATGGAAGAACAGCACAGACTAATGGAAGAACAGCACAGACAACAGCAAAGCTATATGAACATTTTTCAAAACAATCAAAAGATAAATTAAACTTTATTCCGAATTGTAGACAATCAAAATGCTGCTACACGTGAACTCAATGCCACCCTCACTAACCTCAATGAAACACTCAGATCCATGCACCAACAGCAAACAAGCAGCAGTTCTGGTACGACTACTCCAAATATCACGCCAGTGTCATCACCACCAAGATGCTCCACCAGAGCATGCCAACATGACAGTGGTAAAGGCAAAGGGCAGGACAAGCAGCCACCCAAAAAAATTAACAAATAAACCTCACATTTTTACTTTCAAAGAAGTAAATCAAAATACTTAGTAAGTGTATGTTTGTCAAAATAGATATAACACTTAGCTCCTTGACAATTTGTACAACATCATTAATTATAAGTGGTACAAACAACAACAGGAAATTTGTATGCACAATTATTCTTTACCATCTTTGAATTTTTTTGGAGGAGGGGAATGTTGTTTGAGCTGCACATAGATGTTAGCAGGAAGTAACCAGACCACTAGATTTTTTTCTAATCATTACTCTTTCCAGATTCCAATCATTCTCATATCCTGCAGACACAATAATTGCCAGCCAGGCAGAATATGTTTAGCAGGAAGTAAACAGACCACTTGATTTTTTTCTAATCATTACTATTTCTAGATTCCAATCATTCTCATATCCTGCAGACACAATAATTGCCAGCCAGGCAGAACATGCTTAGCAGGAAGTAAACAGACCACTTGATTTTTTTCTAATCATTACTCTTTCTAGATTCCAATCAATCTTATATTCTGGAGCCAATACAAATTACAATGTGATTGTTAACTATTTTACCTTTCTTCTCTATACAACATTACAAGAATAACACAATTGAGTTGCCTAAAAAGGTTTTAATATGTTGTGATTGAATTTAGATAATTCAGTGCCAAAATGAATGCCATTATTGTTGGGCCATGTTTGTGTGTGTTAAAAATGAGTAATCAGTTTCTTACACATGATGCAGAAACAAAGAAATTTGAATTTAAAGAAAAAATACAAATAATGTGTAAAATAATGTATATATGTGGCAAACTGTACATTTACTTACAAATCAGCAAGTTTACTGCAGCAAACATTACAAAATAAATTATTTTGGATGAGACTAAGTTTGTGTCCCTTAAATACGATGGAGCATCACACATAGGGACACATGTATTCCTCAAGGCTAACATATTATATGTGGAAGAGTGTTTAATTAGGACACAGGTTCTCAAACTCGGGCCTCAGGACCCCACACAGTGCATGTTTTGCAGGTCTCCTCACAGAATCACAAATGACATAATTAGCTCCACCTGTGAACCTTTTAAAATGTGTCTGTGAGTAATTCATACACCTGTGCTTCTACTGGGTTACCTGCAAAACATGCACTGTGTGGGGTCCTGAGGGCCGAGTTTGAGAACCTGTGCATTAGGACGTTACACACAATTATAAAGTAAAATACAAAATAAATTACTATGTGGATTATGTGTGCTTGTAAAAAAATTTCAATCTAAGTTTATTAACACTTATCCAGACTTCATGCATACAACTCATAATTTGTTGTTTTGAGTTTTTAAATAAACACAATATACATGCTACATTTGTATACCATAAAGCGAGGGTATGTTTGTATGTCTTAAGGAGACAGACACATTCTGAGTAATGGTTTGTAATTTAAAAATGGGGAAACATATATTTAGGCTTACACAACAAATGAAAGAAGCAAACAAAACTTATCTTAAAAATAACAATTTATGAGGTCTAGCCTAACCTGCCTCCCTACATCTGTACTCCAAGTATCACCAGATGTCTCTAATTCCTCTGCTTGCTGGCTGCTTTCTTCATCCTCCTCCTCCTCAACATGTGGCAGATGTTGCAAACACATGTTATGAAGAAAATATAAACAATCCTTGTGTACACACAGATGTCCCGGGAGGTCAATTGTGTGTCACTCCCCGGACGTCTGTGGGCAGACAATATTTCAGGCGCACCAGTATACTGGTTTTAATAGATACTGCCCTAATTCTAATCAGAAAAAAGGGACCAAAAGTTTTATATCAATTGCCACTTATTAAAAACAAGCTGCTCCCACTTATAGCTAGAAGTAAACTATACATTAGTCACAGATTTATTATAGAGAGAGCGCTAAACACCTGCGGTGTCTATAAATTATTTGTGCAAAAAAAGAAGTGCCTAAAATACTTTTTGCATATTATAAACAATTTATTACACATAAAAATCTAGATATTATAATCTTTCACAGCAGCAGAACACAAGTTGAGTCACCTTCAAGGGACTATACAACAAGAGGCCACCATACTTATCCAGACACCGAAACCTAGATTTCAGCACACCAAAACATCTTTCTATCACATTCCGCGTGGACTTATGTGCATGATTGTGATTGTAATTGTGTTCAGCAGGGGTATCAGGTCGGGACAATGGAGTTGGAAGCCAAGAGAAACAGCCATATCCTCCATCACCTGAAAGACAGATATAGTAACGTGATTCATGTTAAGATACAGCAACACATAAGTAACACACTGTGGGGCAGATGTATTAACTTGAAGAAGGCATAAGGAAGTGATAAACCAGTGATATGTGCAAGGTAATAAAGGCAGCGGGCAATCTGTCCCTAAATGATAATTTACATATTGGAGCTGATTGGCTGGTGCCTTTATCACCTTGCACATATCACTGGTTTATCACTTCCTTATGCCTTCTCCGGGTTAATACATCTGCCCCTGTATTTGGACAAAGTAGACGCAGGCCTACACATATCAAATTACATACCCAGCAGCCACCCATCTGGCATTTGTCAGTCCTCAAACTTATCAAAGAGGGATGACTGACTGAGGGTGAAGGAGTCATGGCAGCCCCCAGGGTAACCAGCAACAACACTCATTATTTTGAGATTTGCATCACAAACCACCTGCACATTTGTGGAGTGCTCTAGATGTTGATTAGTATAGATGTGCTGCCTGCCCCTAGGTGGTCTCAGCTGAATGTGTGTGCCACCGAGAAATTAAAACAAACAAAAACAGAGGAGGTGGTTAGGTGTATATCACCTGTTAATATTCTCGAAAATGAGGACTGTGAGATTCCTATGACATCCCCAGACACAGCCTGAAAGCTGCCAGTAGCCATAAAGTGCAGGAGTTTGTGCAGGCCTGAGACAGAGCGAGAGCGTGCTGTCTCAGGGTCTAGGCCCAGTTTGACAAGGTCATACAGACGGAAAATTTTGTTACGATTTAGACGGAACATCTGTATGACCGTATCATCGGACAATGTGTTCAAGTTTAAACGCCCCCTAAAAAAATGAGGCCTGCGCAGCCTCCGGGGAACCTGTACAACCTGCTGACCATGTTCAGTTTGTTGGCCATGGTTACTTACAGGCTGATGTCTGAGTCTGATGAATCCCACAGCACACAAAATATCACTGTCCCACAGTCCTGCTGCCATTTCTGAGTGTAGGTGGATTGAAATGGGCCTAAGATCCTTTTATAGGCATCCTTATTCAGGTGTGAGTGATTTGTAAGTTGCAACACATGTAAACACGCCTGAAAAAAGCAGGTCTATTTTTTTGCCGCTTTTTTTAACGAATAGCAAAAAAATACGACCACAATTGAGCACTCAGGGACTAACACCCAAATACGAATGAATAGTGAATACCCGTTTTGTATGAAATAACAGCCGCGTTTGACTGATGGTCTATTTATTCGTATTTTTGAACTTTGCCATTAAAACCATTACGAATAGCCCAAACACTGCCGATATTTGTGCTTAGTGAATTCCCGTGTTGGGACTTAGAAAAAAAAACACAAATCGGTCAAACTCGGATTATTAGTAAATATAGGCCCTGGTATTGGTTTGGTTTGGATCCACAAAATTTGTGTAGATTTAGATTTCTGAAGAACCGACCTGCACATCTCTAATGTAATGTGATATAAAATGAACTGAAGGGCATTATAATATTACACAATATGACATGGGGCACTGTAATGTGGCACAATATGAAGTGGAGGCACTATAGTGTGGCATAATATGAAATGGGGGCACTGTAATGTGACAAAATATGTACTGGGGACAATGTATGTCATAATGTGAATTGAGGTTACTGTGTTGCATAAAGTGTACTGGCAGCCCTACAGTGTGTCATATGTGAATTACAGTAGGGCACTAATATGGTTTATAAAATAAACTAGGGCACTTCTATGGAGCATAACATTAACTGAGGCACTACTATGCTTCAGAAAATGAACTAGGGCACTACTATGGAGCATAATATTAACTAAAGGTGGGTACACACTGATAGATATATCTGCAGATCAATTGTTCACAGACATATCGGCCGTATACACTGGCCGACGGACCCGCGATATATCGGCCGTTCAAGAGGACGGACGATATATCGGCCAGTGTGTACGGGCCTTAAGGCACTACTATGCTTCAGAAAATGAACTAGAGCACTATTATGGGGCATAAAATTACAGCATTGGAACAGGGACCCCTTCAAAATGTTCCTATGGAGCCCGCAAAGTTCTGGCTATGCCCCTGATCTTCTTGATAGGTGTAAATGTGAGATGGATGTCAGCTCACATGAAGACATAGCTTAACCATCTAGATTGTTTATTACCAAACAAGAACAGTAATGGAAGGAAGGCACAGGGTTAATGCACAGCAATAAAAACAGGGTACATGCATATACACGGTTAATTGGTCTGTGATGGTGGTATAGCAGGTCTTCTATATGAGTAAACATATATATAGCAGTATATACCATTTATACCAGTGCACCCTGTATTATTGTTTACATACTTCTACATATATATGAGAGACATTCTCTCGCTATGGAGGAAAACACAGGGAAACCGTGCGGAGTAGCCACACATGCGCAGTAGTGCATTCAGTCAGGAGTTGCACTGATGTCAGCCACTAAGGACCCGGAGATAAATAAAGGAGACAGAACACGGAGTGTACTCCTTAATAACAATTTGCACATGCCCTATAAAGCTATACCGACATCAGCTCACGTACTGCATGTTTCTTATCTGCTGAAAGTACATTCACTCGTCAGACAGTGCAACATAATATACTTGAAATAATGGATGGTTTTCGTGCTTAGCATGATTTGACCAGTATAAAATCTGTGTGATAGTTTTCCAAAATTGAAAATCGGTCAGGAAAAAAAAATAATTGTATTCTATAAGTACAAAAGTCTGCGAGATTAGTTATCAAATCTGTACAGAAACATAGTATTCTGTAGATTCGGCTTATTGGTGCATTCATTTACAGTAGACAGGGCCATTGATACCATGAGAAGCTAACCTGCTTTGCTTTGCAATTTTAGCTTTTTGTCCCATATATGACCAACATTTGATAATGACCAACTAAGTGTTATGTAATTTTATATGTTTGTAATGAATGGAAGCAAGTTAAGAATTTCTTCCAATCTACCGTTATGGTAAACCTGCAGTAGTATGTCATGACAACAGTAAACATAATGCAATTCAGTTTTATACAATATATGATAGCTTCAATTCTGGGATTAAGTAGACTGTAAAATTAAATATTTTAATACATTTTATTAATATTATTATTGTTGTTGTTATTATTATTATTATTTCTACTACTATTAATACTATTAATACAATAAAAATGATGATGATGATGATGATGATGATGATGATGATGATGATGATGATAATGATAATTGTGTTATATTGAGTTTGGGTTTTGTTCTTAAATTGTACATTTAACAAATTATATTGAATTGTACATTGTGATACCATTTATCCATTTCATGCGTACATATATAACTGCAAACTTAATAAAAAAACAGGTACATAATGAAGTACTTTAAATTCTAGAGCATGGTTTAATTTACTGTAGTTAAAGGTTTAACCAGTATGATGAATGCGGACAATAATTGATTTAGCTATTTTTTTTTATCATTTACATTTTGGGAACATCAGCATTATTTCAGCTTTCAGAAACAGTAAGAAATAACATATATTATGCCTTAAAAAGGAACTGTCAGCAGGACATTAAAATATGCACCACCAAGATGTTTTATTAACAAATTTCCTAATTTCAGGAAAAGCATCTGAGTGAAATTTATTTCAAGCAGTAGGTCCATGTCTTCTTAACCCCAAGTTAGGGCTGAAATTCTAATTATTAATTTATGACCATAAAAATAATGATAGTTTATTGTGGTTAAACCTTGGATCCTAAACTGGCAACTTTTATTTCCTCTAATGTCTAGTACTGTTCAATTTTTTTTTTAAGCAAGTTCCAAATATGTAAACACATAGGGCGGGATGTACTAAAGGAAAAATGCGGTAAACCCCCCCAGTTTTCAGGGGGGTTTACCGCATTTACAAATGTTCTAAGACCCCACTGCCGTTTTTTTGCCGCCCAGGGTATCGCCATCTCTGGATGGTGATACCCTATAAAAGCCTATGGGCTTCTTATCACCAGGCCGCCACCTCTGACGGGGCGTACACCGCAGACGCCGACCCGCCTACCCCCCCCCCCCCCCTCTCCCTCGCATACCTTCCTCCAGGCAGCCCTGGTCTCGGAGGGTAATCACCTCCTCCCCCTAGCAACGCAGCCCGAGGTCCATCTGGGTGCAGGGGGGAGGAGGAGGAGGCCCCGGGGATGGCCTGCTGCCTTGTTCCCAGGCAGAGGGAGAGCCCACGGAGGTGACGGAGACCCCCCGCACACCACCTTGCAGTTATCGCAGAGTACCACCGTCACCGCATTGCGATGTTGATCGCATATGTTAGTACATATGCGACCAACATCGTTGCGATGGGCGGTGAGGGGCGGCGATGTATCTTAATAAAACATGTGCATAAAACGTGCACTATATAAATTTTTGTTCATAAATAAAATCAGAAAAAAATGCAGCAACCTACAGTATTTAAATAGAGATGTGCACTGACCCCTCCATGTTTTGGTTTTGGTTCTGTATTAGCTTTGTTTTTTGGCTTTGGTTTTGCCAAAACCGCCCACATGTTTTGTTTTTTGTCTGTATTTTTGCTAAAATCATATAATTTTGGCTTTTTATGTTACTACAGTATTATTAACCTCAATAATATTAATTTCCAGAAATTTACGGTCAATTTTGAGCACCTCACAGCTCACAATATTGTTCACTTACATAGACCAAAGGCTGGCTGATCTAAACAAAAAGTAGCTGCACACGTAACACAAATTAGAAGTACCAACTCTGCGTACAGCTGATAGAAGTGCGGTATATCTGAGAAGACGCTCTTGCTACCTCCAACATAATTCATAGACAAACAAAACACAGAATACCACCTGATCAGCGCTGTAGATCATGATTACTTATTTTTCAGTGTAATCCTTCTGGTTTCATATAATGTTCCTCCATTCTGTATTCCCAGAAAGTAGTGACTATTGCACATCAGAGGTACCGAGAAGGAAACAATATAAATAAACATATTGGAGTACTATAAAAACATATTTAATACTCTAATTAACTAAGGGGATATTAAAAAGCACATACAAATGACAATTAGAAAATTAAAATTAGCCACACTGTTATGGCATGTAAAATGGCAGCCATTCAACAAAGGACTGCACCCCTGAATGGTAAAAATGATGGGCAATTATCGGCTGTAGGGGAGAACTGGCCGCAGTCAGTTCTTAAAAGGGTGTTAATCAAGTGTTCCTCTGAGCTGCATCAAGGGGATATCCTGGTACCAAGTCTCCTCCACACACCGGGTCAGTCCAGATAAATTGCCATCCATAATGGGTCAGTCCAAAGGGCACCCACACGTTCTGACCCTCCTCCGGTCTTTTTCAAGGTAAGCAGTGGCACAAACACACGGCAGTTATTTCTGTTAAAAAATGTTTTGCGAATTAGTAATATACCAATAACCAATCTAACCAACTGGCGAGTACTTTCAATAGAAAACATGACAGCACAGAAATGTACATGGAGTGTGTGGAATATCATTGCTCAAAAGTAGTAGTACTGTACAGTTAGCAAACAGCAAAGAATAAAACCCCTAAACCATGTGTAAAATCGTAGCAGCAGATGTGGATTTCCCCTACACAAGTGTGTCACGATATTCACTGTAGTCCTCATATTTGGTGACTAACCTTTGCCATCTCTGTCCTGGATCCTGCATCTTTCTGCTCACTGGCATAAACAACTTGCCAATACCTGTTATGATTCCCGTACTCCAGACCAGAGGAGATCTTATGGCAGAGGTCTGAGTACTGGAAAGATATACTGGTTGTGGGAGCAGGAGAGCCTAGTAACCCCTGGCGCCCTAACTCCGTTGTCTCGCCCGTGTTATCAGAAATCCCCTGCGAGACTATGGTTGCTTGAGCCCATGGCAGCCGCGTTCGAAGGGCGGATTATGTCTGCCCAACCCCGATGCCCCCTCAGGTCTTAATGGGAGACAAAGGGAAATCCGAGACAGGGTGATAACAAGGGGCCCTCTGACTAAGCAACCAGGCCAGGGGTTACAAGCTAACTAACTAAACCAAAAAGTATGTGCGGACTAGCCGCCAGGGAAAAGGACAACCAAAGATCCACTGATCCGTAACTCCTATCCAGCACCGCTGGATACCAGAGTGGATCGGGGGAGCGGAATCCTCCGCAAAAGCTCCAGAACACAAAGATACAAAATAATAAACAGTAAGCGGTCAAGCCGCAACACACGGCTACGCCGCGACTCACGAACACCACAGGATGTTAAAGGTGCTCGGTCAGACTCCAGGAACAGATGACAACTTCCGAGTACAGGATCACTGAGGACAGGAACAACCGGATTGAGCAGGACTGGAACTCTCTGTAACCGACACAGGCAAACAGGAAGCTATCACCGGCGTCTGTGAGAAGTCCAAAGGGTGCTTATAACTGTGAGCTCCCCAATCAGGAGCCAGACTGGGTAATCACAAGTAATGCCGTGCAGCTTGCATGCTGCACGGCCAGCACACCATTATACAATTAGAAAAGACCCAGCAACGGGGAACGCGGCCCGAACGTGGCGTCCCCGTTGCTAGGGTCTGAGCGGCTCCGTGCGCCCGGCGTCTAGCGTTGCCAGGGAGCCGGCGGCTGTACGCGCACGGCGTCCCTGGTTGCTAGGCGCCGGGCCGCACCGACGAGCGGACCCCGGCGCCTAACAGTACCCCCCCCTTGAGGAGGGGTCAAGGAACCCCTAAAGCCAGGTTTCCGAGGAAATTCTCGAAAAAATGCCCTCTTGAGCCTCGGGGCATGGAGATCCTTATCCAGGACCCAAGACCTTTCTTCTGGACCATAACCTCTCCAATGCACCAAAAAATAAAGCCGACCCCGGGACAACTTGGAATCGAGAACCTTCTCCACCAAGAACTCCTGCTGACCCTGTACAACTATTGGTGATCTCTCCTGAGATATCTTACGAGAAAATCTACTGGACGAAACATATGGTTTCAGTAATGAGCAATGGAAAGTATTTCCGATCCGTAAAGTTTTTGGTAAACGTAACCGGAAGGCAACTGGATTGACTTTTTTGATAATGTGAAATGGTCCAATAAATTTAGGACCCAATCTGGCTGAGGTTTGTCGAAGTTTAATGTTGCGAGTCGACAACCACACCCTATCTCCTACTTTAAAAGTGCACGGCCGCCGGAGCCTGTCAGAAAATCTCTTTTCCTGAAATGCCGCTTTTCTGAGAGCCAGGTGCACTTTTCTCCAAATGAGCCTAAGATGAGAGGTCAAGGTCAGTGAGGAAACAGAGGAATGTTGAAAAAAGGAATTAGCTCTGGGGTGAAAACCAAAAACTGCAAAAAATGGAGACACATTGGTGGAGGAATGACAGGCATTATTGTAAGCGAACTCCGCCAATGGAAGAAACTCAGACCAGTCATTTTGGAGTTTGGCCGAGTACAACCGCAAATATTGTTTTAGTGATTGGTTAACTCGCTCAGTCTGCCCGTTGGATTGGGGATGGTAGCCTGACGTTAAAGATAATTTCATCTTCAATGAGACACAAAAAGATTTCCAAAACTGTGCAATGAATTGTGGACCCCGATCGGAAACAATATCAGTGGGTAACCCATGGAGTCTGAAAACATGGCGGAGGAACAAGACTGCCAATCCCTGGGCAGATGGCAATCGGGGAAGAGCAATGAAATGGGCCATTTTACTAAAACGGTCCACTACCACCCATATGACTCGGCATCCGGCTGACAGAGGGAGGTCCACCACAAAATCCATGGAGATATGAGACCATGGCCTAAGAGGAACATTTAAGGGCATAAGCTGACCGATAGGCAAAGAACGGGGAACTTTATGCTGTGCACAGACCTGACATGAAAAAACAAACTCCTTAATGTCTTTGGAAAGACCAGGCCACCATACTGAGCGGGAGACTAATTCCAAAGTCTTAGCGATTCCCGGATGCCCGGCAACTTTGCTATCATGAAACTCCGTCAAAACAGTTGCTCTCAAAAACTCAGGGACAAAAAGACGACCAGCAGGAGTATTTCCAGGAGCCTGATGTTGAAGCAGCTTTAACTGGGTAAATAAATCCTGTGTGAGGCCTGCCCGAATGACTGAAGACGGAAGTATGGGAGTAACAGGACTGTTGTCTTGAACTGGAAGAAAACTGCGTGACAGGGCATCTGCCTTGGTATTCTTGGAACCTGGCCTGAAGGTGATAATGAATTTGAAACGAGTAAAAAATAAAGCCCAACGAGCCTGCCGGGCATTCAGTCGTTTAGCTGATTCAATGTATTGAAGATTTTTGTGATCAGTCAAAACTGAAATGATATGAGTCGCTCCCTCAAGCCAATGCCTCCACTCCTCGAAAGCCCATTTAATAGCCAGCAATTCCCGGTTACCAACATCGTAGTTGGATTCAGCAGAAGAGAATTTCCTGGACATAAAGGCACAAGGGTGTAATTCAAGGGAATCCGGATCCTTCTGAGATAGGATAGCCCCTACTCCAACCTCTGAGGCATCAACCTCAACAATGAAAGGCAATTCTGGGTTGGGGTGTCTGAGGACAGGGGCTGAGACAAAGGCTTGTTTCAAGGCCTGAAAAGATAGCTCGGCTTCACGTGACCAATTGGTAGGATCCGCTCCCTTCTTAGTCAGTGCCACAATGGGAGCAACTAGGTCAGAGAAAGAGTGAATAAATCTTCTATAGTAGTTCGCAAACCCTAAAAAGCGCTGAATTGCTTTTAAGTTGGTGGGTTGCGCCCAACTAAGAATGGCTTGGAGCTTCTTTGGTTCCATACGGAATCCCAGAGGGGAAATAATGTATCCTAAAAAGGATACCTCCGTGACATGAAATTCACACTTCTCCAGCTTGGCATATAGGTGATTTTCACGTAATTTTTTTAGAACCTGACGCACCTGGGTAACATGTTGTTCTACAGAGTCAGAATAAATCAAAATATCGTCTAAGTAGACTACAACGAATTTTCCAAGAAATTCACGGAGCACATCGTTAATGAGATCCTGGAAAACTGCCGGAGCGTTAGACAGGCCGAATGGCATAACCAGATACTCATAGTGGCCTGACTGAGTACTGAATGCCGTTTTCCACTCATCCCCTGACTTGATTCTGATGAGGTTATATGCTCCTCTCAGGTCAATCTTGGAAAAAATCACAGCCGAACGTAGCTGATCAAAGAGGACAGAGATCAGTGGCAGAGGGTAAGTATTTTTTACTGAGATTTTATTCAAGGCTCTAAAGTCAATGCAGGGTCTGAGTGAACCATCCTTCTTCTCTACGAAGAAGAAGCCTGCACTTAAAGGGGATTTAGATGGCCTGATAAATCCTTTCCCTAGGCTTTCTTTAACATACTCATTCATGGCCACAGTTTCAGGTCCGGACAATGCATATAACCTTCCCTTAGGCAAAGTGGCACCAGGAATTAGCTCAATAGCACAATCATAAGGCCTATGGGGAGGCAGAATATCCGCATTGCCCTTGGAAAAAACATCAACAAAATCCTGGTATTCCACAGGAATGGGTGCGGGAATGGCAGCAGCTATTCTGATGGGAAGCGTAATACATTCCTTATTACAGATGGTACCCCATTGTGAGATCTCCCCCGACTGCCAATCAATGATGGGATTATGAAAGGCCAGCCAAGGGTGACCCAGAACCACTGGAACTGCTGGGCAATGGGTGAGGAAAAACTCAATTTTTTCAGAATGCAGAGCTCCTACCGAGAGTAGAACAGGAGGTGTACAGAGAGAAATAACCCCATTGGACAAGGGACTCCCATCTAAACCATGCATGGTGATACACCTACCCAAGGCTAACTGAGGAATACCTAAGGTCTTGGCCCATGTTAAATCCATAAAGTTCCCTGCAGCTCCACTGTCCACAAAAACAGAGACCGAGGAACAGAGGCTGCCAAAGGAAACTTTAGCTGGGACTAACAGTGAATTATTTGAGGAGATAAGCTGCAGACCAAAGTGAACCCCCTCACAATTCACTTGGTCGAGACGTTTCCCGACTTGTTCGGACAACTATGGGCAAAATGTCCCTTTCCTCCACAGTATAAACAAAGACCAGAATTTTGCCTTCTGGTTCTTTCTTCAGGAGACAGTTTGGAGAGACCTATCTGCATAGGCTCCTCTATGTCCACAGGGATGGAAAAAACACAAGGAGTTGACCCGACAGATGCTCCTTTTTCAGCCCTCCGCTCTCTGAGCCGACGATCAATCTTAATAGAGAGCTCCATGAGTTTATCGAGAGTCTCAGGAGCGGGATACTGAAGGAGACTGTCTTTTATAGACTCAGATAAGCCGAGGCGAAACTGACTGCGCAGGGCTGGGTCATTCCATCCACAGTCGTTCGACCAACGGCGAAACTCCGTACAATAAATCTCTGCGGGATTCCTACCCTGTCTGAGAGCACGCAACTGACTCTCGGCGGATGCCTCTCTATCAGGGTCGTCATACAATAGCCCTAAAGACTTTAGAAAGGCGTCTACAGAAAATAAAGCCGGATCGTCTGTCTTTAAACCAAAAGCCCAGGTCTGAGGATCCCCCTGAAGCAGAGAAATAATAATTCCAACTCGCTGAGCCTCCGTACCTGAGGAGACTGGTCTCAAACGAAAATAAAGTTTACAAGACTCTTTAAAATTAAAAAACTGTTTTCTATCCCCAGAAAAACGGTCAGGCAGATGCATTTTTGGTTCAGGAATGACCCTCGGGGAAGTCCGTAACAGATCTTCCTGTGACCTCACCCGAAGGGACAGATCCTGAACCATCTGAGTAAGTTCTTGAATCTGGCTAACTAGAAGCTGGCCAGGATTTGGCCCGACACCGGTGGGATTCATGAGGCCGACAAATCTCCCAACTGAACAAGGGAAAAATTAACTCCTGTTTAATTTTAAATTTTAGTCTGGCCGGTGATAATGTTATGATTCCCGTACTCCAGACCAGAGGAGATCTTATGGCAGAGGTCTGAGTACTGGAAAGATATACTGGTTGTGGGAGCAGGAGAGCCTAGTAACCCCTGGCGCCCTAACTCCGTTGTCTCGCCCGTGTTATCAGAAATCCCCTGCGAGACTATGGTTGCTTGAGCCCATGGCAGCCGCGTTCGAAGGGCGGATTATGTCTGCCCAACCCCGATGCCCCCTCAGGTCTTAATGGGAGACAAAGGGAAATCCGAGACAGGGTGATAACAAGGGGCCCTCTGACTAAGCAACCAGGCCAGGGGTTACAAGCTAACTAACTAAACCAAAAAGTATGTGCGGACTAGCCGCCAGGGAAAAGGACAACCAAAGATCCACTGATCCGTAACTCCTATCCAGCACCGCTGGATACCAGAGTGGATCAGGGGGAGCGGAATCCTCCGCAAAAGCTCCAGAACACAAAGATACAAAATAATAAACAGTAAGCGGTCAAGCCGCAACACACGGCTACGCCGCGACTCACGAACACCACAGGATGTTAAAGGTGCTCGGTCAGACTCCAGGAACAGATGACAACTTCCGAGTACAGGATCACTGAGGACAGGAACAACCGGATTGAGCAGGACTGGAACTCTCTGTAACCGACACAGGCAAACAGGAAGCTATCACCGGCGTCTGTGAGAAGTCCAAAGGGTGCTTATAACTGTGAGCTCCCCAATCAGGAGCCAGACTGGGTAATCACAAGTAATGCCGTGCAGCTTGCATGCTGCACGGCCAGCACACCATTATACAATTAGAAAAGACCCAGCAACGGGGAACGCGGCCCGAACGTGGCGTCCCCGTTGCTAGGGTCTGAGCGGCTCCGTGCGCCCGGCGTCTAGCGTTGCCAGGGAGCCGGCGGCTGTACGCGCACGGCGTCCCTGGTTGCTAGGCGCCGGGCCGCACCGACGAGCGGACCCCGGCGCCTAACAATACCAGGAGTTTCCTAAGTCCTGAGTTCTCTGCCTGGAAGGTAAGAGTTAACGAGCTCCACCTGTGGTGATTAATCTTCTGTGTGAGTCTGAATTCAGCAATCTGAAGTTTAGGCCTAAAAGCCAGCATCCTCTGTTTGTTTGTAGAATTTCAGGCTTCAGTGTTCTTTCAGCCTGCTAGGCCTCACTCCACATCACAGCCTAGTCTAGAGTACTAACATGACAGTGACTATTTACCTGACCCAGAGCTGTCCAATCCTGTGTCAGAGTGAGACTCTCTGAATCACCTAACACTGCTCACCAATCACCAAGGACCAGGAAGTATAAGTCAGGAGACTTGAGTTGGAAACTCTGCCAGTTCCTCGTGTCACACACAGCTCTGTGTGAGCTTAGAAGCTGAGCTCCCTAAAGGTAACACTTGTACTTAATTTCCTGTAGAACTCTGTTCCTTTGCTACCCAGTCTGGGTTACAGTTGTGTTACCATTGATATCCAGTATTTCTACAGTTTCATCTTAAAGTCACAGTCGCAGTATTCCACAGTCTCAACTTAAAGCCACAGCTGCAGTATTTCTACAGTTTCATCTTAAAGTCACAGTTGCAGTATTCCACAGTCTCATCTTAAAACCACAGCTGCAGTATTCTACCGTCTCATCTTAAAGTCACAGCTGCAGTGTTCTTCGGCCTCGTCCTAAAGTCACAGCGCAGTCATCATTCTACTTTCAGTTGCGTTTCCAGTTATATCCGGTACCAGTCCGGATTACAGTTGTGTCCCAGTCTCACTGGTAACCAGCCCAGTTCTCAGTCTCACCAGTAACCAGTCCATCTTACTATTTTGCCAGTAACCTCAAGTACATAAGCACCTACTCCTGTGACACTATATCCAGTTCTGTCTCACCTATACATTCATCATCCTGCTATCAAAGTCCCTGGTGATCCAGTGGTCAGGACACGGCTTCCTCTGCCGAGGCCCGGGTTTGATCCCCGGTCAGGGATTGCTCCTTCTTCTCACTGATTCCTACAGACCAGCCTAATATTCACATTGTCCTCCAGTCACCCGCACAGACTTCACTAACACCAGGTTCACAAAAACCACAGTCATGACAAAGTACACATGCCTCAGCACATGCCTATTCTCAGTGCCCAATCCCTCCAGGGAACCCTGGGCCACTGACGACTGGCACTCTGTGCCCATGTAAAGCCCTGATCAATTGTTGAGCAGCTCCCCAAAATGTTCCCAATCATAAAAACAGCATTCTGTACTTGCGTGATATAGTGCAGAGTATAATTTTGAATAATTTGGGACACACAGTTAATTATTGAGCGGGATACAGTGCTGGATACACTGTTTGGGTCGGATACTGTGCAGGTTACAGTCCGGGTTGTATACAATTGTGGTTACAATTGTGGGTTGGATACAGTGCAACCTACAGTGCTGGTTGGATAATGTGCAGGTTTGATACAGTGCGAGTAAGATACAGTGCAGGTCGAATACAGTGCAGGTTACAGTGCAGGTTAGATACACTGTGCGTTGGATACAGTGTGGGTTAGATACAGTGCGGGTTGGATACAGTGCGGGTTGGATACAGTGTGGGTTACACAGTGTGGGTTGGATACAGTGCAGGTTGGATACAGTGTGGGTTGAATACAGTGTGGGTTGAATACAGTGCAGATTACAGTGCAGGTTGGATACAGTGTGGGTTGGATACAGTATGGGATGGATACAGATCCATTGCAAGTTCTAGTGTAGGTTTGACACAGTGCAGGTTTAATACAGTGTGAGACGGATACAGTGCAGATCAGATACAGTGCGGGTTACAGTGCAGGTTGGCTATAGTGCTGGTTACATTGCAGGTCAGATACAGTGTGGGTTGGAAAGAGTGCAGGTTATGGTGTGGGTTGGATACATAGTACGGGCTGGAAACAGATAGAGTGCAAGTCCCAGTGTGGGTTTGACACAGGGTAGGTTTACTACAGTGTTAGACCAGATACAGTGCAGGTTACAGTGCAGGTTGTATACAGTGCTGGATACATTGCAGGACATATACAGTGTGGGTCATATAGAGTTTGGGTAGGATAGAGTGCAGGTTACAGTGCAGCTCGGATACAATGCGGGTCAGATACCGTGTGGGTTACAGTACAGGTCAGATACAGTGTAGGTTGGATACACCAATAGTTCACTTACTTGGACAGCAGGTAAGAGGGTCTCCCACATGATAAATGCCCCAGAAGTGTCTGTGAGGATGATTATAGTCCGAGTGCTGCAGTGTACACAGCACTCTCTCAGTGCCTGTCAGAGCAGCAGCAGCCTCTGGATGGACAAAGCAGCAGCCTCTTGGTACACGAGAATGCCACAAGAATGGATCTCTCAGCCAATCAGCGGTAAACCCATTGATTTCAATGGGATCTTGAAATTTGGTGAATCCAAAACTAGCGAGCTTATAGAGTGGGTAGATGAAGTCTTGCTTCATTTTGGGATCCGAAGCAGGCCGAGAGAACTGAGCCCTGCTTTGGATCACCTCAGATCCAGTGGGCTCAGTTCTCTGAGAACTGAGCCCACTTATCTCTATTTATAAAAAGTTAAATGTACTAAACTATGCTATAGAAGAAGTATTACTGGGTTTACTTTACTTTCCTGAATTCAACATTTAAGCTGATGTAGCACTAGTCTGAGTATTCTAATTAATGGCACTTAACTTAAAAAAAACTCCTAGAAAGCAGTAGAGTTTATTTAGAATATAGGAAAATCAAAGTATAATTACCGTTAATTTATCTATTTAAAAGTGTGTACCATAGCCAATTATTCACCGTTACTTAGGATTTGTAGAGGAAATAAATTATCGAAAGAACACAGCAAACACAAGCTCAAAATATAAAAAAAACAAAGTACTTTATTAAGTCAATGACATAATGCGTATTTTATGCAATAACTCAAAAAGTGTTTTGTGGGATATTTACTAACCTGCGGTTTGATCAAACTTTGATGTGTTTGCAAACCCTGCAATTTACTAAGTGATGCCCCTAACCAAAGTAAAAATTCATGCTCCCAACCTTATATATAAATGAATAGCAGAGCCTCTTTGTATAAAAAATGAATAGTACAGTAGTTTTCTGCGATAAAATAAATCAAGCACAATGCCCCATAGAATAATAATGAATCATTGTGCCTCATAATATAATTTTAATGAATCACAATACCCCGATAGTATAAAAAAAAAAATTATTCCTCCAGTAATTTGCAAAAACATAAAAGTGCCTTGTATTATAAATCAATTACAGTACCCCCCAGTGTAATATTATTGGAGGAATAACTATTTTAGGTGCACTACCGTATGATTGATTTATTAAACTATGTGGCACTTTGATACTATGGAGGCACTAAGACCGTTTTATTATACTTTGGTTTGCACTTTGAGTTTTTATACTATATGAGGGCCTACAGTATAAATGATTTTTTATTATACTGTGGGGACACTGTATTTAATTTGTTATACTATAGGACAGGGAGAACAATTATGAAAATATCGCTCATCTCTAGTGGTTAAGACAATGGGCCTAATTCAGACCTGATCGCAGCAAAATTGTTTTCTAATGGGCAAAACCATGTGCACTGCAGGTGGAGCAGATGTAACATGTGCAGAGAGCTTTAGATATGGGTTATATTGTTTCTGTGCAGGGTAAATACTGTCTGCTTTTGCTGCTCCTCCATCCTCTGAAGCATAGAGAGTGTTGAATTACACCTCGTTACCACCTCTTGCTTCAGTTGATGGCAGGGCAGGTTCAGGCATGTTTGCTGGCGCGGTGGCTGTATGCCGAAAGTGGCCCACAATTTTTCGGACCACCGACAGCATCTCCTGCACGCCCCTGTCATTTTTAAAAAAAACTCTGCACCACCAAATTCATTGTATGTGCAAAACATGGGACATGCTGGAATTTGACCAGATGTAATGCACGCACAATATTGGTGGCGTTGTTCGATATCACAAATCTCCAGGACAGTCCAATTGGGGTAAGCCATTGTGCAATGATGTTCCTCAGTTTCCGTAAGAGGTTGTCAGCTGTGTGCCTCTTATGGAAAGCAGTGATACAAAGTGTAGCCTGCCTAGGAACGAGTTGGCGTTTGCGAGATGCTGCTACTGGTGCTGCTGCTGTTGTTGCTGCGGGAGGCAATACATCTACCCAGTGGGCTGTTACAGTCATATAGTCCTTATTCTGCCCTGTTCCACTTGTCCACATGTCCATGTTTAAGTGGACAGTGGGTACAACCACATTTTGTAGGGCACTGGTGACTCTTTTTATGATGCCTGTGTACATTCTCGGTATCGCCTGCCTAGAGAAGTGGAACCTAGATGGGATTTGATACTGGGGACACAGTACCTCAAACAATTCTCTAAGTCCCACTGAACTAATGGCGGATACCGGACGCACTTCTAACACCAACATAGCTGTCAAGGCCTGAGTTATCCGCTTTGCAAAAGGATGACTTCTGTCATATTTCATCTTCCTCACAAAGGACTGTTGGACAGTCAATTGCTTACTGGAAGTAGTACAAGTGGTCTTCCGACTTCCCCTCTGGGATGACGATCGACTCCCACCAGCAACAACAGCAGCGGCAGCAACTGCAGCAGTAGGTGTACCACTCAAGGATCCTCCGGAGGAATCCTGGTTAGGAGAGGACTCCTCAGTCTTGCCAGTGACATGGCCTGCAGGACTACTGACGTTTCTGACTGAGGAGGAATTTGACGTCGAGGGAGTTGGTGGTGTGGCTTGCAGGAGCTTGGGTACAGGAGGAAGAAGGGATTTAGGTGTCAGTGGACTGCTTACCCTCTTACCCAAAGTTTCACAACTTGACACTGACTTCTGATGAATGCGCAGCAGGTGACGTATCAGGTATGATGTTCCTAGGTGGTCAACATCCTTACCCCTACTTATTACAGATTGACAGAGGCAACAGATGGCTTGACACCTGTTGTCTGGATTTGTGGAGAAATAATTCCACACCGAAGAGGTGGCTTTTTGGTAGTTTGCCCAGGCATCACAATGGGCTTATTCATCCCACGGACAACAGGTGTCTCCCCCGGTACCATCTCAGAACGCACAGTTCTTTTTTTCTGTGCTCTTTCCAGCTTAACTCTTTTAATTTTTCTAGCGGGAGGATGAGGGCTTCCATCGTCATGTGAAGCTAAACCACTAGTCATGAACATAGGCCAGGGCTTCAGCCGTTCCTTGCCACTCCGTGTCATAAATGGCATATTGGCAAGTTTACGTTTCTCCTCAGACCATTTAAATTTCTTTTTTTGTTTTTTTTTACTGAACTTTGGCTTTTTGGATTTTACATGCCCTCTACTATCACATTGGGCATCGGCCTTGGCAGACGACGTTGATGGCATTTCATCGTCTATGTCATGGCTAGTGGCAGCAGCTTCAGCAGTAGGAGGAAGTGGTTCTTGATCTTTCCCTATTTTATCCTCCAAATTTTTGTTCCCCATTATGCTTCTGGAGTTATATAACACAATATGCGGCACAGGAATGACTGATGGCTGATGGCCAGGACACTACCACTGGTATGATGCAGCACAACACAACAACGCTGTGAGGGACTTGTTGTTGTTATTGTTGTTATTATTATTATTATTATTATTATTATATGGTAGCAGTGGACATATATCAGCAGTGTTAAGGAAATTAAGCAATTTGTAGCATCTATTCTATCTTTTTAATATCATGTAATACTTAACAGACATTATTATGTAAAGACGTTTGTTTTTCTGACAAGGAATGTATGTTCGTGACAAGAACTTGCTTTACTTTGCTAAGTCACCCTAGTCTTGCTGATTTGTGTCATGTGCCCAAGCCAGGACCAGATGGTATTCGATAAGGAGGAATGGGCCTCAAGGCCTGCTATGATTGGTCCAAGCTTGGGTGGAGGAATTTTTGTAATAGGCAATATTAAGGGCTTTTGTTTTCCATATTCTGGGCAGACCGCGTGCTTGTAATTTTACTTGTAAGTGCATGCTGATTGTCACTTTATTGTTATCTTGCACTGCCATTATCAATATAAACTTTGAATTTGACCACAACTGTTCATGTTGTTTTTATCCACAACAATTTGGTGCTGAAACCCGGGATCTGAAATCGATTGGAACGGAATCAGGACAAGGAACGGAGGACTGGAGACCAGATCGGCGCCATTTAAAAAAAGGTGAGAACATTTGTGTCTCTGTCTGCTCTCCCCTCCTCTGCTCCTAAGTCCCTCCGTCCCACTATCGTGAGTACAGATCCCAAGAACCTGAACAGTTGTTTTGTGTTTAACATCTTTTTGGATATGCATGTGTGAATGTATGTAGATGCTGGCACATTGCCACATCAGCATGACAGAGGCCCTTTTACAGCTGAATGATTGTGCTGCCCCAAGCATGCTGGGGGCAGTGGAGTAAAAAGTAAGAGGACCCTACCGTCCTCAGACACAAATGTTTCCTATCTTCTCAGTCTGTCACGTAAACTGTCATTAACATTGTCTGCATAGTGGAAGGACAAATATAAGGATAAGTGTTGGTGAAGAGTAGTTTCTCTGCTGGTCTACCCTTGTTTGTCAATACCGGTCTGTGGGCAACCGATTGTGGCTCTCCCCCAGAACAGGAGCGATATAATCTCTGATTACCTCCTGGCCTGCTATCTGACAGCTCTGTGTACACTGGTTTGAGTCTGCTTCTCGCTACACTGAAGGGCGTGCCCTGAAGCTGCAGACTTGCGTCTCTCTGTGTCTCATGAAAAATCATACTTCTTACTTAGATAATCCCTTACTTGCATGGTTTGACCTAGAGGACGTTAGAGGGCAAATATTGTATGGCATCTTCACCTTGCTGATTTTCATTTGGCTCTGCTGGAAAATTTGGAGGGACCAAGAGCGGGGATTCGCTGTGTGGGACTTCCCCTAACATCCAATAGCCATAGAATATGGGTGGTCTCCAGTATGCCGGCGGTCGGGCTCCCAGCGACCAGCATACCGGCGCCGGGAGCCCGACAGCCGGCATACCGATACTTATTCTCCCTCGTGGGGGTCCACGACCCCCCTGGAGGGAGAATAAAATAGTGTGGCGCGCTTAGCGTGCCACCGTGCCCTTAGCGTGGTGAGCGCAGCGAGCCCGCAAGGGGCTCATTTGCGCTCGCCACACTGTCGGTAAGCCGGCGGTCGGGCTCCCGGCGCCAGTATGCTGGTCGCCGGGAGCCCGACTGCCGGCATATCGTAGTGAACCCATAGAATATAGTGCTGTGAAAAACTGAGAGAGGGGTGTAGGAGTCCCCTCCACCATAGCCGGGCTATGAGAAACAGTCACAGCAAACGTGGATTTGGCTGATCACCAAATCAGAGTAATGGACGTCCTGAGACTCCTCGTACCCCACAGGAGGAGATGAGTAAGAAATATGGCAAATGGGTCAGCCGGCATTTACCTAAGTGGGGCAGGCTTACTAGGGGGATGGATTGTGGCATCCCAAAAGAGGGAACCTTTGAATTATCCCGCTGGGCAACCCTCTACAAAAAATAAAACAAAATTCACTGAGCCAAATGAACAGGCAGCTTGGAGTAGGTGGATGGTAGAATGTTATAAAAGACAGCAAAAAGCCCAAGGTATTTTTACATTAGAAACAAGAACAGTAAGGGCAAATCAGCAAGGAGGCGAGGTACAGTCAGATGAGAAAGAGGGGGAGGAAGGGTTTTGTGTGGAGTGGAAGGTGAGCTTCTCATCATTCCCAAAATAACCCAAGGTGAGAGAGATGAAATGGCTGAGGAATATCGCTTGCCTCAAGCCTCAGCCTACCCGGTTAGAGAGCAATTCATGCCTGCTACAAGTGAGTCTAGCCAGCTCAATCCAAAGACATATACAGGAGGTACAGGAGAAAAGGGTCCAGAGGGTGATGGTAGTTGACACACCTGGTAACCCCCAGAGGGGTCAGTTCAGGTGGAGAAACAATTAGGAGCCCAGAAATGTGAAGTGCTATAATTGTGGGAAACGGCCACATTGCAAGAAATTGTCCAGCTCCAAAAAAGGGAGGCAGGATAGCGCCTGACAGGGAGGGCTTCCAGTGTTACCAGTCATCTTGGTGTTATGAGCCACAGCAGTGGTTCATTCCTGTTTGCATTCGGTTCATGTATTTTATGTTATATTTCTGTTTGCATGCCAGGATTTCTTATGTACTTGTTTAGAGTGCTATACTTTTGTTTACTAGTCTGGTAACTACAGTGTCATAGTTTATGGGTCTTCCCACTAGCCTTAGTTTTGTGTTTTTGTACTGGCGGCAGCGCCACACATAACTTGTTTGTTTAGTTCTCATTTTATAGTCTCCTTAGCTGTAGCTAATTTTCCCCTTACTCACTCACAGTCTTAGGTGGTGCCTTGTAACCTTGTAAGACCGGGGGGCATCGGAGTTTGGGCGAACCTAATTTGCCCATTCAAACGCGGCTGCCTTGGGCAGAAGACTAGCACTTCAGGCACCATCCGACCACTGGGAGGAGTAATGGAGTTAGGGTAAGAAAAGGTCTTCCTGTGGTCATTCATACTGGCCGCAGCTTCACTCATGAGTACTGGAACTCCCCAGTTGTCACACATTCCACAGAGTTCCAGGGTCTCAATTTGTAACATTGTACTCATTTCCTAACACTTGACCCTCTCTGAAATGCCTTTTGACTCAGTGGAGTATCTGGTGGACAGTAGAGCAGCCCGTATTCTCAAGAGATATAGAGAGTATGCCAATATATACTCTAATTACCCTGCAAAATCAGGCAGGTCCCCAAACACTTGGTAAATGGGGGAAGGCAGGTTGCAAATAAATAAATATTGTTTGGAAACATGAGGATGGTCGATTGTGTGCGCATCTCCCTTCATATGTTTCCAAAGGGGGAATGATTGCTATGATTGCTAAATTTTGGTTTGCACAGTGTTTGAAATACTTTACAACAGAATGGTTATGTTCTCCTTGTAGATAGAGGCGTGGCCTGTTGCCAAGGTAACGGCTGCAGTAACAGCAAAGAAATTGATATCTGAATTTGTGTGCAGGTATGGCCTACATGAAACGGTTGAGAGAGCAAATAGCGTATTAAAAAAAATGGCTAAGATCTGTGAGCAAACAAAACTTACATGGGTACAAGCTTTACCAGTAGCTCCATTTGCAATGAGGTATACCCTAAAGGGATTACATGGACTTTCATCATTTGAGATACTGTTTGGCAGGCTCAAATTACATGGACAGTACACTTCTCTTACTGACTACTTGTTTAGCTTCATAAGCCACTGACTAATTTGCATGGCAAAGTGTTTTCTTCTTTACCAGATCCACAAGACACATCTGGAACCCCGATTTGATGGCCCATACCAGGTGATATTGACCACAGTTACCTCCGTCATGGTGGAGGGGAAAGTACGCTTCACACTCTAAGAAAATTAACTTTCAGGTCAATGATGCAAACTGGTCCCAAAAGCGTGGGGCCCCCGGGGAGAAGAGTACTGAATGGACTGTTAAGATACACTTGTTTTTCTACCGGCTTGTTTGTGCTTTATATCAGTGTGTGCAGGTGAAAGGAGAAAAGCAAAAGAACTTCATATGGCTTCTACATCAGCAGACAGCTAAGGAGCTGAACGCCACTGACTGTTGTATCTGTTCTTATGTTCCTGCTAACCATAAAGGAATCCCTTTGATTGGTATCCCTATCTCAATGAATGATCTTAACCTCACAGAGTATAGCTATAATGTTGAAATAGACATAAATCACACTGCTCACAATGCTCTTTCAGACCTAAGAATATATTTAGAAATTGCTGGTATAATCTCTCTCCGCCCACTATGTGTATAGGGCCTATGTTTATTAGAGATGAGCGGGTTCGGTTCCTCGGAATCCGAACCCGCCCGAACTTCAGTTTTTTTTACACGGGTCCGAGCGACTCGGATCTTCCCGCCTTGCTCGGTTAACCCGAGCGCGCCCGAACGTCATCATCACGCTGTCGGATTCTCGCGAGGCTCGGATTCTATCGCAAGACTCGGATTCTATATAAGGAGCCGCGCGTCGCCGCCATTTTTCACACGTGCATTGAGATTCATAGGGAGAGGATGTGGCTGGCGTCCTCTCCGTTTATAGAGATTCGAGAAGAGAGTGAGACAGAGAGAGACACAGTAGTAATTTGGGGAGCATTAGGAGGAGTACTACTACTACTAGTACTTGCTGAAGTGATAGAGAGAGATAGTGTGACTGTATTATCTGACTTGTGGGGGAGACACTGACAGTGGGGAGCAGTTAGAGTCTGAGAGCAGGACTCAGGACTCAGGAGTACATATAACGTACAGTGCACACTTTTGCTGCCAGAGTGCCAGCCACACTGCCATTGTTTGTGACCACACTGACCACCAGTATAATATATATTGTGATTGTCTGCTTACGACTCAGGAGTACTACTTGCAAGTTGCTGATAGTGTGACCAGTGACCTGACCACCAGTTTAATAATCACCACCAGTTTATGAGTTTAATATATATTATATATATATATATATATATATATATATATATATATAATTGTATATAATATATATATAATATTGTATACCACCTAGCACCTGCCCGTGTTTTTTTTTTTTCTTCTTTCTTCTTTATACATACTACTATAGTAGCTTACTGTAGCAGTCTGCGGTGCTGCTGAGCTGACAGTGTCCAGCAGGTCCGTCATCATTCATTACATAATAAATATATAATATATACCTGTCCGGCTGCAGTACTAGTGATATTATATATACATATATATTGATTTCATCTCATTATCATCCAGTCTATATTATCAGCAGACACAGTACGTTAGTCCACGGCTGTAGCTACCTCTGTGTCGGCACTCGGCAGTCCATCCATAATTGTATACCACCTACCCGTGGTTGTTTTTTTCTTCTTCTTTATACATACTACTATAGTAGCTTACTGTAGCAGTCTGCGGTGCTGCTGAGCTGACAGTGTCCAGCAGGTCCGTCATCAGTCATTACATAATAAATATATAATATATACCTGTCCGGCTGCAGTACTAGTGATATTATATATACATATATATTGATTTCATCTCATTATCATCCAGTCTATATTATCAGCAGACACAGTACGTTAGTCTACGGCTGTAGCTACCTCTGTGTCGGCACTCGGCAGTCCATCCATAATTGTATACCACCTACCCATGGTTGTTTTTTTTTTCTTTCTTCTTTATACATACTACTATAGTAGCTTACTGTAGCAGTCTGCGGTGCTGCTGAGCTGACAGTGTCCAGCAGGTCCGTCATCAGTCATTACATAATAAATATATAATATATACCTGTCCGGCTGCAGTACTAGTGATATTATATATACATATATATTGATTTCATCTCATTATCATCCAGTCTATATTATCAGCAGACACAGTACGTTAGTCCACGGCAGTAGCTACCTCTGTGTCGGCACTCGGCAGTCCATCCATAATTGTATACCACCTACCCGTGGTTGTTTTTTTTTTCTTTCTTCTTTATACATACTACTATAGTAGCTTACTGTAGCAGTCTGCGGTGCTGCTGAGCTGACAGTGTCCAGCAGGTCCGTCATCAGTCATTACATAATAAATATATAATATATACCTGTCCGGCTGCAGTACTAGTGATATTATATATACATATATATTGATTTCATCTCATTATCATCCAGTCTATATTATCAGCAGACACAGTACGTTAGTCCACGGCTGTAGCTACCTCTGTGTCGGCACTCGGCAGTCCATCCATAATTGTATACCACCTACCCGTGTTTTTTTTTTCTTTCTTTCTTCTTTATACATACTACTATAGTAGCTTACTGTAGCAGTCTGCGGTGCTGCTGAGCTGACAGTGTCCAGCAGGTCCGTCATCAGTCATTACATAATAAATATATCTACCTGTCCGGCTGCAGTACTAGTGTGATATAATATATATTGATTTCATCTCATTATCATCCAGTCTATATTAGCAGCAGACACAGTACGGTAGTCCACGGCTGTAGCTACCTCTGTGTCGGCAGTCGCTCGTCCATCCATAATTGTATACCACCTACCCGTGGTTTTTTTTTCTTTCTTCTTTATACATACTACTATAGTAGCTTACTGTAGCAGTCTGCGGTGCTGCTGAGCTGACAGTGTCCAGCAGGTCCGCCATCAGTCATTACATAATAAATATATATACCTGTCCGGCTGCAGTACTAGTGATATTATATATATATATATATATATATATTGATTTCATCTCATTATCATCCAGTCTATATTAGCAGCAGACACAGTACGGTAGTCCACGGCTGTAGCTACCTCTGTGTCGGCAGTCGCTCGTCCATCCATAAGTATACTAGTATCCATCCATCTCCATTGTTTACCTGAGGTGCCTTTTAGTTGTGCCTATTAAAATATGGAGAACAAAAATGTTGAGGTTCCAAAATTAGGGAAAGATCAAGATCCACTTCCACCTCGTGCTGAAGCTGCTGCAACTAGTCATAGCCGAGACGATGAAATGCCTGCAACGTCGTCTGCCAAGGCCGATGCCCAATGTCATAGTACAGAGCATGTAAAATCCAAAACACCAAATATCAGTAAAAAAAGGACTCCAAAATCTAAAATAAAATTGTCGGAGGAGAAGCGTAAACTTGCCAATATGCCATTTACCACACGGAGTGGCAAGGAACGGCTGAGGCCCTGGCCTATGTTCATGGCTAGTGGTTCAGCTTCACATGAGGATGGAAGCACTCAGCCTCTCGCTAGAAAAATGAAAAGACTCAAGCTGGCAAAAGCACCGCAAAGAACTGTGCGTTCTTCGAAATCCCAAATCCACAAGGAGAGTCCAATTGTGTCAGTTGCGATGCCTGACCTTCCCAACACTGGACGTGAAGAGCATGCACCTTCCACCATTTGCACGCCCCCTGCAAGTGCTGGAAGGAGCACCCGCAGTCCAGTTCCTGATAGTCAGATTGAAGATGTCAGTGTTGAAGTACACCAGGATGAGGAGGATATGGGTGTTGCTGGCGCTGGGGAGGAAATTGACAAGGAGGATTCTGATGGTGAGGTGGTTTGTTTAAGTCAGGCACCCGGGGAGACACCTGTTGTCCGTGGGAGGAATATGGCCGTTGACATGCCTGGTGAAAATACCAAAAAAATCAGCTCTTCGGTGTGGAAGTATTTCAACAGAAATGCGGACAACATTTGTCAAGCCGTGTGTTGCCTTTGTCAAGCTGTAATAAGTAGGGGTAAGGACGTTAACCACCTCGGAACATCCTCCCTTATACGTCACCTGCAGCGCATTCATAATAAGTCAGTGACAAGTTCAAAAACTTTGGGCGACAGCGGAAGCAGTCCACTGACCAGTAAATCCCTTCCTCTTGTAACCAAGCTCACGCAAACCACCCCACCAACTCCCTCAGTGTCAATTTCCTCCTTCCCCAGGAATGCCAATAGTCCTGCAGGCCATGTCACTGGCAATTCTGACGATTCCTCTCCTGCCTGGGATTCCTCCGATGCATCCTTGCGTGTAACGCCTACTGCTGCTGGTGCTGCTGTTGTTGCTGCTGGGAGTCGATGGTCATCCCAGAGGGGAAATCGTAAGACCACTTTTACTACTTCCACCAAGCAATTGACTGTCCAACAGTCCTTTGCGAGGAAGATGAAATATCACAGCAGTCATCCTGCTGCAAAGCAGATAACTGAGGCATTGGCATCCTGGGTTGTGAGAAACGTGGTTCCGGTATCCATCATTACTGCAGAGCCAACTAGAGACTTGTTGGAGGTACTGTGTCCCTGGTACCAAATACCATCCAGGTTCCATTTCTCTAGGCAGGCGATACCGAAAATGTACACAGACCTCAGAAAAAGACTCACCAGTGTCCTAAAAAATGCAGCTGTACCCAATGTCCACTTAACCACGGACATGTGGACAAGTGGAGCAGGGCAGGGTCAGGACTATATGACTGTGACAGCCCACTGGGTAGATGTATGGACTCCCGCCGCAAGAACAGCAGCGGCGGCACCAGTAGCAGCATCTCGCAAACGCCAACTCTTTCCTAGGCAGGCTACGCTTTGTATCACCGGTTTCCAGAATACGCACACAGCTGAAAACCTCTTACGGCAACTGAGGAAAATCATCGCGGAATGGCTTACCCCAATTGGACTCTCCTGTGGATTTGTGGCATCGGACAACGCCAGCAATATTGTGTGTGCATTAAATCTGGGCAAATTCCAGCACGTCCCATGTTTTGCACATACCTTGAATTTGGTGGTGCAGAATTTTTTAAAAAACGACAGGGGCGTGCAAGAGATGCTGTCGGTGGCCAGAAGAATTGCGGGACACTTTCGGCGTACAGGCACCACGTACAGAAGACTGGAGCAACACCAAAAACGCCTGAACCTGCCCTGCCATCATCTGAAGCAAGAAGTGGTAACGAGGTGGAATTCAACCCTATATATGCTTCAGAGGTTGGAGGAGCAGCAAAAGGCCATTCAAGCCTATACAATTCAGCACGATATAGGAGGTGGAATGCACCTGTCTCAAGCGCAGTGGAGAATGATTTCAACGTTGTGCAAGGTTCTGCTGCCCTTTGAACTTGCCACACGTGAAGTCAGTTCAGACACTGCCAGCCTGAGTCAGGTCATTCCCCTCATCAGGCTTTTGCAGAAGAAGCTGGAGACATTGAAGGAGGAGCTAACACGGAGCGATTCCGCTAGGCATGTGGGACTTGTGGATGGAGCCCTTAATTCGCTTAACAAGGATTCACGGGTGGTCAATCTGTTGAAATCAGAGCACTACATTTTGGCCATCGTGCTCGATCCTAGATTTAAAACCTACCTTGGATCTCTCTTTCCGGCAGACACAAGTCTGCTGGGGTTCAAAGACCTGCTGGTGAGAAAATTGTCAAGTCAAGCGGAACGCGACCTGTCAACATCTCCTCCTTCACATTCTCCCGCAACTGGGGGTGCGAGGAAAAGGCTCAGAATTCCGAGCCCACCCGCTGGCGGTGATGCGGGGCAGTCTGGAGCGACTGCTGATGCTGACATCTGGTCCGGACTGAAGGACCTGTCAATGATTACGGACATGTCGTCTACTGTCACTGCATATGATTCTCTCCCCATTGAAAGAATGGTGGAGGATTATATGAGTGACCGCATCCAAGTAGGCACGTCACACAGTCCGTACTTATACTGGCAGGAAAAAGAGGCAATTTGGAGGCCCTTGCACAAACTGGCTTTATTCTACCTAAGTTGCCCTCCCACAAGTGTGTACTCCGAAAGAGTGTTTAGTGCCGCCGCTCACCTTGTCAGCAATCGGCGTACAAGGTTACTTCCAGAAAATGTGGAGAAGATGATGTTCATTAAAATGAATTATAATCAATTCCTCCGTGGAGACATTGACCAGCAGCAATTGCCTCCACAAAGTACACAGGGAGCTGAGATGGTGGATTCCAGTGGGGACGAATTGATAATCTGTGAGGAGGGGGATGTACACGGTGATATATCGGAGGATGATGATGAGGTGGACATCTTGCCTCTGTAGAGCCAGTTTGTGCAAGGAGAGATTAATTGCTTCTTTTTCGGTGGGGGTCCAAACCAACCCGTCATTTCAGTCACAGTCGTGTGGCAGACCCTGTCACTGAAATGATGGGTTGGTTAAAGTGTGCATGTCCTGTTTATACAACATAAGGGTGGGTGGGAGGGCCCAAGGACAATTCCATCTTGCACCTCTTTTTTCTTTAATTTTTCTTTGCGTCATGTGCTGTTTGGGGAGTGTTTTTTGGAAGGGCCATCTTGCGTGACACTACAGTGCCACTCCTAGATGGGCCAGGTGTTTGTGTCGGCCACTAGGGTTGCTTATCTTACTCACACAGCTACCTCATTGCGCCTCTTTTTTTCTTTGCGTCATGTGCTGTTTGGGGAGTGTTTTTTGGAAGGGCCATCCTGCGTGACACTGCAGTGCCACTCCTAGATGGGCCCGGTGTTTGTGTCGGCCACTAGGGTCGCTTATCTTACTCACACAGCTACCTCATTGCGCCTCTTTTTTTCTTTTCGTCATGTGCTGTTTGGGGAGTGCTTTTTGGAAGGGCCATCCTGCGTGACACTGCAGTGCCACTCCTAGATGGGCCCGGTGTTTGTGTCGGCCACTAGGGTCGCTTATCTTACTCACACAGCTACCTCATTGCGCCTCTTTTTTTCTTTGCGTCATGTGCTGTTTGGGGAGTGTTTTTTGGAAGGGCCATCCTGCGTGACACTGCAGTGCCACTCCTAGATGGGCCCGGTGTTTGTGTCGGCCACTAGGGTCGCTTATCTTACTCACACAGCTACCTCATTGCGCCTCTTTTTTTCTTTGCGTCATGTGCTGTTTGGGGAGTGTTTTTTGGAAGGGCCATCCTGCGTGACACTGCAGTGCCACTCCTAGATGGGCCAGGTGTTTGTGTCGGCCACTAGGGTCGCTTATCTTACTCACACAGCTACCTCATTGCGCCTCTTTTTTTCTTTGCGTCATGTGCTGTTTGGGGAGTGTTTTTTGGAAGGGCCATCCTGCGTGACACTGCAGTGCCACTCCTAGATGGGCCCGGTGTTTGTGTCGGCCACTAGGGTCGCTTATCTTACTCACACAGCTACCTCGGTGCAAATTTTAGGACTAAAAATAATATTGTGAGTTGTGAGGTATTCAGAATAGACTGAAAATGAGTGGAAATTATGGTTTTTGAGGTTAATAATACTTTGGGATCAAAATGACCCCCAAATTCTATGATTTAAGCTGTTTTTTAGTGTTTTTTGAAAAAAACACCCGAATCCAAAACACACCCGAATCCGACAAAAAAAATTCGGTGAGGTTTTGCCAAAACGCGGTCGAACCCAAAACACGGCCGCGGAACCGAACCCAAAACCAAAACACAAAACCCGAAAAATTTCAAGTGCACATCTCTAATGTTTATTAACCACGTGGCCGAACTAAAAGGTCACCTAGTCAACTTACCTAAGGTATACGTTGGAGAAACAAATTGTAAAAATGTTGCCTTAGTGTTTAACATGGAATACAATGAAACATTATGTGACAAGGTGAATGGTAACTGTAACAATCAATGTTGGTGTGCAAATATGAAAGCTCTTTGTGCCCCTAGGTGTGCCTGTCCTAACCAGACGGATGAGGATGATTGGGATTGTAAGACCCAAGTGCACAATAATATGGTATGGTTTCAGAGCTGGTTGGGAAACCATGGTAAAATAATCCCTAGGGTACTGAAGCAAGGCTTATACTATATTTGTGGAAATAGGGTCTACTCATGGCTTCCTATGGGAGCATGGGGGAACTGCACTATAGGAAGAGTTGTGCCAGCCATAAGACAGCGTGAAAACATCTCTTTTACCAATATGATAGAAACAGGCCCTAGAGAGACTAGATACAAGAGAGAATTGTTTACTGCAGCAGATAAAGCTTGGATGTGGTTCCCTGCCTGGACAGGCTGGGGAATTGAATTAGCAAATAAGTTAAATAAATATGCGAATATTATGGATGGGATAATTAATGAGACCACAAGTGCCATCCATGTTATCAATGAGGAAATGGCTCAAATTGGGAAGAAGCGCACATGAATAAAGTAAAGGAATTACAGAAACAAGCTAGAGACATATCCAAGGAGGGATGGAATCCCTTCTCCTGGATGGGGTCAATTGGTGTATGGTTTAACAATCTGTTATCAGATTTAATAAAACCCATAGTGGTAGTGATAGGATTGATTGTATTTCTTTTGATCGCTTGGAAATTATTAATGTGCTGTATTTCTCATTTCAGGAAAAATGTAGATTCGCTCGCTTAATAGGAAGAATGATAACAGCCACAGGGGTGACCGTCTGACGGCCTAGCCCAACTGCCCATCTCTTCTGAGAGACCCCTCAGTTGTTGTAAGAGTTGGGTGGAAGACATCATCTCTGAAAGAGGGTCCCGCAGGTGCACTTCGACAGTTTGGACACCACCCCAGATGGAGTTTATCCCGAGAAGTGATTTCGACGAGTCAGTCATTCCGATTCCAGCGAATTCACCGAGTGGTCTCTGTGCCCAAGTGCACCTCCGGCAGCTGTTATTATTCTTACAGCTAGATAGATAGGTGTGTGAATGCTTCAATAAAGGTGTGTGAATGCTTAGCAGTATAGCAACCGCGAGGCAGTTCTTAGTCAGTTCTTCCTTTTGCGTACATCCTGTCTCAATTGGTACTTTGTCACATAATAAAACCTGGGGGCATCAGAGTACTGGGGGGACCTAATTCGCCCGGGAAAAGCGGCTGCTAAAGGACAAGACTTTGATCTGCAGGTACCAATTGACTGCGGGGTGTGGCAACAGAGTCAGGGTAGGCCCAGGTGCGTCTGTGGCTATATCATCCCTAGTCACAGTCACACCACCTTCTTAGCATTAGTAGTACTGCCATTGTTACCTTTTAGGTGATGTTTTTATATATGTGTGATAATAAAATTATCAAAAGGGTGAGAATTGTTAAGGAAATTAAGCAATTTATAGCATCTATTCTGTCTTTTTAATATCATGTAATACTTAACAGACATTATTATGTAAAGACGTTTGTTTTTCTGACAAGGAATGTATGTTCGTGACAAGAACTTGCTTTACTTTGCTAAGTCACCCTAGTCTTGCTGATTTGTGTCATGTGCCCAAGCCAGGACCAGAGGGTATTCGATAAGGAGGAATGGGCCTCAAGGCCTGCTATGATTGGTCCAAGCTTGGGTGGAGGAATTTTTGTAATAGGCAATATTAAGGGCTTTTGTTTTCTATATTCTGGGCAGACCGCGCGCTTGTAATATTACTTGTAAGTGCATACTGATTGTCACTTTATTGTTATCTTGCTCTGCCATTATCAATATACACTTTGAATTTGACCACAACTGTTCGTGTTGTTTTTTATCCACAACAGCAGCGTATACCACTGTGACTGCCTGGTCACTGGAATGACTGATGGCCAGGGCACTACCACTGGCCTGATGCAGGACAACACGGCACCACTGAAAGGGACTTATACAGCTACACTGGCTATATGGCAGCAGAGGACACCACCACTGTGACTGGTCACTGGACTGATGCTGCACAAGACACTACCTGTATGATGCAATCATGCAAGACAACACAGCAAAAATGCAAGGGACTTATACAGCAGCCAGCAGCACTGGGGAAATATAGAAGCAGAGAACACCAACACTGTGATTGGCTGGACTGATGCAGCACAATACACTGACTACACTGGACTGGACTGAGCAGCACAACACAGCACAAGACTCGCCACCCCACTTTCCTGCCCCCACACAGACACTGAGGACGGAGACACGCCCTCTCACTACACTCTTCAAGACTGGAGTGAAAATGGGCGCGACACGCGGCTCCTTATATGGAATCCAAATCCCGAAAGAATCCGACAGCGGGATGATGACGTTTTGCCTCATTCTGGTTTACGAGTCAGATGGGAAAACCCCTGCCGGGCTCGGAACCAGGTTCAGAGCATGAAGTTAAATACGTTACGGTTCTCTAGACCCAAACCCACTCATCTCTAATTTTAATATCATCTGTATGCGGATGATGCCCAAATTTTCCTATCCTTTCCAGAATGCTCACCATCTGTGATGGCCTGCATTGCTAAATGTTTTTCTGCCATTTAATCTTGGATATAATTTGATCACTTTAAATAAAAATTTTCAAAAACAGTTAATTTACTGTATATTTCCACCATCTCTACAGAAGTTACCAACCTGATACAATGTCTTACCATATGTCAGAATGGTATGGAGAAATCTAATGTGGGTCTATGGTTGGCACTTTGGTTGTTCCTTTATCAGGAACAACCAAAATGTTGAATTAACTTTACAGGTAAGCAAGGCCATACCCCTATAGCTGCCTCCCAGATGTGACAAGCTGGGAATTTAACTAGCATGTACAGAAATTGGTGATTACAGAATGGTCAAACTAGCACAGGTCAAGGACACAAGCAAGGATCAGTCAAAGATTATTGGCACAGGTTTCAATTTGGTATTTGAAGTAGAGGGTACTGTAGTAGTGTTAGCACAGGTTCAAAGTAGGTTAAAAAAAGACAGAGTTCTATGGAAATTGAATGGAAACATGAACTGGAGCAAGGCAGTAAGATCTAATGCTCTGGCAAAATAAGGTATTTAAATGGGGGGCCAATCTCAATTCTCTGACCACCAACTCTTTACATCTAAGCAGATGTCCTACACCCACCCAGAGCCATAACTAGCTATGGGCGAGAGGGGCATTGCACACAGCGCAATGCGCTGTGAGGCAAAAAAATCTCAGCAGACACCGGTCGGGCCATGCCACACTACCGTCCATCATCGCCGCTTGGTAACTGCAGCACTGCCGAGGAGCATGGTGTGCTCTACATACCCCTTCTCCTCCCCCACTCCAGACTGGGCAGCACCAGCATTACTACGTAGACTCGGAGTGGAGCCTGAAGGACGAGGACTGTGTCACCCGGCACCATCTGATCTTGGGGGAGGGGGCAGAGCATGCTCTTTACCAATCCCCTCACCCCTAAGCTGCGCTCCTCAACGGGGTAACATCATACCATGTGCGCCCACACAGCATTCGGCACCTGACATGGGGAGCTGCAGCCGCTGAAGAGCTGGGGAAGGTGAAAACAAAGGATGGAGAGGGTCCCGTGCACCAGCGCCTGTCAGCGCTGCACACCTCACTCTAGTAGTCGGATTCACAGGAACGCACACCACCACAGGGTAGGGACTTATTGCAACCTCCCCATCCTGCCCTCCATGGTGGGCTGCTCACTTGGTCTCTCCACAGCACTCCCCTCTATATGCCACTCACCTCTATCCCAAGCCCTCCCCCATCTTCCTCTCACCTGCTCTCTCCCTAGCCCTCCACCCGCATTCCTCTCCCCTGCTCTCTCCCTAGCCCTCCCATTGCATCCCTCTCGCCTGCTCTCTCCCTAGCCCTCCCATTGCATCCCTCTCACCTGCTCTCTCCCTAGCCCTCCCCCTGTGTTCCTCTCACCTGCTCTCTCCCTAGCCCTCCCCCTGCGTTCCTTTCACCTGCTCTCTCCCTAGCCCTCCCCCCATGTTACTCTCACCTGCTCTCTCCCTAGCACTCCCCATGCGTTCCTCTCACCTGCACTCTCACTAGCCCTTCCCCATGTTACTCTCACCTGCTCTCTCCCTAGCACTCCCCCCATCTTACTCTCACCTGCTCTCTCCCTAGCCCTCCCCCTGCATTTCTCTCACCTGCTCTATCCTTAGCCCTCCCCCATGTTAATCTCATCTGCTCTCTCACTAGCCCTCTCCCTGCGTTCCTCTCACCTGCTCTCTCCCTAGCCCTCCCCCCATGTTACTCTCACCTGCTCTCTCCCTAGCCCTTCCCCTGCGTTCCTCTCACCTGCTCTCTCCCTATCTCTCCCCCTGTGTTCCTCTCATCTGCTCTCTCCCTAGCCATTCCTCAGCATTCCTCTCACCTGCTCTCTCCCTAGCCCTCCCCCTGCATTCCTCTTACCTGCTCTCTCCCTATCTCTCCCCCTGTGTTCCTCTCACCTGCTCTCTCCCTAGCCCTCCCTCTGCATTCCTCTTACCTGCTCTCTCCCTATCTCTCCCCCTGTGTTCCTCTCACCTGCTCTCTCCCTTGCCCTCCCCCTGCATTCCTCTCACCTGCTCTCTCCCTAGCTCTCCACCAGTGTTCCTCTCACTTGCTCTCTCCCTAGCTCTCCCCCAATGTTACTCTCACCTGCTCTCTCCCTATCCCTCCCCCTGCGTTCCTCTCACCCGCTCTCTCCCTAGCCTTCCCCCTGCGTTCCTCTCACCCGCTCTCTCCCTGTTTTCTCCCTAGGTCTCCACGAGTATGCCACTCTGCTGCTGCAATGTGTAAAAAAGAGGGACTCTGCCTACCTAATGTATAAAAAGGGGGACTCTGCTGATGCAATGTGTAAAAATGGGACTCTGACTACCGTAATGTGTAAAAATGGGACTCTGACTACCGTACTGTGTAAAAGGGAGCTCTACCTGCCGTGCTGTGTAAAAGAGGACTCTACCTGCTGTAATGTGTAAAAGGGAGCTCTGCTTGCTGTAATGTGTAAAAGTGAGCTCTGCCTGCCTTAATGTGTAAAAGGGAGCTTTGTTGCCACGCCCCTCCCACATGAAGCCATGCCCCTATGTTTTTTCAGCACGCGCACTGACCCTGTTTAATGTATTGGGGGGGTTTCTTGTACACAGCGCTAAAATGTCTAGTTGCGGCACTGCACCCACCCTTAGATGAGGTCTTTGCAATTCCATGATGCAGCTCATAGCCAATAACAAGGGAGGGTAATAAATTGGATATACCACAATTGGCAACAGAAAAACATCAGCTGGCTGGAGACATGAAACGGTGGGTGCCGTACCGCCATTAGAGTACAGTAAGTGCTGTTTTCTAACAGATCTCTTATTCTGTTGACTAAATGATGATAATTTCTACTCCTTAGTAGTATCCTAGATTCGGAACTGTCATTTACTCTACACATTCGATTTGTGTCCAAACCCTGTTACATGCATCTAAGTAGCATCTCCAGAATATGTATTCATGCATTGATACTGCAATAATCTGCCTACAGTCTTCCCATAAATAAACTTTCACTCCTACAATTGATTTTCAATGCAACAGATGTACTGACATTCCAAACAAAATGTTCTTCTGCTGCTGCTCTGTATATTTCCCCATAAGAGAATGATGAACAGAAACCAACAGAATAAGGAGGAGATCTGTTCCCCGTTGGTCCGGTGTTTTTCATTGCAAAGTTCTACTGTGCACAAGGGGGGTCATTCCGAGACGATCGCTCGCTAGCAACTTTTTGCAGCGCTGCGATCAGATAGTCGCCGCCTGTGGGGGAGTGTATTTTCACTTTGCAAGCATAGGCGTGCGCAGCACATTTTATTAGGGGGTGCACCGTCAGAGGGGTGTGTCTAGCACCGCCTTTTGGGCGTGTCTAGCACCATCTATTGATGGTCAACGCAATATAAAATATCCACCCTTGTACCAATCCTAATAAAGCAGATACATTGTCAGATGTTGTGGTGTGCACCAAACAAACAGCCCTGATGGCACTCACTGCAATTACACTGCTCCTCCTCAGCCTGGTCTGGCTCCCCCTCTCTTTCCCCTGCAAGCTGCAGCAGCTTACTTACAAGTCAGTCACTCACTGACACTGACAGTCACAGACTAGTACTCCTGCTGCTGGAAAAACGAGTGACGTGTCAATGTTGCTGCCGACCGCCTGCCAGTATTGAATTTGTCTTCCTAAGAGGAATGCTGACTGCATGCTGATCCTCATCAATGGCTGGCATTGGCATAGCATAGAAGGAAAGAGGTGGGCGTGTGGCGGGTGGGCGTGCGAGCAGCATGACGTAATCACGTCACATCATGCTGTTTTTGTACATGGAGGTGGAGCCGGGAGTTTGAAAGCCGGTGGCAGTGGCACCCTTGATTAACCCAGGCGTCCGGTCAGTAATGCAGTCCTGACAGGGTGCAGCGCAGAGGGGACAGTAATCAGCCTGCTCGGCTATCGCTGCCTCAGGCATGTGAGATCAGGGTGCCAGACATTAGGGGGTGCCTGTGCGCACCAGGCACCCCCCCTGCGCACACCTATGTTTGCAAGTGCGCGAACGCCTTTGCAGCCGAGCGGTACAAAAACAGTTTGTGCAGTTTCTGAGTAGCTCTGGACTTACTCAGCCGCTGCGATCACTTCAGTCTTTTTGGTCCCGGAATTGACGTCAGACACCCGCTCTGCAAATGCTTGGACACGCCTGTGTTTTTACAAAACACTCCCAGAAAACGGTCAGGTGACACCCAGAAACGCCCTCTTTCTGTCAATCACCTTGCGATCGACTGTGCGAATGGATTCTTCTTTAAATCAATCGCCCAGCACCAATCCTCTTTGTACCCGTACGACACGCCTGCACATTGCAGTGCATACGCATGCGCAGTTTTGCCGAGTTTTAACCTGATCGCAGCGCTGCAAAAAGTTGCTAGCGAGTGATCAACTCGGAATGACCCCCAGGGTTTGTAGTGTGCTAGTCACCAATCAGAATGTCCACACGCACAGGGAATCATAATACAGTTCAAAATATACTATCTAGTAGCCAATCCACTATATACTGTAGCATGTCGGCTGCAACCATCTAAACATGTTGAAGTTTGATAGCGACGCCTTTCTTTCTTGAATAGGTTAAAACAGGTTTTCTCTGATAAACAGGAATTAGTCTTAGAGCAAAAAAATAGTTAATTTCTGTCAACTTTGATTCTCTATTTCTATATAGAGATGGATTCAATTTGTTTTAGATTAACAAAGTAATTGGATTCCTATAGTGAAGGGCTCTGACTATACCATTCAGTACTAGCTGCATCACCTGGATGAACAGTAAAAATAAACCAATTTGGCCAAACTTTAAACCAACCAAAGCTTGATGACAAGATTGGTCACTGGGCTCTGAATTGGGATTTGTATTCGATCAAGCAATCTAAACAAATAAGTCATATGAGTTTTGAATAGACAGGAGCTAAATCATTTATTGAGTTTTATAACCAATCAAATATTTGATATTTTGGGTCCACAATTTAATTTATTGATGCAGGATTCCAGAAAGAATTCACCATACTGTGGACCTAGATTTAATAGAAATTACAACAAACGTTTGCATTTTGGCCGCTGGTGTGTTATTGGGTCAGGTAGTGATGTGTCAGTGCCTTCAAATCTTAAATAACATTTATATTTTATATTGTATTTTTAGTTTTTTTTCCAAATAGATTCTATTGATATACAAGTGAAAAATGTTCTTGCTTATCTTTACTAATATCTAAAAATGAAATGTTGTATGTCTGTTGCAGTGGCGTCACAAGTCGGGTACGGGGGGTGCAGCCCGCACCCGGGTGTGACGCCTAGAAGGGGTGACACCAAACTGTGGGCTCCTCCGCAGTGACAGGAGCCAGGTGCTGCAGTGTGAAATTCTACTACCGTCATAGAAGAGGAGCCGCCAGCGCTGCAGGCAGTCTCCGGGGGCAGCCCAGTACAGCCCAGCATCTCCGGAGATGCTGGGCACGCCCCTGGAGTGACGACAATGCAAAGCCACACCCCCTTTGTTCACAGCCATGCCCCCTTTTTGCCGCAAGTGCGCCCACCGATGTGCTAGGATATGAAGGGTGTGGACCGGGTGTCACCACACCCGGTGATGCCTCTGGTCTGCTGCTCAATCATAGCCAAACCTTTGAATCAATTTACTTGCCAATAGCATAAGAATAGTTTCAAGCAGAGCCGGCCTTAACCAATATGATGCCCTAGGCAAGGTTTTGGCTGGTGCCCCCTAGCACCGCCGCTAGTACTGCAGGAGATGCCTGGCATGAGTCAGCTGACAGCTCTGCTAACGTTGGGCGCCTTTTGTTTATGAAAATACCTCTTATTTGCATTACTATGTGGCTAGGATGCACAAGCAGCTTCTGTTGATTAAAATGATATGCAGCATGCCTATATTCTGTGTGCGACTGTGACTATCTGCAGCATACGAAATGCTACATTACAGTGATTTCCAGGAATACACTGCAATATAGCATTTCGTATGCAGATACAGCCACAGTCACACACACAATATAGGCATGCCGCATATCATTTTAATCAGCAGAAGCTGCTGGTGCCCCTAAGCATACCAAATGCCCTAGGCATTTGCCTAGTTTGCCTATGCCTAAGGCCGGCTCTGGTTTCAAGGGAGGGTTAGGACATAGGCTATGTGTTCTCCCAAGCTCCCAATCACATTCCTGTTTTTCATGTACCTGTGTATCAAAACTCCAGTGCGTATGTGTGGCTTGGAACCTGTCATGCACAGAACATAATAGAAAGATCAAGTAGTGCATACTTAGTATCAGAGACATAAAAGGTCAAGGAAAAAATATCAGAGATACTAAGTTCAAGTAAAGAATACAAACAACACAAATACACAATAGGCAATGTGCTGCACAGCATTAAGGGCCTAATGCAGACCTGATCGCAGCAGCAAAATGTGTCTCTAATGGGCAAAACCATGTTGCACTACAGGTGGGACAAATATAACATGTGCAGAGAGAGTTAAATTTGGGTGGGTTATTTTGTTTCTGTGCAGGGTAAATAGTGGCTGCTTTATTTTTACACTGCAATTTAGATTTCAGTTTGAACACACCACTCCCAAATCTAACTCTCTCTGCACATGTTATATCTGCCCTACCTGCAGTTCACATGGTTTTGCCTATTAGAGACAAATTTTGCTGCTGCGATCAGGTCTAAATTAGGCCCTAAGGGGGATATTTACTAAGCAGTGATAAGAGCGGAGAAGTGAGCCAGTGGAGAAATTTCCCCATCAACCAATCAGCAGCTCTGTATCATTTTATAGTATGCAAATTATAGATGTTACTTCAGTGCTGATTAGTTGCCATGGGCAACTTCTCCACTGGCTCACTTCTCCGCTCTTATCACTGCTTAGTAAATGTACCCCTTAGTCTGTAGTTCCTTACCACAGAATTTAGGAATAGAGCAGCTGCACATAGTAAAACCCACAATGTTTGTAGCTTATAGTATGTCAGCAGCTTCAGCCAGAATATGTTGGAGTCTGCTACAATTACTGTACATGTCATGTATACAGAAATTCTTGCGGGACCCTCAAATAGCGCAATTAACACACGGCAGCCTATAGAAAACCACAATTTCCAGAAGGTGCCCCTCCAAAAGCACCCAAAAATTTAAAACAAAGAAAAGCTAGATAATGGAAAAGGGTAATCCCTCAGGCGCTCATCATATTAAACCAATGTAATAATAGATGTTCCACCAACAGACACCTTGGGATCCGTATTCTGTCCTTTACCTTGAGAAAGACCGGCAGCATTACGGGTAGAAACGCGTCGGTATTTAAAGGACAGAATACGGATCCCAAGGTGTCTGTTGGTGGAACATCTGGACAGCCGAGACTTTAACCTACTACTTCCGTTCCAGCAGTCTTTTCCAGAGAGACGTTTTGCATATTGCTCTGCACTTGTGAGAAATCAATAAGGAAAGACGGACTCCGCTTGTCATCTGGATGCCACCTGTGAATTGAGGAATGTATTATTCTTTCCCTATTATTACATTGGTTTAATATGATGAGCGCCTGAGGGATTACCCTTTTCCATTATCTAACTTTTCTACTGTACATGTCATGTCTAATGATTACTGATAATTATATATAGTCTGCAGCCATAAATTAACGCTGTGATACTGTTCGACACAGTTATTTATAACAGCTGCCAGACCTCGCAATGCAGATAACTTGAAAGCGACTCCATTTTACAAGGAAATCCTTAGGAAATGTCAGTATCTGTTTAAGAATAACTGTTGACACATGGGGGGTAATTCCAAGTTGATCGCAGCAGGATTTTTGATAGCAATTGGGCAAAACCATGTGCACTGCAGGGGAGGCAGATATAACATGTGTAGAGAGAGTAAGATTTGGGTGGGTTATTTTGTTTCTGTGCAGGGTAAATACTAGAGATGAGCGGGTTCGGTTCCTCGGAATCCGAACCCCCCCGAACTTCAGCCTTTTTACACGGGTCCGAGGCAGACTCGGATTTTCCCGCCTTGCTCGGTTAACCCGAGCGCGCCCGAACGTCATCATCCCACTGTCGGATTCTCGCGAGGCTCGTATTCTATCGCGAGACTCGGATTCTATATAAGGAGCCGCGCGTCGCCGCCATTTTCACACGTGCATTGAGATTGATAGGGAGAGGACGTGGCTGGCGTCCTCTTCGTTTAGATAGAGAGTGAGACACTTGATTTACTAGTAATTTAATTTTAGTAATTTTGGGGAGCATTAGGACTGGAGTACTCAGAGAGTGCAGAGTTTTGCTGATAGTTATACTAGTGACCACCAGTTTTATTTATTATTTAAAATCCGTTCTCTGCCTGAAAAAAAACGATACACAGTCACATACCATATCTGTGCTCAGCCTCAGTGTGCTGCATGATAATATCATCTATGTATATCTGACTGTGCTGAGTGCTCACTGCTCACACAGCTTAATTGTGGGGGAGACTGGGGAGCAGTTATAGCAGGAGTACATAACAGTGCACACTTTTGCTGCCAGTGTGACTGACCAGTGACCACCAGTATATTGTCTGCCTGAAAAAGTTAAACACTCGTGTGGTGTTTTTTTTATTTATTCTATAAACGCATTCTGCTGACAGACAGTGTCCAGCAGGTCCGTCATTCATTATATTATAATATATACCTGCAGTAGTGATATATATATATTTTTTATATCATTATCATCCAGTCTATACTAGCAGACGCAGTACGGTAGTCCACGGCTGTAGCTACCTCTGTGTCGGCAGTGCTCGTCCATAATTGTATACCTACCTGTGGTGGTTTTTTTTTTTCTATCTTCTTCATACTAGTAGTTTAGGAGTCTGCTGACAGTGTCCAGCAGGTCCGTCATTATATAATATATACCTGTCCTGCAGTAGTGATATATATATATTTTTTATATCATCATCCAGTCTATACTAGCAGACGCAGTACGGTAGTCCATGGCTGTAGCTACCTCTGTGTCGGCAGTGCTCGTCCATAATTGTATACCTACCTGTGGTGGGTTTTTTTTTTCTATCTTCTTCATACTAGTAGTTTAGGAGTCTGCTGACAGTGTCCAGCAGGTCCGTCATTATATAATATATACCTGTCCTGCAGTAGTGATATATATATATTTTTTATATCATTATCATCCAGTCTATACTAGCAGACGCAGTACGGTAGTCCACGGCTGTAGCTACCTCTGTGTCGGCAGTGCTCGTCCATAATTGTATACCTACCTGTGGTGGGGTTTTTTTTTCTATCTTCTTCATACTAGTAGTTTAGGAGTCTGCTGACAGTGTCCAGCAGGTCCGTCATTATATAATATATACCTGTCCTGCAGTAGTGATATATATATATTTTTATATCATCATCCAGTCTATACTAGCAGACGCAGTACGGTAGTCCACGGCTGTAGCTACCTCTGTGTCGGCAGTCGCTCGTCCATAATTGTATACCTACCTGTGGTGGGGTTTTTTTTTTCTATCTTCTTCATACTAGTAGTTTAGGAGTCTGCTGACAGTGTCCAGCAGGTCCGTCATTATATAATATATACCTGTCCTGCAGTAGTGATATATATATATTTTTTATATCATTATCATCCAGTCTATACTAGCAGACGCAGTATGGTAGTCCACGGCTGTAGCTACCTCTGTGTCGGCAGTGCTCGTCCATAATTGTATACCTACCTGTGGTGGGTTTTTTTTTTCTATCTTCTTCATACTAGTAGTTTAGGAGTCTGCTGACAGTGTCCAGCAGGTCCGTCATTATATAATATATACCTGTCAGGATTCTGATTTAGTATGTCCCCGGAGGGGGCACTAGTGGGTCAGTGTAGGAGTGATAGAGGAGACTGGGAAACGGACAAAAAGTTCTGCGCATGTGCGCTTAATATTTATTATCACACAGAGATAACCGATGACAGGAACAAAGAATAATAACTTAATCCGATAAATGAATATTTCAAAAGTCACTGGTAACAAATAAGCAATGAAGATGAACTTGAAACTTGATATAAATGATAAGGCAATGCACAGTGTGGAATGCTGGTAATTAGGTGAAGAGGCTGAGAACTGAAAAAACACCTGAGGAAAGTCTCTTACTGCAGATTGGTGTAGCAGACTGTGGCTGGAGTTTGTAGCAAACTGGAACAATGAAGACTGGAGACTGGAACCTGGAACGGAACTGGAACTGCTGGGACCTGTAGTTCCACAGGTCCAATACACAGGGGTATCGCTGCAGACAGAGGACTGCAAACAGGAGACGCCTGTTCACAGAATGTGACGTGCAAGAGAGCTGGAACCTGGAACAGGAACTGCTGGGACCTGTAGTTCCACAGGTCCAATACAAAGGGGTATCTCTGCAGACAGAGGACTGCAAACAGGAGACGCCTGTTCACAGAATGTGACGTGCAAGAGAGCTAGAACCTGGAACTGGAAACTGGAACTGCTGGGACCTGTAGTTCCACAGGAACACTGGAACAGGGAAACATCTTGGAGATGCCAGAAATAGGAGATTGCTGGAAACAAAGAATTGAAGACTGGAACCTGGAACTGGAAAGGAACTGGAACTGCTGGGACCTGTAGTTCCACAGGTCCAATACACAGGGGTATCTCTGCAGACAGAGGACTGCAAACAGGAGACGCCTGTTCACAGAATGTGACGTGTTGTCCAAGGCTGGAACCTGGAACTGGAACGGAACTGGAACTGCTGGGACCTGTAGTTCCACAGGTCCAATACACAGGGGTATCTCTGCAGACAGAGGACTGCAAACAGGAGACGCCTGTTCACAGAATGTGACGTGTTGTCCAAGGCTGGAACCTGGAACTGGAAACTGGAACGGAACTGGAACTGCTGGGACCTGTAGTTCCACAGGTCCAATACACAGGGGTATCTCTGCAGACAGAGGACTGCAAACAGGAGACGCCTGTTCACAGAATATGACGTGTTGTCCAAGGCGATGAGACTGAGCCAGGAGCTGGAGTTTATACCCCTTGGTCTGTGGTGATTGGGTGTGGCATGTCTGTGAGAGCACACCCCACTGGATTAGGTGTTCAGATCAGCTGTGAGTTAGCTGAAGCACTGTGTACTCCAGGCTGCAGTAGACTGAAAACTAGAACTGGAACAGAAATGAACTGCTGGAACCTGTAGTTCCACAGTAGTGGTGCGATGGAGAATGCAGATTCATGACAATACCTGTCCTGCAGTAGTGATATATATATATTTTTTATATCATTATCATCCAGTCTATACTAGCAGACGCAGTACGGTAGTCCACGGCTGTAGCTACCTCTGTGTCGGCAGTCGCTCGTCCATAATTGTATACCTACCTGTGGTGGGTTTTTTTTTTCTATCTTCTTCATACTAGTAGTTTAGGAGTCTGCTGACAGTGTCCAGCAGGTCCGTCATTATATAATATATACCTGTCCTGCAGTAGTGATATATATATATTTTTTATATCATTATCATCCAGTCTATACTAGCAGACGCAGTACGGTAGTCCACGGCTGTAGCTACCTCTGTGTCGGCAGTCACTCGTCATCCATAAGTATACTAGTATCCATCCATCTCCATTGTTTACCTGAGGTGCCTTTTAGTTGTGCCTATTAAAATATGGAGAACAAAAATGTTGAGGTTCCAAAAATAGGGAAAGATCAAGATCGACTTCCACCTCGTGCTGAAGCTGCTGCCACTAGTCATGGCCGAGACGATGAAATGCCATCAACGTCGTCTGCCAAGGCCGATGCCCAATGTCATAGTACAGAGCATGTAAAATCCAAAACACCAAATATCAGTAAAAAAAGGACTCAAAAATCTAAAATAAAATCATCGGAGGAGAAGCGTAAACTTGCCAATATGCCATTTACCACACGGACTGGCAAGGAACGGCTGAGGCCCTGGCCTATGTTCATGGCTAGTGGTTCAGCTTCACATGAGGATGGAAGCACTCAGCCTCTCGCTAGAAAAATGAAAAGACTTAAGCTGGCAAAAGCACAGCAAAGAACTGTGCGTTCTTCGAAATCACAAATCCACAAGGAGAGTCCAATTGTGTCGGTTGCGATGCCTGACCTTCCCAACACTGGACGTGAAGAGCATGCGCCTTCCACCATTTGCACGCCCTCTGCAAGTGCTGGAAGGAGCACCCGCAGTCCAGTTCCTGATAGTCAGATTGAAGATGTCAGTGTTGAAGTACACCAGGATGAGGAGGATATGGGTGTTGCTGGCGCTGGGGAGGAAATTGACCAGGAGGATTCTGATGGTGAGGTGGTTTGTTTAAGTCAGGCACCCGGGGAGACACCTGTTGTCCGTGGGAGGAATATGGCCATTGACATGCCTGGTGAAAATACCAAAAAAATCAGCTCTTCGGTGTGGAAGTATTTCAACAGAAATGCGGACAACATTTGTCAAGCCGTGTGTTGCCTTTGTCAAGCTGTAATAAGTAGGGGTAAGGACGTTAACCACCTCGGAACATCCTCCCTTATACGTCACCTGCAGCGCATTCATCATAATTCAGTGACAAGTTCAAAAACTTTGGGCGACAGCGGAAGCAGTCCACTGACCAGTAAATCCCTTCCTCTTGTAACCAAGCTCACGCAAACCACCCCACCAACTCCCTCAGTGTCAATTTCCTCCTTCCCCAGGAATGCCAATAGTCCTGCAGGCCATGTCACTGGCAATTCTGACGAGTCCTCTCCTGCCTGGGATTCCTCCGATGCATCCTTGCGTGTAACGCCTACTGCTGCTGGCGCTGCTGTTGTTGCTGCTGGGAGTCGATGGTCATCCCAGAGGGGAAGTCGTAAAACGACTTTTACTACTTCCACCAAGCAATTGACTGTCCAACAGTCCTTTGCGAGGAAGATGAAATATCACAGCAGTCATCCTGCTGCAAAGCGGATAACTGAGGCCTTGGCATCCTGGGCGGTGATAAACGTGGTTCCGGTATCCATCATTACTGCAGAGCCAACTATAGACTTGATTGAGGTACTGTGTCCCCGGTACCAAATACCATCTAGGTTCCATTTCTCTAGGCAGGCGATACCGAAAATGTACACAGACCTCAGAAAAAGACTCACCAGTGTCCTAAAAAATGCAGTTGTACCCAATGTCCACTTAACCACGGACATGTGGACAAGTGGAGCAGGGCAGACTCAGGACTATATGACTGTGACAGCCCACTGGGTAGATGTATTGACTCCCGCCGCAAGAACAGCAGCGGCGGCACCAGTAGCAGCATCTCGCAAACGCCAACTCTTTCCTAGGCAGGCTACGTTTTGTATCACCGCTTTCCAGAATACGCACACAGCTAAAAAACCTCTTACGGCAACTGAGGAAGATCATCGCAGAATGGCTTACCCCAATTGGACTCTCCTGTGGATTTGTGGCATCGGACAACGCCAGCAATATTGTGTGTGCATTAAATATGGGCAAATTCCAGCACGTCCCATGTTTTGCACATACCTTGAATTTGGTGGTGCAGAATTATTTAAAAAACGAGAGGGGCGTGCAAGAGATGCTGTCGGTGGCCAGAAGAATTGCGGGACACTTTCGGCGTACAGGCACCACGTACAGAAGACTGGAGCAACACCAAAAATGCCTGAACCTGCCCTGCCATCATCTGAAGCAAGAAGTGGTAACGAGGTGGAATTCAACCCTCTATATGCTTCAGAGGTTGGAGGAGCAGCAAAAGGCCATTCAAGCCTATACAACTGACCACGATATAGGAGGTGGAATGCACCTGTCTCAAGCGCAGTGGAGAATGATTTCAACGTTGTGCAAGGTTCTGCAACCTTTTGAACTTGCCACACGTGAAGTCAGTTCAGACACTGCCAGCCTGAGTCAGGTCATTCCCCTCATCAGGCTTTTGCAGAAGAAGCTGGAGACATTGAAGGAGGAGCTAACACTGAGCGATTCCGCTAGGCATGTGGGACTTGTGGATGGAGCCCTTAATTCGCTTAACAAGGATTCACGGGTGGTCAATCTGTTGAAATCAGAGCACTACATTTTGGCCACCGTGCTCGATCCTAGATTTAAAGCCTACCTTGGATCTCTCTTTCCGGCAGACACAAGTCTGCAGGGGTTCAAAGAACTGCTGGTGAGAAAATTGTCAAGTCAAGCGGAACGCGACCTGTCAACATCTCCTCCTTCACATTCTCCCGCAACTGGGGGTGCGAGGAAAAGGCTCAGAATTCCGAGCCCACCCGCTGGCGGTGATGCAGGGCAGTCTGGAGCGACTGCTGATGCTGACATCTGGTCCGGACTGAAGGACCTGACAACGATTACGGACATGTCGTCTACTGTCACTGCATATGATTCTCTCACCATTGAAAGAATGGTGGAGGATTATATGAGTGACCGCATCAAAGTAGGCACGTCAGACAGTCCGTACGAATACTGGCAGGAAAAAGAGGCAATTTGGAGGCCCTTGCACAAACTGGCTTTATTCTACCTAAGTTGCCCTCCCACAAGTGTGTACTCCGAAAGAGTGTTTAGTGCCGCCGCTCACCTTGTCAGCAATCGGCGTACGAGGTTACTTCCAGAAAATGTGGAGAAGATGATGTGCTGTTTGGGGAGTGTTTTTTGGAAGGGCCATCCTGCCTGACACTGCAGTGCCACTCCTAGATGGGCCAGGTGTTTGTGTCGGCCACTTGGGTCGCTGAGCTTAGTCACACAGCTACCTCATTGCGCCTCTTTTTTTCTTTGCGTCATGTGCTGATTGGGGAGTGTTTTTTTGGAAGGGCCATCCTGCGTGACACTGCAGTGCCACTCCTAGATGGGCCAGGTGTTTTTGTCGGCCACTTGGGTCGCTGAGCTTAGTCATCCAGCGACCTCGGTGCAAATTTTAGGACTAAAAATAATATTGTGAGGTGTGAGGTGTTCAGAATAGACTGAAAATGAGTTGAAATTATGGTTATTGAGGTTAATAATACTTTGGGATCAAAATGACCCCCAAATTCTATGATTTAAGCTGTTTTTTAGGGTTTTTTGAAAAAAACACCCGAATCCAAAACACACCCGAATCCGACAAAAAAAATTTGGTGAGGTTTTGCCAAAATGCGTTCGAACCCAAAACACGGCCGCGGAACCGAACCCAAAACCAAAACACAAAACCCGAAAAATTTCCGGTGCACATCTCTAAAATACTGGCTGCTTTATTTTTACACTGCAATTTAGATTGCAGATTGAACACACCCCACCCAATTCTAACTCTCTCTGCACATGTTATATCTGCCTCCCCTGCAGTGCACATGGTTTTGCCCAATTGCTAACAAAAATCCTTCTGCGATCAACTTGGAATTACCCCCCTGGTACTTTGATCTCCTTACCACTGCCGTCTGGTAGATTAGCTACAGGCAAACACTATTCTGCCATCCAGACTTGCTGTTCACATTTACTTTTGGAGATTCTTGCGTACCAACTCCATGCATATACATGACTCAGACCCACCCGCACAATCTGTAGTGTTGACCATTCACACGTGAGCATATAGTAATGACAGTTTAGGCAGACCCCTTTAAACTTAATCCAAATCTTCACAGTAAAAATATGGAGTTTACTACTATTGTTTGTGTTCTTCAGAATATTACTTTAATCATCACTCAGATGTCCGCTTACAAAATCCCCTTTCACCTTCAGTGTAATAATGTTTAATCACTATCTTGCCAGGGCAACTGCCATTAAAAATTAGAGAACCGATAGCATTTTAAAAGACTCACAATAAAAATGTATACTGTATGTGGTACTGTACATACTGTGTACTGTATTATTGTAGAATAGAAATAACCAATTTTTTGCGCAATAAACACTCTGAGTGCAGCCCAGTTTTACACAAAGGGATTTCACCAAAACCCAAAGAAACAAGTGCAAAGATACAGACTGAATAAAACCAGTGGCGCAGACAGAAGGAACATGCAAAATAATATCAACAATCACAACCTGATTAGCTCATTTGGGGATGCCAATGTTGTTTTGTTAATGAATGTATCCATTCTCGATATTGACCTCAAAAGAGAAAATAATTGATAGTGCAACACCGTTTAATAACAAAAGGAATCCCAATTTTTTATTTAGTCCCACTCACATGAAGGGACTTTATCATCGCATATAATAGAATTCCACAGTGCAGCCAAGATCGTGCGTCTTTCCCGTATTCCTTTAGGTCAATACCTCGGGAGAAATATCATTAGTGCAACACTGTGAGATATTTCTTAAAAACAGTTTTAATCTTTAAAAAACACACTCACATTACACATAAAAAATATCAGCATATAGAAACATGGGTTTTTTTTTTCCTCACAAACAGCAGAAATGAATCCCAGAAGAAAAGTCCTGGAAGTCCACACCGATGTTAAGAGTCCCAAGTAAACCCCTCCGAGATGTCCACAGTCACAGGCACCTTGCATTGATGCTTCTGAGGAAGGACCCGAATCGTTGGAGGTCCGAAACGCGTTAAGCAAGGTGCCTGTGACTGTGGACATCTCAGAGGGGTTTACTTGGGACTCTTAACATCGGTGTGGACTTCCAGGACTTTTCTTCTGGGATTCATTTCTGCTGTTTGTGAGGAAAAAAAAACCCCATGTTTCTATATGCTGATATTTTTTATGTGTAATGTGAGTGTGTTTTTTAAAGATTAAAACTGTTTTTAAGAAATATCTCACAGTGTTGCACTAATGATATTTCTCCCGAGGTATTGACCTAAAGGAATACGGGAAAGACGCACGATCTTGGCTGCACTGTGGAATTCTATTATATGCGATGATAAAGTCCCTTCATGTGAGTTGGACTAAATAAAAAATTGGGATTCCTTTTGTTATTAAACGGTGTTGCACTATCAATTATTTTCTCTTTTGAGGTCAATATCGAGAATGGATACATTCATTAACAAAACAACATTGGCATCCCCAAATGAGCTAATCAGGTTGTGATTATTGATATTATTTTGCATGTTCCTTCTGTCTGCGCCACTGGTTTTATTCAGTCTGTATCTTTGCACTTGTGTACTGTATTATGGCCCTCATTCCGAGTTGATCGGTCGCAAGGCGATTTTAGCAGAGTTACACACGCTAAGCCGCCGCCTACTGGGAGTGAATCTTAGCTTCTTAAAATTGCGACCGATGTATTCGCAATATTGCGATTACTAACTACTTAGCAGTTTCAGAGTAGCTCCAGACTTACTCTGCCTGTGCGATCAGTTCAGTGCTTGTCGTTCCTGGTTGACGTCACAAACACACCCAGCGTTCGCCCAGGCACTCCCACCGTTTCCCCGGCCACTCCTGCGTTTTTTCCGGAAACGGTAGCGTTTTCAGCCACACGCCCCTGAAACGCCGTGTTTCCGCCCAGTAACACCCATTTCCTGTCAATCACATTACGATCGCCGGAGCGAAGAAAAAGCCGTGAGTAAAAATACTTTCATCATAGTAAAGTTACTTGGCGCAGTCGCAGTGCGAACATTGCGCATGCGTACTAAGCGGATTTTCACTGCGATGCGATGAAAAATACCGAGCGAACAACTCGGAATGAGGGCCAATGTTCATACTATCTGTTAAGCGCTTTGAGTCCTATTGGAGAAAGAGCGCTATATAAATAAAATTATTATTATATTGTTCATTCAATTTTTAAATGCACGTGTAATGTTAGTTCAGTAATATTACCATTTTGTACTATGGTGCATAATGTAAATTATAAACACATGTAGGTGATTATTTTACAACAAACACATATTTTGGTCGCAAAAAATATACTTTGAAAAAATATGACAAGATAAAGCAACAGGCAGCATTTCACTGACGCAAACATTTTGCAGACTTTGATGAATTATGCCCGGCTACGTTCATCTTCCTGCAAATGTTTGGTTATAATGGTTATTAACTCGATTGTCTGAAAGTGGTAATACTCATTTATATCCCGTGGCAGTGTGAAACACCCACACCCATGGCTGAAGTCATTTTTCATGCATGTCCATAGGAAGAAAGTGACATTCAGATTTCTGCCTATCCTCTTACGATTGCTGAGCTAGTTGTTATTCACTTATTCCTGTATATACTGTACTGTACTGTATTGCTATGGTACAGCAACTGATGCATTATTGTATGTTTATTTTATCATATTCACTTAGATCAAAATTCTACTCACTCAAAAGTAGTTTACTCATTTCACTGGGATACAGTTCTGATGCATAATCAGATAAAGATGAAAGTTTATCTCTGTTAGACATTGTTAATGGTAATTACATTAATATTCAGCATTAGATTTCAAATATAATGGAATTTGGTTTCAGAATTCCATTAAATGCACCTATAGATCATTGACATACTGTTTGTACACTTGGATGCGTTCTCCACTAAATGGAAGAGTCATAGAGATGTAGGGGGTCATTCCGAGTTGATCGCTAGCTGCCGTGGTTCGCAGCGCAGCTATCAGTGAAAAAAATGGCTAATCTGCACATGCATATGCACCGCAATGTGCACGCGTGACGTACGGGTACAAAGTCTTTTGTGGTTTTGCACAGGTTCTAGCGATGTTTTCAGGAAGTGCTTAGAAAAATGCAGGCGTGTCGGGGAAAACACAGGCGTGGCTGGGCAAACACTGGGTGTTTGTGTGACGTCAAAAGCCGTCCCTCCGTCGTCAGAATCAATGCACACGAAGAGTAATTACAGGGCTGGTCTTGTTCTGCACAAAATGATTTTGCGGGCGCTCTGCTGCACAAGCGTTTGCACTTCTGCAAAGCGAAAATACACTCCCCGGTGGGCGGCGACAATGCGTTTGCACGGCTGCTAAAAGTAGCTAGTGAGCGAACAACTCGGAATGACCCCAATGGTTTCCTTGACAAACTGTCTTTCTTAATAATATTTTAGTATGTTGAATGTCAATACTGAGAAAATAGGATATGGCTCGTGTTTTCTACGGGATCAGTATGAGATCCCGGCGGTCGGGATCCCTGTGGTCAGGAGACCGACACCAGGATCCCAACAGCCGGAACCTGACAGCCGGGATCCCGGTGGCGAGCACAGCCCTCGCCACCCTTCCAAAAATTATAAGTGTAGGGGTATCCCTAAGCAACAGTCACATTCTAGCTTTCATTTTATAGACTGCACAAGATAACTATAATCTGATTGGTTGCTAATGTGAACACCTCCACCTGTCCCTGTTTACAATGGTCATTGAATCTATCTCTTACACTGCTGAGAAAATAAAGTCATGGACAACATTGTGCCCTATGATTCGATCGAAACAGACATACAGAAAAAATATGTACTTGTAGCATGCTTGGTAGTGGGCGAAGAAATGGAACAGATGGAGAATTGAGAACATTTTTATGTGAGGATCCATCTAGAAGTGGTTTCCTGAGATGATAGGCAAGTGCACACATATAAATGCACACTACAGTAGCTTACCGTATGGTAAATATAGCAATCAGAACTATAGTACGATATCACAGGTGCTACCGCCCAAGGTGCAATGTTGAGGAGGCTTCCCTTTGGTTCCTTGGCCCCTGGTAAGGCTCCTGGTTCTTGGCTGGAATCTGCATACAGCCAGCACAGTCTGGAAAACTATGTCAGAGAGAAATGCTGGTAGGGAGGGTTTTCGAAGGTCAGGTGGAAATTGGTGGTCTTGCAGAAGTACAGTATATGTTAGAACCGTGGGAAGCAAATAATGGGTTTGTAAGATGGAGTTGTAGATGTGACAATGAAAGCCAGGTGGGAGGTGCAGCATGGCCTAAAATGTTCAGGTGCGGCACTGGTAGTAGCACATGCCAAAGTGGAGTGTACAATCTTCACCAGAAGTGATAAAAAAGTAAAGTATAAAAAATTAGAAATTCAAATGTAGCCAGAGGTATCCTAAGAGCATAACTTATTTTTTAAAATGTGGATTACATTGTTTTGGTAGATGTAATATCTTGCTGCTTTGGGAATCAAAATGTAATCACACAATCCTGTGGAGTAATAATTAAAGAAATTGCCTATATGGTAATTTATAGATGTGCTATATAGCCACAGTTATTCAAACTGACTCTACACAGGGTCCTAGCCTAAATAATTAATTTTATAAACAATGGCCACACTCAAGCAGACTGAGGAAGATGAAACTAGTTAATTTGGGAACTTGTAATTGTGCTTTGAATTTGATCCCTAATCAACCCTTCTCTGTGTGAAGTTTGTATAATCTCCCAGTGGTATTCCTCTATTTTTCACACACACTCCAAAAATATACTGGTAGGTTAGCCATTGGATAAACAGTGCACAGTTGGCCTCATCGTCTTGTAGCTAAGTAGATAAAGTGTGTGTATATATATATATATATATATATATATATATATATAAACATTAATTAAATGGTAGACATATTTAAACAGCAACAATAGCATTAAATAGAATAGTCTCATGTATGGTAACACATATGTAATGCCTTTGAGAATGATACTGAGTCAACAGTTGGTAATAGATATACTGTAGCATTAAGAATTCCTTGTCCTCTAATTAGCCTTTTGTTATTGCAGATACAGTATGGGCCTAAAATGTACTGTAATTAAATAAACACATGTCCAGCTATAGATTGTAAGCATGTGAGCACGGCCTTCCTACTGTACCTCTCTGTCTGTTTTTACCCAGTTTTTTTCTATTACTGTTGTAATTGTAAAGCGCAACTGAATATGCTGCGCTATATAAGAAACTGTTAATAAATAAAATAAATAAATAAATAATGCTCTTTGCCATTCTGCGGTAAATATAGGGGTAAATTTACTAAGATTCGTATTTTCCCGTTTCAGGTCAAAGTTCAATCACGAATGACATCGAAAGTGTAAAACTGCAACTTTTTGAATTGATTACGACTAATTTACTAAGCTGTCGTATTCGGGTTTTTCTTTTGTTCCGATGTCGATGTCATTCGTGGTTTTTTTTCTATTTTTACGGCAGTGATTAGCAAAACACTGCCGACTTTTTTACAATGAATCTCGGCCGGATCTGTGTGATCCGTGTTGGGGTTCATTTTTTTTGTTTTTTTTAAATTAAACACTGTCAAATATTTTTAAAAAAATTGCGTGGGGTCCCCCCTCCTAAGCATAACCAGCCTCGGGCTCTTTGAGCCGATCCTGGTTGCAGAAATATGGTGAAAAAATTGACAGGGGTTCCCCCATATTTAAGCAACCAGCATCGGGCTCTGCGCCTGGTCCTGGTTCCAAAAATACGGGGGACAAAAAGAGTAGGGGTCCCCCGTATTTTTAAAACCAGCACCGGGCTCCACTAGCTGGACAGATAATGCCACAGCCGGGGGTCACTTTTATATAGTGCCCTGCGGCCGTGGCATCAAAAATCCAACTAGTCACCCCTGGCCGGGGTACCCTGGGGGAGTGGGGACCCCTTCAATCAAGGGGTCCCCCCCCAGCCACCCAAGGGCCAGGGGTGAAGCCCGAGGCTGTCCCCCCCCATCCAATGGGCTGCGGATGGGGGGGCTGATAGCCTTTGTTGTAAAAGAAAATATATTGTTTTTAGTAGCAGTACTACAAGTCCCAGCAAGCCTCCCCCGCATGCTGGTACTTGGAGAACCACAAGTACCAGCATGCGGCGGAAAAACGGGCCCGCTGGTACCTGTAGTACTACTACTAAAAAAATACCCAAAAAAACACAAGACACACACACCGTGAAAGTATAATTTTATTACATACATACACACATACATACATACTTACCTTATGTTCCCACGCAGGTCGGTCCTCTTCTCCAGTAGAATCCAAGGGGTACCTGTTGAAGAAATTATACTCACGAGATCCAGGGGTCCAGGGTCCTCGGGGAATCCAGGTGTAATCCACGTACTTGAAAAAAATAACAAAACGGATACCCGAGCCACGCACTAAAAGGGGACCCATGTTTGCACATGGATCCCCTTTTCCCGACTGCCAGAAACCCACTCTGACTGATGTCTAAGTGGGTTTCTTCAGCCAATCAGGGAGTGCCACGTTGTAGCACTCTCCTGATCGGCTGTGTGCTCCTGTACTGAGTGACAGGCGGCACACGGCAGTGTTACAATGTAGCGCCTATGCGCTCCATTGTAACCAATGCTGGGAACTTTCTGCCCTGCGGTTGACCTAAAGTGACGTCACCGCTGAGCAGAAAGTTCCCAGCATTGGTTACAATGGAGCGCATAGGCGCAACATTGTAACACTGCCGTGTGCCGCCTGTCACTCAGTACAGGAGCACACAGCCGATCAGGAGAGTGCTACAACGTGGCACTCCCTGATTGGCTGTAGAAACCCACTTAGACATCAGTCAGATTGGGTTTCTGGCAGTCGGGAAAAGGGGATCCATGTGCAAACATGGGTCCCCTTTTAGTGCGTGGCTCGGGTGTCCGTTTTGTTATTTTTTTCAAGTACGTGGATTACACCTGGATTCCCCGAGGACCCTGGACCCCTGGATCTCGTGAGTATAATTTCTTCAACAGGTACCCCTTGGATTCTACTGGAGAAGAGGACCGCCCTGCGTGGGAACATAAGGTAAGTATGTATGTATGTGTGTATGTATGTAATAAAATTATACTTTCACGGTGTGTGTGTCTTGTGTTTTTTTGGGTATTTTTTTAGTAGTAGTACTACAGGTACCAGCGGGCCCGTTTTTCTGCCGCATGCTGGTACTTGTGGTTCTCCAAGTACCAGCATGCGGGGGAGGCTTGCTGGGACTTGAAGTACTGCTACTAAAAACAATATATTTTCTTTTACAACAAAGGCTATCAGCCCCCCCATCCGCAGCCCATTGGATGGGGGGGACAGCCTCGGGCTTCACCCCTGGCCCTTGGGTGGCTGGGGGGGGGGACCCCTTGATTGAAGGGGTCCCCACTCCCCCAGGGTACCCCGGCCAGGGGTGACTAGTTGGATTTTTGATGCCACGGCCGCAGGGCACTATATAAAAGTGACCCCCGGCTGTGGCATTATCTGTCCAGCTAGTGGAGCCCGGTGCTGGTTTTAAAAATACGGGGGACCCCTACTCTTTTTGTCCCCCGTATTTTTGGAACCAGGACCAGGCGCAGAGCCCGATGCTGGTTGCTTAAATATGGGGGAACCCCTGTCAATTTTTTCACCATATTTCTGCAACCAGGATCGGCTCAAAGAGCCCGAGGCTGGTTATGCTTAGGAGGGGGGACCCCACGCAATTTTTTTTTAAAAAATAAGCACTTTCCCACCCCTTCCCACTGATATACATGCACGGATCTCATGGATCCGTGCATGCCTATCCAATCACGAATAAAAAAAAAAGGTCTGTTTTTTTTTAGCACTTTTTTACGAGTTGTAATTTTTCACGGCAGTGTTTGTTTTTTTTGCTTTGCACTTCTTAGTAAATGACCGAGATTCATACTTAAACAGCCGCGTTTTGACCGATGGTGTATTCATTCGTGATTTTTTTCCTAGGACTTCAAAATATTACGAATGCCCTCATCACTGCCGTGATTATTGCTTAGTAAATTACCGAGATGACACTTTGATGAAAAAACGGCATCTCGGTCAAAATCGGGAGCTTAGTAAATTTACCCCATTGACTGTGTCCGGATTAGCCATATATGTCAAAACACAGTAATGGTTCCCTTTCAAGAATGGTATGTGGGCTGAAATTTCTGAATATGCTGTAAGGCTCGTTGTACCTTTCCTGTAGTTGTCACAGAGGGGTGTGGTTCATCAAATCGACAGTGTCTAGGTCGACAATGTTTAGGTCGACCACTATAGGTCGACAGTCACTAGGTCGACATGGATGGAAGGCCGACAGGGTTTCTAGGTCGACATGTGCTAGGTCGACAGGTCTAAAGGTCGACATGAGGATTTATTTATTTTTGTGTCGTTTTCTTCGTAGAGTGCCCGGGATCCCAAATTAGTGCACCGCGTTCGCTCGCCATGCTTCGGGCATGGTGCCTTCGCTCCGCTACCGCTTCGCTCGGCACACTTTACCGTTCCAATCGTAGTCCACGTGGATCGTTAAGTATGAAAAAATTTTAAAAAATAAAAAATTTTTTAAAAACTCATGTCGACCTTTAGACCTGTCGACCTAGAAACCCTGTCGACCTTCCATCCATGTCGACCTAGTGACTGTCGACCTATAGTGGTCGACCTAAACTTTGTCGACCTAGACACTGTCGATCTTCAGACCGGATCCCGTCACAGAGGTCTTTAGGATGTATAGGCCTCTGACAAAGTAGAACTACTGATGTGTTTCACTACATCGACGCTAGTGAGCTTTTGTGAGTATATGTACAAAGGCATCGCAAGAGGAATGTGGGTCACTTCCAGGTGTCACAAAGGGGTGATACCAAAATGTTGGTTCCTCCACAGTGACAGGAGCGTAGGTACTGCAATGTGACCATATCGTGCAGCACTCGGCTTCTGTCATTGAGAAGAAGTTGGCAGTGAAGACAGTAGTCTCCGGTAGTAGTGCATCTCTGGTGATGCTAAGCATGCCCCCAGAGTGGTGTAACTGGGAGGGCTTCCCCTGAGGCTACGCCCACATAGTGACGCAAATAAGGGCTTCTGCAAGGCCACAACTCCTACCTGCAAGGCCACATCTTATTTTTAGGCTTGCACAGGTGGGCTCTTGGCTGCACCTTCCATCACCAACCCCGGTGCTGCAACTTTACATGTGTTAGGGATTATAGATCGCAAACTCCACAGGGGCAGTGACTGATGGGATTGAGAATTTTTTTTCTGTAAAGTGCTGCATAGTTGGTGATACTTTGGAAAAACGTAGAGATGTGTGCTGATCCCCATGTTTTGGCTTTGATTCTAATTCTTCATCTGGTTTGTCAAAACCACCCTCACATGTTTAGGTTTTAGATCTGCAGTTCAAAAACTTACAAAAACAGTTACAGTAACATCATTTGGGCCTTTATTTGTTCTTATAGTATTATTAACACCAATAACATTAATTTCCACTCATTTCCAGTCAATTTTGACCACCTCACAGCTCACAATATTGTTTTCATCAAGTTTAGGCCAAAAGGTTGCACCCAAGATAAGTGACAGCAGTGGGTGGCACAAATATGTGGCAATTCAACTTTAAACATGGCACATCTATGAAATAGAATGGCACTGCAGTGGTAGACAGCATGGCAGTTCAATATACTATATGACCATATAAAAAGTAACCAAGAATGTTTTCATTAATCAACTAGATGGAGTATGCATGGAGTGGAAGGCAGGTAAAGGAAGGAAGGATTGATTTGTAAGTTAATTTAATTTAATAGCTTGATAATGAAAATTTTAATTTATCAATGGGGGCACTGGGGACAGTATCAATGATCAAAAATTATTTTATTCTTTTATGGCCTTGTCTCTTCTCAGTTGCTGTAAAACAGGCTACTGCTCTGGATCTAGGTCTCAAACAATTTTAATTAATGAATAAATTAATCTATCATTCTGGTGTTCTTTTACGGCCTTTTCTCTCCTCTGTTGCTGCAAAACAGTCATTTAAAAAAAAAATCAAAAAGGACGTGCACAGTTTCACACAACAATCACTTCAGCAACAGGGATTGCCATTTTGTTGCTGAAGTGCTTGGTTTGTTTGGTCTTCCACAAACAACCTTCCAATGGGCAGTTAACAGTGCTGTTAATGATGGGCTTAAGGTAGCTAACAGCAATAATTAACAGAAAAGTGGTGCAAGATGGAGTTGTCTTATGTTGTATATTAAAAGGACATGTACAGTTTATCACACCAAGCACTTTTTGCGGCTGAAGAGCCTGGCGGTTTAGGCCCCCACAAACCAATTTTTGGAGGGGCTACCTCCAATCACTAATGAGAAGTGATTTGTAAAAATAATTTCATGAGCTTGCCACAAATTACGTAACGTGAAGAAAATGCCTAAATGGTTAATGTCCATACCTTTACAAATGGAGTAGATACCTTCACAAGTGATGTCAGGATTTTAATAAAAAATAACCCCACAACCAAGTGGTGGCTTTTTTAGTCTTGTGTCCAGGCATCACAATGGCTTTATTTTTATCACGAGCAAGAAATGTTGCCAGTGGTGGCTGACTAGCACAAACAACGTCACCAGAACCCTTATCGTCATCATCATTACTGCCAGATAGTACACAAATATCCCCCTCATCTTGTTCCACTTCTAAAATGTCATCATTACTATCTTTACCTGTACTGCTCATCCCCTCTTTTTCAGATGTTACAGAAATGGTGGAAAGACAACAACTTTTTTTGTATTTTCACAAATGACTGCACACTGCGGACTCACAGTACTTATATTTATTGACGCAGTGGCACGGCAGCTACTGAGCTTTATTGCAGACACGAGTTGTAAAAAAATATATTTTTCCCCACAAATTACAACAATTTCACCAAAAACTTTTGTGGGCACCAGCGTGCACTGTGCACCAATAATAGGTTAATGCTGCCCTGTAATAGGATCTCTGGGCTGCAATGCAGGCAGTGACAAAAACACCAATGTGTACCAAGGGTTATTGCTGCCCCTGTATTAGGAGCTGCAATGTAGGTACTAAGCAGTGGCAAAAAACACAAGTGTTCACCAAAGCTTAATGCTGCCCTATACTGTATTAGGAGCTCTACATTGCAGCTTCCCTGTGGGCGGTGACAAAATAATACAACACCAGTGTACAGCTGCACCAAGGGTTAATGATCAGCCCCAGTGTAACACACTTATGGATACAGCACCAGTGTGACACACTTACAGTAGACAATATGTAACTTCTTGTACTATAAATAAAAATAATGTTTTGCTAATGGTTTCATTTAGCCAGCTTGATCAATATTAACATACAGAGCCTCAGTGAGGGGTGGACAGTCACATAGGTCAGGCAGTGCCGTTACTAGCGGCGGGCGAGCCGTGCAACCGCACGGGGGCGCCCGCCGCGGCACTTTGTGACTCCTTATCTCCTCTCCCCGAGCGCTCCTGCTCGGGGGGCGGAGTTTCGCGGAATGACGCATTTGCGTCGTGACGTCACGACGCAAACGCGTCATTCCGCGAAACTCCGCCCCCCAAGCAGGAGCGCTCGGGGAGAGGAGATAAGGAGATACGCATGGAAGGAGGAGGCGGCCGGCGCAAGGGACGTGAGGCGGCGGGACCGAAGAGCGGGAAGATGTAAGTATCCTCTCTCTCTTTCTCCCTCTTCCTTCCCCCCCACTTGAAACCTGCCTGCCGCACTGTGTAAAATGGGGACACCTGCCTATGGGGATACCTGCCTGCCGCACTGTATAAAATGGGGACACCTGCATATGGGGATACCTGCCTGCCGCACTGTATAAAATGGGGACACCTGCATATGGGGTTGCCTGCTGCACTGTATAAAATGGGGACACCTGCATATGGGGTTGCCTGCCGCACTGTATAAAATGGGGACACCTGCATATGGGGTTGCCTGCTGCACTGTATAAAATGGGGACACCTGCCTATGGGGTTGCCTGCCGCACTGTATAAAATGGGGACACCTGCATATGGGGTTGCCTGCTGCACTGTATAAAATGGGGACACCTGCCTATGGGGTTGCCTGCCGCACTGTATAAAATGGGGACACCAGCCTATGGGGATGCCTGCCGCACTGTATAAAATGGGGACACCTGCCTATGGGGTTGCCTGCCGCACTGTATAAAATGGGGACACCTGCCTATGGGGTTGCCTTCCGCACTGTATAAAATGGGGACACCTGCCTATGGGGTTGCCTGCCGCACTGTATAAAATGGGGACACCAGCCTATGGGGTTGCCTGCCGCACTGTATAAAATGGGGACACCTGCCTATGGGGTTGCCTGCCGCACTGTATAAAATGGGGACACCAGCCTATGGGGTTGCCTGCCGCACTGTATAAAATGGGGACACCAGCCTATGGGGTTGCCTGCCGCACTGTATAAAATGGGGACACCTGCCTATGGGGTTGCCTGCCGCACTGTATAAAATGGGGACACCTGCCTATGGGGTTGCCTGCCGCACTGTGTAAAATGGGGACACCTGCCTGCCGCACTGTGTAAAATGGGAACACCTGCCTGCCGCACTGTGTAAAATGGGGACACCTGCCTGCCGGACTGTGTAAAATGGGGACACCTGCCTGCCGGACTGTGTAAAATGGGGACACCTGCCTGCCGCACTGTGCAAAATGGGGATACCTGCCTGCCGCACTGTGTAAAATGGGGGCACCTGCCTGCGTACTGTGTAAAATGGTGATATCTGCCTGCCGCACTGTGTAAAATGGGGATACCTGCCTGCCGCACTGTGTAAAATGGGAACACCTGCCTACCGCACTTTGTAAAATGGGGATACCTGCCTACCGCACTTTGTAAAATGGGGACACCTGCCTGCCGCGCTGTGTAAAATGGGGACACCTGCCTGTCGCGCTGTGTAATATGGGGACACTTGCCTGCTGTAATGTGTAAAAAGGGGACTTTTTTATTTTTATTTTTTTTCCCCTGTGGTGGGTGTGATGATATCAGACGGGGCTGCGCCCACTTTAATGAGACCACACCCATTTTAATCAGGCCACACACCCTTGTCGGGAGCGCGCGCGACTTCGGCGCGCGCATGCTTTTTCTTTTTACGGCTATATGGGGGGGACGCATTTTGAAATCTCGCACTGGGAGCCAAATTGTCTAGAAACGGCCCTGGGTCAGCGGTCAGCTCAGCAGTCATCAGCACACAGCCTTCTGGAGATCCTGTGTGAAATAGTGCCCCAATTAATGCGGAAGGGACTTACAGTATATTGAATCCAAAATACATGAGAACCTGATCCACCTGAGTTAGCTCTATGACCAATCCGCCTCGGGCCAGAGATCATCATCATTTTTAAGGAGAGCTGCCTTACCAACATTAACACTTTTACATGGGGGCTGCCATACATCATTATTGATGATACAGTTAAAACAAAACATATTTAACATTTTCTGCATCTACAATATACATTAAGATGTATATGAATAACAAAGTATCATTGTAACCAGTTTGGTACTTGGAAATTAGGTGAAATCAGACATGGATTGTGATATTTTGGAAACATGATATTCCTCTGTGCTCCCTTTAAGTTTTAAAGCAACGTCCAGGAATTTAGATAAAAAGAAAAGTAAAATCCATTGATCCAATCTTGCTCGCCAATTGAAAATAAAAAAGGATAATAGAGAAAGCACTTAAAAGCAAAACCAGCAGCGTCTAATGTTATTTTATGAACCCTCAACCTACCCTGGTGTGTTGGAAACGTCAAGCTAGTTATAAGTAAGTCAGAAGTAGAACTTTTTGAAGTCTATATCTTCTTTTATCTCCTAGTGTCTAACTAATAGTAGGTCAACACAATTTAATCTACGGTATATTCTTGGTTAAAATGAAGACTTTGGGAAATGTGCTGTTAAAGTGTAACCAAATAATAGTTTAGGTAAATTATTAATATGATAGGCATATGAATATCATTACAAAGACCTTAGGAACAAATATGGTTAAAGTTGCCAAAAGGGTAAATGAAAAGGGGCAGACTAGATGGGCCAAGTGATTCTTATCTGCCGTCAAAGTATATGTTTCTATGGTTCTATGACGTATAACATGACAACAAGTTTTAGCAATTATATGCTGTCATTTTATTACAATGGCCCTCATTCCGAGTTGTTCGCTCGCAAGCTGCTTTTAGCAGCTTTACACACGGTAAGCCGCCGCCTACTGGGAGTGAATCTTAGCTTCTTAAAATTGCGAACGAAAGATTCGCAATATTGCGAAAAGACATCTCTGTGCAGTTTCTGAGTAGCTCGAGACTTACTCTGCCAGTGCGATCAGATCAGTGCTTGTCGCTCCTGGTTTGACGTCACAAACACACCCAGCGTTCGTCCAGACACTCCTCCGTTTCTCCAGCCACTCCCGCGTTTTTCCCAGAAACGGTAGCGTTTTTTCCCACACGCCCATAAAACGGCCTGTTTCCGCCCAGAAACACCCACTTCCTGTCAATCACATTACGATCACCAGAACGAAGAAAAAACCGTGAGTAAAATTCCTAACTGCATAGCAAATTTACTTGGCGCAGTCGCAGTGCGAACATTGCGCATGCGCACTAAGCGGAAAATCGCTGCGATGCGAAGAAATTTACCGAGCGAACAACACGGAATGACCCCCAATATTTCACATAAACACATAATTTATACAATATCACAGGGAAAAAAAACGATTTTATATTGTTTGACTGGAAGATTATTACTTTTTAGTAGAGATGAGCGGGTTCGGTTCTCAGAGAACCGAACCCTACCGGACTTTATGCCACGAGCCAGGCTTGGGTTTTCCCGCCTGACTCGGAAACCAGAACGAGGCAAAACGTCATCATCCCGCTGTCGGATTCTCGCGGGATTTGGATTCCATATAACGAGCCGCGCGTCACGGCCATTTTCACTCCAGTCTCGGAGAGTGTAGTGAGAGGACATGTCTCCATCTTCAGTGTCTGTGTGGGCGGGAAAGTGGGGTGACGATTCTAGTGCTGTCTTGTGCTGCTCAGTCCAGTGTAGTGTCTTATGCTGCATCAGTCCAGCCAGTCAGAGTGTTGATGTCCTCTGCTGCTATATGTCCCCAGTGCTGCTGTATAAGTCCCTTGCAGATTTGCTGTGATGTCTTGCATCAGACCAGGGGTAGTGTCTCTCTTGTGCAGTATCAGTCAGGTGACCAGCCACAGTGGTGCTGTCCTCTGCTGCCATATATCCAGTGTTACTGGAGTATAATACCAGTGATATTGCTGTATAACTCCCATGATACTGGCGTATAATTACAGTGATATTGCCGTATAATTCTTGGGATACTGGCGTATAATTCCTGTGATATTGCCGTATAATTACAGTGATATTGCCATATAATTCCCGTTAAACTGGCATATAATTACAGTGATGTTGCCGTATAATTCTCGGGACATTGGCGTATAATTCCAGTGATATTGCCGTATAATTACAGTGGTATTGCCATATAATTCCCGTGATACTGGCGTATAATTACAGTGATATTGCCATATAATTCTCGCGATACTGGTGTATAATTCCTGTAAAATTGCAATATAATTATAGTGATATTGCCATATAATTCCTGTGATATTGCCGTATAATTTCCATGAAACTGGCATATAATTACAGTGATATTGCTGTATAATTCTCGGGACATTGGCGTATAATTGCTGTGATATTGCCGTATAATTACAGTGATATTGCCATATAATTTCCGTGATACTGGCGTATAATTACAGTGATATTGTCGTTAAATCTGGGGATACTGGCATATATTTCCTGTGATATTGGCGTATAATTACAGTGATATTGCTGTATAATTACAGTGATATTGCCATATAATTCCCGTGATACTGGCGTATAATTACAGTGATATTGCCGTATAATTCTCGAGATACTGGCGTATAATTCCTGTTATATTGCCGGATAATTACAGTGATAATGCCATATAATTCCCGTGATACTGACGTATAATTACAGTGATACTGCCGTATAATCCTGTGATATTGCCTTATAATTCCAGTGATATTGCCGTTTAATTCCAGTTGTACTTGTTGTATAACTCCAGTCCTGTGGTACTGCCGTATAAGTCCAGTGGTACTGGCGTATAAATCCAGTGATCCTGCCGTATAATTCCATATAAATCCATATAATACCATGTAATTCCAGTCCAGTGGTACTACCATATAAATAAATTCAGTGGTGCTGTCCTGTGATGTATATTATTTACTTCAAATAAAGGGGTTATTAATATTTAATGCAAATACTTTTCACTGGGTTTGCCCTGTGTGGTGTAGAGGTACGTTCTCCTGTACCGCATATTGTTATACAGGTTGAGTATCCCATATCCAAATATTCCGAAATACGGAATATTCCGAAATACGGACTTTTTTGAGTGAGAGTGAGATAGTGAAACCTTTGTTTTTTGATGGCTCAATGTACACAAACTTTGTTTAATACACAAAGTTATTAAAAATATTGGCTAAAATTACCTTCACGCTGTGTGTATAAGGTGTATATGAAACATAAATGAATTGTGTGAATGTAGACACACTTTGTTTAATGCACAAAGTTATAAAAAATATTGGCTAAAATTACCTTCAGGCTGTGTGTATAAGGTGTATATGAAACATAAATGCATTCTGTGCTTAGACTTAGGTCCCATCACCATGATATCTCATTATGGTATGCAATTATTCCAAAATACGGAAAAATCCCATATCCAAAATACCTCTGGTCCCAAGCATTTTGGATAAGGGATACTCAACCTGTATAACTCCAGAAAAATAAAGGAGAACAAAATTTTGGAGGATAAAATAGGGAAAGATCAAGAACCACTTCCTCCTAGTGCTGAAGCTGCTGCCACTAGTCATGACAATGTGATAGTAGAGGGCATGCAAAATCCAAAAAGCCAAAGTTCAGTAAAAAGACCCAAAAAACAAATTGATATGGTCTGAGGAGAAATGTAAACTTGCCCATATGTCATTTACGACATGGAGTGGCAAGGAGAGGCTAAGGCCCTGGCCTATGTTCATGACTAGTGGTTCAGCTTCACATGACGATGGAAGCGCCCATCCTCCCGCTAGAAAAATTAAAAGAGTTAAACTGGAAAAAGCACAGAAAAGAACTGAGATGGTATCACAAATCCCCAAGGAGAGTCCAAGTGTGTCGACTGTTGTGATGCCTGACCTTCCCAACACTGGATGGGAAGAGGTGGCTCCTTTCACCATCTGCACTCCCCCTGCAAGTGCTGGAAGGAGCACCCACAGTCCAGTTTATGATATTCAAATTGAAGATGTCACTGTTGAAGTACACCAGGATGAGGATATGGGTGTTGCTGGCACTGAGGAGAAAGTTGACGATGAGGATTCGGATGGTGATGTGGTTTGTTTAAATGAGGCACTGGGGTAGACACTTGTGCGTGGAATAAAGAAGCCTATTGTAATGCCTGGGCAAAATACCAAAAAAGCCACCTCTTGGGTGTGGAATTATTTCTCCACAAATCTGGACAACAGGTGTCAAGCCGTGTGTTGCCTCTGTCAATCTGTAATAAGTAGGGGTAAGGATGTTAACCACCTAGGAACATCCTCCCTTATACGTCACCTGCAGCGCATTCATCAGAAGTCAGTGTCAAGTTGTGAAACTTTGGGTAAGAGCGTAAGCAGTCCACTGACACCTAAATCCCTTCTTCTTCTTGTACCCAAGCTCCTGCAAGCCACACCACCAACTCCTTAAACGTCAATTTCCTCCTCAGTCAGGAACGTCAGTAGTCCTGCAAGCCATGTCACTGGCCAGACTGAGGAGTCCTCTCCTAACTGGGATTCCTTGGGAGGATCCTTGAGTGGTACGCCTGCTGTTGCTGCAGCTGCTGTTGTTGCTGCTGGGAGTCGATCGTCATCCCAGAGCGGAAGTCGGAAGACCACTTTTACTACTTCCGGTAAGCAACTGACTGTCCAACAGTCCTTTGTGAGGAAGATGAAATGTCACAGCAGTCATCCTTTCGCAAAGCGAATAACTGAGGCCTTGACAGCTATGTTGGTGTTAGGCGTGCATCCAGTATCCGCCATTAGTTCAGTGGGACTTAGAGAATTGCTTGAGGCACTGTGTCCCCGGTATCAAATCCCATCTAGGTTCCACTTCTCTAGGCAGGCGATACAGAGTATGTACAGATACATTAGAAAAAGTGCCCTCTGTGTCCTACAAAATTCAGTTGTGCCCACTGTCCACTTAACCACAGACATGTGGACAAGTGACAGCCCACTGGGTAGATGTATGGCCTCCCGCAGCAACAACAGCAGCAGCACCAGTAGCAGAATCTCGCAAATGCCAACTCGTTCCTAGGCAGGCTACGCAATGTATCACCGCTTTCCATAAGAGGCACACCACTGACAACCTCTTACGGAAACTGAGGGACATCATTGCACAATGGCTTACCCCAATTAGACTCTCCTGGGGATTTGTGATGTCGGACAATGCCACCAATATTGTGCGTGCATTACATCTGGGCAAATTCCAGCATGTCCCATGTTTTGCTCATACAATTAATTTGGTGGTGCAGAATTTTTTTGAAAAATGACAAGGTCATGCAGGAGATGCTGTTGGTGGCCCGAAAAATTTCGGGACACTTTCGGCATTCAGCCACTATGTGCCGAAGACTGGAGCGCCATCAAACATGCCTGAACCTGCCCTGCCATCACCTGAAGCAAGAGGTGGTATCAAGGTGGAATTCAACACTCTATATGCTTCAGAGGATGGAGGAGCAGCAAAAGGCCATTCAAGCCTATACATCTGCCTACGATATAGGCAAAGGAGGGGGAATGCACCTGAATCAAGCGCAGTGGAGAATGATTTCCGTCTTGTGCATGGTTCTCCAACCCTTTGAACTTGCCACACGTGACGTCAGTTCAGACACTGCCAGCTTTAGTCAGGTCATTCCCCTCATCAGGCTTTTGTAGAAGCATCTGGATAAATTGAAGGAGGAGCTAATACGAAGCGATTCCGCAAAGAATGTGGGACTTGTGGATTGAGCCCTTCATTCGCTTTGCCAGGATTCAAGGGTGCTCAATCTGTTGAAATCAGAGCACTACATTTTGGCCACCGTGTTCGGTCCTAGATTTAAAGCCTACATTGTATCTCTCTTTCAAGCAGACACAAGTCTGCAGAGGTGCAAAGACCTGTTGGTGAGGAAATTGTCAACTCAAGCGGAACATGACCCGTCAACAGCTCCTCCTTCACTTTCTCCCGCAGCTGGGGCTGCGAGGAAAAGAATAAGATTTCTGAGCCTACCCGCTGGCGGTGATGGAGGGCAGTCAGGAGCGAGTGCTAACATATGGTCTTGACTGAAGGACCTGCCAACGATTACTGACATGTCTACTATCACTGCATATGATTCTGTCACCATTGAAAGAATGGTGGAGATTTATATGAGTGACAGCACCCAAGTAGGCATGTCAGACAGTCCATACGTATACTGGCAGGAAAAAGAGGCAATTTGGATGCCCTTGCACAAACTGGCTTTATTTTACCTAAGTTGCCCCCCCTCCAGTGTGTACTCTGAAAGAGTGTTTAGTGCAGCCGGTATTCTTGTCAGTGATCGGCGTAGAAGGTTACTTCCACAAAATGTGGAGAAGATGATGTTCATCAAAAATTAATATATTTCCTCGGGGAAGACCTTTACCAGCAATTGCCTCCAGAAAGTACACAGGGACCTATGATGGTGGATTAAAGTGCGGACAATTAATACTCTGTGAGGAGGAGGACGTACACAGTGAAAGGGGTGAGGAATCAGAGGATGAGGTTGACATCTTGCCTTTGTAGAGCCAGTTTGTGAAAGGAGAGATTGATTGCTTCTTTTTTGGTGGAGGCCCAAACAAACCAGTCATTTCAGCCACAGTCGTGTAGCAGACCCTGTCTCTGAAAAGATTGGTTTGTTAAAGTGTGCATGTCCTGTTTATACAACATAAGGGTGGGTGGGAGGGCGCGGGCCCAAGGACAATTCCATCTTGCCCCTCTTTTTCGTCTTTGCATCATGTGCTGTTTGGGGACTAGTTTTATAAAGTGCCATCCTGTCTGACACTTCTGTACAACTCCAGGGGTACTGCCGTATAAGTCCAGGGGTACTGCCGTATAAGTCCAGTCCAGTGGTGCTGCATCAGTCCAGTGGTGGTGTCTTGTGCTGCCATAAGTCCAGTGGTGGTGTCCTGAGCTGTATATTATTTACTCCAAATAAAAGGGTTATGTACATTACTTTTATTATTATCCAAATAATTTTTACAGGGTTTGCCCTGTGTGGTGTAGGGGTACACTCGCCTGTGCTGCACATTATTATAATAGCTTCAAATAAAAGGGTTATTATTATCCAAATAAATTTTACAGGCTTTGCCATGTGTTTGTTTGGTTTAGGGGTACACTATCCTGTGCCACTAATTTTGTGCATGTATTACATTTGGGCAAATTCCAGCACGTTCCATGTTGTTTGTGCCGCACACTTGTGTCGCTTAGCTTAGTCATACAGCTATCTCATTGCACCTCTTTTTCTTCTTTGCATGATGTGCTGTGATGTGCTGTTTGGGGACTAGTTTTTTTAAGTGCCATCCTGTCCGCAACTGCAGTGCCACACCTAGATGGGCCAGGTGTTTGTGCTGCACACTTGTGTCGCTTAGCTTAGTCATCCAACTACCTCATTGCACCTCTTTTTCTCCTTTGCATTATTTGCTGTTTGGGGCCTATTTTTTAAATATGCCATCCTGTCTGCCACTGCAGTGCCACTCCTAGATGGGACAGGTGTCTGTGCCACACACTTGTGTCGCATAGCTTAGTCATACAGCCTCCTCGGTGCAACTTTTAGGCCTAAAAACAATATTGTGAGGTGTGAGGTGTTCAGAATAGACTGGAAATGAGTGGAAATTAATGTTATTGAGGTTAATAATACCGTAGGATCAAAATTACCCCAAAATTCTGTGATTTTTTTCACGTTTTCCAAACTCTTGCTTGATATACTATACACGTGGACTACTACAGGGAATAGTAACCTTGCCCAAATCGTGGCAAACAAATCGAAATCCTGAGGATCTGCGTTTGTACTGATAGTGGTCACAGAACATGAAATACACAAGATATGGCTAAAAAAAATGTGTCAACCATTGTCATGTCGACCATGTTTCAGTGGAGAGGGAGTTGCTGGCGTATATGATGGATTTATCTACCAATCATGTTGGACCTGTACAGAATTATTTTTGTCCAATAGAAATTGAGCTTGGGGAGTGAGTGATCATTACTGTAGCATACTTCTCTGATGGCTTACCTTTTCATACCAGAGAGTAAGGTACATAGGATGCTTCTTAACAGAAACCTTAGTAATTGGTTAAAGACATTTTACTAGTTGGATTGGTTTGGATTTGTCAATTAAGGCAGAAGAGTTTGGGAGATGGAGGGCATGCTCAGAGGAGACACTAGGGGAAGAGAAGTTCATATAAGGGATTTCAGATGTTTAATACTGGCTGGCCCACCGACTCACTGACTGATAACACACTTGCTGACTAACTGATATGCCTGGCCATAGGAACCGGAGGTTCCAGCAACCAGCATATGGGTTGGTCAATTGTTCATTGTACACACAGTCAAATGTAACAATATATATCTGAATGATATATTAGCATCTGCTGTGCTGCACGGCTGATGTGATACAGTATGTTTGTGAATAATATTGTTCACAGACATATCAGGTGTACACGCCCGCAAATGCACTTAATGATGTATCGTTCATTGGCTGTACAAAGAATATATCACATAGTGTGTATCCAGCCTTAATATACTGTAGTAGTCTTAATATATTTGACTTTCTCTATCCTATCACTGCTGCTACAGTACTTGTCTCCTCTACAGTGCCCAGATTCAGCTCTTTAATTATTGCCTGATCATTGTTTTTTTTTATTTTTGGTAGAACTTACGTGTCAAATGGTGGTTCTGAGACCCTCTTAGCACACCTGCTGATTTATTGGCTGGCATGTCTCTGCTGGCCAGTCATCTCAGGATGTTCCTATTGTGACAGTCTAGGGTACTGTCTTCTTAGTGTCCAGCACAGCATGGTGCCTCCATCTATCCTTGATCAGATCACTGTGTTACAGCCATTCACAGAGGGTTTAGTTCCCACATGAATCCAGTATCCAATCCTGGACCAGAGAATGCTATTTACACCTTTCCCATACACCTGCTATTTGCCAGTACAACTTATCTTCAAGGCATTACGCCATTACCGGTTCCTGTGTCAGTAGATAGCTCTCTGAGTTCTGCATGTTGTGTGTGTGTATTCTACTGTACACCATCCTGCCTGTACACTGCAGCTCAGCAGTGTTCCATCTCCAGTTACTCACTTCTGTCTGCCCTGTGCATTCTCCATTGTGCACATTAGTGTAATTGACTCCTCTGGCTTCCTGCTTTTGCATTCCTCATTGGGGGTCATTCAGACCCGATTGCACGCTAGCTTTTTTTGCAGCTGTGCAATCGGGTCTGAACTGTGCATGTGTATGCACCACAATGTGCAGGCGCGTTGGCCACTGTCGACGGGGATCGCCAGACAGCGACGGATTCTACAAAGGAAGCAATCGCTCCGGTGATCGCAAGAAGATTAACAGGAAGAGGCCGTTTGTGGGTGTCAACTGACCGTTTCTTGGGAGTGTCCAGAAAAACGCAGGCGTGCCCAGCCGTTTCGGGGGAGGATTCCTGACGTCAACTCCTGGCCGGATCATCGCTGTGGCTGAGTAAGTCCTGAGCTGTGCAGCGACTGCACAAAATTTTATTTGCAAGCGTTTGCACCCCTGCACACCAACTACCCTCTCCCCCTGTAGGCAGCAACTACCTGATCGCAGCACTGCAAAAAAATGCCTGCGTGCGATCAGGTCTGAATCACCCCCATTGTCCTCAGAGTTTTCCTGCTACACCATACTAGAAATGAGCGGGCCTGGTTCCCAGAGAACCAAGCCCACCCGACCTTCCAAGACCTGGGTGGACCAGACCTGCCTAGTGACTCTAGCCCAAGTTCAAGAACCCACACCTGACATTACTGTATGTTTCGTTATCATTTCCTGTCTGAATTGATCCTGCTTTATTACTGACCAAGTTAACTGATGTTGTTCTGGTAATAAACAGCTCATCTGTACACAAGGCGAGAAGCAACCTATGACCTTTTTTGCAGCAATAAACCTCCATCTTCCTGCTGCTAGTCTTTTACTGGCTTTTCCCTCTGATCCCCTACATTGTTTACTGACCTACATGTCATTTGAAATGAAGTCTCCGACCTGCCATTTTCCATGTTATTAACAACAACACATTACCATTAATTATCTATTTTGTATCTGTGTCTTTGTGTCCTACATTTCTTGTCCTTGCACTTCTTTAAGTTAAGATCTGTCGTTTTCATGCAAATACTTTCTTTTGTGCTAATAAATCTGTAAGTAGTGTTGTTCCACTTTCATGTTTAGGCGTTTAAGACTGAGTGCAACCACGATGACTTAAATACTGCAAATGTCATTCTGCTGGGTCACTATTAAGAGCAAAGTCATTGTGAAAAAAAGACAAATATCTAATGTATTTATAGCTCTAGTTTAATGCTGCTTATTTTGCATTCAGGTCTCTAAAAGGCTTATTAATGTTGTCTAGGGGGACACTGTCAGAAATGGCAAAATGAATCAAGGGAATTTCCTTGAACATCTAAATGACATACTACAGCATGAGAATTAAACAGATGACTAACCAGTGCCCT